>NC_138762.1:25341876-25941876 GCF_965113315.1 Podarcis vaucheri | reverse complement strand
CACCCTGAGGTACTCAACACACCAAGGAGTGGCGCGATGACACTTCCCCCCCAAGTGCCACCCTCTGTCCCCGACCAGAGAGAAACGAGCGCAGCCATTGAAGGACTGTGCCCTGGATCCCCACTTCAGCAAGGTCCAGAAGTGTCCAGAAGTTCATGATCGACCATGTCGAAAGCTGCTGACAGATCTAGAAGAATCAGCAGCCCCAACCCGCCTCGATCCAGCTGTCTACGAAGATCATCTGTTAGGGCAACCAGAGCTGTCTCGGTCCCATGACCAGTGCGGAAGCCAGACTGGAATGGATCCAGAGCCGATGTTTCATCCAGAAACCCACTAAGCTGTTCAGCAACCGCTCTCTCAATCACCTTACCCAGGAACGGAAGATTCGAAACCGGGCGGTAATTGGATAGATCTAAAGGATCTAATGATGTTTTCTTTAAGAGCAGGCGCACCACTTCCGCCTTCAGTTCCCCTGGGAATGTCCCCGTGCCAAGGGACAAATTGATGATATCCCCCAGGAGGGCCCGCACCTCGTCTGAACACGCTCTAATCAGCCAAGACAGGCACGGGTCGAGAGGACAAGTGGTGGGCTTTCCAGCTTGGAGGAGTCTGTCCACATCGGCTGGGGATATCCGGTCGAAGTGGTCCAATACTGGACCCGAGGACAGTCGAGGGGCCTCCAGTTCCTTTATTGTATCCAAATTGGCAGGGAGGTCATGGCGGAGCAACAAGACCTTCTCCACAAAAAAGCTCGCAAATGCCTCACAGCTGTGTGTCGAATTGTTATTTAAATTTGGCTGTCCCTCAAGGGACGTTAAAGACCTGATTATACTAAATAATTGCGCCGGGCGAGAGCTAGCAGATGCAATGGAGGCCGAGAAGTATGACTTCTTAGCAGCCTTCACCGCCATCTCGTAGGTTTTCATAAAAGCCCTATAAGATGTTCTTGAGGCTCCGTCACGGGCACCCCGCCATACTCGCTCTAGCCATCTGAGGTCCCGCTTCATTTTCCGGAGCTCCTTGGTAAACCAGGGAGCCCGGTTTCTGCGGGGTCGCAGAGGGCGCTTAGGTGCGATCTCATCGATGGCTGCCAGGAGCTGGATATTCCAGCCCTCAACAAGCTCAGTCAATGAGTCGCCAGGGGGAGCAAGGTTCCGCAAGGCTTGGTGGAATCTATCAGTGTCCATCAGCCTCTGCGGGCGAGCCCAAATCGGCTCGCCACCTAAGCAGGGTGGGGGTGGAAAGTCAACCCTGGCTTTCAGAGCGTAGTGATCAGACCATGGCACCTTCATCGAAGGAGACATGATCGCATCTATACCTACGCCAAAGATCAAATCCAGCGTGTGGCCTGCTTGATGTGTGGGGCCCGAAACAAACTGGGAGAGCCCTCGTGTCGCCATGGAAGACACCAGGTCCAGAGCCTGTGAGGAGGGAGTGGCATCAGCATGGATGTTGAAGTCCCCCAATACTAATAGGTTAGGGAACTCCAAGGCCCAGCCAGCCACCGCCTCCAATAGGCCTGACAGGGTGGCTGCTGGTGCGCTAGGTGGCCGGTACACCAGCCAGACAGCCAAGCTCTCCTCGGAGCCCCACACTAGGCCAACACATTCAATGCCGGGGATCGATGGCGATGGTAGAGCCCTGAAAAGACAATCTTCCCAGATTAATAATGCCACCCCTCCCCCCGGCCCACAGTCTGCGACTGGTGGAGGACGGAGAAACCCGGGGGTGCCGTCTCTCGTAAGGTAACTGTTGCCCCTTCGCGCACCCAGGTCTCCGTCACAGAAGCCAGGTCGACCCCCTGCGAGATAAAGAAATCTCGCAGGGTGGCGGTTTTGTTGCCTATAGACCTGGCATTGCACAGCACCAGTGACGGAGGTGAGTAATCCTTGCTCACCCTACCCTCGTCCCTCGGGATGAGGCGCAGATTGGAAGGGGTACGAGCGTATCCATATCTCGATCCCCTTCGCCTATAACATAAGCCCCCACCGCCATACCTCCCTCGCCCCTCCACGGTAGCAATCCCAGGCCTCATAGTAGCCTCCATTGATGGCAATTAATGTTATTCCTTCGCAGCCTTAAAACAATAAAAACAAAAAACAAAAACAACCCAGAGAACAATAAAACAATACAAATAAAAACTGCAAAAATTACAAATTCATCAAAATCTAACAAATTCCCAAGCCACCCAAACATCCATCCCACCCCCATATATAAAAAACCAAAGGGAAAGAAAATTTTTAAAACATGTTAAAAAGAACTCTGCACCCCTCCGGGTCCTCCTGGGCCGTAGCAGCATCAGTGGCAACAACCGTCCTTCTGAGGCCCCACCCTGGGCCAGATAGTAAGTGGCAGGAGCAGTCCTTGTGAGGCCTGTCAGGCCCCGCCCTGGGCTAGGTGGTAAGTGGCAGGAAGGAGCAGGGCCCTCAGGCACTCACACAGGGGAGTTCTGGATCCACATGTCCCTCCACAGTGGGGACATTGGTTTCTGGGCGGGAGTTGATCACGGTTTGGATTTGCCAAGCGTGCCTTCCTCTTAGCATGTTTCTCCCTTGCGTCCTGAGTTTGAGTGTCTTCAAAGCCCATGACACCTTTGGTAAAGGCTGTTCTCCAACTGGAGCGCTCGCAGGCCAGTGTTTCCCAGTTGTCAGTGTTTATACTACATTTTTTTAGATCTGCCTTGAGACAGTCTTTAAACCTCTTTTGTTGACCACCAGCATTACACTTTCAATTTTTAAATTCGGAATACAGTGGTGCCTCACAAGACAAAATTAATCCATTCCTCGAGTCTCTTCGTCTAGCAGTTTTTTCGTCTTGCGAAGCAACCCTATTAGCGGCTTAGCAGATTAGCGCTATTAGCGGTTTAGCGGCTATTAAAGGCTTAGCGGCTATTAAAGGATTAGTGGATTAGTGGCTAAAAGGCTATTAGCGGCTTAGCAGCTTAGAAAAAGGGGGGGAGCGAAAAAAAATCGGAACACTTGCAAGACGTTTTCATCTTGCAAAGCAAGCCCATAGGGAAAATCGTCTTGCGAAGCAGCTCAAAAACGGAAAACCCTTTCATCTAGCGGGTTTTCCGTCTTGCGAGGCATTCGTCTTGCGGGGCACCACTGTAGAGTAGTTGCTTTGGATTAAGATAGGGAGGATAAAGGAGAGGTAAAATGTTCAGTTTTGGATAATTTCCATTACAAATTGCAAATGCTTGGTATAGACAGGCATCATCATCATAACTTATTTATATGCTGACCATCTGACTGGGCTCCCCAGCCACTCTGGGTAGCTTCCAACAACAATAACTATTAATGATACAGTCAGCTCGCAATTTACGTGGGAATTACATTCTGGGGATCATCCTTAAAGCCAAAAGCGCATATAGTCAAAACACAGACGGTTCAGTGGTGGATGAGATTGCCAAAATATTTTCTCGCGGATGCCCAACCCTATATTATTATTTGCCAGCAATTTATTTCAAGAACAAATTGTCAATGTGAAAATATCTTCACCAGGTTAGCTTGCATCAAGCAGATTAAAATTCTGAAAGCAGTAGAGGGCAGGCTGCCACATCCACAAACCTGTGGATAGAATCACAGTTGGTGGAATTGAAAGATTCTTATCTGACATTTCTGCCAATTGTGTGGGCCAGTCACTTAGCCTAACCAACACCACAGCATTGTTGGGAGGATGAAATGGGGGGCGGGAACCATCTTGAGATCTTTGGAAGTTAAAGGTGGTATTTAAATATAAATATAAATATGTATAAATAAATAAAAAATAAAAAGTAACTGGTGTACTCTTGATTTTCTAATATAACACACAGTAGTGATACCTATAGTTGTAAGTGTGCTGAACCACACGGACAAAAAGCTCAGCAACTTTGATCGGCCCCAGGCACTGGTGGTCCTCCCAATGCCACTTGCTTGTCACTCCCACTGTCCCTCACCATTGGCCATGCTGATGGAAAATGGAGACCAACTACATTCCGACACTAGATCAATCTCCTAACTTAGCATTAGGGATACAGAGTTCGCTACCCATGCAGATTTTTCTTTCCCATTACCAGGTGAGAACTTTGTACTATACTCTGGCAACTCTTTTTTCTGCCCATAACTTGCTGATTGGGATCTTTAGCCCAATGAAAGTGCCCCCTTGTTTTAATACACACTGTGTGATAATATACGCATGAGATTATAGATGAAGTTATTGAAAAGGAAAATCTGACCTTCAAGAGCAGGAAAACCTTTTTGCTTTTCTTCTTGGCAGCCTTCTGTTTTCCTACCAGTCAAAAATCATTGCATGTGGCATGCACTATGATGAGTTTTTTTTTTTACTCTTTATAATAAAGCACTTGACATTTAGATTTTATTGTGATGTGTAAAAGTCCCTGGCAGAAGCTGATTAATGTGGGCACTTTGCAGTAGGGGACAAAAAGAAGGTTGGAGACAGTTTACTCTGAAATTTGTAATGACTCAGAATGTTAAATGCTATATTCTTTCCTTTGCCTGTCAGGAGAATTACTAAAGTAAAAATATGTGCTTGTTTTTGTGGCTTGTATTTTCCTTTTTATTGGTAGCTTGTACATTGTGTAATGCTACAATAGTTAGCACACAGTTCTTTCATATGCTGTTAGTTAAATGAAATGGACAGTAATGACCATAAGCCTAATCAAATTTTCTTAGAGGTAACTGAGGCTCTAATTCTGTACATGCTTCACTTTGACTTACTTCTGAGTAAACATATGAGATCAGGCTCTTTGAATTCATTGAGACACTGCCAGAGAAGACTACTTAGGATCTCAGTGTAGCACCCTAATTCTTCTTACTGGACCACCACATTTGTGTTTGGGTGCGAATGTCTCAGCGCACTACTACAGAACACAGTGATAATCGTCAAGGCTGGCAAGTGAGCAAGACAGTTCCTGATGATGATGGACAGAGACATGGTCAAAGCAGCATGTGAAGGCAAAAAACCAAAGTCAGTGGTCGAGGGAAGGTGCACTGGTGGGCACCTCAGTGAGTACACAGGGAGCTAGGTTAATCTTTGTTAAGAAGGCAAGTTGCTTAGCAAAAGAGCAGCAGGAGAAAGAACTAGAGGTTTATAGCTCCTGGTGAAGTATCATTGGCTCACATGGTCACCTGATGCAATGCCTGGGTGTGGCAGGCAGCAGGGTGGGTGTGGCAGGCAGCAGGCGTAATATGTCTGGTGTTCTTCCTTCCAGGCAGCTGTCCTGACAATGGTCAAGGGTACAGTTTACATGCCATTTCGTTTCTGGAAAGCTGCCTTTACTGGTGCAGAGAGTACTGTGCTTGAGTTGGGTTGCCAGTGTTCTCAGGTTTATAATGGTGTTCCAGCTGTGCTGCAGGAAAAAAACACTGGTATGAAGATTGAACGTTGTTCTTTTTGCATGCATTATTTGTGTATGAAATGCGGAGGATGGGAGGAATTTGACATAGCGCTATGGCGATAATTCTGACTGCTCAAGCATTTCAACTTGCCAGACAGAACGATCTCACCTCTCTTTCCCCACGCACTCTTTCTGGAGTTTCCCCTCTGACCTCCCACAAGTGCAGGAGGGTGGGGGCAACCCCACTGCTACTGGAAGTCATTGTGCTGGCTTCCATTCATTGTCAATCCAGCCCAGCCTTTAAAGGAAGAAAGCTGTTGAAAGGCTAGGAAGGGAGGTGGGAGATACTTGAAAAGCAGAGGCTGGTCGGTCGAGCAGTTTGAGTTTGAGGAGGTGTGTTATTGGCAGTACAGTTTCTAGCAGAATAGGAAACATCTGGGTTTACGTTTAAGTGTGGTATCTCCTTTGTGTCTGATTCATTTCCTATACTCTAGACTGGTATTTTCCTGCTCTGTCTTCATTATTAAGCAGCATTTAATAAGTTTTTTTTATATCCCAGTAGCCTTCAAAACAACTCTGAGGAACTTAAGTAGACCATGTATGGAAATTGGGGAAGTTGTTTTGAAATTGATAACTTGTTTCTACCACTATTACTACTACTACTACTACTACTACTACTAATCTTATTATTTAGGTCCTCCCATCTGACTGGGTTGCCCCAGCCACACTGGGCAGCTTCCAACAAAATATTTAAACACAAAGAACCTCAAACATTAAAAACCTCCCTGTGGGAGCCTTCAGATGTCTTCTAAAAGTCAGATAGATGTTTGTTCAAGAAGCACAATACTTTTGCAATACAAATAGCATGTGGACTACAAAATGACTCAAAGTTGTATGATCCATCTTGTCTCAAGTCAATAAGTTGGTTTGTAAACCAGCTGAAGTTGGCAGTGTGGTGGTCAGATCATTACACAAACAAGCTGCATTTGAGTATGAAATTTTAAGGGGAAATAAAAGTGGAATAGGTCCCTAGTATGTTTGCATACTGGGCAGGGAACAAAAACATTTCAGTACATAATAAAAGAGTGTGATTTAACTTGATATTGCTGAAGGGAAGACATTTTAAATGGTCACTTCTAGATAATTTGGAATGCTCTTAGTTCATTCCTAGAAATAAGCAGCCAGCCAATCTCTTGAATTCCCAAAATAAACCTTTAAGCCTGTCAGAAATTATTCACTATCAAATATTTGTGTGTAGAATCCAGATGATTCAGGGTGGGTAAAAAGATGCCAAGACTTTCAGAACAGTGCCATTGGCCTGAATTCAGGTTCAGTTGGAACAGATCAAAAGATGTAGGGCATAATCCACTGGAAAACATATCCTGCACAAAATACAAATCCCACTAAAATTTATTGGGAGCACAAATTTGGGAGTCAGTATCCAAATGTAATAGTCTAAGTCTAGGGAGAGAATGCTTGACCAGTTCCTTGTAAACAGACATTCTCCATGCATACAACTTCTGAATAGATTAAAAACTCACAAAAATGCAGTGTGCGTGCGTATGTTTGTGTATGAGAGATATTGTTGGCAAGATTAAATAGATTAAAAACTCACAAAAATGCAGTGTGCGTGCGTATGTTTGTGTATGAGAGATATTGTTGGCAAGAACAATGCACACAGTCTTTGTGAAGGGTAGGCTTGTATTCCTTATGGTAGCACTTCGCCAGTTTTGTGCCTCAGACATTGTAGGTTGTACAGGGTGTAATCACTTCTGTTGGAAGTGGCATTAGTTTTCGGAACAGCTCTTGCAGTTCATAGCAAAGATGCATGGTTGTTTGTTTGTTTGTTTGTTTGTTTTTCTCTATAAAAATTCCTACCTATATTTGAATATGACTTGTAATTTGTAGATATTTTTGATGATGGTTAAAGAATTGCTGCAAGTGTTTTAGGGTACATTATTAATAATCAGCTTTTTGTACCTGTTGGCATATTTCTACATGAGGAATTTATACCTTGCAATATCTTAATGGCCTTATGATTATTTACTATTATCCATTACATTTATATAGGTGCTTATCAGTAGCCCCTGACTTAACAACAACACAGTATTTCAAAAAACAATTTAATAGCTTAAACCAGTGTTTACCAAACTTGGGTCTCCAGCTGTTTTTGGACAGAAACTCCCATCGTCCCTAGCTAGCAGGACCAGTGGGAAACACTGGTTTAAATCAACAATAAAATACAGCAAAAAAGTCCTTGCCACAGGCAGCTTAAACCAGTTTACAGCCCAGATTTAAAACATGATTTAAAAGCTCTTTACGTCATGCCAGAAAGATTGCATTGGAGGCATCAGTCTAGCCTTTCTGGATATTCTGTACCAAAAAGCAACTCTGTGTAGCCGCTTGCCTTGATGAAGCACCTGGAACAAGGGATGAAGAGGATCCTAAGGTTCTGGTAGACTGTTTCTTCAAAATCCACTTCTGTGTAACTTGCAGATCCTAGTTCATGTCCCACCTTTTGGAGCAATGCAAAAGAAATTTGCTCCATCATTCTGACATACTGGTACGTACAAAGTAACATACAAGATAACTAATAACCCTAGTTTAGTTATTTATTTTATCCCATGATCAGATAAAATTGTTCTTTGTATATTTTGGAAGTTCAATGCTATTGTCTTGCTTTTATACATTTTCACCCACTCCCTTTGTTTATTTATAAACATGGTGTTTGAATGTGCCTTTTATCTAATCCAACTTGTTCTCACTCATTCTTATTGAGAACCTTTTGATCAAAATTTAGGACCCTTTATTCTACAGCTAACATGATTTGAAACATGGTTTGATCTTTTTATACAGAAGGAGAAACTCTTCTATTACAGACACCCTAGTTTAGTGGTGATAGTTTTTTTTTATTTTGAGAAGAAACCCACCCACCCCTCAAATGATTTAGCTAATGTGTAATTCTGTTGCATCTTTCCTTTCCCTCCACAATGTAAAGCATGAATTACTCCCAATTATCAGCAGACCAATTTAGTGCATTCAAAATAAATTGTCCAGCAGCACCTTAGAGACCAGCTAAGTTTGTTGGTATCTGAAGAAGTATAAAGAAGTGTGCATGCACACGAAAGCTTATATCAAGAACAAACTTCGTCTCTAAGGTGCTACTGGACAATTTTTTAATATATTTTGACTGCGTCAGACCAACACGATTACCTACCTGAATTTAGTGCATTCAGTTTGTTGATGATGATAGGATGTTGTGCTTGGTAAATACAGGGTGAGTCCTTTAAAAGAGGCCCCGTGGATACAGAGTACACATGTTCCACGGGGCCTCTTTTAAAAGGCACACCCTGTACAGTATAAGATTACATTTTACAGGAGCAAATTTTTAGCTATTCAGTGGCTTTGAATTAGGCTGTGTTGAAGCCATAGAAGTATATTCACTAGAAATGTTTGTACGCATTTACTCTGCATTTATATGTAAGCATTGTCCACCCAATTACCTGTTCATTGTTCCTTGCTGCTCTCAAAACCAATGCTGATAGGTGATGCTTGTCTGTGGGGCTTGGCTTAACAAATTGGTGATTAGGCTTCTTTTGTAAGTAAAGGCTTACTTGCAGGACAAGCATAGGTAACTTACAGTGATAGAATGTAGATACCAATTAGGTACAGTATTTGAGTTTAATAAAGTGTACTAAATTGATTCCCGAGTGCTGCCAGTGGTCACTATTCCATATGAGATTAAATTTATTTTTAGTATGTTGAATCTGCTACTGGATGTATGTAATCCTGCTAGGCTAAATAAAAATAGACCAAGACCATGCCAGCAATAGTAACTGAAGTCCATTTTAAAACTGCATTGTTGGCTTTATTTTGGTTAATGAACCTCTACCTGGTAACCTGTGCTACAATCAGGGCTGGCGAAAGGACCTGAATCTGGGCTTAATTGCATAGCCAAGAAAGGGAAAGGGTTGTGGTGCAGGCACAAGGCTAATTCATATCTCAGCATATTACTGCCAGCCAGATACAATCATCTGAACTGGACCATGGAGTATGAAAGAAATGGCAACTGCCCAAGAGCACAGTACATGTGTGACTCACCTGGTTTTGACAGGTTTAGCCCTCTGCCAACTGAAGCTTTTGGCTCCGTTACTGATACACTGACACTCTTTCAGTGGTCGTCTGCATTACTTGAGCTTCATTTTCTTGAAGGAATAGTGAAATGAATAAAATTGAAGAATTTGTGTATTTTGCATTCATTTGTCACAGCTACTGCTTTCCCCCACAAGAACTGAAATGAGCATAGCTTTTGTGATCAAACCATTTCCTAACTAAATAGATACAACAATTTATGTGAAAGGAATTGTGCTCATTTGCTGAACACACGCACTGATTTCCCCCCTCTTAAGTTCTTGTACGTGCTTTGGAAAATGGCAAAATGAATTTTCTCCAGGATTACATTAAAATTAGATGATCTTTGTTCAGGTTTTATTAATATTGGTTTCTAAAAGACTACAGGTAGACTCACTCTAGTTTTTTCTGTTTCCCCCCCTAGTTACAATAACCTCAACTGGCGAAAAAGGTAAGAATGTTTCTTCACATATATTTCTTTGCATAGAGTGCATATATTCATTAGCCTTGGTAAAAAGATGACCTTTTGTTTGAGTTTTAGAATTCCATTTATGTATTTTTATTAAGAATGACACAAATTTGCCCTACTCTTGTGTTCCTGCAGTTATGCATGTATGTGCTTCCTTGCTTATCTCTTCTTTTAGTTTCCCTCTTATAGTTGCTGCCTATAATTATAATCCTTCTCTCTTGTGGTTGCTGCCTATAATTATAATCCTATCATCCTTGGAATTAGCACAGAGAGAAAATAAAGTGATGTAGCTAGGACACATTTTAAAAATGGGTGGTATCAGTAATGGATTTTCCATAGAGAAAAATGGCCACGTCTGCATTGGTTTAGCATGCTAGACATGCA
This sequence comes from Podarcis vaucheri, assembly GCF_965113315.1. NCBI lineage: Eukaryota > Metazoa > Chordata > Lepidosauria > Squamata > Lacertidae > Podarcis > Podarcis vaucheri. Next base: position 25,931,554 of record NC_138762.1, on the reverse strand, counting down.
TTTGGAAAGTTGTGAGAAGTTGATCAACAAAAAAGTTCCCAGGGAGAGTTTACCTGGCAGTTTAGGAGCCTCACATTGGGCTATTCATAAGCCGAAGTACTGCATCCTGAGAACAGCTGTTGCTGCCACCTGTCAGGGTTAGGATTCATTCCTTTTCCCAAGAGAGTGTGTTGGAAGCTGCTGGGAATTGCTCTCACATTATTTCTGCATGAGAAATTTGGGCTGGATAGTGGGGAGAGAGTGCTTGTAGAGTACAGTGGTACCTTGGTTCTCAAACTGAATCCGTTCCGGAAGTCAGTTCCAAAAGCAAAGCATTCCAAAACCAAGGCATGCTTTCCCATAAAAAGTGCCAAACTTAATCCATTCTGGAAGTCTGTTTGACTTTCGAAATGTTTGAAAACCAAGGCGCAGCTTCTGATTGGAGCAGGCGCCCCAGAAACAATAGCCGACAACCATATCGGACATTCCACTTCCGAAAAATGTTTGAAAACTGGAAGACTTACTTCTGGGTTTTCGGCGTTTTGAGAACCAAGGCGTTTAAATACCAAGACATTTGAGAACCAAGGTGCCACTGTATAGAATTTAGGAAAGGTTGCCAGTCTCCAGAAAGCTTTTCTTTACTGAAAAGACTATTTGCCTTGATGGTTGAACAGTGGTATGAAGCAACTGTCATTCTCTTTATTTTACTTTCTAGTATGTTAATCTTTCTGCTGTTACTGCGGTTGGAAGAATTCCATTTGACTTCAAACACATTTCTCGAGATTGTGTAGCTACCATAGACATAACACATTCCCTACCAGTTTAAATGTGGCTTCATGCAAAGAGAATGATTCATGTTATTATGTAGCTGCTTAGTTTTTTGTATTCTATATTATAACTCAAGCACTGCTAGGAAGATTCCTCCACACACACACACCCCGATGTATTTCTTGTCAATAAGAAATTCGGTTTGGCACGAATAAATTTTTACTCTGAAAGTGCGGCCCAGAGAAAGAAAAACATTTGAGAACCACTGTATTATTGCAGTTCCATAGGGAGGGAATAGCTGCTTAATCAATTTAAACCTGTGGGATGCGTATTTCCTGATTTTGCATTTCAGATTTTATCTTGAGATGCTTGTTTGAAGGATTGCCAAAGTGAGTGTCTGTCTGTGGGAAACCTAATTCATGTATATTCTGATCTATATTGTTAGGTTAGCTTTCTTATTACACAGTCAGCTGAATTTTTCCATTTGGCATTTGTTTTCCTCCTCCTTGTGAAGCCTGTCCTTGGTCTCACTGTTCAGTGTTCTTTTGTTGGTAACCACACTAGTTTGATTATTTAGTTTCTTCCTCTTTCTTGATACTGTATCTGAATCTGTAGGAAAACACTTGTGGTAGAACTTTCTCTTATTCTGTGGTACACCTATAAAGTAGGATGCTTAATTTAGAAGAAGAAGCGGGGGAAAGCAACAGAATTATGCTTCTGCTTGTGCTAAGTCATAAGAGCCACAACGAAAAGGTCCCAGTAATAGTCTCACAGTACCATTCTGAGGAAAATAAAATCACTAAAGCAAGATGCTGTATAGAAACTGCTAGTAAATCAAGATTAGTATTGAATGCATGCAGTTCCTCAGTTAAATTAATGCATTATGACTGCAATCAAACAATAATTGCCTGACATTATTTGGATTTTTGTGAATTGTTTGGATATAGACCCTTCAATAATAAAGTCCTACTTATAATTCCTGGAATTAAGAACTATTCAAACTCCAAACTTAGAAAACCTCAAGCTTGGTTACTTTTCTACTTAAAATAATAATAATTTTAAACATTCATATTTCCCCTCTGGATAAAATCTGCAAGGATATATTCCAGAAAGACTACATATAAATATTTTAAACACTTAAGAATTAAATTAAATAATATTATTGGCAGAGTTTTAAGGTTTCATATAACTTTCTATAAGAAAGACTCACAGGAAAATCTAGCATGTGCACGATGTCTTTGGAGCAGATGGAATCCCCTAATGTTTCTGGGATTGGACTGAAGCTTAATTGTATATCTTCTTAAACTTCTATCCTTTATCAGACTGCGAAAGTAGGTCAATAATTTCTCCTTTGGTGTGAGAATATGACAGAAGTAACATTAAATATTCAACACCATGCAGCAGTTTTCCCCACCCCATCAGTTAGCTATACAAAGTGCTTTCTTTCACCATTCTTAAGATTCTTCTGTAGATGCTTGGTAGAATTGGTAGTATAGCAGCAACTGGATTTAAGATGCAATAGCAGGCCTGCTAATTAGTATTTTGTTATCTTCTTAATGTAGCTTAAATATACCTATTTAGAAAATCAGGTTGGATTAGGCCACTGGAGGAACGTATGGGCCAAAAAGCGGCTGCACTTGGCAGTCTTGTAAATCAGTTGGGAACAGCTACCAATTGCTTCTTAATCCATAGTGTGTTAGCCTGGTAGCACTAGCTAAGGAGGAATTGCTTCTGGGTGAATGAGAAGGCTGCTGCAGGAGAGATGGAGCTCCCCAGTCGTTTTCGTAGGCTAGTAGCTTTGAAGACTTATTTACAAGACTGTTAGAAATGTGAGCCACCAATTTACTACATTGATGTGAACCTCTGGTGTGACAGCCCTTAGATAGCCATCTTCAAGTATCTCAAGGGCTTTCACATGGATAATGGAGCAACCTTGTTTTCTCCTGATCCAGAGGCTAGAACCTGAACCAGTGGCTTCAAGTTACAAGAAAGGGGATTCTGACTACACATCAGAAATAACTTTCTGACAGTAAGAGTTGTTCGACAGTGGAGCAGGCTCCTGCAAGAGGGGATGGACTCTTCTTCCTTGGAGGTTCTTAAGCAGAGGTTGGATGGCCATCTGTCAAGTATGATCTAGTTGAGATTCCTGCATTGCTGGGGATTGGACTAGATGACCCTTGGGATCTCTTCCCACTCTACAGTTCTAGGATTCTATGATCTGCCTGTTCTGGTGCACAGGTGTGTTTGTGTGTGTGCTACGTCCGTACAATGCAATAGGTTTCATGTCACTGTAATCCCACTTTGAATTGAGATTAGGTGAGGAATACATGTTAGGAAGAATAATTGATACTTAAGGCACTAAACAACTCTTCCCCAGATAATGACTTGATAGCACCAATTTTCACAGCATTTTTAGAAGAAAATATTTGTTCTTAAAAAAGTGTATAATAATAGCAGTATCAAAATGTTGGTTTACAATTATATAGTGCTCTAGTGCTACCTAGAAGGGTCTTTTAAAATTGATATACCATTCTTAAATATGACATTTTTAATATTTTAGAAAACAGCACACAATTTAGCAGATATCTTCTTTGTTGTGTCTTATGCCAAGGTGCATTGGTATACAAAATAACTATGCACTCAAAATAAAGATTTCTATTTGCCTCTATTTCTTTTGCCCTTTATAAATGTATGAGAACTCTGGAAGAGACTCTATATAACTGTTTTACTATGCTGTATTTATAATGCTTAACCTCAGTGACAGATATTTTACCTGTTTTCATTATTTGAATATGAAGCAGCCCTTAACTCAGAGGCTCAATTTAGTCACCAAGCCAAACTGGTTGGCACTTAATACCAGTAGTACAACCTGTCCCAAGGTTTCAGCTTCCAAACAGTCAGGCAAACCATGGTTTAGAGCTTTAGAGCTGCTTTTCTGTTTTTGTTTTGTTCTGCGTCTGCTCAGCAGATGTATATTTAGGTGCAGTAGCCTCTGAATACCTACATCAGTGACTTCTGATTCTGGTTTGTTAGCCACTTGCAAACCATGACTTATCAGTGGGGACATCATGCCAAACCATAGTTTAGCTTCAATAAACCATCATTTGGTTTGATGTCTGAATTGAGTTGTATGTTAGAGAAAGGGCCATGGATTCTGTTACTGTATTTTGAGATGATAGATTTTGGCTTTGCTTTAACATGCTTATACTGAATTCTTACAGCATCCTAAAGCAGGTGATTAAAAAAGAAATAGAATCATATTACGATTGAAATTTAAAATGTATTAAAAATCTGGGTTAAGTTAAACCAAAATAATTGTTTTTATCCACATTAGTAGAATTCCTCCCAACACTGATTCTATAGTTTTTTTTCTCTTCAGAGCTCGCCAAGATAGCACAATCATCTCTTCAAAGTTATTTTGCTGTTATTATGAAGAAAAACCATTGCATTTTTGTTTTGTTACTTCAGCTGTATTCACTAAAACCTTATTTGTATTTTTTTTATTGCAGTTGTCTACCTTGTGGTTTTCCATCTGTCGTTTGTCATGTTTGTGTGGTCCTATTGGAAGACTATTTTTACATCTCCTGCCTCTCCTTCTACTGAGGTAAAGGTTAACTTTGGCAAAATGTTGCCTTTCTTGCAACAGAATTGTTTTTGCTACTGATGTATGATGTGGCTTGCTTTTTTCATTTCCATTCAGTAAGTAACCCTGTTCTGTTGTGAATGAAATTCTTAAGAATATTTTCTATGATTAACACATCATTGTTGCCAACTTCACATTTCATTAATTTGGACATTAATTGTTCACGTTTCCATATGCTGTAATCCAATAATGTGGCATTCAAGTAGGAGATGTTGTTAATCAGTTTCTTAATCTAATATTTTGAAATGGATATGAATTAGTTCACTGTATGTGTATCTCTGTAAGCATCCTTATTTTAACAATATCCCATTGTGCTCAGTGACAAGTCTCATACTTGTTTAGGAATTCTTTTAATTGTGGGTAGACTCCAAGCAATACGCAAGCACAATATGGAAGAGCACTGTCAGCAGGGAGCCACCATTGTTGTACTGAGCAATGTGTCATATTTACCAATCCATACGTCTCAACAAAGAAGATGATGAGAAAAGTAATGCACTTGTAGACTTACGGTCACATTCATAATGCAGATGTAGACTTATGGTCACATTCTCGTAAAACACTATTGAAATCTATTTGGCTAAAGTAAATTAAGCATGACTCTTCTTCCTAAAATCATGGGTATTGTCTAAACTAAGTAGTGCTTGGAGCAGAACCATTGAAGTCAGTGGACTTAAACTACTTAGGTCAGTCTTCTCTATTGTAGACGTGTGCTGCTTTTCTATGAAACGTTGGCCTAAAGCATATTTTTACAGCTGAAAACATTTCAGTAGAAAAAAAATTGCTGTAAGTGCCCCAGAATTAAGGATATCTGTTGGCCAGATAAACTATATTTTCTGTAGGTTTTTTTTTAAAAAAAGGTCTCTCCTGTGTAGGTAACCTAAATATTGTGACCCATGCAAATTACAAAGATGTTACCATTTGTTTGGCTACTCTGCACTGCACTGCATCTGTTAGGCCTAGTGCAGATAAGGTATTTCTGATCTCCTAACAATGGTTTCCCTGTGTTCTTACCCAGCTAAATCCTTCAGTTTTATTTATTTCTTTATTAAGATATTTTAGACATTGGTCACAGTTCCCACAGTGAAGGAGTTTTGGTCTCTTTTGTGGCCAAGTCTGTTATACCAAGATTGTTATCGCACATAGTTGAGATTTCGTTATATGGAGGAAGCTGAGGTTGCCAGGGAGCATGTGTGTCAATTCCTAACAAGACTGGGTCAATTGACCAGTTAGCTAAGCTTTCATTAAGAGGAATATGTAGCAAAACCTCTTACTTGGGACAAGGCATCTCCAGTCCCATTACTTGCACACTCGCTGTGTAAAGGACCAGGGCTGTACATATAAAACATATTAATTACATCTTGCCACAATTGCTTTGAGTTACCTCCTCCAATACTGTATGTATTCTTGGGTAGCAATAAAGAGGTACCGATCTAACTGATAGAAAAATGCATTCTTGTAGATTTAAATAATAGGAAATGTGTGTTTAAAGAGCACGCTCCCTGCGTAGAGCATCTCTTTATTCATAAATTATGGTGGATTTATCTCCAAGTTGATGGTGTCCAACTTGCTCTTTCAAATACCTAATGCAAATATAAAAGGGTATTATTATAGTTTATTAAAACAACCATTCTTACATAGTGGGGAAGCCTGTACTACAAAAAGCATTGACTGCAGGTTTTGCTGTCCTGCAATGCCACATTTTGTAAATGAAAAGAACAATTGGTTTTGTCCGACACCCTGGAAAGAAACAGGAGAACAAAGGGATGCTGGTTTTCCCCCCAGATTAATTGGAAAATATTCTGCGCCTTGCTTGAAATCCTTCTAGGGTTTTTTGTTTGCTTTTTGCGAGCTCATGTTATTTCAAATGTATGTAGATATTGTTGGGGAAGAAGATGCTGTGGCCCTCTTAGCACCTAAAGATGATATAAATGGAGCGTTGCTTCAAGAATTTCTTGAATCAGTCAGTGTTCTGGTGGTGGTGGTGGTGGTTTTACAAGTGTTTTAAAGTATCCTGGTTTCTTATCGACATAAACAGCTTGTCTGAGCTTCATCTTTTAAAAGCTTCTTTGCAACACCCTTGCTCTTGACTAGCTGCCAGAATATTTACATGATGTTCTTCTTACTTGGGGCAGACATGCCCTGCAAAGTAAATTATTATCAACTGAGCAAGTCCCTTAGACATTCTGGATGTACAATTACTTTACAGCTATTAGTGTCTTCCTGGGTACATTTTATTCTGTTATGTCCTGACAAGGACATTTAAATGGCCCCTTCTCCAGGGCTTTAACAGTAAACCGACTCAACAAAAATAAGCTGGAAGTATGAAATTTCACCTGCTAAATTTATGTGTATCACACTGATGTTAAAGACCATGGGGCAGGGCCAGAAACAAAGCAGCCTTAGTAATATGGGGGGGGGGGACACATCTTGGGGATGGACCAGAGGCTGAAACTGGTGTAGAATGCAGCAGCTATGTTGCTTGTGGGAGCAAACTTCCTCCAGCCTGCAGCACGTTGCTTGCGGGATTTGCACTAGCTACCAGTCTGTTACTAGGTCAAGTTCAAGGTGTTGGAACCAACATATAAGGCCCCATACGTCTCAGGACAATGTTACTTGAAAGACAGCCTTATCCAGGCATAGGCAAACTCCGGCCCTCCAGATGGTTGGGACTACAATTCCCATCATCCCTAGCTAGCAGGACCAGTGGTCAGAGATGATGGGAATTGTAGTCTCAACCATCTGGAGGGCTGGAGTTTGCCTATGCCTGGATATACCCCGCCCATCTTGCTGGGTTTTCCAGTAGATCCCTGAAGTCTATAGGAAAGTTTCTCCTGCAAGTACCAAAGATTTCAAAATTCCACTCCATGGTAACTTGGAGTAGAGGTATTAATACAGCCGTTCCTGTTCTGTTGAATAGCATTCCTGTCAAGATTCTATAGGTGCCCACTATCCACTTTCTGAAAACAATGGGAGATATTTTTCTTCCAACAGGCTTTCGCAGCTGAGTAAATGGGTCTTTGCAATGAGTGCCAATTTTGTATTGCTTTAGTTTTGTTTTAAATGTATCTGCTGGGTTTTTTAGTGTTTTGTTTTTTTGTTTGCTCCTCCTTGGATTGTGGTGAATAGTTTAATATCAACACCTGTGAAAAAGGGAAATTCTGTGTTCTTTCCTGCACCCTTTCTCCACATCTGCTCTGGAGGCTTACGGGAACTCCAAGAACAGATACGTTGCAGGGAGATGGGAGTGAAAGGAAGTTCTGTTGCACAAATGGAAGTCCTTGCACTAACTGAACATGTTAACGGAATACAGTCCAGAATCCCAAGTCACAGCTGATGTAAAAAGAAGTGTTTCTTCCCTAATTTGTGAGGATGGGAAAGAAGGAAGGAATCATCTTGGAGGATGCATACCGAAGGTGCATTAGTCATGGCAGACCCAACATCCTGTTTTCTTTAGCCCTGCACCCCCCCCCCCCTTAAGAAGAAACAAGAAGCAGTCTGTTTGATTCCATTCAGCCTATTGAACTCACAGACCTGGTCAGCAGGCAGCAGCACATATGCACAGAGAGCATCCTACTTTATAACGGGGGGGGGGGGGTAATTGTTAGCCACTTAAAGAAGCATCCATATAGCACATTTGGTTTGGCAGCCATACTTGTGTTCAGTTCAGTTCTTTTCTCTTAGGTTTTTATTTTGCAGGGGAGGGGTTGCCAGGCAAACATGTACCTTGAAATGCACCTGCACTCTGAGAATCATAGAAATTGGAGAGTTGGAAGGGACGAGGCCCTGATGCTTTTTCACAGTGATCTAAAAGTTCCTTGTTACACATGAGTAACACTTTCCAAAATAAAACGTTTGTAAAGAATAGCTATGGATTTGCTTTCTCCTGCCCATTTCTGCTTTGAATTGCTAACAGAAATCCTTAAAACAAATTGATGTATAGTCTAGCTGCTATTATGTGGCATTAAAAAAAACCATAGTTCTGTTGTCTTTTTCAGTTCTGTTTGTCCAAATCAGATAAGGAACAATATGAAAAAGAAGAGAGACCAGAATCCCAACAAGAAATCCTCAGAAGAGCTGCTAAAGACCTCCCAGTCTATACTACAACAACCTCAAGAGGTTAGCCAGCAAAGAATCCTAGCACTGTATAAACTCCTTAATGATGCTATCAAGTTTGACTGGATTGGGGCCATTCAGCAGGCATGATCCTTAGGCTTACATGTTTCCTCCCTTACTTCCGGATTCTTGGCAAACAATAGTTTGCCATATCATTTGAACCTGGCAAACCAGGGTTGGAGAGCTTGGTTTGAATGATGTTTGCACCCTTGATTCATAGGCAAACCATAGTTCCCTTGATTTGGATAAACAGTTAACCTTTGGTTTTCTGAGAATCTGCAAGTAAGAAAAGTAACTGGCATGCATAAGTGGAAGAGGGGGAGAGGGAATTCACAATGGTGAGGTTCATACCTGTTAGTTCTTCTAATGAAACCATGGTTTAGCATTGTGTTTCAACTAATTCACCGTGGTGAACCTTCTAGTTCTTCAAATTGGTTTTAGCCTGTTTTATCTATTAACCAAGAGGCAGACAGGTTTTCTAAAGTAAAACCAGCTCTGGAATTGAACTTTGCATGGAGACAAAGCTGCTTGGGGAGAATTTAAAATACAGATATGTGCATCTGTAGCAGGAGAAGAAAGATAGCAGCTGCACTCATGCAATCAAAATTTGGCTTAATAAGCTAGGATGTGTACAACCTCTGTGCTCCCACTTCACTCCTGCTATCACATGAGTGGGAAAACAAACCTTTTAACCATAGCTTCCCATTACGTGCAAACCAGGAACTATGGTTCATTTCTTCCAAACAAGGCAGGATCTGGAAGCCAACTTTACAGTGGGTTAAGCCATATTTTAATTCTGCAGACCAGACCATGAGCACATAAGAAGCACCTTGTGGTTCAGCCATTGGTACATCCAGTCCAGCATCCATTTCCCACAGTGGTCAACCAGGTGCCTGTGGGAAACCAGGAAGCAGGACCTGAGTGCAAGAGCACCCTTGTGTCATTGTGTCCATATGCTCAGCTTTCTTCTCCTGTCAAGATTCTATAGGTGCCCACTATCCACTTTCTGAAAACAATGGAAGATATTTTTCTTCCAACAGGCTTTCCCAGCTGAGTAAATGGGTCTTTGCAATGAGTGTCAATTTTGTATTGCTTTAGTTTTGTTTTAAATGTATCTGCTGGGTTTTTTAGTGTTTTGTTTTTTTGTTTGCTATTTTTATTGTACACTGCATTGAGACAGTTGTGGAGACTTTAATCAGTGAATTAATAACGATGCTGATGAAGACCAGTTTATAATCTGGTTCTCAGAGTAGTTAAACACATTATGGAACAGTGCATAATGAGAACTTTGGGTCTTGAGGTTGTGGTGGCCATGGTCCTTGGAGTCCCAAGACATGCTCCTCCTTGGATTGTGGTGAATAGTTTGATATCAACACCTGTGAAAAGGGGAAATTCTATGTTCTTTTCTGCACCCTTTCTCCACATCTGCTCTGGAGGCTTAGGGGAACTCCTAGAATAGACATGTTGCAGGGAAGTTCTGTTGCACAAATGGAAGTCCTTGCACTAACTGAACAAGTGGCCAACCAAGTGCCTGTGGGAAACGAGCAAGCAGGACCTGAGTGCAAGAGCACCCTTGTGTCATTGTGTCCATATGCTCAGACTAATGTTTAGATTACATTTATGTTTAGCTCATCACTTGTCCAAATGTGTCTCTTGCATTCTAGTTCTCGTCATGATAGCTTGCTTCAACCTCTGCTATATGTGAGCTACCGATCACCTTTACAGTACACTGTGTATTTTGCTAAAGCAGACTTGGCAGAATCCTGTTTTGAGGTCTAGATTACCTCTGACCTTTGGATTGCTAAACTACAGCTTCATATTTAACACCTTGATTTTAATGTTTAATACAGCCATAAGATACTGCGATAGATGCCAGCTCATCAAGCCTGATCGATGCCACCACTGTTCTGCCTGTGACCTGTAAGTACTTGGGTATACTTAGCCACGGGGTAGGATAGACTTCGTCCGATTTATGCCTCTTAGTGTTGTCAGTATCAAGCACATGTTCACACCTGAAACTACTGTGTTGTTTTTCCAGGTACAGGATGGTTCTCCACAAAAATAAGTTTCACCAGGGAGTTCCTGGGTTTATACCTCATTGTCTTAAACACTATGCTTCTCTGCCTTCACTTTTGCATTCCTGTGTTCTGTTTGCACTTTTGCTGTTGTCTGTACTGCAGTGACCTGCTGGAAGATATTTGCTTGTAGTCATACGCTATAGATTTAGAACATGCTATGAAAATTAGATATGTACATATGCTCGTATGTTTCACTTCAAGGGTGAAAAATTAGTTTGGGAGAGATTTTTCTTGGGGAAATGACCCCTTCAGCTATTTTTTCATTCAGGCGTCCTTGGCTGCTTGTCAGAAAGAGGGGGAGTGAGAGAGGATAACAAACTTTTAAAATAAAAAGTTAAAATCTAAAAAGGAAGGAAGAGGAAGACCTACACAACATCTTGCGTGGCTCTGTAGTGGGTGGGAATTTTGGCAACTGTGATGTTTGCCTGGATGTTGAAATGCTTTAACAGGCTTTGAAAGCTAGAGATTAGATACTAGGGGTATGCACAGGCTCTAGGCCTTGCATTGTATCTGATCTGCTTCTGAAACACTCTGTACTTTCTCTGTTTTGATCTGTGTTTCAGGTTCTCTGCCACTCTGTATACAATTAAGCTTTGCGTTTTCCCCATTCACTATAATGGATAATCTAACAACAACGATAACATTCCCCTCTTTTGGCCAAAATAACTCACAGACACAGAAGCCCCTCTGGATAGCTTAAGCCTGCCAAACTGCAGACAAATACATCCAGAGGCTTGTGGAGGAGAATTAAAAGGGATGGATTTTTCTCCATAATCCCTGTTGGGTTTGTCTCTTCCTTACCTTAAAATATTTAATTAAAATAAATAATTAAGAGGTGGTATATTTTTAGAAGCATGGCAGCTTTGCACCAGTCTTTTTTTCTCATTGTTGTTTGTGTCCTCTGATAGCCTTTACAGATCTCTGATGGGCTTCATGATACAAGGTGTCGAGAAACCTCTTTGCAGGGTTCTGAAGAGCTCCGGGCTTTTGTTAAAGCAGAGGAACATAGGATTTTCAAAACAAAACAAAACTCAATGAAGCTTTTACTTTTCAAAAAAATTTCCAGTTGTTGTGCTTTAACAAAAAATAATAATCCATAGCCTCACTTCTTGCAAAGCCTGTGGGCCACCCTAGAGAAACACAGAGGTAGAGAAACATTGCTATTTGGCACGGGGGGGGGGGGGGACAGAAAAAGAGTGGCAGTGTGACCCAGAGCTTTGTGGGAACCTAATCTAACTCAGAGTATATAATGCCCTCGGCCTCGGTCCAGTATATCTGAAGGAGCGTCTCCATCCCCATCGTTCTACCCGGACACTGAGGTCCAGCACCGAGGGCCTTCTGGCGGTTCCCTCACTGCGAGAAGCCAAGTTACAGGGAACCAGGCAGAGGGCCTTCTTGGTAGTGGCGCCCTCCCTGTGGAACGCCCTCCCACCAGATGTCAAAGAGAACAACAACTACCAGGCTTTTAGAAGACATCTGAAGGCAGCCTTGTTTAGGGAAGCTTTTAATGTTTGATGTATTACAGTATTTTAATATTTTTTAGGAAGCCGCCCAGAGTGGCTGGGGAAGCCCAGCCACATGGGCGGGGTATAAATAATAAAATAATAAAATAATAATAATAATAATTAATAATAAAAATAATGACGACATCATACCTTGACTGAGATGAGGAGGAGGCTGAATAACTAATTCAGCTTTTTATTTGACCAGTGCACACCTCAGTTAGACATTCTTATTTGGAAAATCCATATTTGTACTGTTTTGCCGTCATTAACTTTATTGGAAATGTCTTTGTTTTTTCCTTAGGTGTGTACTGAAAATGGACCATCATTGTCCTTGGTATGCTTCTCCCCCCCCCCCCTGTGTTCTTAAGTTTTGTCTGTGCAGAGAGAAATAAGTAAACTACTTCTTGCTGGCTGTGCTGCAGGATGAACCAGGAACGGGGGAAACTAGGAGTGACTACCTCCTCAGGGGAAATTTTGATGCTAAATTTGTAGGAGTTGGTCTACTGGCAAAGTCTAAATGTATATTGGGTTTGATTGATTTTTATAACAGAATGAAAATGAAAATGAAATGAAAAACGAAATGAAAAATGAAAGCCTAAGGCTGCAGTCATATTCTGTTAAAATTAATGGGAAGCTTTATATTGGAAGAGGATTGTACCATAAAAAGCATGGTAGTGACAGTTTCTACTTAATGGTTTTAATACTTCCCTTTAGAAGGATTAGAGTTTTAAAATAAAATCAGGTTTAGAGCAAAAAAGGATCATTAGAATGAGACAATTTGTGAATAAATGGAAACAACTGGACAAAAATACAAATTGTATTCATGTGTGCATAGTTAATAAGCAACATTTCAGTCATTTTTAATTGATAAAGGGATGTTTTTTTAAAAATCAATTTCAAGTGTTATGCATTGTAAAAGAGAGCAAACTCTCCTGACCTAAAGGGAAACTTTTTACTTTAGGCATTTAAGTTACTTCCAGAAAACAGTTTGCCTAATTCTGCTTGCAATGGCAAACCTAAAATAAAAGATAGACCCTTTTACTGCCTGCCATTCTTCCAGGTTTACTTAGCAGTTTCTCTTTTCTTTTCTAGGGTGAATAACTGCGTGGGATTTTCAAACTACAAGTTTTTCCTCCTGTTTTTATTTTATTCCCTCCTGTATTGTCTTTTTGTTGCCTCTACAGTGCTGCAGTATTTCATAAAGTTTTGGACAGTAAGTGGTTGGTTTTTTTTTAAAAATCATATCTTAGATATTTTATCTGTCTATTTAGCTGTCTGTCTCTGTGTGTTTAAACATCATGCATTTATTGTTGACATACCACATATAACCATCATCAGTTTGAAGCGGCTGAAGGAATAAAAACCTACCGATAGTTAATCTAAATTTATTTATTTAATAATGTGTGTTTTTTCAAATTCACTAGAGCTGGAAAACTCTGGGACAGTTTTTGCTCTGCATGTTTTAAGAGACCACATTATGTTCATATGACATTTATTAGCTCGGAAAATGTCAACATTGCCCTCATCTAATTCCAAAATAATGATCTTCACTACTCTGATTGAGTAGCATTATTTACTTCATATTAAATCACTACCTGAAAATACAATATTATGAAGGCTGTAGACCACTGAGGTTTGTGCCACAAGAAGCCAAAAATGCCTCATGTTGCCAATGGCTGTGGACTTGCACCGTTGTGCTTCTGAAGAACATGGAATATAAGAGAGCTTCTTATTTAATGAGATAACTTCTTACATTAAAGAAGTCAGTTTTGATTTCAGGAAACAGTTTGTGTGTGCATGTATCACAAGTAAAAAAGGAAAATCTTTGACCGGCTCAGAGTAAATTCTCTCTCTTAATATTTCATGAGATCTTCTCTTGTGAGGATAAAGACACCCTAGAATCATAGAATCATAGAGTTGGAAGAGACCACAAGGGCCATCGAGTCCAACCCCCTGCCAAGCAGGAAACACCATCAGAGCACTCCTGACATATGGTTGTCAAGCCTCTGCTTAAAGACCTCCAAAGAAGGAGACTCCACCACACTCCTTTGCACCAAATTCCACTGTCGAACAGCTCTTACTGTCAGGAAGTTCTTCCTAATGTTTAGGTGGAATCTTCTTTCTTGTAGTTTGGATCCATTGCTCCGTGTCCGCTTCTCTGGAGCAGCAGAAAACAACCTTTCTCCCTCCTCTATGTGACATCCTTTTATGAAGGTTGATTAAGCATAGAGAAATATGGGCCTTATAGAATCATAGAATTGTAGAGTTGGAAGGGACCCTGAGAGTTGTCTAGTCCAATGCCCTGCCATGCATGAATCCTGCCCACAGCCTCAAACCACCAGCCTTCTGGTTCACAGCCAGACGCACTGATCCACTGTGCCACAAAAGGCTTTATTTAGCCATGCAAAGGAGATTGTTAGCCGTTTTGAGACTCCTTAGGGTAGTGATAAAGTGGGATATCAAGTCCAAACTCCTCCTCCTCTTCTTCCTTGTTTCCCATTACATCTGATTTGGGAAACTGTGGTTACCAGTTTCAGAACAGGCCAGGATCTTAGATCAACTTTAAATGGTTTAAGATCCTAACTTGTTTCTAATTTGAAAACCACCGTTTCTAGGTTTGAAGATAATGGGGAAAACAGTGGTTAACTGGAGGCTTGTTGCAACCTCCTGAGAAGGAAACAGTGGTGTGCATGCATGCAAGACTCACTCGTATTTCTTTAAGCTGAGCTAAATACATCTGAACTGAGACAGACTTGGCAAACGCCATCCTGTGAGCTTTCTGCCTGAAACATGGGAAGCTACTTTATATCAAATCCAACCACTGGTTTATCAAGCTCAGTATCGTCTACACCAGTGATGGCCAAACTTGGCCCTCCAGCTGTTTAGGGACTACAATTCCCATCATCCCTGACCACTGTTAGCAAGGGATGATGGGAGTTGTAGTCCCAAAAAAGCTGGAGGGCCAGGTTTGGCCATCACTGGTCTACACTGACTAGCAATGGCTCTCCAGGGTTTTAGATAGGAGTCTCTCCCAGGCCTGCCTGACAATGATAAGGACTGTACTTGGAACCTTCAACATTCGCAGCAGATGTCCTGTGCGTCCTCACCCAGTGCTTTAAACGTGATGGGATGCATCCAAAATTCTGTGCTTGGCACCACATACACTTTCTGGGTTTACCAATTATCTATTATAGAATCAGAATTGTAGAGCTGGAAGGGACCCCGTGGGTCAGCTGGTCCAACCCCCCCCCCCAATGCAGAAATCTCAGCTAAAGCATCCATGAGAGATGGCCATCCAACATCTGCTTAAAAACATTCAAGGAAGAAGAGTCCACAACCTCTCATGGGAGACAGCTCTTGCTGTCAGAATGTTTTCCCTGATACTGTATTTAGTCTGAATCTCCTTTCTTGTAACTTTAAGCTATTGGTTTGAGTCCTGCCCTCCAGAGCAGGAGGAAACCAGCTTGTTCCCTCTTCCATGTGACAGCCCTTGAGATATTTGAAGATGGCTATCATATCACCCCTCAGTCTTCTCTTTTCCAGGTTAAACATACCCACAGCTACTGTTTTCAGTAACTGTAGTGAAAGTTACCAAAAGATATTAGAAGAAGAATTATATATAGCAATACATACGGTACAAATAAGGAGACAAGTGTCTCTGGGCAGCTATTGGTAATAGGCAGATAGAATCGTAATGTTATTTCATGTGATAATGTAATATCAGTCAGTGGCTCTGAGATACTGGAACTGGTTAATCTAAATATGTGTTTAATTAATTAAATAATAATAATAATAATAATAATAATAATAATAATAATAATAATAATAATATTTATACCCTGCCCATCTGACTGGGTTTTCCCAGCCACTCTGGGTGGCTCCCAACAGAATATTAAAAACACAGTAAAACATCAAACATTAAAAATTTTCCTAAACACATTCTGTTCCTGGTCTCTCTCTCTCTCTCTCTCTCTCTCTCTGCGTGTGTGTGACTCCCATTATTTTTTCAAGAGACTACTAGATATTCTTGATTTCCTCTGTTTTTCAGATATGTGAGTTTTAGCTCACTAACATTTTGAAAGGAAACATGCTGCTTTCATTTTTAACATTTTTGAAGATACTTCTCCATCAGTTCTTATATACATTTTAAAGCAGTGGTTTCCAACTGGCATAACTTACCCAGGGAGTCGATGGCACATGCCTGCCAACTGTCTGGGGCATCCTGTTTTGGGGCGGCCATGCTGTGCCCCAAAACACACAAGATTGCAGCACCCAAAAATCACACGATTTTGGGTGCCGTGCTCTTGCACGGGTGCATGGCCCAGAAAACATGCATCCCAGTTTTACGCTGGGACATGTTGGAGGGTATGGTGGCACCATTCACATAACCAAAACTACCACACAGATGTCAATATTTTCAAAAACATGGGGTCTGCAGTACTTAGCTAATTGGGAACCACTGCTCTAAAGCATAGGGAGATCTGTGGCTTTTTAAAGATCCATTGAGAATGGTTTAAGCTATGATTTTAGAATTAAAGTGATATACGTAAGCAAAATGATAGGTATCTTGCCTGTACCCAAACCCACTTTTAGTTACATAAAAAGAACTAAGCATCATACAATAAATTGAAGAGAGTCTCCAAATAACTCATTCTGTAATTCTGTAATAGTGGCAAGGACACTGTGCTTTCAAAATGCTCTGATTTGTAGCTGGGTAACAAATTTCCAAACCTCACATCACTATGAACATTAGCTTCCAAGAGTCTTCTTGGATCTATATAAAACCAATTGGCTTCAAGGCTGAACTTCCAATGTGGAAAATTAGAGAGAGCAATGTGCTAATCTTAATTTTAATGGTGTGCCTTGAGTCCACACCATTAAAATAAATTACCTTTTACTTCAATCTCATTGTGCAAACACAAGCTCACCTTTACATGTTCATCCACTGAATGTAGACTAAGGCCTCTTGCCATTGAATGCTGCACGCATAAGCCATTAATTTTCTAACAACGTTTTTACTGTTTCTGAACACCAGCCTTGAAGGGATAAAGCTATTTAATAAATTGTCTTTATTTGCACAAAGCTTTGCCGCAGGAAATCTGCTGAGAATTGTCCAAAGGTAAAATGCAATTTAAGCTGAAGTCTGTTCTGGTGTGCTCATTCATTTTTAATAATGAAACAAGATTATCATACTATTTTGTAATACTATCTGTATAATTATGTATTTTTAATTAATTGAAGCTTATTGTGGAGAGCCGAAGAAGAAATTAGTACACTTAAATCCTGGTGGTAACTTAAATGGATGCTAATCTATGAAGAGAGAATTTTACTTTTACCTTTCTATTTTAAAGGTCATCTTTTAGAAATAATTGGTTTTTCAAGCTATGTAGCTGCTGCAATTAAACTATTTATTGTTTAATGAGATTTTTGTAATCTGAGCATATGTGGAAAAACTTGAAACTGAATTAAAAATACACGAGACCTTTTCTCATGAAATGACACTTCTACTCAATGTAAAAAACATCATTAAAAAAAACCCTGCACATTCCCTATAACTTTCACCTTCTTACAGAGGCTTACATTGTATGTGGTGTGTGTTGGTTCACATGATCATGTGGCTACTTACAAATAACAGTGTTCAGTTAACTTCATACTGAACGTCTAATTAAGTTCAGATGAGTGGGAGGAAGGCTCATCCTGCCCCCATTTCCGATTTTATAGTTGAATTTATAGTGTGTAGGCGTACTCTACATCTTCCCTCAGGCAGTTTAAGTTATGTATGTAAAGAAAAATACACGTTGTAAACATCGTATAGGAAGTATAGCACCACTTAGAAATCATATGGACGCACAACAAAGGATGTTGAATGTGCTTTTACAGTGATACTCATGTACACTCTGCCACAAAATAATGGCAAGCCCTGTGACTTGCAGTTCTACATTGGTTTCATATCCTTTAGGTTTCTAAAATGCTAAATATGCTCATAGTAATGTTCGGATATGATGATACTGGCTTTAGCTCAGAGAGGCAACTTTATAGAAGAGCAGCTGTTGAATAGAAATACTAATCCCACCCCCCACCCCCCGTTTTCTTCTTCTTCCAGAATGAACTGCTGGACACGCGTGCAAAATTCCATGTTCTCTTCCTTTTCTTTGTGGCTGCCATGTTCTTCATCAGTATACTGTCACTTTTCAGCTATCACTGCTGGCTGGTTGGCAAAAACCGGTCAACAATAGGTTAGTAAACAATCTGCGGTATTGTTATCTATTCCAATTCCAAGAAACTCAATGTTATTCTACTTTCTCCTCACCGTTAATCCTGTGAGCTAGGTTAGTCTGAGCATGTGCTATTGGCTCAAGGTTGCTTAGTGTGTTTCATGGCTGTGCATACTCAAAAGTAAGTTCTGTTAAGAATCCCTGGAGTTTAGGATTGTACCCCTCAATCAGCATATCGGTTTCAAGTGACTTACGGCGTTCCCTGCTACTGGCCCTTTTAACTTCTTGAAATGCTTCCTTTCCATCTTAGGTTGGCTGTTGTTAGATACAGGAGCTGGGTTTTTGTTGTTGTTGTTGTTTAGTCGTGTCGACTCTTTGTGACCCCATGGACCAGAGCACGCCAGGCACTTGGTCAGACTCATGTTGGTAGCTTCAGGAACACTGTCCAACCATCTCGTCCTCTGTTGTCCCCTTCTCCTTCTGCCCTCAATCTTTCCCAACATCAGGGTCTTTTCCAGGGGCTCTTCTCTTCTCATGAGGTGGCCAAAGTATTGGAGCCTCAGCTTCAGGATCTGTCCTTCCAATGAGCACTCAAGGCTGATTTCCTTCAGAATGGACAGGTTTGATCTTCTTGCAGTCCATGGGACTCTCAAGAGTCTCCTCCAGCACCATAATTCAAAAGCATCAATTCTTCTGCGATCAGCATTCTTTATGGTCCAGCTCTCACTTCCAGGAGCTGGTTTAAACCATACCAAATGGAACATCTTTACTGAAAATGTCTGTTTAATTAGTTGCGTCCTACATTTGTTCCAGCCACTGCTTTTGTTGAATTTGGTCCGTGTTTTTCTAGCTCATTTTTTAAGAGTGCAATTTTTAAAGAAAACAACAACAACAACAAAAACTCTTTTATTTTGTAGACATTTTGCATTTTTGATACTTAATGGCTTTAAAGGGTTAGACAAATACATGGAGGGTAAGGCTGTCAGTGATTACTAGTCTTAATGGCCATATATTACCTCCAGGCTCAGAGGAATTATGCCTCTGAATAGCAGTTGCTAGGGAGCACAAATAGGAGACTGTTGTTGTGCTGAGGTCCTGGCTGGGCACTGTGAAAACAAGATGCTGGGTGGGCATTTGGCTTGATCCAGCAGGGCTCTTCATATATTCTTAAGAGATCTGTCCTCTTTCCCACGTTTGTTTACTTTTGTTTTCTGTGTGTGATACAGAAGCTTTCAGGGCACCTATGTTTCGAAATGGACCTGACAAAAATGGCTTCTCTCTCGGATGCAGTAAAAACTTGAGAGAGGTTTTTGGAGATGAGAAGAAGTACTGGTTGCTACCAATTTTTACAAGGTATTCTTATTTAAATTTTACAGATAGGTATCCGTGTTGGTCTGCCATAGTCAAAATAAAAAAATTCCTTCCAGTAGCACCTTAAAGACCAACTAAGTTAGTTCTTGGTATGAGCTTTCGTGTGCATGCACACTTCTTCAGATATCTGGCATCTGAAGAAGTGTGCATGCACACGAAAGCTCATACCAAGAACTAACTTAGTTGGTCTTTAAGGTGCTACTGGAAGGAATTTTTTTATTTTATTTAAATTTTATTCTTCTACTTTTAAAAGTTATTAGAGTAAAATCTAGAGTTTGGTGATTTAGTGAAACTAGCAATACTGCTAAAATTGTAACTTGTATATTTCCTGAACAATGAACATACCTATGTGCTAACTAAATTATATAATGTCTGCTAAGACCTAAACTGCATTATTTTAAAAATTATTTCTGTGCATAATGTAGCCTGGGAGGTTGCATGTTCAATCCTCTATATTGTGAGGTCCTTCTTCTGTACTGGGTAAGCCGCGACGGCACATCTGCGCGTGCACGGGGCGCGTTTTGCCGCTTCCACACGTGACGTCATTTTGAGCATCTGCACATGCGCGAGCGGCGAAACCCGGAAGTAACGCGCTCCGTTACTTCCGGGTTGCTGCGGAGTGCAACTCGAACACGCTCAACTCAAAGCACATTCAACCCAAGGTATGATTGTAAAAAGCTTTTTCTTCAGGACCGTGCCACTGTACTCCATACCAGTTTTTACTTTTAATTCCTCTGTATTCTAGACAGTGATTTTTGTTTTCTCCATTGTAACGTCTGTTGTTGACAAACGTTTTCAGAACTTTGCAGTAGACACCTCTTTTATTCTACATAACTGTTTGTAAGTCTTGTGCATGCTTGCCTGGGAGCAAACTTTATTTGTCATGATTTTGTTGTGTTTTTAATATTTTGTTGGAAGCAGCCCAGTGGCTGGGGAAACCCAGTCAAATGGGTGGGGTATAAATAATAAATTATTAGTAGTAGTAGTATTAAGATATACCTCCTAAGTAATATTCAATAGGATTGGGTTTCATACATTTATGGTTCAAGTTAAATACAAATGGAACCATATCAAAGTATTTCTATGACTTTACAAAATAAAGCAGAGTCAAAATAGTTGGTTGTCATTAGTTCTTATCTGTGGATATTTGCGGATCATTTGTACAACTGTCCTTTTTTTAAAAGTGGCATCTTTGCCAAGTCCTACTGTTAGTATTCCCAGCATTAGGACAACACTTTAAAGGGTCTGTTTTAGTTGCCTTCCACATACTAATAGCTGTAACCTTGAACATGCAGAAAAAACATACTGTCAAGGAATATAGGTCGCTCAGACTTTTGTAAGAACTTTGTATTTAAAAAGACTGCCTTGCTTTGTGAGGTCAGCAGCCAGGTACAATTTCTACAGTAATAGCTAACGCCCCATGTTTTAGAAATTTAAGAGAAACCACAAGAAAATGGGATTTCAGTTCAAACTGAGACATTCAAAAACACTCCAGTGAACTCTTGAGGTTAAACAGACTGCTTGTAATTTACTGATAATACACATTCTTTTAAGTCTTAAATTTCCTATGGTCAAGCTCACATAGGTGTTTTGTGTTGTTCCAGTGGAGCACAAGCCTTTTTTTGATTTTGGAGACAAACTTTGTTGAACAAGTACATATATGCTTCCATGGTGTTTATACTAAATAAATAAACATGCAAATTACCTGCAGCTCTGAAATAAGTCATTTCCTGCATTATTTGTAGTGGAGGTTGCAGTGTTTAAAAGTTACTTAACCATCTGCTATACCAACCAGAACATTCCATTGTTTGAACAGGGCAATGTACTGTCTACATTTACTGAGTCACTCAAATGTGCCACTTCATATAACTGTTCTAAACCCAGTGTATCCATTAGTGTTAGTTTTTAATAGCACGCTAGTTAGATGTCATGTCTGTTTTGTTCTTCAGTTTAGGGGATGGCTGTAACTTTCCAACACGCTTGGTGATTATGGATCCAGAGCAGCTTACTGTCTCAAGCCAAAATGATCCTGCTAAAAGGTGTGTGGTTTTTCTTTCACTTGTGTCTTGTTTCCTTTTATCTTACGTGTATCATTTTTACAAAGCAAGGAAAAATGCATATTGAAGACCACAGCTGTGGCCAAATGTGAACAGTCCTCTTTGTAGTCTAATCTTTTCCCTGCCTCTGCTTTTGACCCTTTGCTCATCAGGTCTTAGCCTCCTTTTTTACTCCCCCACTCTAAACTTCCTTTGATACTGTTTGGCTTCGAAGTGAGTTAGGCTGGAAAGTTTATTTCTTTTTAATGGGAAGTTCTTTATGTTTGACAATATTTATAGTGCAAGCTTAGTTATAGACACCTTGTCCATTTAAAATTGAGCTTTCTAAGCCTCAAT
Organism: Podarcis vaucheri; assembly: GCF_965113315.1. Taxonomy (NCBI): domain Eukaryota; kingdom Metazoa; phylum Chordata; class Lepidosauria; order Squamata; family Lacertidae; genus Podarcis; species Podarcis vaucheri. The sequence goes on along the minus strand of NC_138762.1, from coordinate 25,909,489 downwards.
TTTTCCTGCCTTCATCCTGACCTGCCATATGGAGCTTTCAGCCTTACCTCTCTTACAAGCTCACTGTTCTCACCAATTAATTCCCTGTGCATCCTTTCTGTTGTATGCCAGGCATTCAGAGTAGCCCTTGAGAGAGATTGTGCCAGTTTAGATCATATAACCACAAACTATTGTTTCTTGTTATAGGCTTGAACAATCCAACCCTCCCCTTTACACTTGAGGGGAGGACATTTAAAGCCTCTTTTCCTGGTTAGCAGAGTTTCTTACTTACTAGGAATGGGTGCCTTAAATCTCCCATCATGCATGAAGGGGAGAGGACAGCAGGCAAGCCTGAAGCTCATGCCAGTTATGTCTGAACTGAGCAATATTAATTGATATTGTGTTGGTCTCCAGAATAGCATTTAAGAATTTCACGTCCTTTGGTGCATGAACTCCAGCTTCTGATAGCAGTTCTTCTTTTCAGCTCGGGTCCCAGTCAGCCATTTCCTGTTAGGCCACTAAGCGAGTCCCAAAATCGATTGCTGGCCAGTGAAAACCAGTGGGTGGAAACCAATTCAGAAGATGAAAATGTTAAATCAGGTACTGAATGTTAACTGATTAATTATAATCACTTGTTATAGAACAGAATTTCAGCATTCTGATTAAACGAAAGAGAGAGAGAGAGACTGGAGAGTAACTGAATTTAAAAATGGACAAGTTTGTCTTTTACAAATTAATACAAATAAAGAGGTCAGATACTAGCTTAATGCTGCTCCCCCAAAAAAATATTTCCATCATGTAAAATCTCTAAAATATGTACCTTTATCATTATGTTTTGTTTTATTTTTTAAAGGTGTAAAAAAGCATATTATCGTTTCATTGGAGAGCTGATCTTGGCTTCAGTGTCCATCCCTCTCAGTGGAGAGGAAAAGATGGTAAGATAACTTCCACTCAGAAATAGTGATTTATTGCGACCTTGTAAGGCTGTGAAATAAGATTCTTTTCGTTCTGAAAGCCTTCTTTTTAAAAAAAGGAAAATGGAGCATGGGTGGTGCATCAGAAATATAAAGCCTAGTCTTAAAAGTGAAGGCAGAAACACAGCAATTAAGGACTTGAAAATATTGCAATCTGTGGTTTGATACATATGTTTGAATGATTTTCCTCTGTCCAGAATGCATCATCTGCTGTCAGTCATGCTGAGCATGGCTTTAATCTGAACAGATCTAAGACCTGGCACCTGCTTTGAGTTATAGAATTCCAGCAATGAATACGTTGGAAAACGGTGGTGATAAGCATCAGAGCAGTGTTTCTTCAGTGTGGAGTAGCCACGATCAGTTCCCTTGTGTCTGCGATTAGGGGATGAGTTTTATATAGGCTAATTTGAGATACCGCAAATCTATTTCCAAAGCAGATTTAAAGCAGCAGGCAGATTTCACAGAGCAGAAGCCAGTTCCTGTTTGGATAGAAATGTGTTTACAGTGCAGTTGCCAGCATCCCAAGACCAAGCTGATAGAAGTTGTATGAGTGGAACGCAGGTGGCAGCACAGAGACCCCAGGTGGGATTCAGTCATTTTGGGGGAAGCCCTTCGTAAGCAGTAAGTCATGCAAGGAAGTGACATAGATCGAAATATGGAGTAGGTAGCCTTGTCTTTTTTCTATCTCTGTCTTTATGCAGCATTACACTAATGTAATTTGTTTTCCGTATAGGTTTCTACACTACATTTGTGCTTGGATATTACTTAATTTTGTATGGAAGACACTGATATATCAATGGAACAGTGCCAGCATGTTAGCAGGATATGAAAAAACGAAATCCTTGACGGTATCCAGTGGATGCTTATGAGCACTGTTGCATAGCAGAAAGTTTGATGCCTTAAGATTCTTGATGTGCATTTTTGCAACATGGACGTAAGCCACTACAAGGGCCAAATCCTGAAATACCCTGGAAGGATATGAGAGTATGCAAGACTCTTAGAAGTGCAGAAACTATGCATTTTGGCTGCACCGCAGTGGAGGAAACTAATTCTGCAAAGTTGGTGTGAGAAATGCCATGCCAGTGTCATACGGGAGTTTCTTCCATAGCAAGTCTATGGAAGAAAGATGGGGCAGGGGAGGAAAGTGTGAAACAATCATAGAGTACGGCCATTGAAACCGCACAGTACGATTATGTGTCTCAAAGCACTATCTGGTGGACTTGCAGCATGATGCATTTTTGCTTTCTCCACTACCATTATCAGATAACCAGTGGTATTGGTAGGTGTTGCTAAACAGCCAACCCAAGACTCTGGCCTTTTAGTCCTCTCTGATATTGAAGTTCTCTTCCTACAGGCTTGCTTTGTTGCAATACAACATCAGACAAGCAAGGTTTTTCCATTGCATTATTTTTCATTTTTTGCAGAAATAAGGTCCCACTGGCAACATGGTACATTAGTTAGGGAGAATAAAGTTTCCTTGACTTTCTGTTTCTTTAAAGTGCCAATAGTTTAATTTCTAGAATTTGTCTTATTAAGCCATATCAACAATATAATTCAGTAAATTCCTCTCCTTCCTCCCCCCCCCAGATGTTTACCTGAATATTACTTTCAAATCTTTTTGACTGATAATCCCAGCATAAAGATCCCAATTGATCTATCCATCTTCTTTCAGCCCAGCTCCAGAGATCATCCATTTCTTTTTTAAGAGAAAAGAAACAAATATGTACTGTACTTTACGGGACTGGATTTCACAGGGATTTTTACTAGCAAAATTCCTCGAGTAAGATGTGGAAGAATGCACCCAAGGGAGAAAGAGGGTTTGTTTTCTAGTTATCCCTGCTTTGGCATCTCTCCCTCCCACATTCTCACTGACCCTGAATACAAGGCCTAGCCTTTTAAGACACAAATCTTTTTCTGAGCAAGTAATTCTACAAACTACTGTGGGGGCTTAATCTTTATTATCAGTTCACAAGAGGCAGCACAGTACTCGATGCTTGACTCAGAAGAATCCTCATCTCCAGCTGCCCAGCTCTTTAAGCAGAATTCTGGCTTTCAATACTCTTTAAGGAGGAGACCATTGTAGCCACGAAGTTCCGTCTTGGCTCACTGTATGGTGTTAGACTGCCCCATTATTCTACCTTGATGTGTACCTTTTAATTCCCTATCATAAATTGTGTCCAAGCTGCTCATAGTTCGTTAGCTCCATAAAAATATTAAATTCTTCCCAAACCCCTTTTATATAAATTATCCCATGTATGATACAAGTGGAAAAACCGGGATCCAGTTTGCAAATCTTAGGAAACATGGTGATAGTTGGGTGGGGGGAGTTATATTGAAAATAAATTTTGTAGTTTGTAAAATAGTTTAGGATCTTCTTAGATCTCTTAGCTTAGTTTACAAAATGAAGGAAAAGCTAAAATGGTTTGTGCTGTCTTTGTGACCAACCCAAAATCAAGAGCTGGATCCTACACCCTTCCTGTGCAAAATGCATAAATCAAGCTCAGGGCTTTCAGTGCAACTGCTAACCTCACTCTCCATACTCAAGGTAGTGGGATTTCACCCCAACTCCTGCTCTGAAATAGCAGTCGCCACCAGTGCTTCAGAGCACATGGGGGAAATAAGCTTTATGTGGCACAACAGCACCTTGCATATAGCTTCTCCAGGTCAGGTGGGGATGAACGGAGGCAGGTTTGGTTTTTTGTCTTATGTCCCAGCCAGTCCACAGGATGGTCCCACAACTTCTTGCACTAGCTAGGCACTATAGCAGATGGACAGCCCCTTCAGTGTTGACGCAAGTGGGCAGAGGTGCCATGCTCTGCCTTGCTTGTCTCATTCATCATATAGTACCTGCGCTTTGACTCTTAACAGCTTCAGGAAAGGATAGAATGGAATCAAGTATATCTTGGGAGCCAGGCCATAAATTTATGGGTTGCGTTTACCAGTTAGGTCAACTATAGCAGCACATTTCTTATAGTATGTCATATATGTAGAGTACGTAAAATGGGTAACAGGGTTCTCTTTGTAGAGTGTACATAGGAATTAAGGCCCATCTGCACTTAATGTGAATGTTAGAAGTCCACACATTGCTGTTAATGCATTCCCTTTTTTCACTATTGGGGTAATAATTGTCAATATTTAATACTTTATTGATTTGCAGTCCTTAAACCACTTTGAAAAGGTTCCAGAAGAACTCTTCTTCATGGTATCCGTTGTTTAATGTGTAAGTTATCTTGACCAGTATTGAGAAATTATACCAAAGAATATAGTTTGTAAACAGTTTCGTTTTAATTCCAATGCCTTATGAAAGTATTTGCTAGTAAATGACCTCGCATCAGCAGGTCACATTTAAGAATCAATGTAATTTTTAATGCTAGTAAATACAGTTTGCATTCCCTAGCAGACACATTCCTGTTTCAAGAAGCTCCCCTTCCTAGTCACTGAGTTCTGATTCTAGCACAATCTGGCGTTGCTTGCTGGCCACTTTTATGAGTTCAATTTTATGTTACAGATTTGGCGTGAAGTTGTTGTTTTTTAAAACAGCAGCACTTTTTTCTTTTACCAACCACTCTTTTTTCTGGTAGAATAATGCCTTAACAATTGGTATCTACTACTAGAGTCAATCAAGTTCCAAACATCATCTTTATTTTTAATAAGATACCCTAAAACACAATGTGATGTTAGCTCCTGGTTACTTAGCAATACATCTCTTGGCTCTGTGTTGGAAACTTATGCTTTAACTCAGTCTTAATATTCAATATGTATTCTCCAGATCTTAACTTGAATCTTGCAAATGGTAGAAAATGTCTGTCCACATTTACAGAACAATAAGTGAAGTTGAGTTGTAGAAGATCATCCAACAGAGATATGACTACTCATAACTTGGGTCAAGTTAGGACAGCATCAGAACCTTTTTCTTAGTACCCAGAAATTGTAAACACCATCAAATGTACAAGTTACATTATGTTGCAATTCCAAAGTAGTCCCAGAATTCTGGGATTCTACCAGGAAAATTTTATATAAAGTGGTTTAAGGAATGCAGATTTTTCCTTCATTCCTAAATGCATTTACCAGGAAGTCCTATGGGTTTCTGCAGAGATGACATATAAATACATGGTTTAGAATTGCAGACCATAATGCAAAACAGAGAACATCTCTCCACTGTGTCTTCATTTCTTCTGCCCTCGTGTGTAAATTACAAGGCCATAAGAGTGACATCCTTAGTTTATGTCTAGGGCTGCCACAAACTATGTGTTTACCAGTAGGTATGTCAAATACATTGCCCTGTATTTATGACAAAGGTGTATGCAAGGATTTTACTTAAATAAAGGTATATCCACTGTAACTAAGTAAGCTTGCAAATACTCAAATTTAAATTGGTATGAGGTTATTTAGAGGATATATAATGTGAATAATGCATCTGTTTTTTATGTTGCAGATAGGAATATTCCTATGCACAAAGAAAGCATTGCCATTAATACTTTAAAGTGACTTTTTAAACAGACTTTTATAAATAAATTATATATAAAAGAATACAGATCATTTTGCCTGAAATTTTCATGTTTTTATCTGCACCTTGTAATATTTTCATGTGTATTTTTCACCAATAATTTTAAATCATGTTGAGTATTTTATATATCAAAGTGCAGACTTCCATTAATATCTTAAGCATAGCTCCTTTTAAGGGAAAAAGCATAATCTTTAAACCCTTCTTTGCCAAAGTGATGATACATTAAAATGGATTATGACACACTGAATGCAAAAGAAACTAAATAAATACGTTGAAAAAATGAGCTAACTTGTGAAATGCATTTCTAATTGGTGCAAGTGATGAAGATACAATTTCAATTCTCTTTTATGTGTGGGTATAAATGCGTGGGGACATCACTTGGGAAGAGGGGCTTTAAACGTTAGTTGGGGCTATCTCTCATGTGTCAGGCCAATTAAATAAAGATAACAGTGGGCAGATGTTGCCAGAGTTCACCTCCTTTTTGGGTCCCCACACTTGGCTCTATTTTGCCTGGAAATGTTAGCTAGTAAGGGCTAACAAATTAGGACAGGATACATTTCACAGGTCCCATTGACACTATACTTGAGATGGAAGTGTCCCAGCCCAAAGCATGGATCACTGTTGCCTACCTCTGTCCCTGATAGGTTGCTGCTAGAAAGTATGCTACCACTGAGGACACACAACATGACAAAGCTAAAATAAACAAACACTCTCAAGATACACTTCCGGGGAAGGAGCCGTCGCAGGTTAGTCACCTCTCTCGGGAGCTCCCCAAAGATGTAATTAAGTGGTAACTAACGGTGGAGGATTATGTGTCATTTTTGTCTCTGCTGAACAGACAACATTTGGATTAATTCCTGGATGTTCTTGATGGATTGCTTGCTGATGTGGGATCGAGAAATCCTATTGGACGGGTGAGTGACCAGGAGTGGGGAAAACGACAACATTGCCCAGGCACTGCTAAAGATCTCTGGAGGTCAATCTTCTAGGAAAAGACATAACCATACCTCCTTTCTTTAGTTACGGTATATCTGAAACTACTATAAATCAGTAAAGAAATTAAAGAAACTACTCCTTTGTCAGTAAAAATGTCAATTTGAAATACGACCCTAAAGCTGCCATTAGAAGAGAAGTCATTGAAAGACTGAAGGCAAAATTGTTTTTTTCCCCAGGAAGTATCTAGTTTGTTTCAAGGAAAGTATACAGCTGTTTATAACATGCACCTGCTTATAACAGAGAAGAGAATCTCTAAGAAGTGTCTATGTTCTTGTGCTGTTATATCTTTGATCCTCCGTTTCACAAGTGATTGCATTGACAGTAATGAAAATTAATGGTTGCTGCTGCGCTCGCAGTAGGAAGAATGGAATGCTAAAGATGTGGTTAGGACTGTACTACTAGCAGCACCCAAGATTGCAAGTATGTTAAGAAATAATCTATTAACTGTGGCAGGCTTTCAAAAATTATTTGATCAACAGAGAAAGCAATTAAAAATGGGAGATGCAGAAAATGATAATGGGCAAATCACTGAGTAAAGTGGAGGTGGGTGTGGAATTACAGCTCCTGGGGAAAAATACTGGAGATGGTTTGCTACATCAGGAGGAAGGTTTTACACAGATTGCTGAAAAGTCACAGCTCCTGGGAAAAATTATCAAGGATCATTTGTCAGCCCTAGAGGATGGTTTATTGCTGATGCTGGAAGGAGTGCAACAAATGTAATGCTGGAAGGCGATGGAATTCATGGAAGGAGGACTCTGTGTATAACTTGGAATCATCTCAGAAGATAAAGTGATCATGCTTCCTGCAATACTTTTTGGGGGGGAAAGAATGGAAATACAGGAAATTGAAAGAAAAAAATGGCAAGGACTGAAGACCATGGCAACAGGAAATGGAATTGGAAGATACAGGAACTTTTGGGGGAGTACGAATTAATGTCTACTTGTGATTAATTGTGGACATTGTCATATAAATACAGTAAAGAAATTCATGAGGAATAAAGAATAAGGACTGAACTGTCTTTTAAAATCTGGTGGTAAAGTTGTGAGGGTGGGCCGGAGGAAGATTAAGGCCGACTCTTACTTTTAATAATAATTGGAGAACCTCTTTTGGACTTCTAGGATGGGAAGGGAAAGGAATGAAACTTAGATGCCTGGATTTAACACTGGGAAAATAACACCTAGAAGGAACGAATAACTGGACATTACTTTGGATTGAACACCAGATTATTACGAGAAACTTTTGCAGGCACAACTTGCGGAGAGAGGGTATCCTTTCTAGGCAGAATAGCATTACCAAAGTTTGGAAGAAAAAGAACACCTGTAACTTGGAATGAGCACTGAGACTGAGAGCTGAAGAGTAATACATTTATTTACAGGCCTTCTTACATAACTGGTGGTTGCCACTGTCAGCAATTGCAAGCAGTCCAGCTGAACGCCAAGTTTTTCAAGCTTCTGTCCATTTCTTGGTCACATTAAGGTGACCCAGATGTTCTGTAGCATACTTATGCTCTGGAAACTTAGCTTTTTCTGCAGCTATTGCTCTTTCCCGCCATAAACGTCTGCGTTCTGCATTGTGGCGATGCTCCTGGTCTTTTGTCATGTATGGCCGGCTCAGCCAATATTCATTTTCAGCTTCCCTTTCCAGCCTCTTAATGATACCCTGTTTCATTATCTCTGTAACGAACCTCGGCCGTCTGTGTTTACCAATCCACTGACTCCCAGGAATGCGGTTTCGAAGCCGTGCTATGGTCAGAAACATACCTTTAACAGCAAAGGAGGTTTAACATTAATTACTTGAATATTCTTCAATCAAATACAAGAGGTCAATATTATTTACAGTTAGCAGCTAGAACCCATGGCTATGATGAATTAGAGAAGCTCACTTCTAGCTTGAGACATCAATGTGTACACCTATCTCATATAGGATTTTTGGCAATCATCCGTGTGTCAGAGGCTGCAGGGGTCTTTCTCCTGATTTTTGATAATGTGTAAGTAGAGGACAGAATGGTGCAGCTTTTGATTCCCACAAAGGCACCCTTCCCTTCCCTTCCCTTGATTCCCTTCAGTTAACGGAAAATCCAAGTGAGGCTACACTGAGCAGGGATTACATTCTTGGGGTAGCACCTCATATGCAAAAACTCCTATACTTGAAGCACCCTCATATGAGCAATCTTGAATGTGAAGAAAGACAGCTTAGTTTTAAGCTCTCTGCCTTGCTTCCTGGGCTCCAGGAGGCTCTTGCAGACAGTCCAAGTTCCTGGAGATTTTGTGAGAAAAAAGTATCATGAAATCTCCAGGAGATCTCAGATTCATGTGAAGAGACACAGGAGTACAGTGGTACCTTGAGTTACATATGCTTCAGGTTACAGACTCCACTAATCCAGAAATAGTACCTCGGGAACAGAGATTGTGCTCCGGCGGCACGGCAGCAGCAGGAGGCCCCATTAGCTAAAGTGGTGCTTCAGGTTAAGAACAGTTTCAGGTTAAGAACGGACCTCCGGAACGAATTAAGTACTTAACCCGAGGTACCACTGTATAATATAATCCCCCCGCAAAGTATCCACAGATGAAAATAGTCACTCAGTTGAAACCCGTCTCTCCCTGTACCAAAGATCACCACACTTTCTATTACTGATTGCTCTTGTCAATTAAACTATTCTTAACTCCATTTTCAGGGCACAAAGCGGCTTACGTTACTCTAAATGCATGAAATAAAATAACAAAAACGCAGCAGCATCCAAATAGTTTTTTTCAAGTACCGTACAGCACAACTCAGCAAATCAGACACACAAAAAAACCCAGAAGAAATATTTATTTTAAAGACCACCAGCAGTGAGGGATTGTACCCTGGGGATGTAGTTCTAAAGTGTAGGACCACCACCGATAAAGCCCTGTCCCTATATCTCACAGGAAGCCTAGGGAAGCCCTCTACCACCTACAAGCTGTAGAAAGTAAACTCTGAAATGCACAGCGCTGCAAACCTCTCACGCTGCTGAAATTCCTAGTCCTGGAAATTTAGAGGTGGTTTATTCAAACAACACTTTTGAGAAGCAAGGCAACCCCCACACTCCCATTTCTTGCTGTAAGGCAAGTGTGGAGGTTGCCCTACATCTCAAAAGCGTTGTTTGAAACACCCCACACTCCACACGCTGGAAGAAGCATGTGAGCTGCTTTGGCTCCCCACCTCCACCCACTCATGGGGAATGAAATCCTGCTTTCTGTCTTGACCCTGTTCCCTTGCCCATCGCCTGATGCCACCAATGATATCAGGTGATCAGCAAGGTGTGCATGATGGGGGGGGAGGGAAATGGCCCCATGGACAAACCTGGACGTCCTTGAGGGCCAGAGGATCCCCACCCCCTACGGCGACACTTCCCTGGAGGCTCACCTGGAGCGTGTGAAAGGACTGTGACCCGAGTTCAGTTCCAGCAGCGGAAAACAACGCCTCTGCTGCCTAAGGTGCGTCCTCCGCTTTAATGCTACGCGTTTGCTTTTTGCGCCTGGGCTTCGGCTGGTAAATCTTGGGAGCTCTAGTAACAAGAAGAAAAAGCAGCAGATCTGACACGTCTGAAGTGCTCCCATCCCGGGATGGGATGGCAACTAGCCCCTGCCTCCTTCCACTGCAATTCTATCAATGCCTACCAGCCACCTTGGGCAGCTTCTCGGTGTCCCGCCCGCTTCCTCTTGCCGCCGGTTTAGAGGGGAACCGTTTCCCCCGCCCCACACCTGCTTCACCGCCCCTCCGCTCTGCCCGCCCGTCCCCGCAACCCCTTTCCCGCTGCTCCTCTTCAACTCACCGGTCACAGGTCCGCCCGTCCCACCTCGGCAGGGAAAACAAAATGGCGCCGCCCGAAAGGTTCGTCCGTGCTTCAGCCTCAAAACTCTCGCGAGAGTAAGGAGGCGTGGAAAGGGAGCAAAAGCGGGGCTGGCTCGCTTCCCAGCTGACCAACCGTTGAGCTGGCAGATTCAAACGTCGAGGCGGGAGAGGGGGGTGTGCCGTGAGAGAAAAGCGGTAGGTGTTGGAGACAGAGAGAGATTTAAAGGAGCAATTCCCCCCCCCCCCGTTTGCTGGTCTTCAAAAAGGTCTCTTTTACTGGGCAGGAGTCTGCGCGCGTCTGTTTCCCGCCCCCCTCACCGTTTTATTGTTCCTGCCCGTAGGGAGAGGGGTTGTAAATACGTGTTAGCGAGCGGTCGTGTGGAAGAAGGCAGAGAAGTTACAGGTACTCTAGACTCCCCGAGCGTGGCAACGGTAAGGCTCCTTTTTGTCTTCTGCACCTTTCAGGTTTTTCTTTAAAACGTGGGGAGGGCAAGTTTTGGAAAGCCTTAATAGTGGTTGTTCATCATCATCAGTTTTTTTTAGGGTAGCATCTTAAAAAGCAGAGACATCACCTTGCCAAAAAGCCCCTATAGTTAAAGCTATGGTTTCCCCAGTAGTGATGTATGGAAGTGAGAGCTGGACCATAAAGAAGGCCGAAGAATTGATGCTTTTGAATTCTGGTGCTGGAGGAGACTCTGGACTGCAAGAAGATCAAACCTCTCCATTCTTAAGGAATCAGCCCTGAGTGCTCACTGGAAGGACAGATCGTGAAGCTGAGGCTCCAATACTTTGGCCACCTCATGAGAAGAGAAGACTCCCTGGAAAAGACCCTGATGTTGGGAAAGATGGAGGGCACAAGGAGAAGGGGACGACAGAGGACGAGATGGTTGCACAGTGTCCTCGAAGCTACCAGCATGAGTTTGACCAAACTGCGGGAGGCAGTGGAAGACAGGAGAGCCTGGCGTGCTCTGGTCCAGGGGGTCACGAAGAGTCTGAGAGTCTGACATGACTAAACGATTAAACAACAATTCTCCCAAGGTGGATGCAATGCATCAATACAGTGGTACCTCAGGTTAAGTACTTAATTCGTTCTGGAGGTCCTTTCTTACACTGAAACTGTTCTTAACCTGAAGCACCAATTTAGCTAATGGGGCCTCCTGCTGCTGCCGCGCCGCCAGAGCCCGATTTCTGTTCTTATCCTGAAGCACTATTTCTGGGTTAGCGGAGTGTGTAACCTGAAGCGTATGCAACCTGCGGCGTATGTAACCTGAGGTACACCATTAAGCATTCTAAGGTTTAAAATACATTAAAATACACCATTAAGCATTCTAAGGTTTAAGTGTGGTAATATAGATACAGAGTTTAGCAACATTAAAATAACAGCAGCATGTAAAACGGTTCTTTTTATATGACAACTGGAAGGCGTGTTCTTGGATAGTGAGGTTACTAGGGGAGAGTTATCTTCAAAATCCATTAGGGAGCTTCCAAAGCATCTGGCTGGCCCTAGTATGCTGGACTGAAGAGGCCTTGGCTTGATCCACATTTTTAAGGATTTATAAAATGCTTAACATGAAATATAAAAACATAATTGCAAAGCATATCAAAAGTCATTAATGATAGATTGTATTGGCCATGGGCTAAAGTAATAATTAGCTGGAGGAAGGCCTGAGTAAAAAACAGAGGTTTGAGTAGATGTCCAAAGCACAGGGCAATAGGTGCCTGTCTAATCAAGGAGGGGACAGAATTTAATAATATTTGTACAACCATACTGAAGGCCTTGTCAGTAGCTGCACGCTGAGCACTTCCATCTTTTGAGTGTAGAGATATAGCGGTCAAGGTGATCTACAAAAAAGTCTGGACCTGAGTTGTCTAGGACCTTATAAAAAAGTTCAGTCTTGCAGTGCAGTGCCTACTCAGAAGAAAATTGGTTTCAGTGGATCTTACTCTCAGGAAACTGAGAAGTACTCAAGGACCACCTCTGCCCATATGAGAGGTCTGGAGGGTAGCAGCATGAGAACGGGTCTTTTCAACTGTGGCTTCCTGCTAGTGAAATGCGCTTTCCAGGGAGGCTCACCCGGCACCTTTATTAAATACCTTCAGGCGGCAGGCAAAAACGTTTCTCCATAACCTGGCCTTTGGCTATTGTCTTTTAATTGTGTTTGTATGTAAAATACATAACATGTTTTTTATGTTCTTGTTTTGTATTTTTATGTTGTGAACCGCCCTCTGAAGGGTGGTATACAAATATAATAACTAATAATAAAATAATATTTGAATCTGTTTAATTAAATAATCACTGCCATTTATTCTTTATAGAAGGGCTAAAAGTACTGAGCAAAGTTAAAATGCACAGTCCCTGGCCTAAGGCTCACAAATTAGAATGCAGTTGTATAGCTTAGATTGGCTACAATATTCCATGCTTTATTCTGTAATAACATCATTTGTATATGGCATAGTAAAAGAGGCAACAAAGCACACTAGCAAGCTGTAGCTACAGCTGGTTGCTTTTTGAGGAAGATATTCTTTGAATTATTAGGGTGATGGCTTCTCATAAAATTCTCATAAAAAGTGTTCTTTGGTACTTTATTTCAAAGGGAATGGAATTTCACTTCAACTTGAATACAAAAATTATAGTTATCAGTGATAATAACACACACAAACACAAAACTGTCGTATTTCTTATGCACTGAAAAGTCTCAGAAATGTCAGACCTTTGTGGGTGTTGTATCAGTGGTAGCTAATGACAACACACACTATCCAGCAGTGTATGTGACACAAATTTATTTTGCTGCAGGTGTTCCTTGGATTAAACTGATTGTGAGGAAAGTCTCTTGCAAAACAACCAAATTTCCCAATGCTGAGCTGTTAAAACTTTATTTATTTATTTATTTATTTATTTATTTATTTATTAATTATTATTATTATTACTCTTCTGTGGCTTGTGTTCTGCCTATTTGTTGAAAAGTTGCTCTGTATTCTTTCTGCAAATTATGCCAATAGCAATAAAAACCTGCTGCGTTGTCTAGGGTTTTCCTTCACTATGGACATCAGCGGCATGTTCTTCAGCAAACTGCGAACCTTAGCGGTCACTGTGGAAAAAGAGGCCGAGCAGCTGAAGCAGATTTTTCAGAGTGAGGACACAGGTAAGGAAGACCCATGAAACTAAAATAAAAAATACATGTTATTTTATTATTTATTGTATTTTACATAGTACTCTATGGAATTCAAATTGTAATACAATAAAATATAAGAAATAAAATTGTAATTAAAAATCATACAGCATCTAGCACAGTGCATTGCTACAATGAGGTGGAAAATGGTCCAGCAAGACCATTAGTGGTTTTTTCAAATTGTCCGTAGGAAAAATAGTTTGGGAACTGCTGTCCTGCAGAATATCTTAAAGATACTGAATTGTGTTTTCTTTCTAAATCCATTTTCATTTAAAAACATGGCTTGAAGAGTTTGAAGAAGATTCACCAATGAGGTACTTACACGAACTGTTCTCTGAAGTCAGAACACTAAAGGTACTTTTGATCCATTCTCCACAACCCCTGCCCCACCTTTTAAAACTCTTGCTGTAATTTCACTGGTTATGTATTAGGTATGCCAAGTTCTAATTCACTGAAATTCTAAAGAAAGAGCTAGCCATTATTGGTTCTAGTCCTACCCGGTACGACTCAAACCAATGGCTTCAAGTTACAAGAAAGGAGATTTCCAGCTAAACATCAGGAAGAAGTTTCTGACAGTAAGAACTGTTTTACAGTGGAAGGGACTGATCTCTCCTTCCTTGGAGGTTTTTAAGCAGAGGTTGGATGGCCATCTGTCATGGATGCTTTAGCTGAGATTCCAGCATTGCAGGGGGCTGGACTTGATGACCCTTGGAATCCCTTCCAACTCTACAATTCTCTGATTCTATGCGCTCTGAAATAAAGGACTAAATGTAAGCATGAAGATAAGTCCTGCTTGGTAGTGAATGTTTTACATTTATGCATTTATGAAGTAAGTCACATTAGGAGTGAGGGGTAACGTTTGTTTGTTTTCTTCCTGTGTGTTAGCTATGATCCTAAATATGCAGAAAAATTAAAACACTTCTGTTAAGCTTGCACCAAATTATCCATCAGTGATATACAATGTTGGCTCTAATCCTCCAAAAGCATGTGGAGGAATACTGTATTTTTCGCTCTACAAGACACACTTTTTCCCTCCTAAAAAGTATGAGGAAATGTGTGTGCGTCTTATGGAGTGAATGCAGGCTGCGCAGCTATCCCAGAAGCCAGAACAGCAAGAGCGGTCACTGCGCAGCGATTCCTCCTGCTGTTCTGGCTTCTGGGATTCAGATTTTTTCCCCCTTGCTTTCCTCCTCCAAAAACTAGGTGCGTCTTATGGTCTGGTGCATCTTATGGAGCGAAAAATACAGTATATCATTTATATTTTGTAGAAGAATTGTTTCCCTTCGTTTAAAAAAAGAACCTTTGTTGCTGCTTTTGTTGGCAATAATAAAAAACTGATGTCATAATCCTGCCATACTGCTTGCTGACCTATACAAACTTCAGTATTGTCTAAAGATAAACTTTTTTTTAAATTGAAGAGTGATGCTGATAATACTCTTTGTAAGAGTTCTTCAGAAAGAGATGCTACATATTATTTCTTGAAAGCCACTAAAGTTTTGATGAAACGAACTTCAACAGATCTTGGGAAAATAAGAGACTTCTTCCAGAAATATGGCTACAAACCCATTGTTGGCAAGGATACAGGTAACTCTGAATATATTCCACATTTCACTTATCGCTGTATGTGCATTTTTAAAATTAAAGAACGTATTGGGTGTTTTAACAGAATGCAACAGAAGCTTTCAGCTTGGAAATTGCTAATACTTTTGTTGCATACTCACTCCAGTCATCCTCCTTTTTTATTCTAGTGTAAAATGTGCTTAGAATCCTTTTAATTAAAAGCTCTGACTAATGTAACTGCTATATGCCTCTTAAGTACTGAAGCTGTGGAAGCTATATGCTTTAATGTAATTCTTTAATATACTTCCCAGGCTTCTGCCCACGTATCGCTTGCTGTGTTAAGATTTGCGTAATAAACCTTCCATCCAGTTGCAGATACTGCCCACATTGAATTGCTTTCAGTGGTGTTTGCATTCAAGTGTACATCCATATTCTGGTATAGTTAGTCAGGTTTAGTTTTCTTTCTTTTTTTAAGCTGCATTCGAACGGTAGAGTTCCTTGTTTCCTAACTATGCTTACGAGCTCTGGAGTACATTATGTACAGTGGTGCCCCGCAGGTCGAATGCTTCGCAAGACGAAAAACCCGCTAGACGAAAGGGTTTTCCGTTTTTCGATGCGCTTCGCAAGACGAATTTCCCTATGGGCTTGCTTCGCAAGACGAAAACGTCTTGCGATTTTTTCCGCTCCCCCCCCCCTTTTTTCTAAGCCGCTAATAGCCTTTTCGCCGCTAAGCCTTTAATAGCCGCTAAACCGCTAATAGCGCTAATCCGCTAATAGGGTTGCTTCGCAAGACGAAAAAACCGCTAGACGAAGAGACTCGCGGAACGGATTATTTTCGTCTTGCGAGGCACCACTGTACCTCCTCACTGCTATTTCTTCCTATTATCCATGAAATTCCACTCCTCTTCTATTGTTTGCTATACCATTATTAAATAGTATATTATCAATCCTCACAATGGTATATTATTATTAGTAGTAACTAGGCTTTCTTATAATTTCTCTTATAATGAGTTTGAACTAGGATTTTAATTGAGTTTGCAAAGCTTGACTACAAGAGAACAGGGTGGATAAAAATAAATGATTTTCTTTTTAAAAAACTGATTTTTTAAAATTAAATGCTTTTGGAGAAAAAAATCATTCTAAAGATAGTTTTCTATTTAAGTTATAGTCCAAAGGCTATTCATCAGAAAATAAGTATTTGTTTTAAGTTTTTCATGTGTGCTAAAACTCAGTCTAAGATTTATTTATTTTTAATTGTTTAACCACATCAGTTAACAAACATGGATACATATGCTATAATGTTATTGTTTCAGTTAAATAAATTGTTTAAATTGTTATTAAGGAAATGATTATTTTTCTCCTCCCAATAAAGTACGGCAGAAAAGTTGTCCAAATATAAACAGTTAACTTATTAAACCTCACAATGATTTCATAACTATCTGTCTATGTATTTCTAATAGTATAACCAAATCAGTAATTTTTGATGTAACTGTAAAAACTACTCTGAAAATTTATTATTCCAAAAATGAAACCTTCATCTGATTGTAAATATTAAGATAATACCTGCAAGAATTAGTCTTTTTGTAAAAAAGAAAAAGGGAAAAGATGATTTAAATCAAGTCTTGCTGACTAGTGATTTAAATCGATTTGATTTAAAACAAATCCACCCTACAAGAGAATCTGCTAAATATTAAACCATAACCATGTATTAACAACGGAAATTCAGCTAATACTCCTGATCTCCTTCAATTGAGAGATCAGAAATGTGGAAATGGCTATGAGCAATTCAGTCTTTTTAAAAAGTTGGTTATTTTTGAAACTAAGCAGTTAATCTTTTTAATAAAGAAAAACAGGATGAAGCTGAAATTAACCCTGAGTCTACATCTGCTGAAGAAGAGCCCAAAATCCTTGATTTTCCTGAACAATCATCTGCACATCATGCTCTTCTGCAAATTCCACAGCTTTCAGATTTTGGGCTTTCAAAATATGCTCTCCCAAGTACTTCAGGCATCTTGCATAATCAGCCCACATATGCACAGAAGGAGGAACCGAGAGTGGATTATTCTGAGCGTTTATCACCCAAGGCAGAACAGTTTCGTATCTATGGGTATAAAATGGGTTTGAATGATGATACCACAAGTTTAGTGGTAGATCAAACTATCTTCCTACTCAATCCCAAAAACAGTAGGTAAGTGACATCCTTTGAGAGTTCCAAAAATACATGGGTTCTCATTTCTGTCTAATGACACGTTCCATCCTTGAGGTGATCGGCCAGCAGATTTGCAGATTTTGTGTGCACACAAATATTTAGTGGGAGGAGGGTGAGACTTGCTGCTAACCTCTAATGGTACCATCATTTTAGAGCAGTAGTCTTCAACCTTTTCTGACTCAGAACTGCACCCCCCTCCCCGTTTTAACCCAAGTATGCACTTGGAGACTCATTTCTTTAAAACCATGTTTATACGGTGCTGGTACTGCTGTTGCAATCTCTTGAATCAAGCTGCGCCCAAGTAGTGGGTTCTGACCCCCCAGCTGGAAGACCAATTAACCATTTACTCTTTTTTTAAAGATTTTTTAATTCTGCCTTTTGTACAAAACACTTTCAGCTAATGGTTTCCAGTTGTTGTCTTTTAAAAAAAGAAAATGCACAAAATAACTCCATCCCCTCCCGGACGCCATCAATAGTAACCTAGCACTGGGGAGAAGAAAAGCAAGCCCCCATCTCCCCATCCAACCTGGACATACATACATCTCTGTGATGGGACTGAGAGTTGAGCTATCAGAAAAGATGGCCGCAAGTGTGGGTGACGGATCTGTCATGAAAGAGGGAGAGTAGAGAAGGGCATCTCCTTGAGCCTCCTTAATAAACTGCAGTCTCCCAAATATTTGAGTGCATGTACTTTGTAAAGTTCCCATCCAAGAAGCTTGCGGTCTATAATTCAACACAGGAGGAATGGGATGGAAATGGAGACCGGGGTAAACAGGGAAAATGTGTCTATTTTATTTTACTTGTGCTTAAGTTTGTTCTCCTCTGCCCATTCACAATTACTGAAAAGAGAAGGGAGTTGATGAGGGAAAGGCACAGACGTGTCAATATGAACTTCCTTTTCACCAACTGACTGTAGAGAAGTTCTCTAGCCATAGTTTTTGCCACAGCACTCAGTGCATAGGGCTTTGGGATCATAAACACAGTATCCCTTCTTTTCTAGAATTAGGCACTCTCTTATATGATGTGACTATATTTTTGTCTTATCCTTAGGCAAGCTAATAATAAACCGAGTGAATCTGCAGTGGAATTGGAATCAAACAAGAACCTAGCTACACCTAATCAAAAGAACAAATTTTGTGGTAAGCCCTGTGTATTCAAATTAGGCTAGTGATTTCTTTTCCGTAAGGAACCATTCAAATACCCTAGGCTTGTAACTAAAGAGATTCCAGAGTATAGGGTCTGAAGGCATGTGAGGCTGCTACCTAGCTGGAACTTGGCAGATCTCCTGGCAACATGTGTGCCATGGGGGTCTGTGAGCTATAAGAAATGTAATGAAAGTAAAGAGTTATCCAAAGGGAGCCTGTGGAGGCCTGGTTCCAGGGATATTCCAGGCTCTCTCAATCAGTTTTCTTTAAAAAGAAGTAATAGTCTTTCTTGTGTGAGCCTTTGCATATTTACTCAGAAGTCAGTCTCATTTTAATAGAGCTTATTCCCTAGAAATTGTGTTTAGAATTGCAGCCTAATAAGTAAATCTGTTCTTCCAGTGTTTTGACCAATCGGTACAAAGAAAATTACTGGGAAACGCATTTATTTAGAAATTGAATAAAAATATTTTTAATTGATATTTCATACAGTTGAATAACTTACATCATCTTGGGCTATCCAAATATAGGTTGAAGCTGTTCTGCACCCCCTGCCCTTAAAAACCTTTATATACTGCCTTTCTGTCTAGAAAAAGGTTCAAGGCAGCTCACAAGTTTCATAAAAACAGTCTAAGAAAAACAAAGAACAGACAGAATGAAAGCTGAAATAAAATCTAGTAAGCAGCTCCAATTTAAAGCCAGGAGCAAAACAAAACAATTGCCTATTCAACACGCCTAAAGGCTGCTGGAATGAAAAATGTCTTTGACTTCATTCGGGAAGGGGATAGGTTCTGGAGCCTAGAGGCAACCAGCTACACGATATACCACCATCAGTTGAACATCAGAGGGTGGCCCTAGTTGATATTGAAGGAGGTGGCAGCCCTTTGGATAATTTGTTCTCAAGGCGGGCACCATGTTGGCTGCCCCGGCCTAAGGTCATATCCAGTACATTGAATTTGGCCTGGAAATGGACCAGAAACTACTGAAGTGGGTATGAACTGAGAGAGTGATGACAATTTATCCTGATAAGGAGTTTCAGAATTTGGGAAAACTTGTTTCTGGCAATCTGATTTCATTATCAGAATGTAACTGTTCAGAGGCATATATCAAATTCTGCTATGCAGAAAGGCCAAAAGCTTGCATTCACCAGTGATGAAAGTTTCTATTGCATTCAGATATAAATCACTGGGTCCAGTGAGAACTCTTCATTCATGGAAGTGTGGTCCTCAGTTCTGCATTTTCATCCTTTTACGCCTGAATTTGTAGACTCACTATCTGTGTGAAATTGCCAATCATATACTGTGTTTTCAGATGACGATTATATGGCTTCACCCGCTGCACCCGAGTTCTGCACACCTGGCTTGAAGATTCCCAGCAGAAAGGATGCCATATCCCCAGAGAGTAATAAATTGGATGCCTCTAATCATATGACAGAAACGTCTCTTCCAGATACAGAGTCTCTGATAACAAAACCTAAAGTAAGCACTGAGTTTTTATTTTGTAAATGAAATGGGTCTCTTAATGGGACTTCTGCACCATGCTGTACTCATAGGAAAGGCTTTTAACAATGAAGATCTTCAAAGGATGTCTTAACTGCATGATTTTTAAAATAAAATAAAAAGTCCTTGTATTTCATTATCTGAACATTGCAATTCTTTGGGTCTTTTTCCTTACAGCAAACATGTGTCCCAAATAATACAATTGTTGGATATGGCACTGTTCCACCTGTCCCTCATTCAGACAAGTATCTGGAGTGTCTTGAACCACCTTCAGCAGCACTGGATAGGCTTGAAGAACTGCCTCCTCCAGAAATATCAGATTACAGTAGCCTGTTCAGTTCTCCTCCTCCTCCTCCTGAAATAACCGTGATTCCAAGGCAGATTTCTCAGGTGAACAAGTTAAACCTTCCTGCTGCTAATGCAGATTTTGACATTTTTGCCAGCAAATTGTTTTCCTTATGCGTGGAAAGTATAAAACTTGGAAAGGTCCACGCTTCTCTAACATAATCTACTTAATTATTATTATTATTCGTTACAGATCTTGTCAAAATACAATCCAAAGGTAGAAGCCTACAGATCGCTGGAAAAGGGGACTCGTGTAGGAATTGCTACGCAGTTTGAAAAACAGTCTGTTCTTGATACTGGGAACAAAGAAAACAGGTGAGATTTGAGCATGAGGTATTCCACACACACCCCTGGCTTTTCCAGACACTCAGTGGAAGTAGCATTATACTATGTGCAGGTATATGAGGCACTCGCTGCCCCGTGCGAAGGCCTGGAATTAGTAGGTAGATTTGTGGCATGGTGTCCAAAGAACAGGACCCCTACTCATCCCTGCCTCTTGCTGTATATGTGGGTTGCACCCAGCCACAATTCCAACCCACCACATGGCATCAATGAAAGCTAGCTGGGAACTCTCCTGCAGCCAGTCATAGTTCTTGGAAACACTGTGTGGATCTGGAGCTACTGCCAATATCTTGTTGAAGTTTTAAGATTCAGTATATATTAAGAACAGCTCTGGATCAGGCCAGTGGCCTGTCAAGCCCAGCATTCTGTTCCCACAGTGGTCAACCAGATGCCTATGGGGAAGCCCAAAAGCAGGATTTGAGCATAACAGCATTCTTCTGACTTGAGATTCCTTGCTGCTGGCATTCAGAGGCAAACTGCGGCTGACACTGGAAGTAGAACATAGCCACTGAGAGCCTTATCAGTGTCTAATAGAAAGGAGGACAGACTGAAAGGTGGGATTGGGCTAATTGAAAATCCCATTACTCAAATCAGCTCTCGTTGCCTGGGCATGACCCACATTTATTGGAGGAATAGGTGAACAGGAGTTCAAAGGCTGGTAAAGAAGGAATGCAATGTGTTTCCACTTTCAGACTTAGCAGTTCAATAGAAGAGTGAATTTTTAGACATTAAAAAAACAAAAACCAAGATGGCTGTCCTTTAGTCAAGACCCCTATGAAATGAATACAAATGGGCATGTTTCAATGGAAGTCACTTGAACATGGTGCCAATATTATAATTTAACTGCTTTGTTTGTTTTTCGATTACATTTGCAGAAAGTAATATGGATGAAGGCTATGACTTGGCTTTTTAGAGGCTGCTATAATGAAGATTGTCCAGCAAACTCCATGGGAAAATATCAGAATATTTATTTCTAACCGTTTGGCAACCAGTTTAACTAAAACTATAGTCTCTTCTTTCATTTCCCCAGAGATCCCCAAATACATTATGAAAACCTGTATCTCCATGCTAATGGAAGTTAGGACTGCATTTATTAAATATTTGTTTAAATTCTGCTTGTGAGCTGATACGTAAGGATTGTAGATGCGAGGGGGAAACAGTTAAGAGTGGTCTACTCTGCTGCCCGGCTCTTAAACTAATTTGATCTTTGAATCCACCCTCCCCCTGCCTGCAAATTTTCTGCATATTTTTAGGACTGCGGGAGTTGCCATTGTGGTTTTTTAAATTTGATATTTTTTTTATTAAAAAAAGTTAGATGGAACATTCAGGATTGTAAGTGTTCATACTTAACCATGGTCTGTTACCAATGTTTCAACATAGTATTAAGAAGGCATCCACATATGTGCTGTAGAGGGGATCCTGGAGCAGATTTGAGAGGCTGCAGAAGTCCCAGTGTACAATACCCCATATTTTTGTTATGGGCAAAACCCCCACTAACGTTCCAACTAAAGCAATCCTGTTCTATCATGATTGAGAATGTTTTCAATTTTATAGCAAGCAATTCATGAGAGAATCACATCTTCAGTCTACAGCATGTGATGTAATGTCTAGACAAAAGGACAGGTGGGCAAGCAAGCAACCGCAAAACTTCCAGCTTTTGTTTTTGATAGCAACTGCTATCATTGTCATGAAACACATTTTACAAAGCTATGTCACTGCTTTTATTTTTACAAGTTTTAAAAAATAAAATTATTTAACAAGGACTTAATTATATCAAGACAGTCATACAGCTGTGGAAACCTTGCCTGTGGAAGATTTTTTAGAACTTCCCATTTTTAAGGATGTAACTTCCAGTTGAAGCAACAATTGCATTTTAAATTGGGCATACGTTAAGTGGTTCAAATCCTTTCGTAGTCAAATACAGTCAAAACCAGAAGCAAAAATAGTAGCCCTCCTGGTCGCACTTACACATCAGTGAATAAAATAGGGTGTGATATTACAGGTGTTAAGCTGCCATGATTTCCTTCTATTATGACCAATTTCAGGATGCTTTTCAACAAACCTTGACACTTCTGTCCATCTGATAGTGTAAGTCCTACTACAGCTGTATTAGAGTGAATATTTTTGCACAATGAATATGCAATTATCGAGCACAGATGTCGTGCTCACCGCATTGGCAATCCCATCATCTACACCCAATACTTTGTACCTGGGAAAATGCAGCTCTCCCAGATTGCGTTGCAGACTCTGATTTCTGACAAAATAGGTACTTTATGGATGTTCAAAAAGTAACCCGATTTCTTAAAAGGCAATCTTACAGTGCGCTTATGAAATACCTCTCATTTAATCTTTCCACACTACAGGCTGGCCTTACAATATATACGGTTTCAAATACCTCAAGACTGCTTGTGGTGTTTTAGCCAAACATTACACACTTTAAGAAACACTGCAGTGTCTGGTTTTCAGCTATTCAGAAAAAGAAAACCTAGCAGAGAGCACCCTTCTAAAAATATACAGTAACATAATTTCAGTATTTCTACAGCTTAACAGGTTTTCTAGTATTTTCACTTTGCATTAAAAAAAAGAAGCCATTTGTAATCTGTATGACCATGTAGTGTTGGTCATTAGAAGAAAGCAAAATATTAATAAGGTCTCATGCGACCTGATGGAGGCGGTGCTCGATTTGGGGGAGTAATTGCTATGTCCAGGTAATCCCCTATCTGGAACTTCTGAGACTGCAGAGTCATGGAATCATCTGTGCCCTTTCTGCCTGACATTGTACTGCCAATCTCTTTCACCCTGTAAAAAGAAAATAAGACCAAAATATGAACATGAGCCATATCTTTGTTCCACCTAGTCAAGTACTGTCTCCTGTGATCAGCAGCAGTGGGTTTGGTAGCTTTAAATTAGACACACTTAGAAAAGTGCAGATATAAGTAAAGGTGACTGCCAACTTACATGGGGATAAAACCAAAACCACATATAGTCAACACACTGCATGCAAGGGGGGGGGGGGGGTTGAATTTCCAAAGGTTTTATTTTCCTGGATGTCCACCCTGTTTTTACACACCCCTTTTTAAAAATTCTACGCACATACAAGTTGAATGTGCACAAGTTAAATGTGTTTACGTTGTGAGTTACCTGTACTTATATGCCCTTTTGCAACAGCCTAGGAAGGCATTCCTCAGACTGCGGAAAGGGACGGACCTAATTACATAATAAACTTCCCATTTACAGCCTAGGTGTTCAGATTACAGTATATATGGGCACTTACTAATACATGTTTTAAGATTTTAGAAGCTAATGCACAATTTCCAGTGTATTATAATTCCTATGAAGAATTTCATTAGAACTTTTCAGATTTTGCTACAATTTGCATCTACTGACTCCACTGACAATTACCTGTAACCAGGCCTTTTAAGATCTGTGAAGACTATTGCAAAGTTAAAATGTGTGCCCTTTTTCCTTGCTTCTGGGTAGACTTCTTTCACTAAACTTGTCAGTTCTTTTAGAGTTGCATCCATCCTGGAAGAAAAGCAGCATTATAAGTCATATAGTATCCCTAGATTTTAACATTGTGATATTAAGTCAAAACTCTTAAGAGGTCAGTGAACTGCATCAAGAACTACATCTCATTTTAGAGATTTCACAAAGGATTAGTCTGAGTTTATTTTATATAGGACAAAGAACTATTAGACTATGGCTATGCCATAACCTAAAATCCAGAATGAGTGTCTTGTTGTTCAACTGCTCTTTGTCGATTTGCACAACACTCATGCAAAAATCAACAGCATTAGGAGCAAGAAACATAACTGTAATTTTGCATCTTGGTCACATTCCAATTTGGACCAGGGCATTTGCTGGATGAGAAGTGCCATGTGAGACACTCCTCCTGACCCAGCAAGCACTCTGGGCTAAAAAAAATAGGCTGCACCGCATTCACAAAGGTGCTGTAGATACAAGTCTCCTCATTCAACAGATGGCCCATAAGAAATGGGAGGACAACCAAGAGACCTTACGTCATTGTTCCACAGGAAAAAAGCAGTACTGGGAAGGTTTTCTCCCAACTGGCTGGTACAATGGTACCTCGGGATGCGAACACGATCCGTTCCGGAGCCCCATTCGCACCCTGAACGGAACGTAAGACGAAACAGCGCGTCTGCACGTGCCGCATTTTGCTACTTCCGCGAATGGCGCCACTTTGAGCATCTGCGCATGCGTGAGCGGCGAAACCCAGAAGTAACGCACTCCGTTACTTTTGGGTTGCCATGGAGCGCAACTCCAACGTGCTCAACCCGAGGTATGACTATTTGTCAGTGACGAGGACTGCAGAAAACAAAGAGTAAGTGCTGGATGCATTCCACAAGTGCCCTACTCCAGACTGTCTAAAAGAAGAGGTGGGAGAGATTCTGGGCCTTCTGAGGCAAAAATATCAAAGCTTCACCAGTTGCTGTTTGGCCTTTCATCTAGCAATGAAAAAAGCAGCCTCTGTCCAGTGGAGGGGTGTGTGGCAACCCACCTTCAGTTACCACACCAAAATTGCTACATGTGGAGAAGTGCAGATCAGACTGCTGCCACTCACCAGGTATAGATCTGCAGTTCACTGGAAGGTACGTTTCCACGGGCAAACTCATCCATTCGGTGATGGCGCCCATTATTGGTTGTGAAGACCCTCAGAAGGAGGGGGCAGGTCTGTAAGGCAAAAAAAAGACCACCATTCACTTGCTGCAAAGCAAGCAATGAATGACAACAAACCCAACTAACTTAGATCACATACAAGAATTGTTTTGTTTTCAACCTACATTTTTATACAACACTTTTAAATTCTTTCTTATGACCAAGTCCTTAATGTAAGACAAATGTAAAGACTGTCCTTTTAATCAATACTTACAGCTAAAATTATCAAAGGGGGAAAATATTTCAAGAGCTAAGATTAAATTCGAGATTGTTAAGTACTCTTAAAAAATAATTTCTAAAATTTAATTGCATTTTTTCTTTTAATTTTGGTAACAAAAAGCCAACACCTTATATACATTAAAATGGAGCAGGGATCTGTTTAATCTATGATAAACCATTTTGAGGCATTTTTTTTACAATGAAGAAGTGTATAAATGTTATGAAATAAATAATAACAAAAGTTGGCCCTTTCTGTAACATTTGTTATTATTTATTTCATAAACTTTATATACCATTTGACTAAGAAACCTCAAGGCACTTTAGTGGAACCTTTTTAAAATCTAGAGGTACTTGGAATTTTCTTCATATGTTATGGACTTGTGCTTGGGCTACAAAACACTGTAGGATGTAATTACAAAGTTTAGCAAAAACTGTGGCTAAATAAAGGTTAAGACTTTACTTAATTAACTGCTCAAAAGATGTTCCAATCAATTCACCTGCATAATATGTGAGTCGTTATTTTATGTCAATTCTCTTATAGTGTAATAGACAGTGCTGCTGTTTTATGTCTTGATGTTTCCTGCTTGGCAGGGGGTTGGACTCGATGGCTCTTGTGGTCTCTTCCAACTCTATGATTCTATGATATTTCTTATTTACATTGTCTTCTGCATGCATATATCTTCTGTAGTATCATTCCTTATGTACTTTTATTACTGTTTTGTATCTACATATTAAAAAAATAAATCTATTGCATCTTAGCTCTTTCCCATTAGACGTAATATCCCATGGATATAAAAGCAAGCCAAAGTGGAAAAACTGAAGTTTGCTATTGGAAGCCTGGGGCGGGGGGGAGAGACCACTTGTGTGGACACACCCCTCCCCACTTTTTCCAACACCACTTAGACAACTTATCTAAACGAGCGTTTCTTCAGCCTTAAATTAAGGACACACACACACACACACGTAAACGGTATGGTTGAGAGAAAGGCATCTCTTAGTTCACCAATGCTAAACACTGAACGTCTGAGTAGGCCATCACGAAGAGTCTCCCAACAGGTGAACCAGCCCTCCCTGTGAAGCATACACGCTGCTGCAAACGCGGGCGTGTAACGTGTGAAAGCGCCCTCCCGCCTCTTCTCCACACCTTCTCACGATCGATAGGCTTCTCGGGCTCTTTCTTAATCTCCTCCTGAGTAACGCGAGACTCCACCGCCATCTTGCTGACTGGTCGGACCGACCTCCGTGGAAGCGACCCAGCGAATCGAAAGGGGAGAAGCGGCCGCCTCTGCGCCAAGGCTCCGGTTCCAACCCACAAGCCGCACCTTCCTCCCCGCCGCAAGCTCTCCCCCACCCCAAGAGCCCGGACGTCCCCTCTACCCGCCTCTTCAGGCTCTGATGAAGCAAGATGGCGGCGCCCACGGGCGTCAAGCTTGCTTTTGGAATCGCGGCGGCGGCGGCGCAAGTTCTCGCGAGGTCTAAGAAGCAAAACGTTGGGCTTCAGAGGCGAAGCTCCTTCGAAGTGGCCAATAAGGATTCGCTCCGAAATGGAGGCGCGGAGATCCTGGGCGGAGATTGGGGCACGCGGGGCTGGAGGCGGGGCAAGAGTTGCGGTTGGGAGAACTCAAAAGAGAGGCTGGGGGCTGTTTGTGAGGCGTTCTGCCGCAGGAAAAGCGGGCTTGGTGGGGACGCGTGTCTGGAGGTGCAGGTTCACACGTTCAACGCCCCCCTTTGGTATTCGGACGCGCATTATACACCGAAAACATTTAGTAATTGAAAGCTTTCATTTTATATGCACTGTAAAGTGTACACACGCCCAATATATACCATCGTCGTTATAATTACTCTTTGTTACCCAGCCTTCACCCCAACGTCCTAGGGCAAGTTACAACAGTTAAAACGTGGTATAAAAAACAGTTTAAAACGACTTAAAATAACCGGAGTGAAGTGGGTCCTAAAAACACGCATCTGGAGTGTCAAATGAAGTACATGATTTGTAAGGCGCAGTGGTTTATAGAGCGCCGGTCAGCCTATGAGCATATAAAGTTCCATGCTTCAAAATACCAGCTTTGATCGCACTTCGGTGCCCTCACAATATCTCCCTAACCCCTTGCATTTAGAAGTAGTAAACATTATTTTTACTACTGGTAAAACTGTTCCAATAAAAAATTTCATATACGTGTAGGAAGAAAGCAACTCCCAAGTATCACAATTCAGCAAGCACAACGATCTGTGGGACTTGTTTTCTTTTTGCATAATAGATGCAATTTCATTTCTCAGTGAAATGTTTACCAAAAGAAAAAATACAGGAAAATATGCGGACTCTAAGTCTGCCTTGAGTTCCCAGCATGAGGAAAACACACCATATTGTACAGCATGGGTGGGATGATTTTAGTTTTGTGTGACATACTTTTCAACAATCAAACTTATAAAAGACTTAATCTGGGTAGGCACCTTTTGTTATTGGATAGTGGGTCTGTGCCTTTAAATGGCTAACTGGCAGTCAGAAATTCAGCTGTACATCTTTTATGAGCCGTTCAATTTGACATTGTTAGCTAAGTTTCACAGGAGCTGCAATGTAACCTTGAGGCATTGTCTATGCAAATCATTTTACAGAGAATTTTCTTTTACTTGATTCTAGCAATTGTTGGTGATCTGGAGTACTTTGTGGATAAGCTAGAGGGCACTGAAGTATACTGTATTTCCATGCTTAGCTGCATAAGGAAATTGCAGACTCAGAAGGCACTGCATTAAACAACCACTTTTATTGCTGTTTCTTTCCTAATTGAAGAGAGAGAGAGTGTGTGTAACATGTTTACACCTGAAAAGTGTTCTTCATCTTCTTGGAAGGTAGTAGAAGTCTCCATATTGCTTTGGCAAAAGCTGTTGGGAATTCTATGGCTCTGCCTGCCGTTTCCCCCAATCCTTTTCTCTGAAGCTCTGTGGCACCTTAAAAGACTAAATAGATTTTTTATGTAGGGCAGTTCTCTTTCTTCTGGCAGGTAACCCTCCCTGAGAAATGTAATCAAGAGACACCAGTTTGTTCTTTCGCAACGTTCTTGTAATATATATCTCATTAATGCTGAGGCCTTTAGTGACAATATTTCTTTCCTCTAATAATAGCTCTTCGGAAGTATTTTAGGAATCTGTTTGTCATGCAATTAAGGATGTGCTTTGTTCAGAATAAAAAAAAAGAGGGGGTTGATTGTTTATAGTAGTAAATGTGTGTTTTAAAAGAGGGGGGTGGAGTAGGGACACAGGAAATCAATTCCTCATACGGCATGAATCACTTACATTCTTGGCAACCAAGTTCAAGTTTACAAGAATGCTCAGTTTGATCAACTTCCTTCGAAATATTGTTAGCTGAGAGCACAAAAGTGGTTGGGGAGAACAGAACAGGAGAAAAAAGATACATGCATGGATCTGTGTAGAAGGCTTAACAAATGACAAGGAAGCAGTTAATGCAGTAAATAAATGTTCTTGCTCAAAATATGTTGCAAATTTACTATTGAACTAGTGGTCAGGTGAGAGAAGAGGAAAAAAGGTATCCTCCTAAAGCTTTTTTGCATTGCAGAAATGGGAGAAGAAGTGAGAGCTGAAAATCAGATTCACATTTTGAATGTGTTGCCCATTATGATTCTGCTTTAAGGCATTATTTTGCCCATTACTAAGAGGCAAAATGGGACGCGGGTGGCGCTGTGGGTTAAACCACAGAACCTAGGACTTGCCAATCAGAAGGTCGGCGGTTTGAATCCCCGCAGTGGGGTAAGCTCCCGTTGCTCGGTCCCTGCTCCTGCCAACCTAGCAGTTCGAAAGCACCTCAAAGTGCAAGTAGATAAATAGGTACCGCTCCGGCGGGAAGGTAAATACTGTTTCCATGCGCTGCTCTGGTTCGCCAGAAACTGCTTAGTCCTGCTGGCCACATGACCCGGAAGCTGTACGCCTGCTCCCTCGGCCAATAAAGCGAGATGAGCGCCGCAACCCCAGAGTCGGTCACGACTGGACCTAATGGTCAGGGGTCCCAGACGAGAGTACCTATATTATATATATATATATATATATATGCATCATTTTTAAGTATACACTTAGCATGTTTTATGTATATATCTAAAAGGGTAAAAATGATGAAGCAGTTCCAAATTGTTTGGGCTAGTCAATACCAGCACAGGGACTGTAGCAGTCCCTGTCTTGGTGAACAATCAGTAATGCAACATGAAACTGAGCAAATGAGCAAGAAATAAAGTACAATGGAGCTAAAATACAGTGGTACCTCGGGTTACATACGCTTCAGGTTACAGACTCCGCTAACCCAGAAATAGTACCTCAGGTTAAGAATTTTTGCTTCAGGATAAGAACAGAAATCGTGCTCCGGCAGCACGGCAGCAGCGGGAGGCCCCATTAGCTAAAGCGGTGCTTCAGGTTAAGAACAGTTTCAGGTTAAGTACGGACCTCCGGAACGAATTAAGTACTTAACCCGAGGTACCACTGTACCTACTTCCCATAAACACTGATGGTATCTGAAAACTGCACATGACTAACTCAGAAAGAGCGTTGCGTCTTACGTTGCGTTGTACAGCTCGTTGAAAATACCATCTCAGTGTGTGGTGACGGGGGGGGGGGAGCAAATTCCACACCACAGATGATTTTAAAAGGTTTTGAAAACAAAACTGCTAGTAAGGCTCTGGTGGTGGGAACATCCCATGCCTGGAGTTCTGCTAATGAGACATTCCTGTTGAAAGAAAAGTTATTGCACGGTGGTAGAAGATCTGCCTTGTGGGCCGAAGATCCTAAATTCAATCTGCAGGTAAAGCTGGAAGAGACTCAAACCCTGGAGAGCTTCTGCCTGTCACTGAAAGCATTGGTGAGCTTGAGGGACAAATAGGCTGATTCAGTATAAGGCAGCTTCCTATGTTCCTGTGTTTTTTGTTCCAGAAAGGAGGGATTGCATGTTCTGCTGGCTTCCCCCCAGCTCCTTTGCTCCTTGAAAATGTGCTCTGGAAGGTTTGGGGACCCTCCAGAGAAGCATGAGAGGCAGTGGGTGGGGAGAAGAGATTGGCCAAAAGAATCTGTTGCCTCTACTAGTTGGGATCCGAGGCATATTTTTATCGATTTGGTGTCGCTCCATGTACTGTTTCATTTCCCCCCGTTTCGAAAAAGGATATCATAAAAGCTCTGCATCTCCTTTACATCTGCAGGTGTGGCAGTGGACGTGGTGGACCGTTGTCTTTCCTTGGTAATGGACTGGATGAGAGCCAACAAACTGAAGCTCAGAGAGGAGAAGATTGAAGCACTCTTTGTGGGCGGTCATGGACTAGAATGAATGGGAGGTGACCTGCTCTTGATGAGGCTACTCTCCCACAGGAAGGAGCAGGTATGTAGCTTGGAGCTACTTCTGGGTTCATTGCTGTCCTTTGATGGTCAAGTGGCCTCGATGGTTGAAGTGCCTTGCATAAGTGGCCCACTATGCCCCTATCTGGCCAGGGGTAGCCTAACTTCTGTTGTCTATTCTCTGGTAATCTCTAAGTTAGATAACTGATATGTGTTGTATCTGGGGCTGCCTTGCGGAATTCAGCAGCATTGGATGTATTTAAATGAACTATAAAATTCTAGAATAGAATAACACAGTAATTCTTTCCTGTATAACAAGGTTGGGAAGGGGTAGAGGAGAAGAGCTTTGCCAGAGCTCTTTGTCCACCATGGAGACCCCCACTATGCTTGTGTGAAATCCTTTGGGCATAGATCTACTGCTGGCATTAACTAGTGTTAAGCCCTGAAACTGGGCATTCCAGGGGTGGGACAGAATCAGCCCTAGATCTGTTTGATCCATGGACGCTGGTTCATTAGGGTATATGGGGCAGTGCCCCACCAGTGTCAAGCTTTTTATTTCTAGCCATCTTGCTGCTGTCAGAGTGAGGCCTTATGGCCATTCTGAGTTAACTGGGTGACCTGCTTTATTTTAGACAGCTCAAATGGACTTGTAATCAGCCAGAAGTCCTGCTGTTGTGTGAGTATTTACTGTTATTTTAATGCTTGTCTTTCTGCCAGCAAATGCCTTAAGTCACTGACAGCAATGCTTTCTTATGTATGTTTACCCATAAACAAGACCCACTGTGTTCAGTGAGGCATACGCCCAGGTAAATGTGCCTAGCATTGCAGCCTGAATGAAGCAACTCTAATCTTAAGCTTCCATATAAATCACTCAGAGCACAATTTATTGATCCACACAAA
Organism: Podarcis vaucheri; assembly: GCF_965113315.1. Lineage (NCBI taxonomy): Eukaryota > Metazoa > Chordata > Lepidosauria > Squamata > Lacertidae > Podarcis > Podarcis vaucheri. The sequence goes on along the minus strand of NC_138762.1, from coordinate 25,877,829 downwards.
AACATTTTAATATTTTTAACTGTTAATTTTAATTGCTCTCAATAGTTTTTACTGATAATTTTAATATTTATCACAAACCACTTTGAGGCTTTATTACAATCAACAGTATTTAAATTTTGATAATTAATTAAAAGGAGAACTAAGGTGGCAGTTCTGGCTCTTGAAGGCCCCTACAACTAACAAACCAAGCTAAACTCTGGCACCAGCAATAGCTTTGAGCTTAGAAATCTGTCTAATGCAGTAGTTTGCAAACTCCCACACATACCCCAGTCCTATTGAAAACTGCTGAAGGTCTTGGCGGACCACTTAGGGTATTTCTGCCCACTGCAGTGATTGTGATACGCTGTGCTATATGCCGTATGATTTTAAACTCTATTTTTTGATGCTTTTATTTTTTTTCTATACTGTATTTTGTAAAGAAATAGAATTCAAATTGTAATACAGTATAAGAAATAAAAGAAGCCATACAGATACCATTAAAAAGGAGTACGACTATAGAATGATGGATGTGTCATCACCTGTTTTCAACCACAAATCCACAAGTGTGCCCTGGACCACCTGAATGAACCTTGTGGACCACAATTTGGGAACCCCGGTCTAATGCTTTCACGTACCTCTGCATGGGAGAATAAGGATGCAGTCATGAAATCCTTCCACTGAAAAATATCTATCGTCTTTCCACAGCTGTGGTTTTATTTCATCACGAGAGGCGCACATGCATAGAACATAGAAGAATTGTGGGAGTTCCTTGCCTTATGGTGACATTTCCGTGGGGAAAGGAAGTACACAATAATAAGATTCACTGACTATGTGTGCATATATTAATTCCGGTAAAATAGTAATTGGAAGTCATGCTTCCATTGCTCCTGAAACCCAGGAGAAAAATAATTATTCTGCTGTAAATATTTGGCTGGAGGGTTTTTGTAACAAACCTTAATGTTTTCATAGAAATCAGTGAGTGACTAATGCTTGGGAGCTGACTGAATTCATTCCAAGACCAAGAGTTATGAAACTGTGCTTTGAGCTAGCTTCCTTTCACATTACCACTCTGTCAAGTAGAGCCCTGACCTTTCAGGACCACCCTCTTCAGGAATGGAGGTCATTCCGCCTGCATCCTGTCCCACGAAGGCACACCCCTCCCCCTCCAAGTGCAAGAGAGTTTCTGCTGCAGACGGACTGTGACATTTTGCTTCCCTGTACAGTTTCTGCTATGGATTTTTGTCTGCCAGTGAAAGACAACAGTGGTGAAGCCAACATGGATAAAAACACACACAGCAAAAGCAACACAGTACTGTAACAGCCTTTCACTTGGAAATGCACCATGAGCTACTGAAATAGACGGCAGAGGAGCTGGAAGTGTACCATTAATAGACAAGCTGCATCTTCCTTACTTAGATACTGTGTGGTATGATACTCAACTGAGCACTATTTCTGGGGTTCTCTTCATCTCTATCAGTGTTTCTCTACTAACTTGTGATGCTTTTCTAAAACCCCAAGTCAAGGGGCTGAAATGTGACCTCTCAAAACCAAGTCACACCTCTCACTGGCACTATTTTTCAGCCTCCTTGAGGTTTTTTTGCCCACCTGGACTGTGTTCTCGAACTCTCAATTATGCTTCTTGCCTGAATGGAGGATAGACAGAGGCATCTGAGTGTTTGCAAAACCAGCCTATTGTATAAAGATGAAATTTACATTAGGTGCGCCACCCATTTTGTCTCTGGCCCCACCCATGTGCCCCCCTCAACCCCCACAGAAGGTTGTCCAGAAGGGAAGGTTGCCAACTGTTCACCACCCCTGCTAGGTACATCTGTCAGGTTCCATTTTTAACTCCGTACTCCAGGTTAGGAGGCCTTCTGCCTACCTTGTAAATGCTATAACCAAGGTAAAGGTAAAGGGACCCCTGACCATTAGGTCCAGTCGTGACCGACTCTGGGGTTGTGGTGCTCATCTCGCTTTATTGGCTGAGGGAACCGGCGTACAGCTTCTGGGTCATGTGGCCAGCATGACTAAGCTGCTTCTGGCAAACCAGAGCAGCTCACAGAAACGCTGTTTACCTTCCTGCCGGAGCGGTACCTATTTATCTACTTGCACTCTGACGTGCCTTTGAATTGCTAGGTTGGCAGGAGCAGGGACTGAGCAACAGGAGCTCACCCCGTCGCGGAGATTTGAACCGCCAACCTTCTGATCGGCAAGTCCTAGGCTCTGTGGTTTAACCCACAGCGCCACCCGTGTCCCTTTTATAACCAAGGACCCTTCTCCAATTTGGTTTAAACTACTCAGAATCACTATCTGCTCTAAAAATGACATTTGCCAGCAGGAAACAATCAAAGCATCTCAACTTGCCATGCTACCTTTGGCACTTCCTTGAACACGCTTATCCTCCTGCAATTCAATTCCTTCTCAGACTTACTTCTACAGGAGTAACAAACACGTTTGAACATGTTGCAGGTGGCAGATTTTGGCGGTACCATTAAAAAACACGAATTGCCATATTTATTATAATTATTAACTTCTTTTTACCTCTAGGAAAGGCAGCCACTTGGATTTTCCCCTTCTGGCACAATAATATCTTGTGCCATCTCGTCTTGGAACCACCACACTCACCTGGGTCAATCAGTAACCATGGGTCAGACAAAGGTAAAACAAAGCTTTGTTTTCTGTATGCAGATGTGCCTTGCTTGGAGTGCCTTTCTGTTACACAAGGGCTGCTGCTCTGGCCAGAATGCCCTGCCTTGCCAGAGCATAGATAATAAACTGATGCTGAGCTGAAATCCCTGAGTGACTCCTGTTTCCCAAAAATACAGTCCCAACCATGTGATAACTTGGGTCTCAAGGGCACACAGCCATTTTAAAGGAAAAAACGTTACTACTACTATGAGATAACTTTTCCTCCTAGTTTTTCAGGTCTTATGATTTTGCTTAAAATCAGTAAATAAAAATTAATAAGTTACTGTGCTGAAAAATATCTACATATCACCCACCTGCTCACTTACCAAGTGAAAGCCCAGGCAGGGTGGTCTTTTCCCCCCCCTTAAAAATTGGAGGGGGGACTGCCTCCCCTCATTATCCTAGCTTATTCTGGACTTTCACATCTCTACCTACTCCCTATATTTTTTATAGTCTAGCAACAGATTTTCTATAAATTCTTTATTGAGCTGCTTTTAAGACAGGGATTCATGACAGGGATGCTGTGGTGCTTCCCGTCCTCTCCCTTTCACACTCTACAAGATAAAGCCATTCAAGAGTTTTAATTAGAGAGCAAACACAGGCTGTCGCTTTCCACTGTGTGACGCACATAAAAACCTATTTGCTTGTTCCAGTCTCACGCGTGCAGAACAGAACAGCTATATGAGAGCTGTTACTGCCTTTCTTAAGGCACTCAGGATATAAATGGTCACAACAGCATCAGTAAGCGTGTATGTTAAAATTGGGCCTTCTACCTAAATGAACAAGAGAGGGAGAAGCAAGCTCAATGCAGTGAAAAAATAGTTTTTGAAGGTTTAAGACAGGGATGGGGAACCTCAGGCCTGGAGGGGGGGAATGTCTCCCCCCAGACCTCTCTGCCTGGCCCTTGGCATTCTTCCCGGGCCATGCCCACTCGCTGGCTGACCTTGCATCTCACCCACCTTGAGTGTTTTTGCTTGGCTGGAATATCCTTGAACACTGATAATGACTCTTGCTCGAAGGGAGGATAGAGGGGTGTGTAGAAATTTGCCCACAAGTTAAAGATAAAATTTGCATTCATTGTTCCACACACTTTTGTGTATGGCTCCATCTGCTCCCCCCACCCCCATCGTCCCAGGGTTGAGGAATGAGGCGCTCCACCCCTGTATTAAGGGATGAATTTATCAGAGGAGGTAAAAAACATAGTTGTGCTCATTTAACGGGAGGTCTCATTCTAAGGATAGGAACAAAACAGTGAAAGAAAAGCAGGGTTGCTGTTGGAAAAAGGCAGTTTTCCTCCTCCGTAAAGTGTGGTTCAATTTACTTGATGTTCTGATGTCATTACTAAGTGTGTTTCTACCTGCCCTGCATCACTGAGTGCCACTGGCAGAATGCTCAGTGTGATGAGGACACAAATTGTATCCCACCTTGCAGTAATACAGGAGGGAATTTGACACGGGCCTTCTGTTTTTTGCAAGGTATAGTTCTGCCCAAGGTTGCAGAAACACCACCCACCCCATCAAACATTCTAGGGTCCTCTAAATGCTACACAACTGGCAAGTATGTCTCTGTAGATTTGGGAGGACCTCCCCTGTGTCCCTCTAAATATGTTGACAAAAAAAGAGAGCTAGAATGGAGAGAATCAGGAACTGTTTGACCCACCCCATGAAAAATCACAGGAGGAAGAGCTGCAGCTGCTGTAAACCAATCTATTTGTTTTAGCAAAGTAGAAGGGTATTCACTTTCCATGCAGAAATTCCCAGGTTCAATCCCTGGCATCTTAATTTAAAAGGTGTAATGAAAAGCCTCTGCCAGAGACCCTTTAGACCCTCTGGCAATCAGAATGAACAGTGCTGTGCTGGATGGATAAATTATCTGACTGGGTAGGAGTGGCCAACCTATGACCCTCTAAGTTGTTGGATTCCCATCAGCCCCAGCTGATGGTCAGGGATGATGACTTGTAGTCCAAAAACATCTGGAGGGTCACACATTCTCCATCCCTGCTGTAGTAAAACAGCTTCCCCCTGTGTGTGTTTTAAAATGTATTTTTATTAAAGATGTTCTTGATTTACAAAGGTATGGGCAATGTCTGTCTCTTGTATTTTTTTCCCCATGTACCTTTTTTTTTTTTTTTAAACAAATCAGCTTCATTTGTTGAGACATTAGGAAGAATAAGGGGAAAGAGGTGGAGTGGGAGGAAAGATGAGTGGGGGTGGGGTCAGGTGGTGATGTTTCTATTTTACTTAATATATGTGGGGTTTTGTGTCAGCGTTGATTGTGCAGGTTCTCTGCTGTTCACTTGTGTTCCTTTGGTGGTGAGGTTGGGGTTGGCCTGGGTGTGGTTGTTTGTTTGTGATTGGATGTGGTGGTCTTTGTTTTCATGTGTGAGTGGGGTGGGTGGGTGTTTTGGATCAGGTTAGCCATATTGATTTGTATGCTGTTGGTGGATTTTTGTCATTGTCTTGTTGGGCTGTGTGTGTGATAAAGGGGAGCCATACAGGGGTGAAGGCGTCTTTGTCCCCGTGTCAGTTTCAGTTTATTGGTTAATTTTTCTAGTAAGGCTGTTTACAGCTTCCCCCTGTTGATTGATACTTGTCATTTGGGCCACAGCTACTTTTGGTGGTTTTGTTTTTGTAAAACTTTTGCCCACGCTAGTGGGCAGAATAAATGGCAACTGGAAGACTCCAGGTCTGTGTTCTCCAACCTGGATTTTATGAGTCATAAGATCCCACTCAGCATCAAATTATAGCACACACAGCAGAGACTGAAAAAGAAAAGGGCTAAAAATGTAAAATAAAGCCAAGACTGCTGCAGAGCTTTTCAAAGCAAGTAAATATCCTTGAGAGAAGCTAAAAACTGACTGGTGTGGGAAGGAAGTTCAGAATGGGTATACAAATCCTTGAGCTTCAGAAGACTATAAGCAGCAAACAATAGTATGATAATGACACCAAAAATCCATTCACATCGGAAGCACTTTAAAATGAAAGCATATGCTGCTAATTGTATAACACTAGAAACCACTTAATTAGTAGGTATTGTACAAGGGACCAGTCACACCTACACATACCATGTGCAGTGAATACCTTTACCGAAGTCCCACATTTACTCCCCGGTGCAGTGTGGATAAGATTACAGCTTACAGTCCTATACACACCTGGGAATCCTATGAATGCTCACCTGAGAGTAGCACACAAAGCCACCATCAGCACGGACAATGATCAGGGATGGAGGAAACTGTAGTCCAGCAACATCAGGAGGACTACAGGTTCTTAGCTCTAAGGGACCTCTCAAGGGAGAACTGAATGTGCAGGGGACATTAAAAAAAAAAAAAAAGATTATTATTGCAATTTAAAATTAACAGGTAAACATAATCTTTTCCTTTTACATTTACATACATAATCTACTTATTCTTCTATACATATTAATCTACTCTATATTATAATTGACTTTCCCCTACCTCTTAACAGCTTCATCTTCTCTCTTTATTTCATTTTCTTTTGTACTGTGTTCTCATATAAAAAAAAGGTAAAGGACCATTAGGTCCAGCCGTGACCAACTCTGGGGTTGCGGCGCTCATCTCGCTTTATTGGCCGAGGGAGCCGGCGTACAGCTTCCGGGTCATGTGGCCAGCATGACGAAGCCGCTTCTGGTGAACCAGAGCAGCGCACAGAAACACCGTTTACCTTCCCGCCAGAGCGGTACCTATTTATCTACTTGCACTTCGACGTGCTTTCGAACTGCTAGGTTGGCACCTTTTCTTTGTATAAGATATCTCCTCTGATTGCCTTTTATTTTGTGAAATTTATTCTAGGCACACCCGTTTGGATTTGGGAACCATGTTTACACATATAACTTTTAAAACAATCCTGTTCTTTTTTCACCTTTAAACTTGAGTGATTTCTTATTGCTTCTGTCATTTTGGCTAATTCAATGTATTCGCACTATTGCTTTTGCCACTCTTCCTTAGTTGGTATCACATCCCCTTTCCAATACTTGGCAATTAATACTCTAGCCGTAGTTGTTGCATAAAGCAACACTCTTTTACTTACTCTAGGAATGTTTATTGGGGGGACAGATTCATTTGTTCCAACAATGTTTGATCTCCAAGTGAAGTCTTCTTAGCTGAGGTGCTCATACTCCAGCCCTGCCTCTTTCCTGGATAATGTTGAACTTCAATGTTGGCCTAGAACCTTACAGTTTCCTCTTCTTCATTACGTCCCTCTTGGCTCGTTACCTGTGCTGAGATGGGGCCCCAGGCAAGGAGGCAGTTGGCTGCTTGGGACCCCATACTCAAGAGCAGAGGCCTCTCTAGATCCCTGTTTGGGTTACTTGGTAGACAAGTTCTGGCTAAGGGTCTTTGACTTGGGTCTAGCCTTTCTATGGCCTTCCTTGCTGCTCATTTTGAACGGGCCACAGTGGGGGTCATCATCACAACCACTTTGTGCAACTGACTGGAGATCACCATCCTAACTACTTCCTGCAGGCTCATAGAATGACAGCACACACTCCATGGGGTCTCTGCTGGTAGAGGCCAAGTGGGCAGGATTTGCTCCCATTGTAACACTTTGCTGTCCCCTACCCCCTGGAATAGATGTCAGCCTCCCTGCAATGCAGCAGGTCGGACTAGATTGACCCTTAGGGTACCTTCCTACTCTTCCAATTCTAAGATCTCAGCTATATGTGCTAAACTTAGAGACGGCACCCGGGTGGGGTGACTAATGCTGACCCGTGTCTCTGGTGTCGCTAGTCTTTGGAGTGAAAAGTCTGCCTTTCCCACTTGCATCTTCCTGCTTACTTTGCCCCACAGAATCCAGTTACAGCATCAGCTCCTATCTGCATAGCACCACCCTGGGTCCAGAGCAGGAGTGGGGAACCTCAGGTCAAATGCAGTCCTCCAGGCCTCTCTTCCTGCCCCTCTGCACTCTCCCAGGCCACGTCAACTCTGCAAGCCACAACCCTCACTGGTCCTCCTGCCCCACGCCTTGAGCGCTTTTGCTTTGCTGAAATGTGCCCTTGTAATAATAATAATAATAATAATAATAATAATAATAATTTATTATTTGTACCCCGCCCATCTGGCTGGGTTTCCCCAGCCACTCTGGGCGGCTTCCACAGAAACCAAAAAACACTAAAATATCATACATTAAAAGCTTCCCTGAATAGGGCCGCCTTAAGATGTTTTCTGAATGTCAGGTAGTTTTCCATCACCTTGACATCCGATGGGAGGGCATTCCACAGGGCGGGCGCCACCACCGAAAAGGCCCTCTGCCTGGTTCCCTGTAGCTTCGCTTCTCGCAATGAGGGAACCGCCAGAAGGCCCTCGGCGCTGGACCTCAGTGTCCGGGCAGAACAATGGGGGTGGAGACGCTCCTTCAGGTATACTGGGCCGAAGCCGTTTAGGGCTGTTGTACTAATGTTGTGTTGTACTAATGCCTTTTGCATGCCTGGATGGAGGGCGAAGATCAGTGTGGGGCTGCAGAAACATCCCGCTTGCATGCCTGGATTGTACAAAGGTAAGGGCCACAACTGTTTTCTTTGGCCATGGAGTTTTCTTGGCAGGGATACTGGAGTGGCTTGCCAGTTTTTGCTCCAGGTGGATCATGTGAAGCTGAGGCTCCAATACTTTGGCCACCTCATGAGAAGAGAAGACTCCCTGGAAAAGACCCTGATGTTGGGAAAGATGGAGGGCACAAGGAGAAGGGGACGACAGAGGGCGAGATGGTTGGACAGTGTTCTCGAAGCTACCAACATGAGTTTGACCAAACTGCGGGAGGCACTGGAAGACAGGATTGCCTGGCGTAGTCTGGTCCATGGGGCCACAAAGAGTCGGACACGACTAAACAACTAAACAACAACAAAGGACCACAACCACTGCTCCAGCCATTTTTGCCTCTGGCAAATGGCCCATGGAAGGTTGCCTTTGAGGGAATGCAGGTTGAAAATATTTTCCCCCACCCTGGTCCGGAGCATGCCAGAACGCCGGGAGCACAGCGAGGTAACATTTTTGCAGCCTTCCTCACGGTACATTTCCGAAGCGGCCTTTGCTAGTAAACAAATGCCAATCCTCGATCTATTCAGAGGTCATTCTGAAAATCTCACATTCTTTCCCCGAACAACAGGATTAGACAACAATGGTGAAATACCTGTGAGCTGATTTATAGTTAGCATTCCCAGAATTCTTGTTGTGCCTGGAGGAGTGCCTGTGCACATTCTCATTGGTTTATAGTTAGCATTTTTGGTCTCTCTCACACACAGCCCAGTCTCAGGCTTTTGTTTTGTGCAAAGGTTTTCATGATGGGTGAACCTCGGGGCTGAAGTCCAGGACTTTGCAGCCCAAGGGACCTCTCCCCACCCACAAAATGACCACCTGGAGAGCAGCAGGTGTTGGAGGCAGCAGCAAACGAGCTTGATATCAGCACCTAGGCTGAAATAAACATGCCATTTTAATCCCTCTGGTCATGATGGAGCTATGGTTCCAGTTAGTGTTCAAAACTGCACATATTCAGAGTGTTGTAGTATAGAGGTGCTGTCCTGTGCTGCTGGTGAATCTGATGAGGAGTGAAGCAGCGATAACTCCGAGATGCATATGCAAGTAAAGGCATCACTGGTCTCTGGGGACAGCCTCCACAGGTGGGTATTTTGGCCTCTTTCATTATTTGCATTGCAATCCTATCTATGCCTATCCAGAAGACACAATAAGTTCAATGGAGCTTATTCTCAGGTTAAGTGTGCATATACAGTAAAGGAAGACAGAAGTGCCTGGCGTGCTCTGGTCCATGGGGTCACGAAGAGTCGGACACGACTAAACAACAAATACAGTAAAGGTAAAGGGACCCCTGACCATTGGGTCCAGTTGTGACTGACTCTGGGGTTGCGGCGCTCAGGGAGCTGGCATACAGCTTCCGGGTCATGTGGCCAGCATGAGTAAGCCGCTTCTGCACACGGAGCAGCACACGGAAACACTGTTTACCTTCCCGACGGAGCGGTACCTATTTATCTACTTGCACTTTGACGTGCTTTCACACTGCTAGGTTGGCAGGAGCAGGGACTGAGCAACGGGAGCTCACCCCGTTGCGGGGATTCGAACCGCCGACCTTCTGACCAGCAAGTCCTAGGCTCAGTGGTTTAACCCACAGCGCCACCCGCGTCCCTGTGTATATACAGTACTGCAGCCTTAATGAATGCGCTTGTCCCATGGCACAGCCACAGCTAGGAATTACTCTTGCACTATAACATGTCTGCTGTTTTATTTTGGGGGAGGAGTGTCTGGAGTCTGAAAAACACTGGTGTAAATCAACGGGAGTACAAATTTAATCACTGTGTGGTGTTAAAAATAAATTCTAGACGATACTACACAGCCCCATGCATGTCTACTCAGAAGTTAAGCTCCACTGTGTGTATCCTGACAGTCTTTACTCAAAAGTAAGCCTCACTGAGTTCTATTTAACTCTTACAAGAATCCTGTGCGGTAGGTTAGGCTAAGAGGAGGAACTCTTCATGGCAGATGGAGATCTGAACCCGAGTCTCCCTGGTTCTAGTCCAGGACAGTATAGCACACAAGCTTACATCAGAAATATATTTTGTTACCAGAGATATTTTCAGTTCATGTATGTACTACTATTTTTAGGTGCCCTTTGTAAGCCAAAGAAAACACCACTGAGCAATATTCATATTTAAGCAAGCACATTGCCATGCTTCGTGGGTTAATTGCTGCAATAATTTGAAAAATGAAGATGTGCAGCATTGCTTAAATTGCAGGTATTTGATCATTACAAAATGAACTGCTTCACCCCACCACATTCTTTCAGCCCTGGAATTTTCTGAGAACCTAATGGTTTTCTTGCTCTCTTCCAAGATGGGGTTTCCTTTCAATTCCTTAATAAATTACCGTATTTTTTGCTCTGTAAGACTCACTTTTTCCCTCCTAAAAAGTAAGGGGAAAGGTGTGTGCGTCTTATGGAGCGAATGCAGGCTGTGCAGCTATCCCAGAAGCCAGAAAGCAAGAGGGATTGCTGCTTTCACTGCGCAGCGATCCCTCTTGATGTTCTGGCTTTTGAGATTCAGAATATTTTTTTTCTTGTTTTCCTCCTCCAAAAACTAAGTGCGTCTTGTGGTCTGGTGCGTCTTATAGAGCGAAAAATACGGTGTTTTCATTGACACCACTTGAAGTTTAAAATGAATACTTATGTAACTGGCAGCACAGTTGAAATACCAAACATATTCTGTTTGTGGAGTCACTTTTTTATGGAACATGGCAGTTTGGAATATTTAGGCAGTTTGGAATATCTATATTATAAGTATTAGGGCTGTAGGGTTGTATCCAACAATGTCAAACCCAGAATAGGCCCACTGAAATCAACAGATTTAAGCTTTACTCTGGGTATGACTTTGTTGTATTTACACACAGTGAGGGACTGTAATACAATCCGGCAGTCTATGGGTAAGCTCCATGCTATGTATGTCTTAGTTCAGTGATGGGGAACCTGTTTCCCTCCAGCTGTTGGATCCCAGCTCCCATCAGCTCCAGCCAGCAAAGCCAATGATCAAGGATGATGGGGGTTCTAGCCACTGCTAAAAAATGATACTGAGCTGTACTATGACCATTGATCTGACCCAGAATAAGGCAGCTTCCCCCTTTCCTGGAATTGCAACCTTAATAATTATACAGTGGTACCTCAGGTTACATACGCTTCAGGTTACATACACTTCAGGTTACAGACTCTGCTAACCCAGAAAAAGTACCTCGGGTTAAGAACTTTGCTTCAGGATGAGAACAGAAATTGTGCAGCGGCGGTATAGCAGCAGTGGGAGGCCCCATTAACTAAAGTGGTGCTTCAGGTTAAGAACAGTTTCAGGTTAAGAACAGACCTCCAGAATGAATTAAGTACTTAATCCGAGGTACCACTGTACTGGTAAGCAACATTAATGTTTCTGAATATTTTTGATGATACCAATGTAAATATATACTGTATTGTCAAAAGAATTGGTCTTAAATATGAATAGTCCTGTGTTTCCCAACTGGTGTTCCGCGGCACACAAGTGTGCCGTGAGATGTTGCCTGGTGTTCCGCGAGATGTTGCCTGGAGGGAGGCGGGCGAGGGCGTTTGCTTCCCGGAGGACTTGTGGGAAGCCGCCCCTTCCCTGGGCGACGCGCCGCCTCGCGACTCCGGAGTCAGTCCCGAGGGCTCTCGGAGGGACTCGCGAGCGACGGCGCGGCGGCTCCGGGGCGCGCTCAGCCGGGCCGCCGCGCCCCCCCGCTGCAGCTGCCCAGCGTGGAGCGCGACGCGGAGCCGGCCGGGCTTGGAGGCGCCCAGGTAGGGCCGAGCCAGGTGGGGGCGGGGAGGTCTCGGTCTGCTGCGGGCGCAGGAGGGCGAGCGGGAGAGGGGGAGCCGTCGGGTTTCCTGGAAGGAAGCGAGGCGGCGGCTGAGGGGGATGCAGCCCCGTCCCCAGCAACAGGCGCTCCTCGAAGTGAGGCCACAAGTCGGGGCTCGGACAGGGCCTGGAAGCAGCGGCTCCGGCTCTTGGGAGCGGAGAAGGGGACTTCGAAAGCGGCCTGGAGGAGAAAAGCCCCGATGCAGCGAGAGCGGGGAGCGTGCTGCCTTATCCAGGCCTCCTCGCTTTGTGCCGTCCGCTGCCGGGAGCAGGACACGGGGGCTCCTCGTTTGCATGCTTTCCCAGGTGATCGGTTAGGGTTAGGGTCCCTCAGTCCCTCGCTTTGCTGCCTCCTCCCCCCCCCCCCAAAGCTTGGAGGTTCCCCGGCAAGGGGGAGGGAAAAAAATTGAAAACTTTCACTTTCGTGCGTCCCTCCCGGCGTGACGCTGCACGCTGACGTCACGGGGCTGTAATGGTGGTGTGCCGCGAGATTTTTTTCATCAAACAAGTGTGCCTTTGCCCAAAAAAGGTTGGGAAACACTGGAATAGTCATTGCAACTCAATGGAAAACAGTCCCAAATCTTACACTGGATGCTTGGTACTGCTCACTCTGGAATATAGCTATTATGGAGAAAATAATTTGAGATTTCGGCAAGGACCAGAACCTACAGCCACTTTTTATACGATTTGGCATTCCTTTGGGGATATATACAGTGGAACCATCATTTTCAAGACAACTCTCCTCACAAGCCTGGCAAATCTGGAAAAATAGTTGATGATCTGATAAGGTTGATTGCCTTTACTTGGACTTTGATAGTTTAACTCACGTGCAACTACTGATTCTATGCGCCTATTGTGCTGTTTTTCATCTTTTATTTTTCATGTTGTTTTAACAATCCTCTCTGTTTCTTTCCGCAGGGGAAACGAGTCCTGCCTTGCAGTGGGATCGCGGTCCCTTCCAACTCTGCAATTCTATATCCATCATTATAAAATGGAGTTAATTTTTATTTAAAAAAAAAAACTTTGCAGAACAGCAACAATTATTACTACCACTGTTATCCCGGTAACCAACATGGCTTAATAACGACTCGCGACCCAAGCAGACCCGAAACAGGTCCCAAGCCGCTTCTTTAACGCGCTATGTATCAGCGCAGCCGGGATCGTGCGAACAAGAACGCGGCAGCCGAGGCGCGGGACGTCCAGCGGGGCCCGGCCCACCCCGCGCTTGACGAGCAGGGCCCCGCCCCGCCCCTTTTCTTCCCCCGCTGGAATGCTGAAGGGGAGGGAGGCGGAATGACGCCGGAGCCCGGGTCACGTGGCACGAGTGGAATGCTAACAATGTAGCGAATGTCCCAACTGTGCCCGGCCGCCGCCGCATTCGGAGCCCGAAAGGGGGAAAGGGAAGAATGGAGACGGAGCGGGGCGCTGGGGGCGGCGGCAGCAGTCGAGGCAGCGGCAGGAGGCAGCGGAGAGGAGTCACGGCGGCGGCTCCCTGATTCTCCCGCGGGCACCGAGAGAGGGAGGGGGCTGCGTGCGGGGAACCCCCTTCATGCTCGACCAAGACGGTAAGGGGGTTGTTGGAGGGGTGGGGCAAGGGGGCTTCCCCCTGGTGGCGCAGGCTGAGCCCTTCCACCTGCCCCTCCCGCCCCGCTCGTCGTTACTTCGCAGCTTTCCGGCTCCTTTTCTTCTTTCTTTAAAGAGGATTTTTGCAAACAGTTGCGCAGGGATTTTAGAAGGGGCGGCTTTCCCCGGGGAATCCTGAAGTTGCTCTTTAAAAGAAAAAGGCATCCACGCGATGCGATTTATTATTCCGGGAAGGGGAAGAGGCCGGGAGGGAGCTGGGCAATAGGCGGAGGAGAGCGGCTCTTCTTGGAAGGAGAGCGGGAGAGTTCCTCAGAGGAAGCGGCGGAGGGCAGCTGCTTTGGCCAAGAAGCGGAAAGTGGCCGCCTACTCGACGGCGTGTGCTAAGGACACGGGCCGTGCGGGGGGGGGGGGGCTTGGCAAGCCAGCAAAGCCAGGGCTGGGCGAAGATGCGGTTGTGAGAAGGGAGCCCTGTGAGCCCAGACCTCGGGGGCTCGACGGAGGACGGCGGCACGCGAAAGCATCTTCCCGTTTTCAAGGCTGCTCGGGACCAAATCCCCGCGCTGGATGGTGGCTGCCGGCTGCCCCAGAGGCGGCTCGGGTGGAGAAAGTGGTATCTGTGGCAACAGGATTTGCTGGCAAGCCGAGGGAGGGTTGGGATTCTGGCCCGCCGCTTCCCTTTTGCTTTGCTAAGTGGAGCGCTAGTTGCTGACCAGGGGGCCTCGTCGGCTAAAACTTAACGTTTTTAGAGGGTGTTGCGCAGCATGCAGAAGAGGAAGAGCGAGCGTGTTCTGGATTACTTGACGTGCCCTTGTATCTGGATTTAGGGGCTGAACTGGCCGTGGTGTCAACCGCTGGTGGAGCCAGTTGCCCCGTAAACGTTTCCACACGGTCCCCTATGGGAGCGTTTACACGCCCAGGTAAGCCCGTTCGCGTGTGTATAGTTAGCTCGTACAGGGAGAGGTGGCTCGGGCAGTTGAGCCGACGGCGGCGTGTTGCACGCGAATGGGGCTTCTTCCGTGATAAAGGGACGGTCGGGAGAGATGCGGAACAAGATAGGCAATATTTTAACCCGTGGCAAATCTTAAGGTCCAAGTCAGCCTTTATGCAGCCCCACGGGGAGGGGCGTGTGCGCGTCCGCTCCTTAAAAAAAATCAAATCAAATGTGGGATTTTGTTGTGTCCTTTCGGTGTAGAACAGGGCAATTTCTGATTCACCGCGCGCGTCCGGGTTTCATTATAATTATTATTTCGGATTAAGCCATGGGGAGCGGCGCGCAAGAGCGTGGTTATTTTATGGTTTTTTTGAGGATGTGGCATGGAAGGGACAAGAGACGGGGCTTTCCTGCCCGGTCCGGTGCGCGATTCCTCGGAAGTTCCGCGGGGCTTGGCGCTCCAGAACCCGGTGGCGTGCTCGGGATTGCAACCTCCCGGCTTCTGGAGCGGCCGAGCGACCTTCGCTTCTTCCTCTTGCCCAGCGCCACACCTCCCGTGGGCTGTGGAAGCGGGGAGGAAAGAGGGGGAGGATTGCGATTCCACTTAAAGCCTTTCCAGAGAGGCCTTTGCACGGGCGCGGGGTGGGAGTCGCCGTGAGCCTGTGCGCGCCCGGCCGCTGTCGCGCTCGCCCTCTGCTGCAGCGCGGCGCTCCCTCTGTTTTCGCTCGAGGCCTCTCGCGGCTCCCCGGCCGGAAGAAACCAGCAAACTTTTTCCCCAGCCCTTGAAAGTCGGACGGCGCTGCGCGGAGGGGAGTGGCGCCTTGGCCGCTTGCTCGAGTCCCAGTTCTGGGCCGGGGGAAATCTTGGAGCGGTTACCTCCGCCGCCCATCCCTTATGCCCGGGCCTCGCCTTCCCGGCTTCTCCTCACCCGCTTTGGAGTAGATCTTGGTGACCGTGTGACAGCTGAGCCCAGCCGCAGGACCTTCCGTGCTTTCCCAACGCCGGCCCCTCTGTCTTGGACAAGCGCCCTGCAACCTCTCCTCAGTGTGGGCTTGAGGGGCGCGACTGGGGCTGAAGTTTGAAGCGGGAAAAGGTTGGGGCTCGCTTTCAGCGCCAAAGCAGATCTCCAATGTTTTCACTGCTCCTGGGCCTTCACAGGAGAATCTTGTGCATGGTTTGGGGAAAAAATGGATAGAGATGTTTTTCTTTGGGGTGGGCGCACCAGGTGAGGCATGGTCTACAGCGGAAGCACATCGCAATGTCCGTCTATCCCCTCCTTTTGCTGATGGAGATCTTCCCTCACCCATTCCTGGGTGGGGAGGGGGCCCTTTGTCATTTAGGGGGTCTGCCAGATGCCAAAATACCTTTCCCCCCCTACCTCATAATATTAGAACTCCCCACCCCCGTCATCCAGTGAAGCTGAAGGGTGAGGGGGAATTCAGGATAGCCCCAAAGGAAGCAGTTCCTCACACAGCATATAACTGAGCCGTAGAAAATGCTATAACCAGATGTATGAATGGCCAGCAATTTGGATGACTTTAGAACAATAGGACAATGAAAACACGAACCACACGCCTTCTGAATAGTTTCTATCCAAGAGCTCTGATTGCACTAAATAATGATCTCAGGGCCAGTTGCAAGGTTTAGTAAGCAGGGAGTAGAAGGAATGAGATAGGTTTTAGGTTATGTTATGCCTTTAATAGGTCATGCTATATTCTGGATTATGTTATGTTTTATAGATTATGACTAAATAGGATGAGAGTTCGGAGATACGTGCAAATGTATATGTGAACCCGGTCTTTGGGTGGGTGTTTGATTTTCGTTGTTGTGTATACTGTGTATATATGGACAATGACAATAAATTTATCTAATCTAAGATGAGGCATATTCATGCACTATAAGGCTCTCAGTGGCTACTAGTCATAGTGACCGTGGATGCTTCCAAATACCAATTGCTAGAGGTCGCAAGCAAGAGTGCTGTTGTGCTTATGTCCTGCTTGTGGGTTCCTATGGGCAACTGGTTGGATATTGGGAGAGCAAAATGCAGGGCTAGATGCGCCTTTGGTCTGAGCCAGTGGCGCTCTTCGTACATTCTTAGAACATTTTCACAAATGACATTTTATTGCTACAGTTTCTACCACAGTAATCTAGATGTAAATCCGATATTGCTGTGAGAAATTTGGCTTGAAAATTGACAGCCTTTTACTTTCCATCCCACATTAGTTAGCAGGAGAGAGGACCAGAGAAGAGGTTCCTTTGCAGATTTTTGAGAGCAAGACATCAGTGTGTGCTAGAAGTTGAGGGGGGACCTAGCTTCATCAGGTCAGGTGACTAGCCATGGAGACATGGGTGGTGGGAAGCAGTTGATGGCTTGGGTCTATTTCTTTTTGGCAGATGCATTTTCAGACAATCATTTTCTTTCCTTATATCTTTCACCACTTTTTCTCCCAAGTTACAAGGATGTTAGTAGTTTCAGAGGATTCTTATCATTCTTATAGAGCACTCTGGGAGTTCTCACTTGAATCAGACAAGTGAGAGTTCTCACTTGACTCAGACAAGTGCTGCTGATAACATTTTCATCTCTTGTGAAGGCTCTCTAGGAAAGCTCAATCCATGATAACTATCTTAGGCAGAATGCATAAAGAAAGCTAATTCTTCCGCAGTTTCAGTTGTTCTTTATGCAGATTTCTGCGTACCGGTAACATGAAAGTTACACAATTAGCAGTTTGTCCAGCAAAATTTTTTTTGCTGTTTTGCAGAATTGTAGCAATTGTTATTATGTGGGATATTAAGCAGTGCTGAATTGTTCTTTAAAAAAGAGAGATTCATTATGCTCTGTGAAGTTCTGTAATAAAGGAACTTTTGACAGTTGCAATTTGTATCGGCACTCCTATATTGCAGGTTTATTTGTGTTTGAAGTGTTGTGTTGCATAGCTTGGGGTGCATATATGGCTGATATTTCCAGGGTTTCCATGTTAAGAGCATATGCTGCATCTGTGGGCAGATTATCCTGGGCCAAATGGGATGTCTTTAGGGACATGTGGGAATGGCTCTCAGCCCATGATTCTGCATTTGTTTGTACATATTGAGGTCACGCTGGGACAACTGGGCTCTTGCCTTTCTCTTTTTCTTCTGAGCTCTCACGAGAATTGTGTAATCCTCTTCTTATTCCACATGTCTAGCATACTAGTGACTATAGCGTAGGAGCAATTGGTGTCATGGGTAACTCGTCTGGCAAAACATTGCCGTGTTGCACAATTGAACGGCATATTGATAGAGATGGGGATTGAGGGTGTTGAAAAAGACCAACTATGTGGAAATGAAGTCACCGGGGTATGTATGGGCCTCACCTTTTTAAACCAGGGAAGTGGATCAGACAGGTAACAAAGACCAGCAGTCTCTTCCTATTCTGCATAACCAGAACAATGGAATCTGTCTGTGCTGTGTCCTAGTCATCACCTGTACATTTACCACAGACAAGCAAATTTTCCTTTACACACAGCGTGTTTCAGTTTTGCGTTGGACTGGAAACTGAAGAATTCCCCATGCAGACAGTCCTTACTGAACCCTTTATGGGCTGCAATTGCTCATCAACCCATGCTTCATTCCCAAGCATGGTAGACTGAATTCCCCACCTATCACTGCCTATCTCCTCTATAGCACTATTTGGTTGGCTTTCTGTTTGCTGTACGCTGATGGTATAATAATAATAATAATAATAATAATAATAATAATAATAATACTGTAGCATCAGGCAGTACTTCTCTTGCCCCTTTTATCACCTTTGCTGTTCTTGAGCAGAAGATGCTAGTACAAAAAGTGGTAGGACTTTTCTATGGTTCACCAGCGGACCATCGCTAGTGCGTGTGTGTGATAGAACCATATAGACAGAATTCTTTGATAAGTGCGATAACTCCACATCACAGAAATCTAGCGATAACAGTACGTCCACTGAGTTGTAAGAAACAGAACAGTGCTAGTCTGTTTTATGGCCATTGTAAAACATTATCCACAGCGTTTAATTTCACACCCCAAGGTCATGCGCCTGGATTTGCCTCTTTGTTCCCCAATATTAATCTGCTGCAAATAAGTTATTAAATCTTGGAGACACCCAAATGATATTGGAGCTCATTTGTGTGTCAAGGACAGTGCATGCAATTTGATGTGTAATTTGAGGGAGAGTCACTGCCCTGAAGAGCTTAACGTCTAGACTAATAAGATTGACAGATAGCTCATGTATGCTTGAGTAAAAGTGCATAGAGCACCAGAATAATCTGTTCATATTCTCCGGTGCTTGAAATCCCTGCAGCTATTGGCAGAGGAAGGGGGACTTTCCCCTTTGTCTCATCTCACTGCTCGGGAATCTGGAATCATAGTTGGACAAAATATGCCTCCTCACCCAAGCAGAGCCATATTTTACTCCCACTCTCAGAGGTCTTGGAAGGAAGAAAAATTACTTAATCTTGTTTTGCACACTCCTTTTAGAAACTTGGGTTGTGGTATTTCTGAGGTGCCTGAGAAATTTGGCTGCAGGAAAATCTGACTTTGGAAACTGCTATGGCCTGATTTACGCAAGCAGCAAGGTGGCACCTCTTTGGAAATGCACATGCGTTTGCCGTGCTGTTGCAACCCCACTTTCAGGCATTTTGCTATGGTTTGGCAAAAGTCTATAGAATTGCATGGTGAGCCTCCTTTCACAGAACATGGAGCAGCCTCCACTCAGTTGCCATTCAAGAAACAACCATGCTGTCGCTTGTGTCAGTTCTGAGAAGTGTTCCAGTGTTTTGCCAACTCCGAACATCTCCACACATGCTTTTCAAAAAAGTGAGGGGCAGGTGATCTGTATTCTGGACAAAGGCCTTGTTTTAAGGAATGTGGCCCTTTCGTTGTTAGCCATAAAGTGCATGAGTGCAGTTAGCAGTGTTTCACTGATATTTGTTGCCTTTTTGCACTGAAAATGTAGGAGATCATGACGCACGACAGATGCAGATGGAGTGTTGGTGTCTAGGTTTTGCTTTGTTCCCTCATTCCTAGTTATGTGAGAACTCAAGTTGATGGTTCAGTTTTAATGCTGCAGTCTGAAGCACGAGTGTGGGAAACAGCCTGTAGAGATATATACCGTACATTGAAGCTAGGATGCAAGGAATATGTATGCGTTGTAGATAATTGTGCCTTCTCTGCAACTTCAGGTTCTTCTCGCTGTCAAACACAACCGTTCTGCTCTTTAAACAGAAGCTAAAGCAATGGCTGCAGTGACAAATGAAAGTTTCATCCACATGCATGGTTCTCCTTTCTGTTTCTTCTTTAGATTAACTGCACAGTTTACTGTTCCCTCACTTGCTCATCTCAACCTTTTGGGATCCTAGCCCAAGTACGAACCTTTGCAGGAGAATTTGCCTGTTCCTTGAAGGTTACTGCACCCCCATCTGTAATGTTGTGGGCCAGGAAAAGATAACAGGAGTGTGATATGGCATTATTTCAGTAGCTGCATCAGTATTCCTTTGTAAAGCCTGCAGTTCCTGGATGTTCCATGCAGGGACAGGAGAAGGAACAGCCTATATCTCAACAAGGCCCCCAAAAACCTGTGCTGATGAGCCTTAAAAGAAATATTAAAAAACAAATAGGAGAAACAGTTTGAAAAATAAGAAATCAAATATTCGAGGGCCCCCAAGGGGATCAGAATCTCATGTTAATAAAACCCACACTTTAATGTAAGCAGTGATACTTTTCTTGATTTGCTTTTTCAAAGGAAGAATGGATGAAGTTGCCACCTTCTTGTAAATGTAAAAAACTGATGGGGAGACACTTTGCTCTTTGGTGGTGAGCTTTGCTTTTGGTCTGTAGTAAAGCCCCAGTGGAATTTGGTTTGGATTTTGAATCTGGGTTAAGTTTCTAGTTGCTGCGCTATTTTCATTCACCGCGGGTATTTGATTCATTTTATTTCCGTGCTACTTTCCATTCAGATGAATCCCAAAGCGGCTTACAAGTAATAAACAACGGCAGCATAGTGAAATGTAACAGAACATCACAAATGCAGCATATAAGTCATATGAAATAATTAACAAATCATCAGTAAAACCTAATATTTCACTCTATTCGGGTTAATTCAATCCCTTTTTTCCAATCTTCTTTTCCCTTTCACCTTGATTCTTTTTCCATATCCTCTCCAAATATTTTGAGAAATATTTTTTTGGGGGGGGATGGGCCCTAAGCTGTTCACGAAGTAAAAATAAATAAATTCATTGGAGCTAAAATACTAACAAAATGAAAATACATTGCTCCCGGTAAAAACCCTGATGCAAAATACCAAGCCATGGGGGATAGACAATCGCCCTCTGTATAGGGGCAGGTCCCTGCCTCTGTTGGCATCGTCTCGAAGACTGTCTGTTTGCATGTGGCTCTGGAGAATGAAGAAACCCACGAACAGTTTTATCACGCCTACCCTGCTGATCATGCCATTTTGGGCTCTCCTCCAGAGGAATGTGGACTGTTTGCACCAGCTGTGTGTGCTATAGCCAGTTTTGCCTCTGTGTTGATGGAAGGCTTGTCCTCGGCACAAGTTTTCATCTACAGTATATACTTCTGTTCCTCCCCCTCTTCCCTGCCCCCCACCTTTTCTGGAGATTGCTTTTTCCTATTTTATAAAGAAAGTAGTTCGGTGGTAAGGAATGTGATCAAAATCTAAATCCTAAACAACAATTGCTTGAAAGCAGTAGACGTTCTATCTACATTTGTTTAGGATTTAGGGGTGTGGAACCTCAGGAATCAAATGAGCCCACCACACTGTCTGGTCCTCAGAACTCTCCCCAGAACCTTGCAGAGCCTGCTGGGCAACACCAAGTTCTATTTTTTTACTTAACCTCTGGCTCCACGTACCATTGGCATATGGCCCTGGAAGGGTATCCAGCGGAAAAAAAGGTTCCCCACTGTAAATAATGCACACAATATTTAGAAAATTCTCATATGTGCATGCTGTTGAAATGAATGGGAATTGTACGAGAGCTCAGAAACAGCAGAATCATAGAATTGCAGAGCTGGAAGCGACCATGAGGGCCAAAGCCTTTGCATTGCAGGAATCTTTTGCCCGGCGTGGGGTTCAAACCCACAACCATGAGATTAAGACCTACCAACTAAGCTAGAAACATATTGTTTGTAGCTAATTTGTCCCCAGAAGAGCAAAGAGACTCGGGCTAGGTACAAACCATACATTTAAAGCACATGCACATACCCAAATAATCCCGGAAACTGTAGTTTATTCCCCCACAGAGCTAAGAACTGCTTTTTTAATGAGCTAATATATTTGTGTTGAGATGTGCACCAGTCTGTTATGTGTAAGAAGGGTCAGGGACAAAGCCCATAAGAACGCAGGAGCCTTCTGGATCAAGCCAATGTCCCATCTAGTTCAGCATCCTGGCCTCTCTGTGGCCACCCAGATGATTAGAAATTGATTTAGCGTTGCCATTACCTCAGGCACATCTCTTCTGCAGTTTCCCCCTTGTGCCTCCCTTCACCTGCTTTTGACTCAAGCAGCAAGAGTTTGGCTGGTACAGTTTAGCTGGCATAGTTGCGCCACCCCGAATTACTGCATCAATGAAAAATCTCCTGAATTGTTTACTGGAATTCTTGAGCATGTCTAATGGCAAGATTACAATTTAAATAATATAGGCTGCCTTTTCCAGTTAAGACTCTGCCAGAGTGGCTTGCGATACCGTACCAACAAACCGATGTGAACATTAAGCCCGGCACAATAATAAAATGCTCGTTATTAAAACAATCCATGATATGCTTTACGATCCACACAAACACACCAGTAATGCATACACATTCCTGCAAAAGTAAATGAAGCCGCCTTTTCAGTTAAATATATCAGTTTCTATTTACCAATAAAAATTCTTGGCCATAATGGACAGAGACTGTTCCAAGTCTCCTCATAAATGGCACAGGTCATCATTCTTAGATTTATTTGTTTGTTATTTAGATATTTATAAACCTCACTTTCCTAAGAAATGTAACAAGGCACTGTACAACAGAAATGACAGGATCTCTATGTCTTTTGTATATGGCTTCAGAAACTGGTCGTGGGAGGACACTGAATGTGGAATAACTGGTAATGTCTCCACAGCCTCAGTGGTTGAGGGTGGAGTGTAAGGAATCAGGGGGCCTGTGAGGTAATTGGGGGCCCAAGTTGTCCAGAGCGTCATAAGTTGGATGTTACCAAGTGCACATGTGTTTCTGATAACACACTACGGACAACATGTAGATGAGTGTCACCATGGAGGCACAGTTTTTCCAGTGCAGTTGTGCAGCAGTCCTCTTGCTTTTTTTGTTGGTCTGCAGACCTTAGAGATGGGCTCTAAAGTTTCTCAGTAAAACTTGTAAATTGTGTGAGTGTGCGTGTGCGCGCACACGCATTTGTAAACACAGTGATTCCATTCAGGATGTTCTCCTGTCATTGCCAAATGCTGACAATTATTATTTGTTACTCCAAAAAGCTCAAAGCAGCATACATGAGAGAAATCCAATTTTTATATTCCCATGCACTCTGCTAAATTCTAATAAGAGTAACTTGCATGGCACAGCCTTGCATGGGTATTTTGACTCCTTGATCCAGAACTAGCAGTCAGTTCACTGAGTACAGTTTTTTTACCTCATTTCCTCTATTATTGTTTTGTTATGCATGAAATTTGTTAGTGGCTTTATCTTGCCCAGGGCAACCCAAAGTGACTTACAGTTGAATCTCTAGAACTCTCTCCTCATTGAATCTCCCAGACGCCCAGTGCTCTTCTGGAAAAAGTTTTAAGAGCTTCTGGGGAAAGCGTTTTGTTTATTGTTGGATTGAGTTAGTATAAAACTTCCTGGACAGTTTTAATTGTGACATATTTCCATATTCTGCATGCTCTTAATCTTTTCTTTGTTTACCATTTTGCATTTCACAAGCAAAGCAGCAATGTGGAATATAATAACATACCAGACTGACTCTTGGGAAGAATTCTTTTGATAAAGAAGAAGAGAACTGCATGACTATATCTGTGTTCTGCTTTCTTCCAGATACTGAATAGCAGCGAGATGGAATTTTCGGGGTTCCCCTCTGTGTACAGAAATTCTGAAAACTCTGAACTGACGAAGCTTGAAAGTGGCACCTGCTCCTTGAGACTTATGTAGTGTCATAGACATACCAGGGGACTTCAGAGAATACGGAAGTGTGACACAGTCTCCTCCCCAGTTTTACCATTTATGTTGGAACTACTATCAAGGGATTATGCTTTGCAGCAAACTGATACCTTCAGGAAGAACCGTGTTGAATGTCCCTTTGGTTTTATGCAAAAGAAGTTGGAATTTATGCTGAAACAAACCTGGATTAACCATGAGGCCAAAGACTTTTCCTGCTACCACTTACTCTGGGAACAGCAGACAAAGATTGCAGGAGATCCGGGAAGGTTTGAAGCAACCTACCAAATCTTCCAGCCAGGGATTGCCCGTTGGACCAGGAGGCGAAACTTCTCTGGACCCTAAAATTGCAGTAGGGAAAGATGCAGCCAGGCAGCAGCAAATGAGACCAGTTGCCAAGTTTGGGCCTTACCAGAAAGCACTGCGAGAAATCAGATATTCTTTGCTGCCCTTTGCTAATGAATTGGGCACCACTTCTGCAACGGTTGAAGTTAATAGACAGATGCTCCAGGAACTGGTGAATGCAGGGTGTGATCAGGTAAGCATTATATTAGGGCAAGCTGGCTCTGCTTCAAGGCTGTATTAATTGGACAGTGATATTGGTGGAAATACAGGCATACAAGAACAAAGTTAAACACTCCCCCCTCATTATGGTCCATGGGGTTGAGCATTGTGGTTGTGTTTACCACATGCTGATGTGCTTTGCCACAGCATTCACTCTGCCACGCTGAGTTGAGGATTGAAAGAGAATGGTTGACAGAATGAGATGAAATACAGTCATACCTCAGGTAGAAGTAGCTTCGGGATGAGTATTTTTGGGTTGCACACTGTGGCAACCCGTAAGTAACGGAGCATGTTACTTCTGGGTTTCGCTGCTCGCGTATACAGTCAAAATGACGTCACACATATGCGGCGAATTGCGAGTTGCAGACGCGTGAACTTGGGTTGAGTTCACTTCAGGATGCGAATGGGGCTCCGGAATGGATCCCGTTCACATCCAGAGGTACCACTGTACTTTGCATTCTTGTTCCATAGGCTGCCCATAATTTTGCTTTAAAAAATGCAACATGCTTAAGTGATGGTGCGATTTATTTGTTTATTTTTAATGTAACAGAAGAATCTCCAGTGGTGTTTGCCACTGTAGATGCAAAACCAGGGTGGAATCTACACACACATTAAAAACACACAGTGAAAATGCTTTTTTAAAAAATCATTTTGAAAAATACATTGAATTTTGCATAGCTCGCTTTCGCCATCTAGTGCCACATTTGTATATTGCACTTCACAACACATTTAAAACGTTTTATTTGCAGCTGTGTAGATGAGTCCCAGGACTCGCTGGGGCTTGTCTCCACTGGAGTTTGCTGTGTGTTTGCATTCACGTTTAATTTGCATAGTCCACATGACGTTACCTTCAAACAACATCAATCTCCCAGTAAATTTGGGTTTACTTGATACAGGAATAATCTGAATGTTGAGGGAGATTAGGCACGAAACTGTTTCACTTGGGGTTCACAGATGATTTGTTGCATTGTTTTGGGAGTGGATCAGTCGTCACTTTCTGCTGTTTCCCTTTGCATGCTCACTGCTTCCTCTGTGCTTTCATTTCCGGTTATGTTCATAACAATTTACAGCATGCTCCTTAAAGGAGGAGTGTAGATTTGCACCCAACCAGAAAACTGCCAAGGTGTGTGCTGAGAATTTAAAACAATTCCCTGACTGTGCACTCTTGCACACTTCCTGGGCAGGGAAATCTTTTTAAAAACAAGGTGTGCTCCCACATCTCTCTCCCCACATGCCCTGCTGGTACTTAATTGGCATAACAGAACCAACAAATTAGAAGGGGGGGGGGCAAACACAAAAGGGAACTCCTACTGGTATGAATGGGGAAAGATCGAAGCAGCTCCTCATACACATCCAATTACGTGTGGGTGTGGACTGCTACGGTCTAATTTGAATTGGGGGGGGGGGAGTGGATTGACAGCTCAACAATACTCCAATGTGGACAAGCCCCAGGATGCAGCCCCTGGGCATATTTTAATGGCACGTTTCCTCACAGGAACATATAAAGTAAAAAGTATAGAGTGCCTTTCTCCTTTTCTCTCCTTAAATAATGGTAACCAACTCATATGCAGCTGGTACTAAGCATCCTTTCTGTGCCAGGGGTATAACTTCTAGAGCAGGGGTCGGCAAGGCTTACTGGGCATGGGCTGGATCACTCCCGCAGAGATCCTCTGTGGGCTGGGCCAATGCAGTGCAGCGCCGGAAATCGTTTCTGCACATGCCCAGATGCTGAAAATCGTGTTTTTTGGCGTCTGTGCATGCGCAGAAGCGATTTCCAGAGCCGCAGAAGAGAGTCCCTGCGCCGGCTGGTTTAGCACAGCATGCGGGGACTCGTTGAGCCGGTGGCTCGGTCCGTGGGTGGCTTGTGGGCCAGTTAAATGGCCTCCGTGGGCTGCTTCCAGCCCATGGGCCTCAGGTTGCTGACTCCTGTTCTAGAGAGTCCCAAGCCCTGACATCTCTGCTTTTGGAATTTAAGCATCGGTTAAAAGGAATTTCTTACTCTGTTTTACTTCTGTTCCGAGCTGCACTGCCTGTAAGGCAAAAATGGTGCCACTGAGTATCAAGACTGAAGAAAATACAGAGCGGCCTGTGACTGGATGCCCCTGGCAGCTCATTCTATTTCTAGACATTCCCCTACTTCCTGCCTCTTGTGTCCAAGAAAGCCAAAGGCTGTAAAACGTTGCAGAGCGGCCGTGTAAATCGAACCCACCATTTTTCTAGAAACCCATGGGGGCTAGAAATGAGCTTTAAAATAGAATAATGTTTGCATCAAATGAAACATCAGCAGCTTGGTTTTTAAATGGCGTTTTGTATTCTGACGTTGTGCACCGCCCTGTTATTTTATGATACGCTGGTATGGAAATAGTTTTACAGATAAAAATAAATAAATGCCAAGTGCTGCGGTGACCGA
This sequence comes from Podarcis vaucheri, assembly GCF_965113315.1. Lineage (NCBI taxonomy): Eukaryota > Metazoa > Chordata > Lepidosauria > Squamata > Lacertidae > Podarcis > Podarcis vaucheri. The sequence goes on along the minus strand of NC_138762.1, from coordinate 25,851,136 downwards.
AGAAGTATTGAGCAGTGAGGCATGGCTTTGGGGCATGAGTACTAGACTGGCAGGGGGCACCGCCTATCACCAAGAGAGTCTAGGTTCTGCTTTAAATGCTCCAAAGAATCTGCAGACAGGCACAGGTTTCCCATAAATGTGTTTATAAAGAGAACTAAATGTTCTCTGGCTTAAAAAGATGAAATAAAACCTTCTTAGCTTTTTGCTGAAGACACATCTCTTTACCGCGACCTTTGACACTTGAGATACATAATTTAAGCTCCACCGTATTCTTTTGACTGCAATTTGCTTTAACTGGCTTTAATCATTGTATTTTTAATGTTTTGTGATCTGCGCTTGGGACCTAATGGTGAAGGGCAAGTAAGAAATGTAATAATATTAGTAGTTTTGTAAAGGGCTGTTAACGTGGCTGTGTGCTGCAATCTATAAGGAGGAAGTTTTCACATAACCTAACCATAGTTCCCTGTTGAGGGAGTTTTAAGTGGGGGGCTCTGATTGGTTTAAACTATGGCTAGGGCTTTAACAAACCTTAGTTTATGATTCTGGCTTGTTCACTGGCTATCCTTTAAATCAACAACTAACACGACACACCACATTTGGTTTAAAAGCAGAAGTGGGTGCTTTTGATCTACATCTGCTGAGGGCTTTTAGAGGTCTCAAATATTGCAAATCATTGGTGTCCAGAGGTGGCCTTAAGAAGAAGAACAGCAACAAAAATATGGGCTTTACCTTTCCCCAACAGCTGAATGTATAACTTCTTATTCATTCAGAGATGACTAAAGCAAATAGCATTTGATATTATGATTTTTTTAAAAAAAAGCTCAGACAGTTTCAGGAGTTGTAGAACTAGACAGCAAAAAGGCACAGGCTTACTCAGTAAGAAAATATGAAGCCAGAATCGCTGCTAGTTGCCCATCGGCTGGTAAACAAAACTTGCAGGGCCTGAAAGTGCACCTTTCAGACTTCGAGAAATACTGGTGGCAGGACTGTAGCTGTCCTCCTTGCTGATCATTAATCCACTTGGAAGCACCCCAGGCAATTACATGTGGAATGTTGCATGAAGTTGTAGATAGTAGCTTTTTAAATATTTTAATTGCCTTGAATAGATGCAATTGGGCATATGATTGGATTTGTTCATCAACTTGGAGAAGTTTTGGGTTCCAGCTCTCTCTCTCTTTTTCATTCTTTCTCAGAGCGGAAATGTTGACAGGGTTGTTGCTTCTGCTACAAAATGATATGCTGATGTGAATTGTGGAACAGCTGCAGTGCGGGAAGCTGTTTTTCAGCAATATGGATCTGGTTGTGCCTTAATGCATTTAGCAAAGTTTGGCGTGAAGCGGCAAAATGTTTGTGATCTGACGTCTTTCAGCTCAGGGGCTTCCCAAATTTCGGGGGGGGGGGGGAGAAGAACCACGTGCACACAGATTGCTATTTATACTAATACCAGGAACTGTGAGAGCTTAAAATCTGAATTTTCATAAGTTATGCAAATTAGGCAAAATATACTTGGCTATTCATGGGGAGTGTTGTGTCATAGGACTGTCTGGGTGCAGAGGAATGGTGGAAGGAACCAGCTGGGGAACCTTTCACTGGAAGAAGGCTCAGACAATGAGTGGTTAGAGGGAGATGACTGGGAAGATGTGTCGGAAGCTGAAGAGGTAAAAGGACTTAGTGAGTTGAGCTAAGCTAAGAGATCTCTTGTAGACAGCCCTATGAGGATTACGGGGTTGAGTGGTGTGGTGTGTCAGGTTTTATAAACTGAGATATGGTCAGTCTGAGCGTGGTTTTTTGTTTTAAAACCTGTTTTAACTTACACTATTTTGCACCTAGCCCACCTAAAGGTAAAGGGACCCCTGACCATTAGGTCCAGTCGTGGCAGACTCTGGGGTTGGGGCGCTCATCTTGCTTTATTGGCCGAAGGAGCCGATGTACATCTTCCAGGTCATGTGGCCAGCATGACTAAGCCACTTCTGGCGAACCAGAGCAGCACACGGAAACGCCATTTACCTTCCCACCGGAGCGGTACCTATTTATCTACTTGCACTTTGACGTGCTTTCGAACTGCTAGGTTGGCAGGAGCAGGGACCGAACCGAGCAACAGGAGCTCACCCCGTTGCGGGGATTCGAACCGCCAACCTTCTGATCGACAAGTCCTAGGCTCTATGGTTTAACCCACAGCGCCATTCGCGTCCCTACCTAGCCCACCTAGGGACCGTGTATTCAAGGGGAGGATGAGAGTATAATTCATGCATGTCCCATTTGTGTCCATGAAGCCTAAGCCCAGATAAGGCCCCAGTGGAAGGCAAGTCAGTTCCCTCCACCTTCAATATTCACTGTTTGCTTTTATCAGTCACACCATAACGAGTTCTTTTGGCAACGTGCAAATTAAAACAAATACTTCTTCTCTAGCGTCTAGGACTTTACCAGCTGCAGTTGTCAGACTGCTAGATTCTGGACGTGCTGCTAGATTCTGTGCTCAGGCCCAACAAAGGGGAGCAGCATCTCTGCTAATACCTGAGACTGTTTATGATGCCTTTCCATGACCTGGGAAGTTAAGAGTTATTTGCGAATATTGTAATGTGCCGGAGAACATCTACCTGTCCCCCATGTTGAAGTCAAGGGCTTGGAATCTTGTCTGTTCAGGCAGCAGTCTTGACTGCATTCCAACATCCTTTCATCTTGCTGGGATGGAAAACACATTGAGAAACCAAAGACCGATAGTGAGATGAAAAGAGCAAATGCAACAAAAAGTGTATTGTGGTCTCTTAAAGAATAAACAAATGTATTGTGGCTTCAGCTTTCATGGGCCAAGGGCATCTGACAAATTCGACTCTAGTCCACAAAATATGGTGCCACAATAAATTCCTTAGTCTTTAAAGGGCTGGGGTGTTGTTTGGGGTTATGGGGGGGGGGTTGCTGTTGGTTTTTTTGTATCTTTATTTTAGATTTAGTTGTCATCCATTTGGAGTTGGTTCAGTTTGGTCTTGTATTTTTAAAACTGTTTTGTTCATTGTTGATGACTGCTTTTGCTATGTTGCAGTTATGTTCTCCCCCTGTTAAAAGCCATGAGTGTGGTTTGACCTGTGGAAAGGCAACATACAAATAAAATAATGTATGTGTGTGTGTGTGTGTGTGTGTGTGTGTGTGTGTGTGTGTGTATGGGCTGTAAGCCTGCTTTTACATCTGAAGCATCAGGCGAACATACCCGCAAATCACCTTGTCATTAAAGCTTGCCAGCCATGCTTCTGTTTGCTTTCTTGCTTGCCTGTCATTGCCACCTGTAGCTTGGAGAAAGTTAGCAAAGGTCCTCCAACTGGGAGCCTGAAATGGGAGAAGGTTGCATTGGTTGTACAGCCTTATAGGGCTCTCACCCTAAGGTGGGAGGGAATGGTTAGGAAGGAGAAGACAGATGGGTGTTTAGTTTGCTAATACAGTCATACCTCGGGTTGAATATGCTTCATGTTGAGCGCGTTTGAGTTGCGCTCTGCGGCAACCCGGAAGTAACGGAGTGTGTTACTTCTGGGTTTCGCTGCTCGTGCATGCGCAGACGCTCAAAATGATGTCACGCGCATGCGCAGAAGCAGTGAAAAGCGACGCGTGCAAGCGCAGACGTGCTGTCGCTAGTTACATTTGCTTCTGGATGTGAACGGGGCTCCGGAACAGATCCCGTTCGTATCCAGAGGTACCACTGTATACTCATCTGAGCTTTCAGATGTGAAGAGTTTGCTGAAAAGCTGAAAAAATACCTCATGTACCGTTCCTTATAGCATGTCTGTCTTTAGGTAGGGTTGGAGGACAAATTTGATTCAGCATGCATTTAAAGTTGCATCTATCAAATCCGGCCTTTCCAAAACATTATTTGAACTGAAACACAGCTCCCCTTTGAAATTCACACTTATCTTCATTTTGAAATGAGGCTCTACAGCCAGTGTTTATTTAAAAAAAAGCATCTAGTAGGGGAAAGTGTACATGAAAAATAAAGGCATTAGCATACAAAAATGTGCATTACGGGAAATTGCTTAAAATATGTGTACGTTAGTCAAAACTGCACATGGAAATGTGTTTTGTACTAAAATGCTGGTGAGTTTTCAAGGGGGTTAAATGACAAATTGCTGCAAAATGTGGAGAACTGGGGAAGAATGAGAAATGGAGAGAACCAAAACCGACAGACCCATCACCCCACTCCACCCCAATTTCCAGCCCAAAAAACTCCCAACATTTCTACAGCAGTCCCTTGTCCTTCACAAAAGTATATTTCTGCCCATTTTAAAGTTGCTTCCATTATAACCAAATGAACTGGCTGGTCACATCCATGACTTGCTTTTTTTTTTAGAAAAGCTCCAGACAATTATGCTGCAGCATTTTCCCAAACATAGTGAGCCACAATATGGCTTGCTTGTGCCACGAGGGGAGGCATGTTCACAATGAAACCACGACTAATGCAAACTATGGCTTACTGTGACATGCAAACAAGCCCAGGTTTTTTTTTAGGGTTTTTTTTTTTGTTTTTAATGCTCTAATCAGAATAATTCATATATTATAACGTCTTAATTCTGAGCACGGAGCTTGTGTTTCCTTGGAATAGAATTGGGATTTTTGTGTCTGTGCAGAACAAACAACAACAAAAACCCTTCACCCACGTGACACCGGATTTTTGTCCTCTGATTTTGGCTGCATAAAGGGAGCAGTAAAAAGTCACAAAGGAATGTGTAGTATTGTGAGAACAGAGTCTTGCTAGGAAAAGAGGAAACAATTGCTTCAGCAGGTCATTGAAAACATTGATCGTTTGTTCATTCCTGTGCTCAAAGTCACTTCTGAGTCCGAAAGGGTTGAGAGAACTACTAATGCAGCAGGAAGTGGTATCACAATAGAATCAGGGTGTAATAGTTCCTCTTGGAAGGTTTTTATGCTTAGTCAAAACCACACTTCTTGATAGTTTAGACTTGACAGGCCCCCAAGTGGCTCGGGTTAGGGCAGAAAAGTCGTCCGCCCCCCCCCCTGCCCAGTGGATTGAGACTTTTTTTAAAAAATATATATCTTTATTACAGCCAGTTCTGTATATAATAAATTTCCAGTGATTTCCCATCCAAGGGGCTTTACTAGATCCATGCCTTCTTCACTTACTAACAATCCACGTGGACCCAGTTTGACTGCTGGCCATGTGAGCTGAAATTTGTAACCAACATGGGATGATAGTGATCTCCTCTTCTTCCCATATCATGTCACTGACATGGGAATTTAATCTTTAGAATTTATTTCACCAGGTGTGACAACTCTCTCTTTATAAGCGAAGAAAAGTTTCTCAGGAGGCGTCTCCCCCACCCCATATATTTGGCACATATTGCTGTTCATGTATAAAACCGAAGGATGGAAAAGTGCCGTAATAGAATCTTTGAGAGATAGCCTTTGCCTGAATCTCTGTCCAGGGCTGGTGTCAAGGGTAGGCCCACCCCTCCCCAGCAAAGGGTCCACTAACGGGGGCGTCCCCTGGGCCTGCTGCAGTGGGGAGGCAGTTTTACTGGGCAACCACCTCTAGCAAGGAAAGCAAACTAGAACCACATACAGTACTTAAAGCTGCTAGTTGTGAAGGTGGTACCCTGCCTCGCTCAACCGAAAGCTCACTGGCCTGCTTCAAACCCCAGCTCATTCACCCCCTGCCCTTCTTTCTCGCCCCTCTCTACCACCCCTCTTGTTGACTCTGCCACTGCCAGCCCAGCTTGCTCACCTGTTGCCCTGCTTGCTTGCCCTGCTGCCTGCCTGCCTGTCTCTGATGGTGCCCTCACACTGGAGCCTGTGCAGTCTGTTGACAGCTTGACGATGGACTAGTACCAATATTGTGTGTGTGTGTGTGTGTGTGTGTAAAGCAGTAGAGTTGCACAGCTCAGGAAACAAATGCAGTCGCCGAAGAGATAAGCCAGTTTTAAACAATCTTAAAAAACTACTTTGTTTTCAGCCTTGCAAAAGACATCCTGCGCCAGAGGACTTCTAATGCCAGTAATTTTCAGCATGTTGTAGGTCAGAGAAGCATGACACGGTGCTCTGGAATGCGCAGGCTACGTGCCAGTTTGTAGTGGAGTATCGCTTCAAAGCAGCGTATGTAGGATGTTTCTTGCAGAAAGTTGTGCATGTTCCCATAGTTTTCTAGTTCATTGCCTAGCAGGCGGATAGTTATGAACCTAATCTTTGCTCTAGCTGCTTGAGGCGAAGCACGAAGGAATTTGGGCAGAGTCCGGGTGTCATGGGTAAGGCAGAGTAAATCCTCCTTCAAACAGACATTGGGTTTTATTTACATTCTGGAAGGTTCCCTTTAAAGGCCTTCCCTCACATTCTACTGGGAGTGGCCAAGACCACATAACACTGGTCCTGAAAGACCTACATTGGCTCCAAGTATGTTTCCAAGCACAATTCAAAGTGTTGGTGCTGACCTTTAAAGCCCTAAACGGGCTCGGCCCAGTATACCTGAAGGAGCATCTCCACCCCCATCATTCAGCCTGGACACTGAGGTCCAGCTCCGAGGGCCTTCTGGCAGGTCCCCCACTGCGAGTAGTGAGGTTACAGGGAACCAGGCAGAGGGCCTTCTCGATAGTGGCGCCCAACCTGTGGAACGCCCTTCCATCAGATGTCAAGGAAATGAACAACTATCAGACTTTTAGAAGACATCTGAAGGCAGCCCTGTTTAGGGAAGTTTTTAATGGTTTTTTTCCTGTTTTTAGTGTTATGTTGGGAGCCGCCCAGAGTAGCTGGGGAAGCCCAGCCAGATGGGCTGGGTATACATATAAATTATTATTATTATTATAAATTATTATTGTGTGTGTCCATGGACTCTGAAGGATATAGAGTTGAGCTTGGATGTGGCAGTTCCGAATTTGGGTGCCTTGCCTCTCAGTTATGCAGCTACCTTCAAAGTTTCTTATACAGTGGTGCCTCGCAAGACGAAATTAATCCGTTCCGCGAGTCTCTTCGTCTAGCGGTTTTTTCGTCTTGCGAAGCAACCCGATTAGCGGATTAGCGCTATTAGCGGATTAGCGGCTATTAAAGGCTTAGCGGATTAGAAAAAGGGGGAGCTCTGGCGAGCCTGCACCAGAGCAGCACACGGAAACGCCGTTTACCTTCCCGCTATAAAGCTGTCCCTATTTATCTACTTTCACTTAAGAGTGCTTTCGAACTGCTAGGTGGGCAGGAGCTGGGACCTAATGACGGGAGCTCACCCCGCCGCGGGGATTCGAACCGCCAACCATACGATCGGCAAGTCCTAGGCACTGCGGTTTTACCCACAGCGCCACCCGCATCCCCATATGGCGGCGCTTTTCTCCTCAGGGACGCAGCAATCTTGTCCCACGCTGGGCACCGTCAATGGTAGGAGTCTGCTCGCCCGCCTGCCCGCCTCAGCAGGGTGGTGCTGTGAAGGGGGCATGTGACACCGGCTGCTGCTGTGTTTTCCTCCTGCTCCCTCTCCCTCAGTCCACCCTTCTCCGCACCGCTTCCTCGCGCACTTTCTTCCTCGCGCACTTTCTTCGTCACTACCTGCCTCCTTCCCTCCCTCCTTCATTCCTCCCATGGCAGTTTGTTGCAGTCGCCGCAGCCACCACTTGTGGCTTGGTGGGCAGCTCTATCTTCTTCTCTGCGTGCCTCACGGGAAGTAGCATCAGTAGGTGGTGGGTAAAAGCTCTGGCGATACCCCGATTCCCTTACCTCCATCCGTGGCTCCTCTGCCAGGGCTGCTGCTTCTGTCTTCACTGGCCAACGCAGCCCCCTATGTGGCTTGGCTGGCTGGAGAAGCCCAACTGCAGCTATTGGGACGACAACTGGGACAGGTAAAGCGAAGCATCTTCACGCCTCCTTGCGGGCGGGCGAAAATCGTTCATTTTTTCCCTTCAAAATATAGTCCGCCACCCCACAAGGTCTGAGGGACAGTGGACTGGCCCCCTGCTGAAAAGTTTGCTGGCCCCTGCCCTAGGGAGTCCTTTCCACTGTCGAACAGCTCTTACTGTCAGACCATAGAGGCTTCCAAGCATGCCTTCAAGGAAGATAGGACATAACAATACTTCTCATTTTCATTTATTTAATAGCAGCCCTAGAAACTTAAAGCAGTGTTCAACCGAATAATTACGCAAGTGGAAAGACATCCGTTTGACTCTTCTCTTCCTGCATATAGCTTGAGCCATCGCCAGATCTTCTCCAGAAGGCTGGGGAAGCTACTTGCATGGTGGGAGACACTATGGGTTCTTTGGGGGTTAAAGTATGACTAGGAAGGTCAGTAAAGAAGGTGCTATCTCCTGAGGGAGAAGGACTTGACTGCTAGTGTTTTATTCATATAACAGTGCTAGAACAGATTTTGGGGGACAGGTGGAAATGGAGAAGCCCCATTGCACAAAGGCAAGTCATTCCCTTCTCACAAGGAGTGATATAGTGCTTTGTTGAACACCACCAAACATCCAGCACAAGAAATATCTAAGGTGGCTCGATTGGGCAAAAGGCTTGAGTTTAAGGATGTGACAAAGATTTTAATTAAAAAGTACAAAGTGCAATGGCATTCAAAAGCTGGAAAGTGCAGATGGCAGAGGAACATGCATGTTTTCATGGATAGCTTCCCTTCCTCCACACCATCCTTTCCTCCTCTTCCAACTTGTGCCAGTGAAATGCTTTCACTGTCCATCTGTAAGGGGGGAAAGAGTTTCGAGCTAGCAAAAGAAGCAAAAAAAAAGAAGTTTAATTTTTTTTTCCTTTTAAGTGCAAGTTTTCTGTTTTGAACTGACCATTTGGAATGGTGATTAAGAACCTCCTGTTCCCAGGTGGAGTATGTTTGGTGTGGAACACTGCTAATACATATATTTGTGGCATTTTGACAATGAGAAAGCCATTGTTTGCGGTTTAGGTTTTTGCATCTTTTAACATTTCCGCTGGTAATGTGCAAGACCCTGTCCCTGTCTGTTCTGCACAAGGAGGCAAACGTATGCTTCAGCCATTGAAATCATGAGCAAACAGTGTCCTTAGATGGTCAAAGGTGCAAAAAAAAAACAGGAGACAAAGGTATACATAGGCACCGTGTTTTATATTTATGCGGTTGTATGCAATTAACCTTTACTCAGGAGTAGACCCATTGAGATTAATGGGCCTAAGTTAGTCGTGGCCATTAATTTCAGTTGGTCTACTCTGAGCAATGGTTAACAGAATTTCACCCATGGTCTTTGCAGCCAGGTAGTTAGGGCAGACTGCTGGGAGCATCCAGTGAGTGATCAAGAAGCCAGTCGTGGCTGGTGTTGTTTCTTTACAGCCATTGCTTTTTCAGTTGCAGATCCCTGCATTGTTAAGACCAATATTTTTTAAAGGAGATTCCTTGATCTTTTCCTGGCAGACAGGATATCAAAGGATTTCTCAGATTGTGTACTTACTTGAAGTCGCTTACGTGTTCAGACAGAAGAGGGGGAAATGGAGAAGTTCTGTTCAAAAAGAGACATATCCCTGGCAGAACAAATCTGTGTCACAGCCACTTTTTAGCTGTAATTTATATGCATGTTTCATCAGGTGCATGTCTTAAATCACCACAGTAATTTTTAAACTTCGCCATAAGGCAGGCAACTGTTCTACGTAGACCACAATGTTTTCTAGCATCACAACTACTGTACATGAGGCCCTTGAAAGCCTTTAAAATTTAATGCTCTTATACAAGGTGTATGCTGTCAGGTGAAGCAGATGCTACATGGAAGCCTTTGATTCAGCCTCTTTGGCAGCTTCAGCGTCCTAATCACTCATGTTTTGACTGACACACATCTCATTTAAACCTAGCATATTTATTTTTTTAAAATGCACTTTTTTAAAGGAAAAAGTTTACATCCCTCTCCAACATTACAGCGCCCAAAGCAGTTTATATTTTAAAAAAAATAATAGCCAATTATCTGCAAAAAAATTTTGAAAACGAAGGAACCACTCTGAGATCTTCAGATGAAGTGCGGTACACAGATTTAATAAATAAAATAAAATAAACCTTCAGATGCTTTAACCTGCTTTTCCATTTAAAAGAAAATGCCCAAATCCACAATCTGAGGCAAGCGTTGATGCCTCACCTTGCCTTTTATAGCACATCGGACTCCATGCCCAGAATGGTTGGATCGTTTAATGGTGGTTTTCTGTTGCAAGGAAAACATACAAACGTCAACATAAAACAATGTGATTTATCTGGTCATGGAATAACCTTGTAGCTATCATCAGGTTGTTGGATCTATGAGGAGAGTGAAGTATTCATGGGTTTGTGCTAGTTCTGCCTGTGAAGAAAAAAGCATGAAATATCGAGTGGAAACCACTCCAGAGAGTGGTTCCTGCTTAAGGAATACAGTGACTTAGAGCTGTGTTTTTGCGTCCGCCAACCACACCTAGGCCAGGACTGGATGCTGTCGTGCAGAGCAGTGTTTTCTCAGACTGGGGGCCGACACCAGTGGTTTTGGGTGCCTCAGTGCCTCCTCACCTGTCTGCCCTGCCATAGCCATTGGGCTGCACCAGTACCATCAACTTACTGAGTAAGCTGAGTAAACCGTGGCCGGGAGACAGAGAAGTTCATGAGGAGGAGGAGATGTTGAGGGAAAATGGCAAGTTAAAGCAGTAATTTTTATCGCCATTGTTATCTATTATCAATACATAAACTAGGAATAGAAAGGAAGGGGATGGGGAGACAAAAGCTGCAGTGGAAGGAAGAAGAGAAGGTGAAAGGACCAGGGAGAGGAGGGATGAAAGAAACCATTATTTGTAGCATCTAGTTTGGTTGCAGAAGAACAAAGTAGATCAAGCTCGATAGTCATGCAATGTGAATCTATTCCTCCCCCCCCCCCACTTTCGGAGATGAAGGACCTGCAGCTGTTCTCTTGAGGTGCTAGCCTTCTCGTGCAAACCTTATTCTTGGTCAGCTGTAGACACACAAGAACTTCAGTAATATTGCTGCAGCTGCTTTATGCGAAAACGCCTGACCTCTTGGACATTTTATTCTGCTGATGGTTTTGCCTCCAGCAGTCGCCCAGCTATTCAAAAATTGTACCCTACGGTTTCGGAAAGCAGAGCAAATTGACAGTGTCTTAATTAACAATCCTCCTTTGTAATGGACTTCTATGCTGATATAAGAGTCTGAATTCCAAGTGGAGCTTGCAGCTGTTCCGACTGTACGATGAGAACAAATTCAATAAAAGGATTAGCTCTTGTCACCCGCTTCTTTTGTGCTAGAATGTTCCCTCATATTTCTGCCATTTGCCGTGTCCTCCATATTGCATCTTCCCTTCTGCAGTCTAGGCAACTCACTGTAGCATCTCATGGTTGTTTCATCAGAGAGACTGAACAGGATCAAGTGTGATCTTTTGGAAGTCTGTTTCTGAAGTGGCTGCACAGTGAAGTTACTCAATTCCAACAAGGCTCCCACAGGCACATTGGCAAAATATATAATAGTATGTGTTTGTCTTGCACCAGTGTTTCATGTTGTCTGTTGATTCCATTTCCATTGGCTCTTGTTCTGGTTTCAAATTCCTTATCGCATTTGTAGCTCACCTTGCTCCAAAGAAGGATTTGAACCCACATCAAGTTCCATTCCTGAAAAAGCTACCTTTTTCCTTTTTGTGTTTCTTATATATTGTAATCACACTGGCTCTTGCACTTCATTTCTATTCAGCTTTTGCTTTAGCTATGTGCTGCTGCTTTTCAGCATTTTGGGCTTTATCTCTTCTCTTTTCTGCTCTCTTCTCTTTCTGTGTTATGCATTTTGTGTTTTTATCTTGTATTTTTATGCTGTGAACCGCTCTGAGATCTTCGCAGATTTAATAAATTAAATTAAATAAACCTTCAGGTGCTTTAAACCTGCTTTTCCATTTAAAAGAAAATGCCCAAAGTGGCATACCAAAATTAAAAACACAACACAGCAAATTAATTGCACAAAATTGTGAGTGTTGACTGCAGTAATTGTGTTGGAAAAAATATTTTTGATTGTGAAGCAAGCCCAGGTGGAGGACATACAGATCCCTCCCCCAATTCAAAAAAGATAAACGAAATAAATTTGCAAAGCAGCTATAGTGAATGAGTCACTGCATACAAAAACTCTTGAGAAACAATGAGAAAGGCAGGAGAGAACAATTACCAATATTGGGGAGGGGCACCACTGTGAGAGAAATGTGGGAGGAGATCACCAAACTACACATGAAGGTTTTAAAAAAGCTGAATCTGTTGTTTTGAAGAAAGAGCAGCCAGTGGGGCTCAGGTTTCCTGCTGAAAACATTCACTCTGGCTGCTGTTTGCCGCTAAGGTTGCTGAGATTAGTGTGGATAGGTCCTTGAGCTATTTCCAATGCCTGATTGTGCAAAATGATCTGGAGCAAACATGAAACGTGTGTATCGGGAAACACACAAAGAAGAGCAGATAGACTTGCCACTTGGGAATGTGGTCAGCATACCTACCGTATTTTTCGCTCTATAACACGCACCCGACGATAAAACGTACATAGTTTTTAGAGGAGGAAAACAAGGAAAAAAAATATTCTAAACAAAACAGTGGATGTATGATTTTTGTGGTTCATGCTGTGGCCACTGACATGTGATCTGACAGTGAGTTTGGGGTAGCCCAATGCAAAAATCCTGAGGATCCATGTGGATCCGTGCTTTGTAACCACGTTTTAAGTGGGGAGGGAAGGAAAAGCACTCAAGGGACAAGGAACACGTGTGAGGTGTGTGGAGAAGGATGCTGCTAATAATGCAGAAGAGGGGTATAAGTCTCCTCTCCTCTCCCACTTTGCTCCTTTAAAGCAAGCAAGCAGGCTCTGCTCTTCTCCCTCCTCCCTGCTCATCCCCAGCTTAGCGAGCTGAAAAACTTTGCTGCTATTTAGCGAGCTGAGTGGGGAGGAGAGAGGGACAGAGAGCCTGCTTGCTTTAAAGGAGCCAACCGGACAGGAGCCGCTTACATGAGTGTAAGCGGCTCCTCTCCTCTCCCGCTTTGCTCCTTTAAAGAAGCAGGCTCTCTGTCCCTCTCTCCTCCCCACTCAGCGGCTCTTCTCCTGCTTTGCTGTTTCAAAGCGAGCCACGGAGGAGGGAAGGAAGGGGAACCATGGATCCTCTGCTCACGACTGCAGCAGATCCCCCCCGCCACCCGTAGGCATTCCCTCCATAAAACGCACAGACATTTCCCCTTACTTTCTAGGAGGAAAAAAGTGAGTGTAATGGTGCAAAAAATACGGTATTTGTTAGTTGTTGTTCTTCAATGTGTTTTTCATAGAAACGTAGAGTTGGAAGGGACACCAAGGGTCTTCTAGTCCACCCCCCTGCAACGCAAGAATCTCCGCTAAAGCATCCATTACAGGTGGCCTTCCAACCTCTGCTTAAAAACCTCCAAGGAAGGAGAGTCCACTACCTCTCGTGGGAGTCTGTTCCGCTGTTGAACATCTCTTACTTGAAGAAAGTTTTTCTGAATGTTTAGTCGGAATCTCCTTTCTTGTAACTTGAAGCCCTTGGTTCGAGTCCTACCCTCCTTCATGTGACAGCCCTTAAGATATTTGAAGATGGCTGTCATAACCTCCTCTCAGTCTCCTCTTTTCCAGACTAAACATACCCAGCTCCTTCCACCGTTCTTCATAAGGCTTGGCTTCCAGACCCTTGATCATCGTGGTTGCCCTCCACTGTACATGTTCCAGCTTGTCAACATCCTTCTTAAATTGCAGCACCCAGAACTGGACGCAGTGTTCCAGCTGTGGTCTGACCAAGGCAGATTAGAGTGGTACTATTACTTCCCTTGCTTCTGGACACTATACTTCCGTTGATGCAGCCTAGAATAGTATTAGCTATTTTTGCTGCTGCATCACACTGTTGACTCCCATGAAGGGGTCCACCAAGACCCCTAGATCCTTTTCACATGTACTGCCAGTAAGCCATCCTATATTTGTGCATCTGATTCTTCCTGCCTAAGTGCAGAACCTTACATTTGTCCCTATTGAAATTCGTTTTGTTAGCTTGCACCCAGTTCTCCAACCTGTTACGGTCATTTTAAATTCTGATTCTGCCTTCTGCAGCATTTTACATGTAGTAAGTGCAACTAGACTTGAGTAGCACATAAATATAAATTGAATGTTAAGTTTTATAGTAAGCTAATCACGCCATTCCTGAATATTATCATTTCACTGGCATACTTCTTTCCTGGTTTACAAATTGCAAGGAGAAATGCATAATACTGGGGGAAATATGAAGGCAGCCACTTTTTGTTGTTGCAGGGGTTGTGTTTCAAACAAGGGTACCATATGGCTCATTGCAGAGGATTTGCTCAGGAGCCACTCGTTCTTGGGCACAGATAATTTGCTGCTCAAGATCTGTTTTGGGTTCTTCTGTATTGCTTAGCCCAGGGGTCAGCAAACTTTTTCAGCAGCGGGCCAGTCCACTGTCCCTCAGACCTTGTGGGAAACCAGACTATAATTTGAATAAAAAAGAACGAATTTCTATGCCTCACAAAAAAAACCCAGAGATGCTTTTTAAATAAAAGGACACATTCTACTTGTGTAAAAACACGCTGATTCCTAGACCGTCCGTAGGCCGGATTTAGAAGGCGATTGTGCCTGATCAGGCCCCCCGGGCCTTAGTTTGCCTACCCGTGGCTTAGCCTAAGGAATTATGGGTGAAGATTTGGTAGCAGTAATGGACTGTCTTACTGACCCTGGCTCATATGAATTGCACTGTGACTCCACAACTCCTAGTTTGTGCAACAGACTCCTAAGGATGTCTCCACAGAGATTTTCTTCCATGTCTGCAGCCTATTTCCTTGGCTACATGCTCCTGCCTGGATTCTGCTAATCGTCTTAGTCCTGTGTGCACTCTTCTCATTATCTCCCTGCTCCAGTCTCCTGCTCCTGGCTAGATATATCCTTTACATCACCTCCCACACTTTGCTGTTCCATCCACCATCTGCTGCCTTCGTTTGCCCATGTACAGTTTCCGGAATTCATTTGTTGGCTGCAAACCTTTCATTCCCCTAGTCAATTTTGCTTTCATTCTTTATCGAGAGAAGACTTGTTGACGATAACAGCTATGAAACATCCTTGGTCCCCTGGTCCTCTCGCTCCTGCTGAGAGTACATTTAAGAGATGATGTGGTTCAGGCGTGAGTAACCTTTGGCTCTGTGGCTGTTGCTGAACTGTAACTCCTATCAGCCCTAGCAAGCATGGCCAATGACCAAGGATGATGGGACTTATAGCTCAGCAACATCTGGAGGGACAAAAGCTGGCCACACCTGGTGTAGGGTAATGATTAAGGGTGTGAGCTGTGAGCAGCCTAAGCCACAAACTCACTAGGGATCTGGAGGCAAGAAATTGGAAGCACTCGCACATAATCCTAATCCATGATTTAGGACTATGTATATGAAGCTGAGGCTCCAATACTTTGGCCACCTCATGAGAAGAGAAGACTCCCTGGAAAAGACCCTGATGTTGGGAAAGATGGAGGGCACAAGGAGAAGGGGACGACAGAGGACGAGATGGTTGGATAGTGTTCTCGAAGCTACCAGCATGAGTTTGACCAAACTGCGGGAGGCAGTGGAAGACAGGAGTGCCTGGCGTGCTCTGGTCCATGGGGTCACGAAGAGTTGGACACGACTAAACAACAACAACAAAAGGTGACCCTCTGTTAGTCCAAGCAACACATTAGGCTTGTATGGTCTCCCATCCCCTCTCATTTTCTTTCATGGCCAGTCAGAGGACTTCTGCTGAATTTGGTGTTGCTTTTGAAGAAGTCTCAGCTTATACCTACTTGCATGCCAACTGGGCAACTGCGGTTTACAATAAACAATGACTAATTGCTAAACAAGCCAACTTAAAACCATGGGTTATGAAACTAGCATTGTTAACTGCAACCCCCAGTTGTGCTAAACTGTGAGCCCCTTGGAAGGTGGAAGTAAATTCAACATAAGTCCTGGCCGCATGGGGAAAAGGAGGGGGGGGGGAAATGTGTGAACTCTGTTTTTCACTGTGACTTGTGGAGTCTTGTTCTCATAGGTTGCTGAACCATAGTTTAACATTCATCGGAAATTGGGGCTGTCTGTCTTGTTTTTCTCTGCAATGTGGCGATAATAATGGGGACCACGATTAGTATAAATATTACTGAGATAATGTATGTAGAACATTCTGATGTGCTTATTATTACTAAACATACATGTGTAAATATATGTATTAGTAAATTCTACTACAGAATATTATTTGAACAATGAAAGGAACAGTTTCTCCTGGCTTTTTAAAAATATGGGAATAGTTAGGGTGACATTCAGGTGCCTTTTCAGTATTACTTATTTATATATTCCCCTCCCCCCAAAATGCTCCCCCCTTTTTATCCTCTCAACAATTATGTGAGGTAGGATAGACTACTATAGAAAATTATAAATGATCATGACTATGTGGGGGGTTTTGTATTTGTTTTTATTATTGTTGTTTGTATTTTTGTGTTTTCTATATTGTAAAGCACTCTGTGATCTTTGGGTGAAGGGCATAATAATAATAATAATAATAATAATAATAATAATAATAAGACTATGACTGGGCCAAGGTCACCCCAGTGTGCTTCATGGCTGAGCAGTGATTTGAACCCTGATCTCCCATGTCGTAGACTAACCACTACACCACACTGCCACTGTAGTACAAAATTACTTTCTAAAATCCAGAACTCCAAATGATTGTATTTGTTACTTGCCCCATTGCAGTTCTGTCTTTAAAGCTAGCGCACATTAATTACGTGATCTGGATAAGCAGCTCACAGTGATAGGAATATCTTAAGCGGAACATGGATCAATTATAATGCATACAGGTCAGCTATCCTGAAGGGTATACAGCCCTGTTTAAAATATTCCTAGAGGAAATAATAAAGATAGAAATTTCCTATTTAAGGTGCTTATTATTGCTTTGCCCAAAGGTGCTAATATTCACAATGGTGAGATGAACTGGAAGACTTCGCTGCTTTGTAACTTGAAATCGTTTGAAGGTACCACGTGCGTTTCCATTCCTTTTCTGAAGCAAAGCCCAATTTGGGCTTGGCCTAGGCACGGATGGGAAACTTGTCTCAGAACCCCCATAAATTTCTCTGGCCTCCTTGGAAAGGTGGTTGGATGCAAGCATATATAAATGAGTAGAACACTGTTCCTTTCTGTGCGTAAAATGTAGCTGCATTATTAATATAAAGTATGTCACAAGTGTGGGGAGTTATTTGCCATACTAAATTTGTATAAGGGCTGTAACTGACGCCAGAAGGCAGGCCTGCAATTCTTAAACGTGCTTGTTTTTCTGAGGGCAGTTAGTCCAGTGACTTGTAACTTTTGATCTGTACTCACAGCTGAGGGATTTCTTTACACCCAGCTTGACAGAATTATTCTCCTTGAATCCTGGGAGGATTTGTAAACAGCACAGGGGTTTTTTTTTGTTTTGTTTTACTTTTTTCTGCACATACCCTAGATTTTTCTTGGAAGCAACAGGAAGGGAATGACTAGAACCTAGTCACTTCTAAATTAGTGCCTGCGGTACTGAAATAGTTGGCATATTGGGCGGTACTTTTTATAAATGTAATGTCAGCCAAATGAATGTTTGGCTAACGCGTGCGTGTGGTAAAATTAGCAAAATGCATCACTGATGCTAATGAAGGGAATAACCTCATTGCTGCAGTTCATTGAAAGTGCCATCCGGACAGATTACTTGCCCTGAACATTGAGGTCAAGGAGTTGCTATTGAAAGCGTGTGAGACTGTGTGTGTGTGAGAGAGAGAGAGAGAGACAGAGACAGACAGACAGACAGACAGACAGACAGACAGACAGACGGGTCTGGCAGGGCCTCTCCATCAGCTCTACTTGAAAGGCCAGCAACATTTCCTTAAAATGTTTTAATTCCAGCTGATCATTATAAGGATTCTGTAATGGTTCCTTTTTCTTTCTCCTCCCTCCCGCATTTCCTTTTGTGCTGTATCCTTTTGTCGAGTTGCAGCTCGGCATCCAAAGAAAAATCAGTCTCACACCATGATAGGTTCCGAAATATTGCTGCTCCTAGGGCTAATGCAGCACAGCTTTTATTGTGTGAAATCAGAAAGATACAAAATACAAGCCAAGCAATTTGTTTCTAGCCAGCAGATAAGGACCTTCATGCGAGCATCAGGCCATGCTACGTTAACCAATCATATAGGACAGCACGAGCTGTTCACGCGCTGTTCATGCTCCAAGGATGCTTCTAGCTATGAAATCACCCTGCAACAATAAGAACTTTGCTCATGCTTTCATGTACAAGCAATCATTTTCCCACATGTCCCCTTTTCTTGTTTATATTATTAGAGGAAAAGAGGGACCATTAGTCCAAATCGTACACTTCATTGCCTAAGCGTCTACACTTTGCAACATAAACTCCTCTTGTAACCCCTGTGGTGGGCCGTGGTCGGTACCACCATGCAGTGCATTGGGAAATCAAAGAGGGTATGCATTGAATGCAACAACACACCATAATGAAGCCAGCAATACATGCAATTACAATCAATAATATTTTTCTTAACCATACTCCATTAGGTAACCAAGAAAACAACCACTCCCATGGATCAAAACCTTCAGGTGGATTCAAAGGATTATGGGCTATCATTTGTTCCATATGATCAATAGTAGCAGAGATATTGGTCGATTGATCAGTTATATACATACAGCAATGAGAATGAATTAAGGCACAAATTCCACCTTTAGAAGCAAGGATCACATCTAAAGCATAATGATGTTGAAGAACTACATTTCTTATTTCTGACATTTCTTTGTTAATCATTTTTAAAGCCAAGATGGTGGAATTGAACAAATTTTCTGTCCAGTTTGCCAATTTATGCAGATCACGGTAGTTCATGGCTGCACCTAAAGAAGGCAGAAGGGACCTAGAGATGGCTGTCCCTGTATATTGAGAAATAGGTGATTGTACTTCCCTTCTGTTACGCAAACGGACCGCTGGGAGCTTATCTATTTTATACACCAAGGGTACCACTATACCTAACGTGCAGGTACCAGAAAAGGCAGAGGGGATTTCTTTGTAGGCACGTGTGCCACAAAGTAACCATAAATCAGATTGAAGCAAACATGTAGTTCTACTGCTCTTTCTCATCCAGTCGAACCAAACATAAAAGTCTATACACGCAGCCTGTTGTTCATAGGTCATGTAAGTTGTGACATTATTAACTAAAACCTTTGGTCTGCCACTCATGGTTGTAACATTAAGAAAACAAGAAGATCCATTAATGTATTCATATGTCCAATTACAATATGGATAATGACCTAAAAATTTTTTGCTATTGTGATTAAAATGAAAACAATAAGGAGCTAATTCTACAAGCAATAGAAATACAGGAGGTAAACTTATGCGATTATCCTTCATATTATTGCTAATCTTATATGAAGCATTTATAGGAATGCTAGAATACCACCACCAAAAAAAAAAAACACCTCAAAGCTTTTTAAAGCTTTTCAAAATCATTTTTCTCAGCAGCTAAAAGGGCACTAGCCAAGCATATTTTTTTCGCTTCAAGCATATTCCACTTGCTGTAACCAAAAAGATTGCAACAAGGTCGAGAACAGAGCCCATTGTCGCAGGCCTTGCTAAAGAACCATATTGCAACTTTCTGTCCGGGAACCATGCCAAAGCACAAAAATGAAACAAACTGGAACACACTGAAATTCCCTCACCCCCTCCCTTGCCAAGAGTCCACAATAGTGCCAAGACAGCCCTCTGTACATGTTCAGGGGAACACATCATAGGGCAGGACTCCTGAGGGAGGAGAAAAAAAAAATATCTGGGGGGTAAAATCCAAGTGATGCCAATAAGGATGAGGATGGTAAATTAGTCCAATGGCTGTTTCTGAGCAACCTGCGTGATATTTCGTAGCTCGATTATTGGCATGTAAAAACCACAATCCAGAAGAAGTCACACAACCATTTCTGCAGATACAGGAGCCCATTTGCTGTAAATAGGCCTCATGTACTGCTCCGTGCACTGCTGAGTCAAAAGTCCAAGCCCAACGAAACGTGATGACACAGATGGGATGGTTGCTATTAGGAGGCAGCAAAACTGTAATGATGTTTGGTGGTTGAAGTGGCTTCCCAGGGAAAAGGGGGGCCAATGCAGTAGGGATGAAGATGGCCTTTCAGCGTGCCAGGAAACACTGGAACAGCTGTGGAAGAGCCTCTTCCATTGCAGAGGTGATTGTGATCTTGTCCGCTGGATCCTTATGTCCTTTAAGGGCAGAAAATAGTGGAGACAAAGTGGAGGTGGGCAGGTCCAAATAACTCTTTATCCAATTCAGCTGTCCAAGAATTTGTTGTAAATCCACCAGTTTAAGATGATCAGGAAACTGTAGTTGAGGCGTAACTGGAATGGCTGCAGATGGTGTCAGCTTGTGTCCCAGGTACGTAATGCGTAAAGTCCGCTGGATTCTTTCCTTAGCCACTGTCAATCCAACAGGTTGTAGCCTTTGCAGGATTTTGGGACACGGCGGAGGACAAGGCCGTGGCTAGCAGGCTGTGGCTAGCAGTGCCCACTGACTGGCAGGCTTTAAGCATATCAGCAATGGCTATATTTGATGTTGCCATTAGAAGGCGCAGCTCTTGCGTACAGTGCTCATTTGCATTATCAAACACAAGCTGGCGTACAATCGGTTCTTGTGCTGCCAGGTCCTGAACTTGCCGCTTGAAGGTATTATACAAGCGATCAACAAATTGTCCATAGAGCTTTGCAGGGCCCTGTCTGACGCTTCCCAATTTGCCATCGTGCTCATTCCTGTCATCAGGGACAGAGGCCAGAGCCTCTTGGGCTGAGGCTGTGGTGGCTGCCCAATACATAGGATCAAGGACCAACTGTTGGGCAATAGGAAGAAAATTTCCTCCTCCCGTCAGCCCATCGAGAACATCGGTTTGGCTCAGCATGACGGGGGCTGAGGGTGCAGGAGCAATCACAGGAAAGAGATTTGGAGTATCAGCATCAAAAGGCAGCAACGGAGCGGCGGCACGGAGAGATTTTTGAAGAGGAATGGTAGGAGCGGTGCCAAATGCCTTGGGCGGAGGAGGTGGGAGAGCGGGGGGTGCTGCAGAATTTGAAGAATGCAGGGGAGTGACAGGAGGAGCCGAAGGGAAAATGTCCGGCGGTTTAGGAGGTAGGTTTGAGGCAGGCAAAGCGGGAGCCGGGAGGGCGGGCGAAGAAGCTGTTGCAGCAGCCAGAAGAATGTTTGAAGGAGTTAAGCACGACATAGCTTTGTAGACGTTACTCCAGGCATGCAAAACCTTGACATCAATCTGAGGATGATTTTGAAAGAAGCGTCCAATTTTTTTCCAATCGTCTAACTCCCAATTTCCGTCCTGGGGGAACCAGGGGCAGTGAGTGTCCAGGGCTTTTATAAGGGACTTAAGGTCAGCTTTCCGAACAGCAAGGTTGTTACTGGCCAAAAGGAATTTAAGGTCTTTAAAAAAATTTTTCTGTGGTGCAGAGAGAGACTTTCCCATGATTGCAAGAGTTGCAAAAAGAGCAGGGAGCACTTACCGGAGGGATCCTTAGGAGGATGAGGGAGGCGCCTTTTGCCCTGTCCGGGCGGAGATAAGTGCTGATAGGTCCGTAACGTAGTCCAGAATCACATTCACACGGGAGCTCTCACCAGGGATCCACTACGTGGATGAACGACGCGTCTGCAGCCCTTGCCAGGCGAGGTGAGGCTGAACGTTGTTTAACAGCATGAAATCCAAAAGAAAACACACGGGAGCACTCACCAGGGATCCACTACGTGGATGAACGACGTGTTGGTGAGTGCTGAATAATGAAAAACAACGTGAAGTCCGAAGGCAGTCACACGGGGCACCAATTGTCGAGTTGCAGCTCGGCATCCAAAGAAAAATCAGTCTCACATCATGATAGGTTCCGAAATATTGCTGCTCCTAGGGCTAATGCAGCACAGCTTTTATTGTGTGAAATCAGAAAGATACAAAATACAAGCCAAGCAATTTGTTTCTAGCCAGCAGATAAGGACCTTCATGCGAGCATCAGGCCATGCTACGTTAACCAATCATATAGGACAGCACGAGCTGTTCACGCGCTGTTCATGCTCCAAGGATGCTTCTAGCTATGAAATCACCCTGCAACAATAAGAACTTTGCTCATGCTTTCATGTACAAGCAATCATTTTCCCACATCCTTAAACCTTAGTATATGACTGCCTCATCACTGACATTTGTAAGCTACTCTGAGAATCTTTTTTTCATTGAAGAGAGGACTAACAATGCTTGTAATTAATAAATGGCCTCTATTTGTGATACAGTACTATTACAGTCTTAACAGCTGAGCACATGAAGAATGTCTCTAGATGAGAACAAGCAGGACATCGATAAGACCTATAAAAAATGACTGCTTTTAATAGTACATCATTATATCTGAGACTTCAAAAAAAGAAAGTGTATCAGAAATTGCTGTTTTATTTCAAAAGCTCTCACACACAAAATACTTTATGTGCTCCTTGCTTGAGCTTCATTTTATGCATATCTTACTTAACTGGAAAAACTAAACCTGGCATTGTTGTCTTATATCCACTTGTAGGACTTATCAACAAAACTAGCTTTTCAACTTGCGTGTAGTGAAATAGTCGTATGAAAATGTCTCCCCCTTCCCTCCCCCACTCTGGGAAATTTGCAAATTTGCTCCGATGCCTACCAAGTTTTCTTTAAAAAAAATTTGTTTTGGCCTGTGGTTACAAGATCATTCACACTAAAACATTTAAGCCACCTCTCAGTAACTAGCATGGTTTTTATCACCGTGTTTCTCTATTGTGGCAAATATATTCAATTGTGTGCAAGTGGAAACATTTAGTGTTTTCTAAAGGGCTTCTAACTTGATGCAACTAGATTCCTTTGACTCATAACTCCCTTACAGAATAAGCACTAACGTTGGACCAGTTCAGAGCAAATAGCATGTTTTGTGCTAGTTCAGCTTTATTGCTGTGTCTGAATTCACCTTGTGTTTACACTAGAGCCATGGAGTTCAGAGTACGAAAGAAGGCTCTCCATAATGGAGTGGAGGTTATTTTTAGGGTGGGGGAGTCATGTTTTGTGTGTACGGCGAGTTGGTTAGCCAGGAAGCAAACTGCTGACACATATTCCCTCCATCCCAAGCTGCCACAGTCCAAACAGAAGAACCCAACTGGCATCAAAGACGGCTGTTGGATTATGTAATGTTTGCTTTCCCATATGGAATGATCAAACATGTTTTTGAGGTGTATGTACTGCTTAGAACACTATGATAGAAAGGGAGAATAGGAATTAAATGAATAAAAACGTTGAGGGCAGAGGGGCACATTTGCAGTTTCTCATTTGCCTTCGTTTTCCAGCTCGACATAGTGAAGCAGATTCAGCCACAAGGCAGAGGTTGGGAGAGAGGAAAGTTGGGGCATATGTAAGCCCGAAACTCCTGACTGCTGAATATACCTTCAACACTGTCCATTCAATGTGCATCTTCAAAACATGAGGGGATTACCAAAGTCTAGGCTTAATTTATACTAGGCTTGCCACAAGGAATACTGGAAAGAATGGTTTCTTTGGCTGTGTTGGGACCAAGTCAGTAATATAAAAAAATTATACTTTTGTTTAAACAGTTTTACAGGCTCACGAGAACTTTCTAAGTGATTTCCATCCAGGGAACTACAGGGTGAAGTTTTGTTTGTTTATTTTGATTTATTTATAAGAGTATGAACCACCAACTCATTTTTAAAAATGGCAGTGTACGTAAAGGAAACCATAATTCCAGAGTGGTGGAAAACATTTCACACTAGGAGAACATCCAAGAACATAGGAAGAGCCTGATGGATCAGATCAATGGCCTGTTTTCATGGTGGACCACCGGATGCCTCTGGGAAACCAGGGAGCAGGACATGAGGACAATAGCACTCTCCCCTCCTGTGGTTTTCAGCAACTGGTGTTCAGCAGCATTGCTGGCCTCCAGCTGTGGTGGCAGAGCATAGCTTTCATGGCTAGCAGCCATTGTTAGTCCTGTCCTCCATGACTTTGTCTAATCCTGTTTCCAAGTTGGTCACTGCCTCCTGGGGAGAAGCGAGCTCCATAGTTTGATCATGCGCTGCATGAAGCAGTGCTTTCTTTTATCGGTCCTAAATCTCCCAACATTCAGCTTCAATTGGATTTCCGCAAGTGCTAGAGTTAGGAAAGAGGGAGAACTTTTGTCTGTCCACTTGCTCCATGCTGTGGATGCCATGTGCTGATTGTTTCTAGAGCGCCAAAACATAGTTTTATTATTTCTAAGGTGCCTGATATTGCTAATCTAGAACCGTAGAGTCGGAAGTGACCCCGGGGTTCATCTAATCAACCCCCTGATAGCAAAAACTTCATTGCTTAGGGGCCAAATACTCAATCCAGTTTTGGTTAACACACTTCAAACCTTTAGGTTACCGTATTTTTTGCCCTATAGGACGCACTTTTCCCCCTCCAAAAATGAAGGGGAAATGTGTGTGCGTCCTATGGGGCGAATGCAGGGTTTCGCTGAAGCCTGGAGAGCGAGAGGCGTCTGTGCGCACCGACCCCTCTCACTCTCCAGGCTTCAGGAAGCTATCCGCAAGCCTTGCGAGCCCAGCAGGAGTGCCCGCCGGGCTTGCAAGGCTTGCGGGCAGCAGCCTGCAGCCCGAAGCATGGGGTGCGCTCCGGAGCACGCCCGTGCTTCGGGCAGGTATCCGCAAGCCTTGCGAGCCCGGTGGGAGTTCCTGCCGGGCTCGGAAGGCTTGTGGGCAGCAGGACCCATTCTGGGGGCTGGGGTCAGGGGAAGCTCGGGCTTCCCCCGCCCCCAGCCCTGCAAGCTCCGGGAGCGATGGCGAGGTTGCGCGCAACCTTGCCTTCGCTCCCGGACCCCCAGCCCCGAGGCTAAAAATGAAGCCAAGACAGCTAGCGGGATCCATCCCGCTCGCTGTCATGGCTTCTTTGCTCTTTGGGGCTCGGGGGGGAAATATTTTTTTTTCTTTATTCCCCCCCCAAAAAAAATAAGTGCACCCTATGGGGGCGAAAAATACGGTAATTGTGGGTTATGCAGCAGGATTTTTAAAAATGTTATTTTTCATGCAAGTACTATAGAAAGGTGACGCCCTCTTAGAAAAAGTCACCCTGCAGTGTCTGTTGCAACATGTTAATGCTTCTGAAACTGGGGGAAGCCCACAGCTTAGCAGTAGAGCATCACATTTGCCAGCAGAAGGTCTAAGGTTTGGTCCCTGGTGTCTCTAGACCTATGAAAAACTCCTGCCTGAAACCCTGGAGACAATACTAAATACTAAATGGACCACTATTCTGACTCAGTATAAGGCAGCTTCCTATGTTCCTAAAGTAGGGTGTTTGTTTTTTTCTTCAAAGCCATAGTTCTGTAGTTACATCAATGATTTAATCAGTAAATGGACTGAAATTCATATGGCTGTTTAGCTTCAACGGTGTTATGCCATCAGATTGTTGACTTGGGCCTTCATTTGTGTTTCTGTATATCTGTTTTGTCTAGGAGATGGCTGTGAGAGCCCTGAAACAAACTGGCAGTAGAAGCATTGAAGCAGCTTTGGAATACATTAGCAAGATGGGATACTTGGATCCCAGAAATGAACAAATAGTCCGGGTAATTAAACAGACATCTTCGGGTAAGTGTGGGTGCTCTCTCCATTTCATTCCTAAGCTTTCACCTGGTTTGATGCTGTGTGGAATAAATACGAAAGCAACTTGGTAGCTGTCTTGACCCTGTTAAGTGTGGTTTCTCAAGGGATAAAAGATCATTGACCTGTGGACTGTGTGGCAATATAGACTTCAAGTTTCATTCACAATCTGCTAAAGTTTGATGCAACCAGATAGAAGCCTTGCAATAATTTCATTGCATTTTGCTGTTGAAGGGTTTGAAATGGGAGTTTGCAAAGAAATATTGAATCTGAGAATTTTGCCTTGTTGTCAATACAAAAAGAAAAGAAATTGTATTTTACCATAAGTGTGGATGCACTCATATCCTCATCCTGAAGAATCATGTAGCATTTCACTCTTACTCCTCCTTCCATTTCCTTATTTCTGGTTCAGTGCAAATGCAAAGGTAAACTTAGCCAAGAAACACACTTGAATTTACTAGGAAGAACAGTTTGACCTTTTAGTTTCAAAACTGCTTCATCATTTGCATTGCAGTGTTATACGGAGTCAAGTTTAAGTGTTGTTTTAACCAGTGACAATGGGGGGGGTGGTGGTTTGTCCTTGTTCACAGATCTGAAACCTTTTTGTGAGAAGTAGTCTTAGAAATTCTATGAAATGATGAATACGCAGGAATAAGTCAATTCACCTGAACGGTTTCCTAACACTACCCAACCCATTATCTTTCTCTCCCCACTATAGGAAAGGGTATCATGCCAAACAACATAAGCCGCAGGCCAAGTTTTGAAGGGTCCGGCGAATCTTTCCCACCCTACCACCAGGTTAGCAACCCGGGCTATGAAGGTGCAGGCTTTGGGGCAGAAGCTGCTAACATGCTGGGTGATGTTCCCAGGCCATACATGGACTACTTGCTCTCTGCTTCTCAGTCTGCAACCATGAACTCTCCAGTACAAAGGCCTGCCAGCTTAGGCTCCCACAACACACCTGTCAGTCACCAGCAGAAAGCCTACCCTGCAAACATGGATGCCCCAGTGATCAACTACCCGGTGGCTGGCCACAGCAGCCAAGCCTTGCAGCTTGGCTCAAACAGCCCTCATTACGGCAGGCAGCCCGTGATGGTGCAAGGGGAGGCGCAGGCTCTTGGCTATGGGATTCAGAGGAGCCATTCTTTCCAGAACAAGTTGCAGCAGGAGGGAGGCTATCCAAGCCTTCCGAACAAAGGAACGGTTGTTCAGAATAACTCCGGCCACGGGTTCCAGCAAGCGCCAGGCGGTCTGTATATGCCGCACTCCCATCACAAGCAACCCATCCCCTCCTCCCACCCGATGCACGTGATCGCCAGAGGAGGCCCAGCGTATACGAACGAATTTTCAGACAGCCCACCGCAGGGCCTGTTGACGCCATCCAGAAACAGTCTGAACATGGACCTGTATGATATGAACAACCCTCAAGTTCAGCAGTGGCAGACGACCTCTTCGTCGTCCTCCTCGTCCTCATCCCGCCGCGACTCGTTGCAGAACCCAGCCCTGGAAGCATCGGTCCGGCAGCACGTGCCCTTCAGGCCTGAGGGCTGCGTCCCAAGCAGAACCAATTCTTTCAACAGCCACCAGCAACAGATGCCGATATCCATGAGGCAGACTTCTCCAGGCAAAGCTGAGGCCTCCATTACTTCTCCAAACACCATCACGGCCGTCACATCGGCTCATATTCTACAGCCAGTGAAGAGCACAAGGGTGATGAGGCCTGAGCCTCAGACTGCAGTAGGCCCCGCTCATCCTGGCTGGCTGGCTGCGCAGTCTTCGGCTGTGGATGGCTTAGGAATGGCCGAACAGCACCCCCTTCCTGTTGGAGGAGCTAATGCCTACCAGCTAGATGTGGACTATAGCAATCAGGAGCTGAGGTGCCCTCCGCCTCCTTATCCGAAGCATTTGCTGCTGCCCAGTAGTTCCGAGCAGTTTGATATGAGCTGCTTACGTACAGGGATCGAGCAGACCCTTCGGGGAGTCCCCAGCTCATCAGGAAACAAAGCTGAGGAAAACGGGGAAAGGAACGACAAAATCAAGTCGGCCAAAGCGGAAAAGCCAGGCAAGGACAAGAAACAGATCCAGACGTCCCCAGTGCCGGTGCGGAAGAACGGCAGAGACGAAGAGAAAAGAGAGTCGCGTATTAAAAGCTACTCGCCGTTTGCCTTTAAATTCTACATGGAGCAGCATGTGGAGAACGTCATAAAGACCTACCAGCAGAAAATTAATCGCCGGCTGCAGCTGGAGCAAGAAATGGCCAAGGTAATTAGTGTCTTTGTGCTTTTGTTTTTCTTGAAAGGTAATAAGACGGGGATAAGGTAACAGACCTCTGTATTCAACACAGCATAGATATGAAAGTCTGTCACACTTCCTGATAAATCACAATTTCATCCAACCCCCTACAGAGATATTTTCTGACATTTGGGACCATTGATTTAGTGCTGGGTGTCATTTGTGCTTCTTCCCCACTCAGTTTTTCCCCCCAATACAGAGGAAGGAGCAGAAAGCCAAGCCCCACTGCCCCTGATATCAAGGGGAATAGACAAACAACACATGGAAGATAAGGCTGTCAATGACTCACAGAATTGGTAGACTCCTCTTCATGTTGGCTCTATGGAAGCTGTGTTATCAAAGGCAGCAGACCTCTAAATTCCTGTGGTTGGAGTATAGCAGTGGGAGAGGGCTGTTTGTAATATTCTGCTCGGAGGCTTCCCATAGACATCGGGTTGGCCAGTGTTGAAACTAGGATGCTAGAATTCTTATGCCTTTGGCTTGATTCCTCTTATGGGTGGAGGAAGGAGGGTATGAGGGGTGTGTCATCACTGAAGGGGGATGACAAAATAAGTTTTTTTTAAAAAATTGGGCTCACGAAACTTTTTAGGAGTGACATGGTGGCTTAGGCGCCTGCAGGTTCCGCGCTGCTTGAAACGGCAGCGTGGGACTTGCGTCTGCCTATTGCCTCCCACAGCTGCCCTACAGCGGCAGAGAGGCTTCAAGCGTTGACGAGGCTCACTCCGCCTCCATGGGCAGATTGCCCCGCCCCCAGTTGCAGGACACGCCCCTGCACCAGGCACCTGAGCGGCTAGCTACCCCATTGCTTATGGGTCCTCTTATGGTTTAACGACCAGTGGAATCCCTTTGACTTATGAAATTTTATCAGGGATTTCCCTCAGATTTTTCAAGGTTACCTTCCTTGCCATGTGGGTTAGTGAAATGCAACGAGGAATTAGATAGTTGCGGTGATTATTTTTGAGCCAGATTTTAACCTTAGAAGCATGAACTGAAAATAACAAAGTAATAGAATGAATGCAACCTGCATGTACTGCTTTTAAATATTTAGAGGGTGAGATGGAACAAAAACAGACAGAGCTTTTGTTCCACATTTTTCGTAACTGATGCGATTGTACAACTTTTCTGGCAATTTTGTGTGTGTGTGATGATCCTGACTCCCTTGATTTTTCTCTCCCCATCTCATAATCTTAACCCAGGCTGGCCTTTGTGAAACAGAACAAGAGCAGATGAGGAAAATTCTCTACCAAAAGGAGTCCAACTACAACAGGCTGAAGAGAGCCAAAATGGACAAATCCATGTTTGTAAAAATCAAGACTCTGGGTATCGGTGCTTTTGGGGAAGTCTGCCTTGCCTGCAAAGTGGACACCCACGCCCTGTACGCCATGAAAACCCTGAGGAAGAAAGACGTGCTGAACCGTAACCAAGTTGCCCACGTCAAGGCTGAAAGGGATATCCTTGCAGAGGCAGACAATGAGTGGGTGGTTAAGCTCTACTACTCCTTCCAGGACAAGGAGAACCTGTATTTTGTGATGGACTACATCCCCGGCGGAGACATGATGAGCCTGCTCATCCGGATGGAAGTCTTTCCAGAAAAGCTAGCTCGGTTTTACATTGCTGAACTCACGCTGGCCATAGAGAGCGTGCACAAAATGGGCTTTATCCATAGAGACATCAAGCCTGATAACATTCTGATTGATCTTGATGGACACATCAAACTGACCGACTTTGGCCTCTGCACTGGATTCAGGTGGACGCACAACTCGAAATATTACCAGAAAGGTACTGGGCTTGGGGGCAAGGAAACAGCATCGAAATGTGCCGTAGTTGTTGTTACTATGACTTCAGCATATGTATATATCCTCCCCTTCAGAAAAAATCCCCAGAGTGGCTTATAGCACAAACTCAAAAATATAATAAACACATTAAAAAAAAAAACCATGAGAAAGGTGGGGGCTGAGGAGGTGTTTGAAGAATGTGAGAGAGGTGATGTCACCCATTTGTTCTAAGAGGCAGCTCCAAAGATAAGGGGCAATAAGGGAGACAGAGCAGAGGCTGGAGGAGTGACGGTCATGGGCAGGGGATGCATGGGGGATATAAGAGCAGAGATGAGGGCAGGCAAGGCTAAGGAGAGCTTTAAAGGGGAAGACAAGGAATTTGTACTGGACCAGGAGCAGAAAGAGAAAAAAGTGAATGACTCTGGTGGCAGATTTCTGGATGGAGATGAGGGGGCCAAGGTGTGACTGTGTAAAATCAGAGAGATGGTAGCAGTAGCCGGCGCCACCCTATTTACAAACACAGGTGTTTTTAATAAATACACAATAGACATATGAGCCACATAACATATAGGGCTCCTCCAGACAACCTGTTCATTGGGCATTTATCTTAGAATACAGGAGGCATTCAGCTAAATATTCCCATCAGTTCAAATAATACTGCTAGCACAGTGGGATTTTCCCGCCCGCTGCCTCCTTCCCTCGCACTTGTCCTACCCTGCAAAACCTGCACTGAAAAGTTGAGCCAGCAGAACAGAATTGGGGGCACATGGAGGGAGGAGAGGAAAGGTTTCGTTGCACAAGGAGAAAATCCTGCACTGACAGAACCAGTGACTTGGTGCTACATGGAATACAACATTGTCCAGTCTCTATTGAGCATTCATTCCAGTTTGTTTGTGAAGAAGTTAAAACGGCAATGAGCATTCATCCTGATTTACTTGGATGGTGGTCTTCCTGTTTTTCAGATGTTCATCTCACACTTTTCACGACGTTTCCCTGTTACTTTTTAAATTGCAAAGAGTCTAGTTTGTTGTTGTTTTAAGTGGATTTGTTGCAGCAGGGCAACAGAGTGCTATAGTCTGCTTTAATTGAAGAAAAATACTGACAACTCAGAGGTGAATGTAGTCACCGTTTGCGGCTACTTCTGAGTCCCCAGAGCCACAAACATTTTTATCTTTGAGTAAGCAGCTACCTTTTGTCTCCTGAACCTTTTTTAAACACACTATTCATTTCTAAGATGTCACATGTTAGGGGAAGGGATGAAATGCAAACAAAAATTGCAACCCAAATTAAATTGCAAAGCTTGCAGTTCAGAGAAAAACATAGTGAATTGCGCTTGTTTTGTTTCTTGGGAGAGCTTTTGTTGATCTTTCCATGTAATTTCCTATTTTCTTTTCCCATCTGTTGAAAGGGAGCCACATCAGGCAGGACAGCATGGAGCCAAGTGACCTTTGGGATGATGTGTCCAACTGCAGATGTGGAGACAGGTTGAAGACCTTGGAGCAGAGAGCTAAAAAGCAACATCAGAGGTGTTTGGCCCATTCATTAGTTGGAACACCCAATTATATTGCACCTGAAGTTCTCCTTCGTAAAGGTAGGTGGTTTATTTGTTTCAGATGTTTCTAGCTCAGCCTTCATCACAAGCGCTCAGTATTCTATACTACAGTGCAGTCAAACCTTGGATCTTGAACGCCTCCGTTTTGGAACATTTTGGCTCCCGGACGACAAAAACCCGGAAGTAAATGCTTCGGTTTTCTAACGTTTTTTCGGAAGCCAAATGTCCAACTCGGCTTCCATTTGAATGCAGGAGCTCCTGCAACCAATCGGAAGCCATGCCTTGGTTGTCGAACATTTCGGAAGCCGAACGGGCTTCCAGAACGGATTACGTTCGACAACCAAGGTTTGACTGTATATACGTTTTATACAAAAAGTTCAGGCATCTCAGTACAGAATTCCATATTCTCTGAGGCTTGCTATAATCTTCATAGTGCAGTGAATAAAATACTCTGAGCACTTTTGAATATGCACTTTGCTTTCAGAGGCAGGATCAAGGTCAGCCATCACAAGGCACATAAAGCAGATTTTTCAATAGTTGAGGTTTTTGGCCACAGTTCATTCTTCTCAGATGAAGTTACGAACCTATAAGTGGCAAGGTTATTGATAAAATTGAAAATAAAATCTGACTTGCGTCTTTGAAAACACAGCAGATAACACATTGTTTTCCTGATTGCCTTTCAGGATACACTCAGCTATGTGACTGGTGGAGTGTTGGTGTGATTCTCTTTGAGATGTTGGTTGGGCAGCCTCCGTTTCTGGCTGCCTCTCCCACAGAAACCCAGCTGAAGGTAAATTCACTCCCAATTAATATTCTTAAAAATTAATGGTGTAGCTCTGTGGGGGTCCCCCCCCCCTTTTCTCAATTTTCTTCAAATAATAAATCAGTCCAATTTGGGTAAGGCATGGGTGTTATTATTTATTTGTGAATATTCTACATATATATATATATATTTAGGGCAGTTTACAGATGTATCCTCAAAATCATCTAAAACTAAATTTAAAAATAATACAACAGCCAAGGATAGGTTTAAAAACAACACGGAATGAACACCTAAGCCAGGCCTCCCCAAACTTGGCCCTCCAGATGTTTCGGGACTACAACTCCCATCATCCCTAGCTAACAGGACCAGGGGTCAGGGATGATGAGAACTGTAGTCCCAAAACACCTGGAGGGCCGAGTTTGGGGAGGCCTGACGTAAGCAAAGGCCTTTATATAGAATCACAGAGTTAAATAATCACAGAGAATCACAGAGTTGGAAGGGACCACGAAGGTCATCTACTCCTGCCTCCTGCAATGCAGAAATATTTTGCTCCACCTGGGGCTCAAACCCGTGATCCTGAGATTAAGAGTCTCATGCTTTCCTGACTGAGCTGCCCACAACATGAGATGAGCCTGCTGGATCGAGCCAGTGGCCCATCTACTACTAATTATCTTTTGTACAAAATGAGGCCATGGGCTGCTCTAGACAATAAGCATGTTTATTAAGCATTCGTCCTGATTTGCTTGCACAAAGCTTTCCAGGAGGTTAGAATGTGCCCAGTCTTTATTGTGCATTTGATTTATTTAAATCCTTTCTGTACCAGTTTATACGTCAACAAAAATCTTAAACCTATTTTAAAGACATCAAGTAGAACATTCCAGAGTATCAAAACCAAAACGTTACAGGTTAACTTCATGCTGCTTTAAACATGTACTTTGCACTTGATTTAAAATATATTACTAATAAAAATCACAGAAATACAACTCTTCATACTCAGCATAGTTGGCAGCTGAACAAAATAACTGAAATATACCCTTAGCAATCTTTTACATAGTGGTACCCCGCAAGACGAATGCCTCACAAGACGGAAAACCCGCAAGACGAAAGGGTTTTCTGTTTTGGAGGCGCTTCGCAAGACGAATTTCCCTATGGGCTTGCTTCGCAAGACGAATTTCCCTATGGGCTTGCTTCGCAAGACGAAAGCCCATAGGGAAATCTCCGGGGACCTCTTTTAAATGCTGGTGGTGGGGAGCAAAGCCTTTCCCCCCCTCCGGCCTTCAGAAGAGGTCCAGGAAGGCCGGCGGGGGCCGAAAGGCTTTGCTCCCCACCGCCAGCATTTTAAAAGCAGTCCGGCATAGCAGGGAAGCGCTTCCCGCTATCGTGGACGGCTTTTGAAGGCAGGCGGGGGGAGCAAAGAATTTCGCCCCCCGCCGGCCTTCAGAAGAGGTCCTGGACGTCTTCTGAAGGCCGGCGGGGGGCGAAAGTCTTTGCTCCCCCCTGCCTGCCTTCCCGGGAGAGCGGAGAAAGGCAGCGCCTTTCTCCGCTGTTCCCGACGGCTTTTGAAGGCAGGCGGGGGGGGAGACTTTCGCCCCCCGCCCGCCTTCAGAAGAGGTCCAGGACCTCTTCTGAAGGCCGGCGGGGGGCGAAAGTCTTTGCTCCCCCCTGCCTGCCTTCCCGGGAGAGTGGAGAAAGGCAGCGTCTTTCTCTGCTGTCCCAGACGGCTTTTGAAGGCAGGCGGGGGGGGAGACTTTCGCCCCCCGCCCGCCTTCAGAAGAGGTCCTGGACCTCTTCTGAAGGCCAGCGGGGGGCAAAAGTCTTTGCTCCCCCCTGCCTGCCTTCCCGGGAGAGTGGAGAAAGGCAGCGTCTTTCTCTGCTGTCCCAGACGGCTTTTGAAGGCAGGCGGGGGGGGAAGACTTTCGCCCCCCGCCCGCCTTCAGAAGAGGTCCTGGACCTCTTCTGAAGGCCGGCGGGGGGCAAAAGTCTTTGCTCCCCCCTGCCTGCCTTCCCAGGGCAGCGGAGACTTCTCTGCTGTCCCGGGCGATCTTAAAATGCTGGCGGGCGGCAGCGAAGCCTTCGCTGCCGACCCCCAGCATTTTAAAAGCCCCCGGGGCAGCGGAGACTTCTCTGCTGTCCCGGGCGATCTTAAAATGCTGGCGGGCGGCAGCGAAGCTTTCGCTGCCACCCACCAGCATTTTAAAATCGCCCCGGGACAGCGGGGGCTTTTAAAATGCTGGCGGGCGGCAGCAAAGCCCTCCTGTCCCCGGAGCTTGCGGGGCGGGAGGTGGGGAGAAGCGCTTTTCTTCCCACCCCCAGCCTTCAGAACAGCCTTCTGAAGGCTGGGGGTGGGAAGAAAAGCCCTTGTCCCCCCCCCAGCCTTCAGAAGAGGTCGGGGGACAGACTGTCCCCGGACCTGGTCTGAAGGCGGTTTCCCTAGGAACGCATTAATTGATTTTCAATGCATTCCTATGGGAAACCGTGCATCGCAAGACGAAAAACTCGCAAGAAGAAAAAACTTGCGGAACGAATTAATTTCGTCTTGCGAGGCACCACTGTACAGGCCTCGTATGTGTGGTGTGGTGTGAGCCAGTGTGGTGTAGTGGTTAAGAGCGGTAGTCTCGTAATCTGGGGGACCGGGTTCGCGTCTCCGCTCCTCCACCTGCAGCTGCTGGGTGACCTTGGGCCAGTCACACTTCTTTGAAGTCTCTCAGCCCCACTCACCTCACAGAGTGTTTGTTGTGGGGGAGGAAGGGAAAGGAGACTGTTAGCCGCTTTGAGACTCCTGAAGGGGAGTGATAAAGCGGGATATCAAATCTAAACAACTCCTCCTCCTCCTCCTCCTCCTCCTCCTCTTCTTCTCAGGCATCCCTACACCAACCCTACAAGATAACACAGCTAATCCCTAATGAAACGTTTTTCACAAAGAGAACTTCCGGCTTACCAAAAAAAATAATCTAGCAGCATTAAGCACAACTTCAACCGATTTATTCACCCACCTCCACCTAGGGTAATACACTATTATACAAACAGTACAAATCTGGAGTGACGGTTGGATGGCTCCTTGTATGCCTCCTTCTGATAACTCCTGGTATTGCTCTGCTTTCCTTTGGACCATGCCAGAGAGGCTGAGAGAGGAGCACCCCAAGACCTCCATACACACTGCCCAGGCTGGCGCCCTGGGGAGGTTGCTTCAGTGCCGTAAACGCAGTGGTTTGCCTTCACTCCATTGGCTTTTGAGTTGGATAGATGCCCACAACATTACTCCCTCCCTATCTCCCACTCAGGTATGGCTTTACTGACTTACTCGATACCGGTTCAGTCTGGTATTAAGCAGTCTTGAAACACACAACAGCACAGTGCCAGTAGCCACCCAATAATGTATCACTCACTTTATTCAAATGGATAATAAATTCCCAAAGGGGTAACCACTTGTGGATTTCCACTCTCCTCTTGCTCTGGAATTGGCAAACATGTCCTGGCTAGCAGGGCAACCAGGAACAGGGTGGGCAGATTGGTGGAGGACGTTCTACAAAGAGGTTACATGGCAATGAGCATTCAACCGGGGTTACTTGCATAGCAGTTATCTTGTCCATACATTTTACCACCATTTTCCTAATTGCAAAAAGTCTGGGGTGTGTTTTTTTAGCGGATTTGTTGTGCCAGGCAACAGAGCAATTTAACCCACTTTAATTGCACAAAACTAAACTTCTAGTATGCTCTAGAATGCCGCCTGAAAAATATTGACAATTTGAAGCTGACCGATGATACAGTTTGAAGGAATTTGCCATGGATGGAAACGCCCTTTATCAGTCATAAAATCAAATCTATAGGACAACAGTAATACTATAAAAAAGCCATAGATATCCAAAATTCCTAACAGAGCCAGTACTAAAAATCATTACTAGAATGATTAGATTGTATTTCTAATATAAGTTCATTTTAGGCTTCTCTGTAAATAACATTGATCACATTTCCTTCTAAATTAAATGAATTTGTTAAATAATTTCCTACTTCGTATTGCTTTTTTTTATATAAAATTTTTATTAGTTTTTCAAGGTTAGATGCCACTCTTTAGCATCTAACCAAGTGGTATCCATATGTAGATATCAGTGATTTAAGAGGGGGTGGGTGGAATCTTTGGGGAATTTTTTTTTTTACCTCAGAACACCTTTTGTAGCTTGAGGATACTTCTGGATTGAGGCTCAGATGGCCTCAGTGGCATGTAGCTTCAACTGGTGGCCCAGTTGTGCCTCTGTCTGGACCAGGATAGCCTAACTTCTGTCCTGTTTTATGTCTAGAAGGCTTGCCTTTCAGGAGGAATGCTACTGGATGCTAACCATCTATATTCACTACTCTTCAGGTGATAAATTGGGAGAACACACTGCACATCCCCTCCCAGATCAAGCTGAGCCCCGAAGCAAGTGACCTTATCACAAAACTGTGCTGTGCTGCCGAAGAGAGGCTCGGGAGAAATGGAGCAGACGACCTCAAGGTTCACCCTTTCTTTGACTCCATGGACTTCTCCACGGATATCCGCAGGCAGGCAGCTCCCTACGTCCCAAAGATCAGCCATCCAATGGACACCTCAAATTTTGATCCCGTTGAGGAAGAAGGCCCTTGGGATGACGCTAGTGAGGACAGCACCAGGGCATGGGACCCGCAGACTTCCTCCAGCGGCAAACACACAGAACATGCCTTCTATGAGTTCACTTTCCGAAGGTTCTTTGACGACAATGGATACCCGTTCAGATACCCAAAGCCTTCTGGAATAGAAGTGAGCCAGTCAGAGAATTCTGATACAGAAAGCAAAGATGGGCTGGATCAGGCAGGAGCCTGTCATCCCGTATATGTGTAAATTATTGTACAGAGTTCTACAAAATTAACCCATTTATCCATAACTTCCGTCTGAGCCTGCAGTTAGAAGGACTTGCAGACCGGGTCCTAAATGCAAGCTGGTTTTGAGTTTAGGCTGTTTAGGACTGTAAATAGCTAT
The DNA here is from genome assembly GCF_965113315.1 of Podarcis vaucheri. Taxonomy (NCBI): domain Eukaryota; kingdom Metazoa; phylum Chordata; class Lepidosauria; order Squamata; family Lacertidae; genus Podarcis; species Podarcis vaucheri. The sequence continues at coordinate 25,814,109 of NC_138762.1, read as the reverse complement.
GTTAATGAGTGCACTTGAAATCCAGATTTTCAGCATCGATTTCCACGGACAGGCGTGTTCTTAAGCCAAGTTTTCCTTCTGGGTCAGCGTTGCCCACTCTGAGCATTTACAAGCTTCCACAGTGTTGTGCTGTTTTATTTTATTTTCAAGTGAGCAGAGAGCACTTATTTTTGTTTATAGCAGGGTTCTGTTTATCCTACTAAATTATAGGGATTAATTCAGACAAATCATGCTGCTGTTCTTCTTTTCTACATTCTTTTTGTTAAAAAAATGTCCATCGCACTTATGTCACATTTTTAGGAAAATAAGTAAGACTGAAGAACGTGTGATTAACGGTCTCTGTGCAATAATGTTTTAATAAGAGAAGAAAAAGTCTGCTGTCCTACATTTACCAGTGCCATTTTTATTCACACCATAATAATCTATATGAACTTTCAGTATCCTGACATCATTTTTGAAGCTGCTTTATTTCCCTTTTTTTTGATTTTTTAATTTTAATTTAGTGTAATCAAAGTGTGAGCAAGTGGCAATCGAAGAGTGGTTTCAGTGACTGGATTTGTGTAGAATGTTGCATGGAGCTGTGATTATGTTGTTTCTTCTGTTTTGAAATGACCTATTTCTTGCCATTCACAGGCAGGTCCTGTGCGTGTACTTGTACTGAGGATCTCAGCGACCCTTGGGACTTGTGTGCTGATAATGTATTGTGTGGATGGTTTTGACTCTTTATTATGACTGTGTGTTCTGTAAAAACAAATTACAAAGCTCTAATTCAGGTTAGGGGTTGGTGGTGTGTACAGGGGAAGAGAGAGAGAGAGGTTAGTAGCAGTTGATTATCTTGTTTCTTAAAATTCCTCCCAAAGATGGGTAACTAGCAAAACAGTTGCTTTGGAAATAAATTTGTGGCCAAAATCTAACTGTTTGATGGCCCACTCACCTACCACATGGTATGCAGTGTTCAGTTGTTTGAAACTTGCCATATAGTATTCATTTATCTTATCATTAAGTGTCTATATGGGGGGAAATATATAGAGGAGAATTCTTTGTGCCTTAAATTTGATTGGTGGGCCTTACTTCCTTATCCTTAAAACTGATAGGACTCTTCAGAGCAGTAATGTTAAAGGTAATTCAGTGACAATGCCTTTCTTTCTGGGATATGTTGAATCTATGGAGCTGCCTTTATACCAAGTTGTTTCCTCAACACCCTAGCCAGTGTCGTCTCCTCTGGCAGACAGTCTCTCAGGCAGAATTCTTCCAAGCCCAGTTAACCTGAGACCATTTCACTGGGAGGCGCTGGGGATTTAACGTGGAACTATATACATGCAAAACATATATTTTGCCATTGAGATGTAGACCCTCCCCAGGTGCATCTTTTCTTTGTTGCGGCTATATCTTATGGTGGAAAACAGATCTACAGTATATATAGCAATCCCCGAAACCATAGATACACATTGGCCTCTCTAGCTGCTTCTCTGTGATCACTTGGAGGACCAGAAATGGCTTACATGAGGAAAGCGTGCAGCCCTTTATCAACATCACATTGAGGCAACAATGGCTGGCACTTCCAGAGCTGCCAGGAATTGTGAACTCTTCTTTCCTATTTAAATAGGCCTAACCATGTATACACGGAAATGAATATATTTGGGGCAGCAGCCTTAGTTGTCTTAAGTGACGTTCCCAAATGCTGGCCCTGATTATACCTGGTCTGTTATATTGTTATATATCTATGATGGACTATACTAACCCTGCATCTCTATCAAAATGCAAGCGTACGTTAAAATATTTTCTTAAAATTGTTTAAAATGATGCATTTTATTAGTTATGTTAACATAAGGATTATTCAAAATGATAATGGAATACTAAAAATAAGTAAGCCATAAATATCTTCATTTATATTATATATATACCTAAATCAGATTAGTTTAACAGTCCTATTTTAAAATAATTCATTGCAATAACATTTGAGGGCAATATTCCACTGTGTTCTTGCTTTTTATGTTAAGCTTTTGAATCTGAAGCTGCATTTCCCCCACTCCCATGTTATTCCAAATATTCTTCCTTAACATTTTAGCCTATCATATCCTACCCATTGTCTAGGTATCTAAAGCAACAGCACCTGTAAATCCATCAGGCTAAACTAAACAAAATGATTGTGTATTTGTTTACATTTGTATGAAAGGAGTGTTCTGAGGTATGCAGTGCTTGTGTTGTGGCAGTTTATGAAAGATTTCAGTATTACTACTTTTTATATAATAATGCCATGTTTTTTATATATATTTACAACTATCTGACATTCTTTCATGTGGTAGGTTCTTCCTCAGGAACTCAGTTTAACTGTTATTTATTTATCATTTGCCTTTCGAAAGCTTCCGCTGGCACAATTTATTATTATTATTAAAAAAAAAAAAACCGAATCAAAATCACAGGCTGTATCTTGTGTGTGTTCTTTTAGCTTATTATAGTGGTTCTTAATTAGCGAGGTACTGCAAATGCCCTTTTTTTGAAAGCCAATCCATGGACCCGCTACTTTTGCGACACTGTAATTCAGTTTTACTAGCAAACCAGAGGTTAAACTAACCTTTTCCAGCCCCGGGAGGAGCTCAGGGAGTGTTAATGCAACACACCTACACACTGCAGCTGACACACTAACGTGTTGCGACACACGGTTTGGAAAGCTCTGCCATACATGCCGATTAGCTCACAACAATTTTGCTTCCCTAAATATCCCTACGTCTGTCCCTTGTAGACCCTGGCGATTATTCTTTGCACAGAAGCTCACGTAAGCGGGTGTTTGCAAACCTAGCGTGAGAATTGCCAAAAAAACCCACATCACCTAAAGTGAAGTTCAAAGCTGAATTGGGTAGTTTCTCCTCAGGCAAATGGCTTTAAAGGAATTTCATAGGAAGTCAAAAGAGTTCTGATCAGATTTATGAATTTTGAGTAAGACAGGGGATCAATATACTTACTTCCTCGTGGTCACCATATGGAATCACAGAACTGCAGAGTGGAAGGGGTCCTGCGGGGTCATCTAGTCCAACCCCCTGCAGTGCAGGAGTCTTTTATTGCCTGAAATATAAATATGAAGCAAATATGGAGGTTCCTCTTCAGGTGAAGCAACTGACAAAAATGTGAAGGACTTTCAATAAGGACTTTCAAAATCAGCAGGACTTTCAATAAGACTATTGTAGTTTTTGTGGGAGCAGGGAAGGGTGTTTTGCCGGATTTTGCAAAAACCCAATCTGATGTTGACGTCTATAACTAAATTGAATTTAACAGTAGTAATTGCAGCTTCACAGCACTTGCCAAAGTGGAAGGAGTTCTGAAAGACGATACTGGAACACTACTAATCTTTTCCCAATTACACGCGCAGAAAACAGCAGAACTCACCGATAGGCAACACATGAAGATTGTTGCAAAGCATCCCAAATTAGTAAAGGTAAAGGTAAAGGTACCCCTGCCCGAACGGGTCAGTCTTGACAGACTCTGGGGTTTGTGCGCCCATCTCACATCTATTGGCCGGGGGCCAGCGCTGTCCGGAGACACTTCCGGGTCACGTGGCCAGCGTGACAACGCTGCTCTGGCGAGCCAGAGCCGCACACGGAACGCCGTTTACCTTCCCGCTGGTAAGCGGTACCTATTTATCTACTTGCCCCCGGGGGTGCTTTCGAACTGCTAGGTGGGCAGGCGCTGGGACCGAGCAGCGGGAGCGCACCCCGCCGCGGGGATTCGAACCGCCGACCTTTCGATCGGCAAGCCCTAGGCGCTGAGGCTTTAGCCCACAGCGCCACCCGCGTCCCTTCATCCCAAATTATTACTATTGTATAATTATAAGGTTATTGTATAACCTTAGAAGGGACACGGCTGTCAATGCACTACTTACCTGTGAGTCATCTTAGGTCCATCCCCAGATGTTCAGGAAGGCTCCTTAAACCTCTGGAGAGCCTTTTGTGGGTGGTAGAGTTAGGGGCTGGGTGGCTGCAGGGGAGAGGAAGTAACAGAAAGTTTTCCTGCCACAAAGCTCCTTATCCACACAATCCCATACATGTCTCCTCAGAAGCAAGTCCCATTGAGTTCTACGAGTCTGGCTCCCAGCTCAATTGCAGCCCTACGGTGCAATTTAAACCATATTTACTCAGCAGCAAGTCCTATCAAATTTACTTGGGGCTTACTTCCAGGTAAGTGGTGCTAGGGTTGTGGCCTAAGTTAATTCATCTTGCGATCCAAGCCATTGTTTTCGTACAAAGCAAAAACAGACCTGTAAGCTTAAAATAATAACAGAAAAATGCAATGTTATTGGCAGATCATCAAACATGTAATTCCAAACATACTTTTACAGAATTTCTCCTTGCAGGCAATAATAGATTTAGACATGCATATGACATAAATAGCAAATGCTAAATTCTATGGGGGGTGGAACTCGGAATGTTTTTTCTGGCAGAGAAATGTGTTAAAGCAGTGAATGGTGGCATGTGGTGGAAAGGATTCTGGGTTTGTTCACTGGCAAGATTTCCGCCATCTGCCTTATACACCATTTTCCTAATTAAAAGTGAGCAGAAGAAAATGTTACATTTTCAGAATTAGCCTGTTAAAATATATTCAGAGTCTGAGGGTTTGCAAATGAGGCAAACAAAAGTATTATTTTAACAATAAGTGTGCTGCTTCTTTAACATATACATGCATAAACTCAAAAAAAGCAGCCTGTGAAGCTGCTTTCTACTGAGTCAGACCACTGGTCTGCCTAGCACTGTCAACACTGACCAGCAGCAGCTCTCTAGATCACTCGCTGCCTTACCGAGATATACTGGGAATTGAAGCTGGCATCACCTGCATGCAGCATCCCTGGCATCTCCAGGTAAGGACTAGGAAAGATGCTTTCTGAAACCACTACCCGTCACTGTTGACAGTACACAGCCTGGTGAACCAATGGTCTCACCGTATAATGCAGCTCAAAGTAGCTTACATCAGGCATAGGCAAACTCAGCCCTCCAGGTGTTTTGGGACTACAACTCCCATCATCCCTAGCTAACAGGACCAGTGGTCAGGGATGATGGGAGTTGTAGTCCCAAAACATCTGGAGGGCCGAGTTTGCCTATGCCTGGCTTACATCATAAAAATGCAGCAAAATATCATAATGATTGAAAAGCACATTGTCTAAAAAATACTGGAGAAAGCTTTTCACAAAAGTGAGCGGAAAGTAAGCCAACAAGTGGCTATCAGTCATGACAAAATGTTGCACTATGGTGGAGGAAAACCTATTCAGAGTGCCTGCCAGCCATGCACCGCTTGCAGATCTCTACATGTAGATGCATTGCAGCAGAAGAGTTGAATCGGGATGCTCGGCATAAATTCCGCTCCCTGCCCCAATTTACCATGCAAGTAGCTCTCTTTGAAATCAGTGAGGCACACACAGCATTGTTGCCTATAGTTTTTTTATCAATTCAAAACTTAGCTTATAATCTAGGAAACAATAACCAAAGAGTGTGCACTATCAATCCAAACCATCAAAGCACATTCATGCACGTTCTCCAGGACCTGCTTGTAAATTCTGTTTTCCAAGACTTGAAATAGCATGGCAATTCCCTTCATGCCACCATTCCCCACCCCACCCACCGAACAGACTGGACGTTGCTGGCAATCCTTCTATCTCTGGTTGGCACAGATCAGACTCTTTAATTAAAAAACTGAGAAGACACTGTTTTTCAGAACAGCAGCAGAATCGACATATCGGACACTCCTGTTGGGGTACTGGGCATTTGCAGTGCATTTTGTGGGTGCCAAATAATGGACTGATTTTCATAGCAGGGAATTCTGTCGTTGCCACGTAATCTGTGCTAATCCTCTATTATTGTTCCATTTTTCTCTTTTACCATACTTAGTCTTAAATATCACGCAGTCTGAATTTACGGTCAAGCTAAAATGCCTGCCATGAGAGCTCCTACCGGCTCATGCAAAACACACAAAAGTCTCTCAAGAATCATGCTAAATAATTCCCGTAGCAATCGCAAAACTAAAGCAACAATCAGGATGCCCAAATATGACTCCCGCATTGTGGGCAACCCTTAATCTAGGCTTGTGAATCATTGAACCAAATGAAGTTCACCAGCTAGCTTGTCGAACCTAGTGCACAAATTGTGGGGAACGGGGAGGTAATAAAGCTTATTGTGAAAGCTACAAGTCTCATCCCCTGAAACACAGACTGTCCAAGGAAGAGGGGCTGGGTCCCCTTTGACTTCTACTTCCCTGTTCTTTGATCACAGTAATAGGGTTTTCATTTCTCTTCTGTGTGGTTCCTAGCGGCTCTTTGAGTTGGATTCCCAGCTAACTCTCTCTTTGTCATTCACTTGCTGGAGTTCTTGCCTTGAAGCCTTGATCCTTCCGGAGGTGCTTTAAATACATAGTTAGAATGTGGCATAATACTAATATGAAGTACAATGCCTTCTTTTACCAATAGATGGAATGTATGACCAAACCTGGCGTGCTTTGGTCCATGGGCTCACAAAGACTCAAAACACAACTAAACCACAACGACCAAACCAAGATAAAAGCAGGGAGGCTACAGAAGGCCACAAACAGAGGTAGCAAGCCAAATCATGTTCTTCAGGGGCCATCACAAAAGGAAGCACGACTATCTTGTGATTCAAACAAAGGTCAAGCCTCAGGAGTGCTTGACAATCCTGCTTTTGTGGAATTGGAAAATATGTCTGACCCACAGAATCAGCTGAGCACCTAGATTTAAAACATGGGGTTTAGAACACTCTCCAGCTGGAGAGAACCCCCAGCAGAGTTGAAAACACTTTCAGAGTTAACCTGCAGCATAGCCTGGAATATAGGTTGTTCAACCTTTTTGCATAGCCTGTTTACTCTGTCTTAAACCACTTGCCCCACCCTCTCCCTCTCTAGCAATGAACAGACCACACACTGTTAAGTTTAAAATATTTACTCACTAAATTCAAAGGTGTGGTTCATGGGTTGCCCCACACAGCAGCAAGGAGAAGCCAGGTAGATTACTCTTGGGTGCAAAATTCACAATATAGTTTCAAACATGCTGTCTGAACTTTTAGTCTGTTCTGGTGGGTTACATGCTGAGAAGAGAGTGAGACAAAGGAAGAGAAACAGCATCATATCCTCCCTCACAGAGGTAAGGGGGCATGATCACCTGAGTCTAGAAACAAACCTCTCTGGTCTTAACCCTTCACGCCCTTACACTTGTGTTTGACTGCAATTTCCCAATTCTTACAATCCCAGGCAGACCACAAACACAGAACACTGAGTGGACCCAGCTTATATATGGCCAAAGAACTGCATTCTGCTTTATGGCTCACAAGCTTTGTAGGCCTTACATAAGTCATAACTAGCTTCCTCCAACCCCCAGGCTCTGAAGGTTAAAACTCCATGGTGCTATTGGCTGTTGTACAAATCCTACAGAATGAATAAGATGTTCTAGGTGGATAATTGTCAGCATTTGGAACGATCCATGAAGCCGTGTTGATTGTGTGAGGTGCGGTACTATGGGCTGAGCACCATGAATTATATGTGTATAATGATGACTATAAATGTATTTCGCTATACAATTTAAAGTTATGGTTGGAAAGAGCCATCTAGTGGTACAGGAAAGGCATGTGCTACATGTAAGTAGCATGAAGCCCTGTGATACCACTTCAGCAAACATGGCTTCCCCCGAATAATCCTGGGAACTATAGCTTGCCAAGTTTGGTCTACAGAGTGTTTTAACAATCAATTCTTCTTCCAAATAACTGTAACTCTGTGAGGGGAACAGGGATCTCCTAACAACTTCACAGGACCTTATTATCATTATCACATTTATTTTTTTGCCACTAACTACTAATTTTTTTTTAATGAAAAATTGTATTTGAAAAACTTATAATAATGTTTCCTGCTTTAAAAATAAAACAAAAGCCCATTAAATTAAATTAAATTATTAGCTATCAGAATGAACAGAATGGTTTATTGTGTACTGATAGAATGAAGTGAGACTGTTTGACTGCAAAATAGTAATAATATGTGGGTAAAACCTCAGTGCCTAGGACTTGCCGATCATATGGTCGGCGGTTCGAAATCCCTCAGCGGGGTGAGCTCCCGTCGTTCGGTCCCAGCTCCTGCCCACCTAGCAGTTTGAAAGCACTCTTAAGTGAAAGTAGATAAATAGGGAGCGCTTTATAGCGGGAAGGTAAATGGTGTTTCCGTGTGCTGCGCTGGTGCTGGCTCACCAGCTGCAGCTTCGTCACGCTAGCCACGTGACCCGGAAGTGTCTTCGGACAGCGCTGGCTCACGGCCTCTAGAGCGAGATGAGCACACAACCCCCGAGTCGGACACGACTGGCCCGTACGGGCAGGGGTACCTTTACCTTTACCTTTAGTTACACCAGACTGTTATCTTTCTATGTTCTAACACTGGGGCTAGTAACTTTCTGTTTCTCTAGGACTGCATTCATACCCTCCAACATCTTGAACCCCCAAACCAGGAAGCGTGTCTTGCTGCCTGTGCTCCCTCACGAGTCACACGACCTGCATGAGATCACGGAGCCCAAAAGATGCCCTTTTTCACCGCCGTGAAAGAGCAACCGAAAATGCCCTCTTTGGGGTGCCACCCAGAAAAAATGTGCTTTTTGGGGGTGGAAGTGTTGTTGTTTTTCTGGACAGGATCTTGGTGTGAAATCATGTGAGATCTCATGGCACACAAAATGGCTGCCATGCTCTCCCACGAGATGTCTAATTTTTTTCTGTGACACAGAGTATGTGCATTTCCTTGCCGGGGGGGGGGGAGGATACATTGGGAGCTGTGTGCAGATGGTAGGCAGGGCTGAAGTCTGTGGTAGGCAGGGTCAGAGCCAAAAAGTGTGTACAGTCACACACTTTATGGCACTCCCTTCTATCTCATATCTTTTTCTTTTTTCTACCTCCTGCAAGCTATATGGAGAGGGACAGATTGCTCTTGCCAAAGATCTGAATGAGGGCCACATAAAATTCCACCACCAAGGTCCACATGAACTTACTGGGCCACAGGCTGCCCACTCCATTCGTAAGACAACAGACGTTAGCTCTGACCTTTCTGTTAGTTCGCCTTGTGCTGCTCCTCATAGGCTAAAAATTAATCTTGCTATGCATGCTTTACAGCAATCAGAAGATTATCTGTGCATCAACATGGATAATCTTCTGGTTGCTCTAGTATGCATGGCCAGATTAATTGTTCATCTATGAGGAGTATGAACCTAAATTCAATTTTGGGTTGAAAACACATGGAATAAATCATATGGGCATGCAGCAAATGAATAATACGGATTTTCATTGCAACCATACCAATTTTGAGAAATGGCTTGGTATGTTGCTCTGCAATCAGCCTGTAAACTATTACATAGATTTCTTTGTTTGTTTGAAATATTTATATTTCACCCTTCATTAAAATTTGTTCCAGAGTGGTTTACATAATGAAAAGACTATGCTGTAGCTTAGTCAGCAGAGAGATTTTAGTGATAAGCTCCCATAGCAGGCACCATTCAGGTCACTGTGTTATGATGGTTCTGTATCATAAGCCTGTTATAATAAAGCTAAATAATACTATGCAGATTGTGCATCCCTTTACATATTTATTTATTTATTTATTTATTTATTTATTTATAAACTGCACTTTCATCTAGAATATGATGAGGTGGTATACAGACTCAAAACACACTATTACAATGAAAACAATTTTTAAAAAATCAAACACACCAATAGGAGCCATTTGGCAGAGAATTCCAGATATGAAAGGCGTGTCTGAATTAGTTTTTTAGAAGGCATCTGAAAAGAAGCAGGGATGACTCCTGCTGAACTACTGTTTGCAAGGAGTTCCGCAGGGCAAGGCCAGCAACATTAAGGGCTCAGACCCTGGTAAAGGTCAGCTGAGGCTCAGGGGCAAGTGCTAACATCGTCCCATGAGAAGACCTCAGCAATTGAGTCTTGACACACATACAGTACTAGGTATTATTGTTCTTTGGATGTTTCCAATTCTGTCCTGCGCGGAATGTCAGTTTAGTGGAGAAACATCTTATTAATGTGTACCTTTTGCCCATCTCTCTTTGTTGTTGATTATTGCATACATGTATAAGGGATATAATTTATTATTTTATGTGAATGAAGAATTCAAATGCTGTATGACTGTGAAGAAAAGTTATTTCTGATTTTAGAAGTGTCTGTCAGTTTGCATTTTTTTGATGAAGAAAGTATTGATCTGATGTGTAGAGAGCTCTTTCCTATTCTAATTGATTCAAGAGGGTTCTGGAAGCTTCTCTGTGTGATACAACTAGTGCAAGACGGAGGTTTCTAACTGTGGAGTTCGTACAGAGCCCCCAGTCGTTTCACGGACTATTGACCTGTACACCACTACTTTATTCTTCCGCTGCCACCAATTTTGTGGAAAAAACTCAGGGTTCCCTGGTGATGTATTGAGTCTCAGTCAGGTAGAGTTAACAATGAAGATTAAAGTTTATTTCAAACACAAACAAGTTTTAAAATATATTCGAAACGCTGTCACTCTATTCCCTCTCAGTCTTGTCTCTGTCTCTAACTCACCCTGACTCCTCTATCTCCCCCCCCCAAAAGAACCAACTGAACTGTCAAAACCTCTAGGCTGAGCCTCAAAATCAGGTAGGCTCCGCCTTCAGGCTTTCTTATTGGTCAACCTAGTAACCCCTTCTCTCCCCCAATACAAACGTATCCCCAAAGAATGGACAAACGCCACACTAACTGACAAGGAATTCTCTATTTTGCCTAAAAAACAGGCAGAAGGTTCCTGATGTTTGGGTTATTCCTTCGGAGAAGCCGAACAGCTGGTTTGGACTGCATCTGTTATCTCTTTCACTCAAGGTCATGCTGACTATAATAATAGTGTGGTGTTCTGTACATAGTACACTTAGTGTTAAGGTTTTAGTCTTATTGTTAAGTTCTTGTAAGTTTAGGTTAATTCTGCTGCAATTTGATTTCTTATGGACAGTGCCAATCCTGAATGTATTGGATTTGTGACCATTATGCTCATTTACCTTCAGCAGCAATAGTAAATTCTGGTATATGAAATATAGTTGCCTCTGGTCTATTTTGGGCGGAGTCTTGCAACATGTTTCAAGTTTTTACTCTGCTAACTATACGCTGGAGTTCTGTCATGGATCGATATGAGTAGAATTTATAACAACGTCATTCCCATTGAGTCTAGTGGGACTTACTCCCAGGTAAGTGTTATAGGATTGGAATCTAAAAGGATCATCTTTAATGATCTTCTAGCTATTAAAGTACCACTGAGCTGTAATATTTTATCTAGTGCTTAAGTTGGAAGAAAACAATCCTGCCTATGTGCAACTAAAAGGATATTAGTGACTCAATCATATCCATATAATAAATTTAAAGCACTTTAACAGTCCTGATTCTCCTAAAGAATTATGGGGACTGTAGTTTATTAACTGTGCTGGGAACTGTAGCTCTGTGAGGGGGGCGGTCTCCTAATAACTTTCAGCACCCTTACCAAACCATAGTTCCCATGATTCTTTGGTGAAAGCTATGACTGTTAAATGACACAGGAGTGCTTTTAATATATGGTGTGGCAGGCTGGTTTTCTCTAAAGTGTTAGGACCTGATCTGTCAGAAAGATTAGATTAATGATGTACATTCAACAGTGAACACTTTGTCCAATACTATTAAAAAGATCCTTAAAAGGACTCTCTCAAAAGAACACAAACACACACTGTGTTCCTGAGGAACAAAGTGAAGACAGTATGTGAAATACACAAATGCATCCAACTCATCTTTTAAAGCAGTATCATGCCACTTTAAACAGCATGGGCTTCCTCCAACGAATTGTGGGAGTTGTGGTTTGTTGGTGCTGAGAGTTGTCAGGAGACCCTATTCCCCTCCCAGAACTATAATAACCACGACAAGACGGTTTGAACATATTACACCGATCCTGACCCAACTGCACTGGCTTCCAGGTAGTTTCCGGGCCAAATTCAAAGTGCTGATTTTGACTTTTAAATGCTTAAACGGTTCAGAGCCTCAAAGGTCCACTTCTTTCCATACGAACCTATCTGGACCTTGAGCTCATTGAGATCCTTCTTCGTGTGCCTCCTCCACGAGAGGTCCAGAAGGTGTTAATGTTGTGAGCCACTCCATCTTAGGTTCCCGTTGTACAGATGTGCAAATAAACCATATATCATCAAGACAACACAGCCTCCACTGTCTCCTTCACTCCAAGGAAACCAAACTCTGGGAAAGCAACCTGGGACCCCCTGGCATCTCACACCGCTCAGAGATTGGGGTGGCATGCGGCAATATACACTTCTGCCTGAGTCTTAGTGGTTGCAAACAGCATTTGAAATAGCATGATTGTAAACATCCATCTTGGAATGACTGAATGAATAAACAACAGTTATGGTGTGGGGATAAATGGTTATGCAGGAGTTGGGGCACCATGGCTGGGTGTTATTGGACCACAATTCGAATAATTCCTGACCTTTGGCCATGCTTGATGAGGCTGATGGAAGTTGGAGTTGAGTAGCATTTGTAGGGTCACATATCCCACACCTGGGTTAAAAACCTATTGCCTTGTAGCATGGCCCTGATCCTGGCGGTTTTTTTGTTGGGGGGCAGTTATGCAGAAATAGTTCTACAAAGATAAAATTAACGTTATGTTGCTGCAGCCAGTAGAATAACATATTAACTCGTTTTAATAAGCACATTTCGTAAACAAAGACTTTGTTAGAACCAAAGGAAGCTCAGAAACCATGCATCCATACAAGCAGAGCCATTAATTAACTAAGGGTTTGTCTGCTAGCAAAGACAAGGGTGCCCTTTATATATATTATAACACTGTTTTTCAGGGAGCCTCTCTGCTGCAGCTGGCATTTAGCCAACTGCAAAGCATGAAGGACACTTCTCATTTGAGAATAAAGGATGCAGTATATGCGGGTGACATTCTACATTATTTGGCATATCCGTACAATTAATCATCACACAATTAAAAGATTTCATTCTAGCCGTGGGCCAATGGTTTGTAGAGCAAGTGGTTTATTTAATAATAGCCTCTGCTCCAATACTAGCATGTTTTACATGCAGAAAGCCCCAGGTTAAAAGCCCTGCCATCTCCAGGTAGGGCTTGGAAAGATGATGCTCAGAAGCTCAGTTCAACTGGAACTCTACGCATGCCCCAAGACCATGTTTAGATTGGCTTTTCTTTAGCAATGAGTGTTGTGTCCCTACAATGGAACTGGAGAAAACTTGGTAGTTCAATCTAAGCTTTGTTCCATCAGGCTCCAGTACTTCCTATCCAATCCCCAGGTGTGGTCTAACCAAGGCAAAATAGAGTGGTACTATTACTTCCATTGATCGGGATAGTATACTTGTTGCTGCAGGCTGAAACAGCATTAACTTATTTGCTGCTGCATCACACTGTTGACTCATGTTAAGTTTATAGTCAGTAGATCCCTAGATTCTTTTCACATGTACTACTGGCAAACCAGGCGTCCCCCGTATTATATTGGTGCAGCTGGTTCTTCTTGCCTAAGTGTAGAACCTTACATTTATCCTTAATGAATTTCATTCTGCTAGTTTCACTTTGGGCCCAGTTCTCCAATTTGATAGGTCACTTTGAATCTCGATTCTGTCTTCTGTCGCGTTGGCTACCCCTCCCAGTCTGGTGTCATCTGCAAATTTGATGAGCATCCCTTCAATACCTAAATCCAAGTCATTTGTAAAGATGTTGAACAATGGTCCCAGGACACCTCACTTGTCACTTTTTTCCAGGACGACGAGAAATCATTAACAAGCACTCTTTGGGTTCGGTCAGTCAACCAGCTACAAATCCAACTTTCAGTTACCTCATCCAGCCCACATGTTACCAGTTTCCTCACATGTGGGACTTTGTCAAAAGCCTTACTGAAATCAAGATACACCAGGTCTGCACTATTCCGCTGATCCACCAGGCTTGTAGCTCTATCAAAAGAGAAAGAGAGAGAGAGAGAAATTTGTCGGGCATGACTTGTTTTTGAAAAATTCATACTGAATCTTAGCAATCACTGCATTCTTTTCTAACTGTCCACAGGACCTTTCCTGGTATCCACATCTGTCCAATATTATTCTTATAATTTCTTATGAAATAGCACATTTTTATGTATTTCCACCCAAACCAGCTTTGATCCAAATTGAGAAAAATAACAACCTAGCTGCATGTTAAGCTGGTAATATCACTGAATTGTAGAGTTGGAAGGGACCCCTAGGGTCATCTAGTCCAACCCCCTGCAATGCAACATGGGGCTCAAACCCACAACCCTGAGATTAAGAGTGTAGTGTCATAGTTCCATTTCTCACTGTATCATATTCACTATGATTAATTTCTGTATGGTTCTATTTTAGTGACTATTAATCTATATGGACAAAGGGGAAGTGTAATGAGATTATAATTAGCTGTAGAAATGTTAACCTTCAGCCTTATCTTCAGGAGTTGCAGGGGGCGGAGTAATTCAGTTTGCTTACAGTTCTCACTTAGAAATTTATCTGTATCGGCTCTCAGTAAGTATCTGGAAAATTTGTTCTTGCTCCCCTCCTCTTACCATTACCCCCTTTTTTTACTAAACAAGTGAATTCTGTGTTATTCCAAGCAACTAAACAATTTTTGATTGTATGCTGCCATAGTATACTATAAGCTTAATGCTAGAAATTTGGAACAATTTATTATAATCTATTTTGCCTAGGAGTCTTAAAATGTATAGGGCAAGATCCAAAGGATCTTGTATTGTCTTGTATGAAAGGTAGTGAGTCTGCATGGTCTCAAGCATACGTTTCCCCCATTATCAGATTATTTTTAAAACTGTAATTCCAGAGACTGAACCTGGGACAAAGTACCAGCTCCATCTCTACAGTCCTTCCTTCCCATTTAAAAAAATGAACTTTGCACAGAAGAACAGAGTATCTCCAATTCTGTCAGGGCCACAGTGTCTTTGATAGTGAATGGCATGTACAAGTTCAGCAAGCGCATCTACTGAATTGCTGCCTATTACAAAAGCAAGCGAAAAAAGTTCAAAATCTGGGCTCTGTGAAACTGCTTTACTCATCAATAAATAACAATAAAAAGTGATGCTCTCGGGGCTAAATAAGAGCTGCTAGTATACCAGCCCGACTTTATTCTCCGTGCGCGCTTGCAAGGACTCCCATTGCTTACTTTACTTTTTGTGTAAGCCCTGAGGTGCGGTATTAAAACGCCAAAATAGTCCAGGATCGTTTCCGCCGCTTTTGAGCTTACTTGGAAAGCGCGCGCACCACCCTTTGACGTGGAAACAAAGTACCTCCCGGGCTGCGCTTACTCCGCGCCGAGAGTGACAAACACTCTGCACGCGCTTCAACTCCAAGGCGCTTTCCCCCGTGTTCACGGTTACACACAAACACACCTTTCGTCCGCATGCATGCTGAGCTCCGGCGGGGCAAGCTCGACCCAGAGCCGGAGCTTTGCTCAGGGGACTTTCGGGGTCTGCGCTACTTTTGCGCTTAAAAAGGCAACGGACCGCGGCACCCGAGTGGCTGAGGTGATTCTCAGGGGGCATCTTCGTACCCCACCCCCAACTCCCTCGACCAGGGCAGCGACTGTCCAGCTTTTCCTCATGGCCGTTTTGGCGCGGGAGACACCCCCCCCCCGTGGGCACGCGCGCGCCCCCGCAACCCCCCTGGCAGGGGCGGGCAGCGCCGCCCGACTGAGGCTCCGCTCCGCGAGGCTCTCCCGGCGCTGCCCGCTCGCCCCTCCCTCCCCTCTCTCCTTCCGCGCCCGCGCCGGGGATTGGCTGGGCGGCCGCCTCGTCCCAGAATGCAGTGCATGGCGCGTCATTGAAGAGAGACCATGATGGCGGCGGCCGCGGCGGCGGGGGGAGCCCCCGAGGTGATCGCCCAGCTGGAGAACGCGGCCAAAGTGCTGATGGTGAGGGCGGCGCGGCGGCGGGCGGAGCGGGCAGGCTGAGCGGCCGAGGGCGCGGCGGGGAGCGGGGCGGCCCCTCCGCCCCCCAGTTGATCCCTCTGGGCGGGGGAGACGCCGCGAGTGCCCCTTCTTCTTCCCTGGGCTCCCTTGTAGGTTCCTTCCTCGGAGAGGGACTCCGCGGGGCTGCGCCTCCTTCCGCACAGTGCCGCGGAAATCTCGCCTCTGCCCTCTTTTTCCCTCCGAAGCTGCAGCCCCGTGCGCGCTGGCTAGGGGAGCAAGTCCCGTGGACCCCCCCCCCTCCGCGAGGGAGGACTTGCTCCCCAGCAAACGGGCGTAGGATGGGGCTGCTAGTACCTCTCTGCTTTGGGGCCCCTTCTCCCTCCACAACCCTTTAGCCTTTATCATTGCTTCGGGCTCCTGCTCCTTTCTGCACCATCATAGCCTCTGCTTCCCAAATCCTCTCCATTTCACTCCTGTACCCACGTGCTCAGATCCTTGATATCGGCTGCTCCACCACTCTTTGCTCTGCTCCTTTCTTCATTTTAGAAACATTTTTTCCTGCTGCGCATCTGCTACAATCAGTATAAAATGATATTTTCCTTCCCTTTTTTTGAATGCTCCCATTCCCCCCCCCCTCTGTCCCTGCAAGCCAACCTTCATGTGTCTGGGTTACATAAATCTTAAGATGCTTGTTCCATTTGCTTGTTCTCCTCAACAGTCAAGGCACCTGGAAAATCTGGGCATGAATAGCAAAACCTTTCCACCTATTAGTATTGCCTGTGCAAAGAGAAAACTGGTCCTTCAATCAGAGTTTAAAAGCTTTGTGTGAAACAAGGCAATAAGAGTCACTTTGTCAGTCTGTTGTTAGCATTGAAGCCATCAATGCCCCCACCTCCACCCAAGTACACTTGTTTACTCCTGTAGAATTTTGATGGTTTGGGCTTTGTGGGATTGTGACCATTAATTTTTTTAACATTTTGTGTGTGTGTGGAAAGTGCTTTGCAGTGTAACTTGTTGCATCTTCTGCACACACACCCGAAACACTTGCAACCAGCCTTGTATTTCATAGGTTTCCTGGTAGCCATAGGTGCCCAGGAATGCCATAGATGCATGTGAGTTGACTGAATAGCCCACTTGGTTTCTGTGCCTGACTCTGAAGAAGCCAGAGCTGCTTAGAAGTGCAAAAGGCTAGCAGAAAAGTGCCGGTTCTCTCCTTCCAGGAGCATAGCTAGATCCTTAAAAGGACTTATACCCATGACACACATTGGTGTATGCTAATTTATTTGTTTAGGTGAAATCTTAGGCAAACTTTGAAGGGGGGGGGGGAGAAACTACTTTGTAAGAATTTTCTTAAATGTTTAAAAACAGGAGGAAGGCACAGGAGGTATGAGGTCCTGTGCAAATGGTCTACACAACCTGTGCTTTAACATCTCCATCATTTCTGTGCCCATCTGCTTTATAGATGTCTTTTTTAAAAACAACAACCAAGCCTTTCAGTAGGTTTCCATGTAGGCCTTTAAGGATGAGTCTTGTCCTCATGAGCAGCCATGAAAATGCAGGCCTTATAGCAGGCTGCTAAAATTTGTTTTGCAGGCTAGTAACTTTTCTATGGTTATTGGCAAAGCAATAAAATACTAGAGAAATAGATAAATCCGTCAGCTAAAAGTATCCTCCAACCAAAAAACTATACCATAATAATATTGCCAAAATGTCAAAAAGTTATTGCTTATTCTCCCAAAATACAAGAAGGTGAGTCATTGGTATTCCACTATACAAGTGGGAAACTGAATTGGCAATTAATATTTGCTCGTAGTCTTCTACGTGAGCAGTTTTTATGTAAGCATAAGTTTACCACACAAGCATCACATAATCTGCCGTACTACCCTGCAAGCAGTAGATATTGAGCAATTGCTTAACAATTATACATTAATGCATAGCATGGATGAAAACCTTACCTAGTATGTGTGTGTTTTGCCTCCTGTTCTTTCTTTAAACAGGCTGGTATGTCTGTGGTTATCTTTCCTGCTCCTCATTACAACTCTTTGAGGTAGATTAGGCTCCCATTGGAACTAGGGTGTAGAATGTGGATGTATGCGTTAATCTGATTTTAGTTTATAGTTGACTTTATATTTTGAATGATTTAAAGAGTTTTATGGTTTTTACTGATTGTTTTATTGTTTTTGTTAAAAAACCTCAAAGCAGTTTGCAAACAAGCAGCATATAAATTTTATGAAATGTTTTAAAGCAAATAATATCACCTAGCAAGCTTGATGTACAAGAGGAAATTTCAACCCAGGTATCTCTGGTTTTACCCACTGCACTTGTGAACATATGGTGATATGTAGAAAATCTGTGCTTGAAGGAAGTATTGGATTGCTTTATTGTTAATATTTCAGCTTCATTTTTTGTAGATTTGCTGATGGTAATTTTTTTCTTTAAACTATTTAAATATCTGACAGTACCCTTTTTTTTAATGGGCGGGTTAGCAATTATTGGACAAGAGCAGGCGGCTTGTGGAGGGGAGGGGACTTCTGTATAGTTAGAAACAATGAAGCACTAGAGGCAAACAGGGTTTCACTTCCAATTCAGGCATGTCTCAAATGTAAACACAATTCTCTTGGTGCATATCTTTCGCTTAAAAGGTTGGTAGTTTGTGTACTTTCTTGTTGTAGAGAACAGTCTTTATGGCTAAGCTGTTTCTACTCTGCAGGTTTAAAATCTGTGGATACCTTTCCTGGGATTTACTATAGATAAGGAAATCTGAGTGAAAAGTCTGGGCTATTATCTTTTGCCAAGAGTTAATAGTACACAGGATAAATTATTTAGCACAGACTTTGGTTTAGGAGTGATTTATGCCTGCTTATATGGGAATGCACTCTATATATTTCACTACTAAGCACACATTTATTTCTCTGTGCAAGACATGCATTTGAACAATACACTGTATTGGTTCATGTTTTACTGAAAATGTGCACAGATATTAAAGGCATTATGATATTGTAAAGACTTTCCAAACTCTAAACTGAAATAGAACATCAGATTTGAGTGTTTTGAACAAAGCAGGAAAATAGAGGAACTTTTGCACTAAATAAGCTACACTCTGAATCCTTCTGAGGAGCTGTGGAAGAAATCTGCTTAATTGAGACTCAGAGATATTTGCAGAGGACTGTAGATTCTGTGTTGGGTGAATGAGTATAAAGTGAGCTATGAATTCATTTGTACCCCTTTGCCAGTGCCATTAAGAGTGTGACCCAACAAGCCCAGAGTATTTCAAGAGGAGGCAAGACACAAAAGCCCATTAATGGTATTATTGACAGAAATTTTCATTGTGTACAGCTATTCATATCAGCAGAACACACCAGGTGTGCTCTGTTTATGCACATGCTCCCAATCTCTTACAAATGCAGATCACAACAAAGTTGTACAGACAAAAGCCTTGCCTGATAGGAAAGTACTATTTTTAAAGCAAACAGTCTTCATGATTGTGGGATGTGTATGTGGGAGGTTACTTCTATGATAGCTATGCCTAGTTTTCTAATTCAGACTAGAACATTACAGACTGGAAGGCTAAAATAATTTACAAAACTTTGGTAGCAAAACATTAGAAAAGGAGTGTTTTTAATATATACCTTGGCATTCTTCCCATGCCTTCTGTGCTTTTATTTGAGTTAATAGCAACTTTCTTTGATGCCAAAGTGCATCCCTTGATTGCAGTTCAGAAGTTCACGAGTTTCCCATTGCTTGCTCTTGATGAGCAAATTTCCCTGATTTTGTGGTACCTTCTCCATAGCTGATAAAAGGAAAGTTGTGCATATGGGTCTATTCTTCTTTATGCTTCATTTCTACATATGTTAACAAGGGAACGGGTTTTTAATGAAACAACAAAGTACAGTTTTGCATTTCAGGGGGGTTGGACCAGGTGACCCTTAGAGTCCTGTAAACACTACAATTCTGTGATTTTAAAAGTGTTTGTTGTTCTTTCTTTCTTTCTTTCTATCTTTCTTTTTATGCTAATATTTTTCCAGAAAGTCTGCATGATTTATTGTATTTTTAATATTTTGTTGGAAGCCGCCCAGAGTGGCTGGGTATAAATTAATAATAATAATAATAATAATAATAATAATAATAATAATAATAATAATAATAATAATAATTTTATATGATTGAAATGACTATTTTACATGTATCAAAACAATTCCATAATTGCTTCTGTAAAAGTATTTGTTGTTAAGGCTTAGATATGTGTCTTACACCTCAGTTATTAGCAACTCAGTTTGGAAGCAAAGCTAACCAATAATGGTGGAATTTACTTGCAATTAACCCCTTCTTCCCCACATAGACATTTTATGTGGTCAAATATGGGAAGGAGCTTAATCTCGCAGGACTAGTGAGAGCACATGGGATTTTCCAGTTCAGTTGTTTGCTTTTTCCTGCTGTGATAGAGTTGAAAGAGATGGGAGGGGCACAATAGCCTGAGGCCCATTCCTGATTTTTCTGTGGACACAATTCTTAGGGGGCATATTGCCCAACCTGGGGAATAAATGGCTTTAAAATTTTAACCTTTGCCAGTAGTTCCTTGAGGTTGTGAAAATCGCACACCAGAGGTTTTTTTTTTAGAGTTTTGATAAATCTCCATCTCTTTCAATATTCAGAAACATTTAGAAACAAAGCATTCAGAACACAACAGTAAAAGTGGGCTGCAAAATCATCTGAAAGCTTCTTTTAATCCAAGGAAGCTTAACTTGTAGACCCATTCGGCTACGACTCTCATCATTCCTGATCATTGGATGCTAATTGGGGCTGATGGGAGTTGTAATAATAGAGCAACATCTGGAGGGCCACAAGTTAGCCACCCCTGTTTTAAAGGAGCAAATCGTTTTTACTAATAAGGTACCTACATAATGCATAAGTATATTGGGCATCTCAATGGAATAATGGGTGAAGGCTGGCTGAAAAGGAATTTCCATTTCTATTTGTTTCTGCTGGTTTATAAGTCCCGTGCCTAACCTTATATGATGCCAAGTGATGGAAAGATGTGTGTAGTTTGGGTCAAACCACTTTAGAAGGCCAAATGGGATTTCTTAGCAGTCTGGAGGATCCCCAATGTTGCTGTAGCACTTTCATGAATTTGAGCATTTTAACGAAACATGTCTGTCTCTTAAAGACCTGACAGTTTAACTACTAAAGTTTCCCAGTATTTGCTTGGGCAGATTTTTTTGCCAAGTTATTAGGCCCTCCCTGCTATGGTGAATGAAGGCTTTTAAGTTTTACTGTTGTCTATGGCAGTCAGCTCAAATTGAAAAGGTGTGAAGACAGAGGAAGCCAGACACTCTGTAGACAGGAGATTTGTTGTTCAGTTATCTATGCTAATTGATTGATGCAAGAGATTTCAGCTTAAAAACAAGGCTGGGAGAGTATAGGCTGGAGCTTGTACCTTTTCTCTTTGATGAGGTTTATATAAGCAGAATGGTAAAAGTTCTGCATGCATTTCTATGAAATCTAAATTTCATCTGGCTGAAGAAGAGCCTTTGTTAAACAAATGCTTATTATGTTTCTCAAAGTTGAAGCTACACATGTTTACGCAGAAGCAGACACCACTGAGTTCTGCGGATCTTATTCCCAGGTAAATTTACAAAGGATCGCAGTCTTCGAATCACAGTATAGTGTTAGCAGCAGTTGGGCGACAGGTAGTAATTTGTACCTGGAATATAGCAGATTTCTCACATCTGCTACACATGCACACCCCTTTTGAATTCACTATTTGAACTTTCAGTCAATAAGGTTCATATCATGCCATTAGGTACCATGATACCATCATTGGTCAGATCATTTAACATAGATACGTAGAGGCTAATGAAGGAGGAAACGCATTGCAGTTTTGAACCAATCTTTATAATTTGTTGGTGTTATCATGGTGGGACTGGGCTTTGCAGCTGGCTGTTAGAAACAAAAAATTCAAAACCTAGCACAGCCATTCATTATAGGCAGAACCCTGCTTCCGATATGAAATGATACTTGCTGGATATTTGAAGGTGTTGGAAGTACCTGAGAAGAGTAGGGACAGTACACAGTGGTTTTGTATGTAATCATCATGCAGAACAAAAGCAAGCATGATTAAGCATTTGAGAAAGGTCTGCTGTCCTCAGCTACAACAATCTTTCTTGGATACGTGTCTTTAAAGTGGACCCTTGGATGCCAATTTACACACTAAAATCAAATTTGCTCACATTCAGAAACACTGGCTATCTGAAATATTCCTTTAACAGGCATTATTGTTATCTGGCTATCATTTGCCGCTGACATGTTTAGACAGAGGAACTTTAACTTACAGTGCTGGCTTCCTGTTTTCTCCCAGATCCAGTACAAGCCTATCCTTGCCTTCAAAGACCTTCATGGCCTTGTTCTCCTTGAATTTGTGCCAATATCTTACTGGAGAGTCCAGCGCTAGCTCAAGGGGTCTGGAGGCGAAGGGACCGGAGGGCGGTCTCGCTCCTTTGCGCTGAGGTTCTCCCCTAAATTTCTTCTTTTTAAAGTGTCTTTAAGTCCAATTCTAGTGTGGGGAAACCCCCTTTTGCGCCGCTGAGCCTCTGCTCCTGGGAAATCCACCAGAGTAGGGGCAACTTACGCCTCCTGTTGCTCCTCCTTCGCCTCTCCAGGTGCCGAGTCTGTCGTGAGCAGCTCAGAGCTCAAACTCCGACCCGACGCTGAGCGCGCTGTTCCGGAAGCCTTCTCTCTCCTCTTCAAATCTCTTTGGCTTGGCACAACTCCCTAGTTCTCATGCTAGCTACTGTAGTCTGCAGCTAAACATAAATGCACCTGACTGAAGTGACTGCATTCTGCTTCCTTGTTTAGCATGTTTAGCATGTCTCCATTTGCTTCTCCTTCCCTTTGTGTTTCCCCGTTTCAATTTTTTAAAATAACATTTTTTATTTTCATGGTATAGAAGATAAATTTTGAGGAAACAATTGTTACAACAGTAAACAACACATAACTTGTCCTGACAAAATTGCAGGGTTTTAAAAAAACTTTCAGTGGATATATTACACTTTCCTGTGGTAAAATAAAACATGCTTGTACTGTCTTTCCAAAAGTTTAATACTTATCATGTATTTTTATTATGATCCCAGGTGGATCAGTTGAATTCAAAACAAATGTTAAACGTCAGGAATAAAACCTCAACATTGGCTTTATGGTGCTGGCAAAGGGGGAAAGCAAGATTGATTGAAACTAGTTTTTCATTTTATAATTGGCATATTGTATAGTAGTTATAGTTGATTAAACACTGGTTTGCCACCAAATGGAGCTTGTACACAAATTAGGCACACAATCAGGGCATTTCCTTGTGTATTATACATGCCCCTTGCAGTGCTTACAGACAAGTGGGAGGGAGGCTGATAGATTTGTCTATCTCTCCTGTACATATGCAAGAATACCAAACAAAATAATTTACTTGAAGATTAAGGCCAGGGTCAAAAGAACCATGAAATTCTTTCAACTTATTTTTATTGAACAGCAGCCTCCAAACTGAGGACAGTTACTTGTGGTATGCATGTGCTTTGTGTATGTGTGATCTGTCTGATGAAAATATTCATCTGGGGTAGTACAAACCTCTTGTCTGAGCCTGTTACTCTTTAGATTATTGCCTCGGTGCCCAAACTTTCCATAATTTGCCATCAAAGTAGACCTTTTTTTACATTTGTGATGCTTGACCGAAAGGGTGTATTTTACCCAGTAACATTTTAAATATATATTTTTATCAATTTCTAAAAATATAAAGAAAAACATAAGAACCAAAACAACTTTTGTTCATGGAGAGCATGAGTACAGCATTAAATTACTTAGGTATTACTTAACACAGCTACTTCAAGGAAAAACATCCACCATAAAGTTGCATGTATGATAAGCATCTCTGTACCCGTTTATATAACTTAATGGATGGAAACCAAGTTACATCAAAGTGATCACGTTTAGACATGCCTCTTATTTTTACGCAGTAACGCGATAGTTTGCATAGAGAGACACACTTTAACTCAGCTGGCTTGACTTGAGGGTAATGGATGAAGTTTTAACACAGAATTGACATAGACTTTTATCATGTGTTGGATTTAATTGTTGTCTTCTCTGGCTTCTCCTTTCCTTCTGCCTTGCATGTGACTTAGGTCCTTGTTGATATCTTTGTTGTTAAGTGGATATATTTGTTCTTGTGTATTGGCTGTTATAAGTTGTATCCAGGTAAGTCATGGCTCATGGCTCAGTCGGCAGAGCATGAGACACTTAATCTCAGGGTTATGGGTCCGAGCCCCACATTGGACAAAAGATTCCTGCATTTCTGGGGGTTCACTGGATGGCTCTTGTGGTCCCTTCCCACTCTACAATTCTGATTCTTTGACTCATAAGTCATTCTCAGAGTAGACCAGCTGATATCAGTGGATTAATATTAGTCAAACCCATTGATTTTAGCTGGAGTATGACTTAGTTCATTTACGTTAAGTTCAGCGTTAAATTTCAGCTTACGATTAGGAACACTACTAAAAATCCTCACTTGCCAAATAAGCTCTCGAAGAGTGGGGAACCTGTGACCTTCCAGATGTTGTGGGACTGAAACTCCCGTCAGCCCTAGCCAACAAAAACCTGCAGGATCACAGGCTTCTCATTCCTGATGCACGAGAACTGAATAACTTACAGCTTCTTCCAAACCATTTAACATGTGCATAGAGGGGTATGGGGAGGAAGCACACCGGAGTCAAGCAAGTTCACACCTGTGTTTACAGAACAGGGATGGTATGCCGCTTCAGTCCTTGTAATTTGTGGTCCAGTCTTTCTATCTGTTGAAAACCTCTTATCCCAAATAGAAGTGATGAAGTTCTATTTGGTGATGAAGTGAAGAAGTGATGCACACCAGTTATGACCCCTCCTGGACCCAGAGAGCATTGCCAAAGTGATGCATTCTCTCGTGTCCACCAGAGATAAGACTACTGCATTGCATTATGCCTGGGGCTGCCCTTCAAGATTCCTTGGAAACTTAATATGTGAGTGTATGTTTAGTGGCCTGCTGCAGAAAGGCGCTGCAGAAAATTCAGTTGGCTTCTCTTGTCTGGGACTGTTGCTGATCTGGAACCGCATAGATTCCTTAGGAGGGTTCCTGCATGTGGTTAATTACTAAAGCCCAGTGTTAATAACTGTCGTGGTGATAAACCGGAAAAGTAAAGCTTTTGGTTGACAATTTTGGTCCAAACATTCTTATGACAATCTTGTGATATTAAGGATAGTAGACTGGTGGGGTTTAAATTTAGCCGAAGCAAATAATTAAATGTCCTACACCAAATATGTAATTCAACAGAGGGGAGATTAGCCTCCAAGTGCAATGAAGCATTTGGAGCACAGGATGGAACAGGGGGGGAAATCCCTTAGAAACTTAGGCTGAACAGCTTCTGTAGATCCAAGGTGAGCGCCTGTCCAAATCTGAGCCCCATATAATAACTGTGCTAGGGGTTGACCATTGACCATGCTGGCTTGGCTTTATGGGAGTAGTCAGGACTTTTTCAGCTGGAACTCAGTTCTGCCATCTCACAGGTGGGCACCATTGCCATTATAAGATGCTACACTTGAATTAGCCAAACGGCCAAGAAGCAATCTCTGGAGGCATGCAGGCTTCCCCATCCCTGTTGTAGAAGATGCTCTTTGGGTTGCATTATCACTATTCTTTACTTGTATGTTGTTTGTAATCCTTCTCATGAATCCTTGCAACATCACAGTGGTGTGTGTCACTGTTGGCTGTAGCTGGCTGTGTAGAGATCTAGTCTAGGCAAAGTTTTCCAAAGTTCAAAGTGGACTTGTTTTGTTTTAAAAAAATATTATTGTTCCTCTGCCCTGTTATGAGATCTTTGCCTGTTCTTTTCTATATGTTGTTTTCTTTCAAATATCCTCCTTTCTGCTTATTGCAGAGTGTATAGGCTATCTTCTCACTGACCTGTCTTTTTACTAAAATCACAGAGCACTTGTAATATTTTGCACCAATAAAAATCTACTTGCCTGCTTTTTTGCCAATGAACACATTCTTATTTCCTCATTCAGTCTCCACTCCTAAGAAATATATTCTTTATAATCACGAGCAAGTTGGAACTCGGGTAAAAGAATTATTTCTCTGTAGCCAGTGACTCATAACAGTACAATAGCAAGTAATATTTTGTTTGCAAGCAATCAGTGTGGTTATAGGCTGTCTTCGAGGGATAGACATGTGTGAATTAAATAGTGTATTCAGCTGTGTCGCAGGTTAAAAGGTAGTTTGAAAGTTAATAGTGTCCACTAAGTTGAAAATTCATCTGATGGAAAGCTACTTTATCACTATAAATCCTTAAATTCCATAATATACCTTCAGATACATACGCTTGTTATGTATGAATGCTTACAGTGACATGCTTTTCAGATTCTGAATAAGTTTTGTCTACTATTTGTACAACAGGATTCTAAAGGCATTGTATTTGTATACTATACAATATTGTGTAGTATAGCATAGCATGCTTGTAGCAGAGTCCACTTACACAACCTTCCGCAGCTTCTGAAGCTCCTGCAGCCAATCAGAAGCTGTGCTTTGGTTTTCGAATGTTTTGGAAGTCGAGTGGACTTCCGGAACGGATTCTGTTCAACTTCCAAGGTACAACTGTATTTAATTTCAGGATCCTCATCCCCTACAATTCTTGCCAGAGTTTTAAACTCTTTTAATAAGGTGTTTTTAAATCACTGTAAGCCAAACGGTGGTCCTTTGGGTGAAGAAATGGAATTATTATTAATAAAAAATAATTATTGTTATCAGAATGATCTGTAGAACATCAAAACCTTGAGCTGACCAGACTTTGTTGGGAAGTTGCATTGTGTTGTGTGTTTTCACATGGCATGTGCTGATTTTACACTAGAGCAGGAGTTCCAAAACCCTGGAATGTGTGGACCACCAGTGCCCTGCGAGCTTCAGTCAGGTGACCTGTTACATGTACATAGAATTATAGAGTTGGAAGGGGCCACAAGGATCATCTAGTCCGACCCCTTGCATTGTGGGAATCTTTAATTCAACGCGGGGCTCAAACCCACAACCCTGAGATTAAGAGTCTCATGCTCTCTGACTGAGCTATCCCTCTGCAGTGTGTCTGTGAAGAACACGTAAAATTTTAATTCTATAGAATTCAAATTGTGCTGCAATAAAATGAAAGAAAGAAAGAAAGAAAGAAAGAAAAGAAGCAATACAAATACAATTAAAAATGATACGGCATTCAACGCAGCACATTACAGTTGCAACTGTGGACAGGAAAACAGCCATCAAGTGGTTCTTCAATACCATCAACCATTTTCAAGTGGTCTGTGGGGGAAATGTTTGAGAGCCACTGCACTAGAGGGCAGTATTTGACTGCTAAAGACCTTGTTGTTGGCTTCTTGAAAGTTCAGATCTAACGAATCTTCAGTTTGCAACATTGCTGTTCTCCCCACCCCCCTTTAGGAAATATGATACTACCATATTCAGGTTTTCCCTGTCGAGGACCAAATATGTCTTCAGTGCAGGAGAAGTTAATTATGGCTGATTGTCAACAAGAATCAGTTTGTAGGTAGCAAGGATACTAAATGGCAGCTTATAGCTGGAACCCAGAAGCCTTACTGACTCCTTTTAACACCGGTATTTTTTTATACTAAATTCTTTTGCCAGTATTTGAAGTTCTCTCAGCTATTCAGCTGAGCAAGTTATTTGCTGTGCTCTTGGCAAGAATGAAGGAACTGCTGCTACTTTATGGCTTGGGATGGATCTGAATCACATTGGGATGGATGGGAATCCGTTTTAGGGAATTTTTGTAATTATATTTGAATGCTGATTAATGTTCGTTGTTTTGTAGCCTTTCCTGGGATAATGAATGTGAAAAAGTGCTATAAATATATATTTAAGAAATCTAATCATCATAGTAATCTTTTATATTATTATTTTAAAAGAAAAACACACCAAAACAGCCTTCAGTTCAGTGTAGTCATCTTTCTTAACATGGGTTTTCACCCCCCCTCCCAATATATTGAAGCAAACTATCTATTTTCTCTTTAGGCACCACCTTCCATGGTCAATAATGAACAACGTCAGCATGCTGAACACATATTCTTATCATTTAGAAAATCAAAATCGCCATTTGCTGTTTGCAAGCATATTTTAGGTAAGTCCTTATGTGTGTATTCAGCTGAATATTCAAAGTGTATCGCTAAGGCAGATTCATTGGCCCATTACATCACTTGCCTCCTTGTGTGTTGGTGTGTTTGAGAAATGCTGCTGTCTGCGTGCCAGATTGGACCTGGGGTTTTCACACTGCAGTCCTTTGCACTCTTAACCAAGGAGTAAGTTGCCCTAGATATCAGTGGGGTTCCTCAGCCCTGGGGAAATTGAGTTAGGGATCAGCAAGTCCACTCTTTTGCCAGCTGTAACAAGCAGGACACCTATTTATGTAATTCTCTGTAAATCAGTGTCACTGCCCTGGCACCCTGTGGTGTCATTTTGTTATGAATTAGTTGCTTTTGGTGTTGATGGTTTTGAGTTTTTAAATGTTTGTCTTGCTTTTTTCCACCAGTGGTGCTCAAAGTAGCTTACAGTAATTGGCAGATATTAAACCAAAATGGAACAAAAATTACATTTTTTTAAAAACAATCTGTTTAATTAAAAGAGCAGCTTACAAACATAAAAGAGCCGAACTGAACAAAAAATTGAGTTACATGGCACCTAAATTACAGTGATGTTCACACCAAGCAGTTTTCACTGGGGAAGGTATTTCAAAGACATAGTGCCACTACAGAAAAGGCTCTGGGTAGTGTCCAGCAAAGCCATACACAGAGTAGACCCTGCCTTTAGTCTCTAGTCAGCATCCACCTGGCTTGAAAAAGCAAGGGCACCCAAAAATGATGCTCTGAATCAGGCTTCCTCAACCTCGGCCCTCCATATGTTTTTGGCCTACAATTCCCATGATTCTTAGCTAGCAGGACCAGTGGTCAGGGATAATGGGAATTGTAGTCTCAAAACATATGGAGGGCTGAGGTTGAGGAAGCCTGCTCTAAATCACCCTTCTCTAACCTCCATGCAGTGCTGGCTGTGTCTGATGGGAGCATCTAGAGGGCACCAGGTTAGGGAAGCCTGCTTTAAATGAAAAAACATTATGACCTGCCAGTTGCCACTTAATTCTGATTGGGAAACCCTTTTAACGTGCTCGGTTTGTGCTAACTGCGTTTAATTGTGGCGGGTTTGTGTAACCAGTGCCTTCTAGGTTAGTTCCTGTGGATTGCAAACTTACCATTTTGCATCTCTCCGGCAGAAACTAGTAAAGTGGACTATGTCCTTTTTCAAGCTGCCACGGCGATCATGGAAGCAGTTGTACGAGAATGGATTCTGTTGGAAAAAAGTAGCATCGAGTCCCTACGAACATTCCTTTTAACATATGTCTTACAAAGACCTAAGTAAGTACAATGTATGGTACTGCTAAAAAAAAAAAAACAACTTCTGTAAGGGTGCCAGTTCTAAAAAAAATATTGTAAGTGTTCCTGTTCAGAAATACGGAACCTAGTCAATGAGAAAATGCCTTCAGTTTTCATGGGGAGGAGCATAGTTTATTGATAAGATCACGTGGTTTGCATGCAGAAAGCTGTGGGTTTCAGGTAGCAGGTGACAGGGAAAACTCCTTGCCAGAGAACTGTAGAGAGCTGCTCCCAACCAGAGTAGACAAGATTTGACTAGATAGACAATGACTTGAGTCCCGATCTGCATATACATATAAAACACTAGCATGCCACTTTCAACAGTCGCAGCTTCCCCCAAGGAATCCTGGGAACTGTAGTATTTTAAGCCTCCTGAGAGTTGTTAGGAGACCCCTATTTCCCTCACAGAGCTACAGTTCCCAGAGTTCCCTGGAAAGAGGAATTGGCTGTTAAACCACTTCTGTTGTCTGCAGGGTTTTCTGCTTTGCCAGCACATTCCCCACAGGAAGCACGCTGCCAAAACAGAGCACAGCAGGATTGAACTCTGCGCTCCTGCCCATCAGCTGACATTGCTCAGCCGGGGGCCGGTCCACTGTCCCTCAGATCTTGCTGGGGCGGCTGGACTATATTTTGAAGAAGAAAAATGAATGAATTCCTATGCCCCACAAATAACCCAGAGATGCATTTTAAATAAAAGCACACATTCTACTCATGTAAAAACACGCTGATTACCGGACCGTCTGTGGGCCAGATTGAGAAGGCAATTGGGCCGGATCTGACCCACAACTAGATGATCCTCAGGTTCCTTTCCAGCTCTACAGTTCTTTGAGATTGTAACATCATTGGAATTCTATTCAGGCAGTTGGATGCTGTCTGTGCTACTTATATTAACCATGGGGAATTCTATACCATAGGGGCTAAAGAAGTTTGCAGTAACTTAAAAGAAACATCTCTCCGAGATTGCAGCTAATGTTCCAAATAACGTGCAAAAATTAATGCACAAGAGAACCGGGCTCAAAGCAGCAGCAGACCAAACAATTCAGTTCCGGGGGGGGGGGGGGACCTTTGTTCCACTAGATGTTACTGAACTACAACTCCCATCAGCCCCAGCAAGCATTTTCAAAGGCCAAGGGTGATGGGTTGTAGTTCAGCAACATCTAGAGGACCAAAGGTTCCTATCCTGGCTCTACTCCAAGAGCAGTACAGCTAAGGATTTTACTTTATAAGTCTTGGAACAGTTGCCTTGATTCTGAATATTAATTTTTTGAAAATTTTATTTGCAGCCTCCAGAAGTATGTGCGGGAGCAGATATTGTTAGCCGTAGCGGTAATAGTGAAACGAGGGTCCTTAGACAAATCAATTGAATGCAAGAGCATTTTTCATGAAGTCAGCCAGTTGATAAGCAGCGGCAACCCCACAGTGGTAAGTTCCTGCGTTTTAAAATGTATTTCAACCCATCTGCACAAACCTTTCCTCACAAACTTAAGGCACTTAAAAACTGAATCCGGTGAGTTGCACTGAGGCCTGGTCTTGGTCTACACATGCAGCAGAATGTGGTTGCAGAGTGCACTATGTCTCTTCAGCCTGCATCTGAGAAATCATATACTTGTGATTTTCCTGTAAGTAGAAAGTTAGCACAGCAGAGAGTGAGTGGAGTGGGATGGAATACCCTTTTTTCTGATATTCTGGAGCTTTACTTGGCAAGGATTGTTAAAACCTGTAGTTTGCAGAGTTACAGCCCGCTTGACCACTTCATCCTGCTGCACCTGTAGGCCAGGCCGAAGTTGTTGCTTGAGCAGAAGTTCGCCATTAAGTGGGGGAAATGAACTAGCGATTGTGAAATGAATTTAGTTATGGTATGGTAATAAGTTAAATCCCAGTACTCTGCCACGATGTGAGATCATTATACTTTGATTCAAATTTGACACTTAAATACAACACAAGTGATATGTTATTCTCCCAGTGATTCATTGTAGAGCTCTCATTCACATTATTAATGTGACAACTTCATTTGAATGTTAGTACTGAACTTGTTTGAAGAGCCACAACAGTTTGATATCAAAGTGGATTTTCCATTGGCAAGCATTGTTTCCCTTGCACTCAGTTCAATTTGCATCTGTCCCTTGCTGTGTCCTGTCTATGATTCAGCTGTTGGAATTGTCTGAGGGAAGACCTTTTCCATTCCCTGGGGAAGTGGTGTGGTTGGGCCGAAGGGGGGTGTGTGTGCCGGCACAGAACTGAAAATGGCAATACAAAATTTACTCGTGTTACATTCTTAGAATCCAATGAGGAAATATCCTCCAGCCTCTCTGAAGCTCTAAATAGATTTCCAGTACCTTATTTCCACTTGTGTGCCTTTAGAGTTCAATTCCGCACACTAAGCCAGAAGATAAGGTTTAAAAAGTTCCGTTGTGGAAATAAGCCATCTAGATTTCAAACTGAAACCTTTCCTAGTTAAAGCCAAATAAGTTGAAATGCTTATCTGCGACTAATGCTTGTCCAAAGATAAGACATGCATGTTTGTTTTCCCCAGATGAAATCTGTGCTACAGGTTCTGTGAGCCGACTAACAAAAAATACTGAAGGGGGTGTAGTGAGAATAATGCAACTCCTATCGCAGTGCTACAAAAAGCACAAATATGTATAAAACCAAAATCATTGCTTGAAGAGTGTGTGTGTGTACAGTTGTGCCTTAGATCCCAAATGCCTTGGTACTCAAACGTTTTGGCTCCTGAACGCCAGAAACTGGAGTGTTCTGGTTTGCAAACATTCTTTTGGAATCTGAATATCCGACGGGGCTTCTGCGGCTTCTGATTGGCTTCCTGCAGCCAATCAGAAGCTGCGCTTTGGTTTCCTAGCATTTTGGAAGTCGAACTGATTTCTGAAACTGATTCCGTTCGACTTCCAAGGTTCAATTGTATAGGAACTGCTGGCTTTTGCATGATTGGAATGTAGCCCACTATACAAAGGGACTCTGGCTCTCTCCACTTTCCCTCTGGCCCTGACCACTGCTGGCATGTGGCCCCTAGAATGTTGTACACAGTGGCAGCGTGGGAGCAATTGGGGTAACAACTGAAGAGGCCCCAGATTTGCATCATGCAACAACAGCCAGATCAAAGAGCACTTTGAGCTTTTCCAAAGAACCCAACAAAGTCCTGCATGTGATGTAGAGCAGTGCTGGATCAGCTGTTTTTTCAGGAGCAATTCTTGGGGACAGATCTTCTCCGGATCGTTGCTCAGGGGTTGGGAGTGTGTATCTTGCCACACAAATTGAGCCATTTGCGAATGAGTCAGTCTCCACAATAAAGTGAGTTTTATCAAACAGAAAATGCTTCTCACATTTGAAGAGCAAGTGTACTGTTCTATGCAAACACGTGCATTTTTAATTACATGGATCTTGTGTACCAAATTGGAAAGAGATGCAATATTGCATGTGTTGATTATTTCTGCTTTATAACTTGAAAACGTTTTTCTATTCCTTACAAGTAAAATTGGGCAATTTTTTTTTGAGCCATTAATTCATAGGACTACCAGGCACCACATAGAATTGATTCAGAGGCCTAATCTTGCTCATTGACCATCTATGAAGAGGTTTACACATTTTTGGTTATTCAAAAAGCCCTTGACGAACTGCAAAATACATCTTATACAGAGGTGTCCAAAACACCATTCACTTGTTCTATGAGCTGAGGAGGGTGGACCAAACTGCCTATATAACTAGAAGCACCCATTGTGAAAGTTTCTACCTCTTGTAATCTGTTGCACTATAGCCTGCTTCAGTCTCTGATGGACAGAGCTTCTGCTAAAAAGCCAGTGACTAATTTTAGTCAGCTTAATTCATGCTTTCCATCACTGATTCCAAGATGCTGAGGAAATGTATGTGGGAGAGACTCCTCTTAACCACAGATGCCTGCAGTTCCTTGGCCCTGGACCTTGGTACTCTTTCTGCTTTTGCTATTTGAAGGATTCCCCTTTCTGAGACCTAAAGTGCAAATGCATCATACTTGTGTGTGTGTGTGTGTGTGTGTGTGTGCGTTTGCTTGCTTCTAGCTGCCTGGGGAGCTGCCTCATATTAATACATAAAAATAGTCTGTTCAATATGTCAAACACTGCTTCTAATGTGTTGAGTGAGCTGTGTACTCTTGGAAAGTTTCAAAGCAGAGGAGGAGGGTAAAGGTGTTCATGATGGGCTGTGGAAAACTTTGGAATGGATTGAAATCAGCATTTCGGTAAAGGATTGCTATAAAACGGAACTAAAAATTTATTCCCCTCCCGCATAAAATGTGTTCTAAGGAAGCAATTTTTAAAAACACTTTGTAATTGAAGTAAATCTCATCCCAGTTTTGTTTTTAAAAAATTGAATTTATTTCAGTACAGTCATGAAGCAAAAGTTTCAGTGAAAAATTCTGAGCTAGCTGTTACATTTTGAGTCCTTTGGGGGTGCCTTATTAATAGCATGAGAGAGAGAAGCTCTGTTCAGCTATAACACCAACCTGTGGTTTGCTGCTACACAAACCAGCCTCATGTTCCTTCCTCCCCCCCCCCCCTTGGACTTTGCAGATCAAGTTGCTACAGTGGTGCCTCGCAAGACGAAAATAATTCGTTCCGCGAGTCTTTTCGTCTTGCGATGTTTTTCGTCTTGCGAAGCACGGTCCGTCGCAACTGCGCCTCTTCAAGCGGCTTTAAGAAAAAAGCGCAAGACGTTTTCATCTTGCGAAGCAAGCCCATAGGGAAATTCGTCTAGCGAAGCAATGCAAAAACGGAAAATCCTTTCATATAGCGAGTTTTTCGTCTTGCGAGGCATTCGTCTTGCGAGGCACCACTGTACTTTTATTGTTGCATTTGAACATTAAACTATGGTTTGTGCCTGCCCTCCATACCTGGATTGCACCCCACTGTTTGAAGCTGGTTTGTGTTCTGCTTTGGGACAGTAGCACAACCATAGTATGTCTGTCTGGATGCAGTGTTTTGTGGAAATGGGCAAAGGAAGTTAACTCGTGGGATCTGAACTTGCTCTGATGATGTTTCCTGCTTGGCAGGGGGTTGGACTCGATGGCCCTTGTGGTCTATTCCAACTCTATGATTCTATGATTCTAGAGCAAGTTCATATTTTTGGAAATTCAAAAGCTTAAAAACACCAACCTACAAGGAAATGTATAGAGGGGTAACTCTTTGAAGTGGAACAAAAGGATCTGAGAACACGCAAGCAGGCTGCTTGCTGTATCGAGAACCAGACCAAACCGTTTCAGAGGAAAATTGCAGTAGCATCACCATACAAAACTAACTCATTTGTTATAGACAGAACAAAGTGGAATGGATGACGGTTAGAAATCTTGCCAGTGGGAATATATTGTTCCCGTCTCTGAAGCAGGCAAGAAGGCAGGCTATCACTTGGGGCAATTTTGTCCATGAAGTGCCTTGTAAATTTGTAAAACAGGCTGCACAGTGAATTCTGGCAAACGCTTCTTGATTCCAGCGCTGCTAACTTTAACAGAGGTTGACATCGAAACGTGGTAGCAGCCACTGATAGAAAGGGCATCCCATTGTAGTCTTGACTATAGTTCAGTACACATAGGACAGTTCGGCCATATTGGAACTGATAAGCCCCACCCCCACCCCTTGATAACAGTTCTACTATGAAGCAATGGAACCCCTTAGGCTTTGTACCGATCCTTTTTCTATATAAAGGAAAAGCAGAAGTGGATTCTCGAAACATTTTATTTATTGCGTTTATACACGACCTTGTTGCCAAGTCACCCAAGATGGTTTGCAATCTTAAAATATCGAAGCAAATGATACCGAACAGTAGAGCAGAGTCCTTCCGGGCTGACTGGTGGTCCTTTGGGGACCATTTGGCATGATCTCCCCGGTCTGGACCTTCCTCACATCTGCCTTCCTTCAGGGCACACAGATCTGAAGTAGCAAGAGGGTGAAGGGGCGCAGGCGACCTGATAGTTGATTCAGGAGCAGTGGTATGCGGCCCATAGGAGCCTGGGCTGCTTCTCTTCTTCCTTCCCTCAGGGCACACAGATCTTAAGTTTTATGATCTAGAAGGGTCCTGTCCCTTCACTCCAGTTGTAAAAGACGTCAGGCAAAAACATTCCTCCTCAGTTAGGCCTTTGCTGTTGAAATCTATGTCCTTTTAAACATACGTGGGGTGTGGGTGTGTTATTTTTTAATTATTATTATTATTATTATTATGCTACACATTTTTGTGGGGGATCCTTTTGGTGCATGGTTTTATGTTGTAAACCACCCTGTGATCTTCAGATGTTGGGCAGTATATAAATTTAGCAATGAAAACGTAAAATAAAATAACCTGTGTTTTATAAATGGGAGCTGGAAAGAGTGCAACAGCAAACGAAAGCCCAAGGGGCTTCTTCATGCTTACCCTTCTTCTCTAGGGCCCAGATTAGTAATGTTGGTGCTTTCCGCCCACAACTTGGCAAGGGAAAAGGAAGGGGAAGCAAAATTGCATAGCCCACAGACAGATGGCACAACGAAACCTCATGTGTTAAAGCAGGTAATTTAGTAGAGAGATAAATAAACAAGGCATGGTTCAGTAAGAAACCTATATGAATGTGAATGTGTGTAAACTGTTTAAAAATAGATAACCCAATGCAATTTCAAGAAGTGTTGCCAAATTTAGCCCTCTTCAGGCATCTGTGCTCCTGTTACTAATAGTGTTTTGAAGAAAAATGAAAACACATCAAGACAAGATAAATGGAGAATTCTGTCAATGGACCAGTTTTGTGTAATGAGGTCTTTAAGCGAGGAAAGTTGGGGTGCTGATTGATAGGCCAGTGTGCTGTAGCAACTAGAGGGCTGGACTAGGGCCTAGGAGACGAGATTCAAATCCCCACGAAGCTCAGTGGATGGCCCCTGGGCCAGTCAGCACCTCTTAGCATGGCCTCCCCCACAGGGTTGTTGTGAGAAAAAACTCCTCCTTGAAGGAGAAGTGAGATATCAATCTAGCAATAAATACTAGAAAAAGAAAATGAAGGTGAACGCTTTGTTGTTATGTTACACTAACCTTTATAAAGCCACAAATGTTTATAGTGGGGTTTTTTCTTTGCTTTCTTGCTTAACTGTCTGTTTAATTTATTTATATTTATTTATTTCCATTCATGACTAGTGTAACATAGCGGAAAGAAATAAAAAGTGATAGCCTTAAAATAAAACACATCAGCAGTAAAAACAATTTCATATGTAAGAATAATTCTAAATTCAGTAGGGATACAGACTGGAATTATTTGGGCAATGATATCTGAGCACCCTAAGCTAAGAGATGGTTGTCTAGACATGATGCCCGTAGCTGAAAGGGGAGAAATGTCTCTGGTTCGCCAGTTACCTCTTGTTTTCATGCAGCTACATACAGACACCCTAGTTTATGAACCTGAATTTGTGTGTTGATTCTTTGTTTGGTCTAATGTTAACTACTTGTTGACACGCTAACTCAAACTCTGAACTAATGTTTTTTAAAAAATTATCCCTGAACGCATAATTCAGCTGTAATGAAATGCAATTCAAGTCACATTTACTCAGTGTGCAGGATTTCTTGGGGAGATCCTTCTTTTCTGAAAAGCACCCATGCAACACCCAGCTAGCGCAGAGAGTGTGTGTGAGGGCTCACATTGACTTGAATAGCAGCTGGATTTAACCCCAGAACATCTAAACAGTACAAATGATTCAGGATTGACTGAAAAAGAGAAAGCTGTATTTACCACTTTTTCATCTGAGGAAGGTTGCATAAGGACAAGGACTTAAAACAAAAGCTACAGTACTTGTTGAAGTTGCTCTTCTAGAAAACGGTTTGCTTCCAGAATGCCCGTTTTACTTCCAGAGCTTCCTTGTTTCACTGCGCCTGCTTCCTCTCGCTGTATTAGTTGCAAGTAATTCTTGAGTGGTGTTATCAAATACTTCCTGCATTCTTAGACATCAGCTAACAATGACAATATGGATTTCACAGAAGCATTTCAGAAGAACAGCCACCCTATAAATCATCTTGGCGATGTCTGAAAATGATTTAAGACAGCAGGATTAGCTTCAGATGCTGCGTTAACACAACTGTGAAGGCCCTTGGCCCTAAGTGCAGCACTCCCTTTGCTTTAGATATAAAGAGGAAAACACACATACACACAGGCGTTTTCCAAAGGGATTTCACTGTTTTCTGTTTTGAGAAGCACTAGCAAAGGCAACTGGTCAAAGCAAAGCGATCCTTCTTCGCCTGCTGCGGACTAGGATGCACATGTCTGATGGAGACACAACAATTTTAGCTGCCGAAATTAATTCTCCGATCAGATTCTGTGTTTTGGACAGGTGTGCACTCTCCCCTCTATTTTCCTAAACAGTCTTTGAACTCTTATCCCTTTCATCCTCTGTAACCTAACCACTCTCAAATAAAACGGTGCGCGTATGCCATTGACAGTCCCAGACACAAGTGTGAAATCCCTTCAAACATTCATTCTGGCTTTATCATTCAGTTTAAGTGACATTCTTTTTTGAAGGCACGAGTCACACTTTTGGTAAGAGCACGGCAGCATGCAGAAATAATTCATACTATTTCTCTTATAATAAAACAGTATATATGTATATTTATATATTTTTTGCAAAGTAGCATTGTTGAGTTCATTAGATCCTAAATTTAAACAACAATCATAATTGTCTGGGACCACTTTTCTTCCACTGGGTGTCTGATTGCCCAGTTAATCTCTCTTAGCACATTCTCATTGATCTTCTGTTAGAGCAGCTGAAAGTCTCTTTTAAGCATGGCAAACTTTTATAAAGTATATTCCTGGTAGTAAAGCCCAACTGGGGTAAGTGCCAGGCTATTCTAAGAGACAATTCACTCTGCAAACAAGAGAACTATTTTATTTTGTCAGATGGGGTTATTGTTTGGGTATGTAGTTTGTTCATGTGGTGGAACTAATGAAATTTCTGGTGGGTGAGACAAACTAGTTTCATGAGGTACAATGGTTACTGGTATGAAGCTAATGTACTGTCTCCAGTTACACACATTAGATCTTTCTTCTTA
The DNA here is from genome assembly GCF_965113315.1 of Podarcis vaucheri. Lineage (NCBI taxonomy): Eukaryota > Metazoa > Chordata > Lepidosauria > Squamata > Lacertidae > Podarcis > Podarcis vaucheri. The sequence goes on along the minus strand of NC_138762.1, from coordinate 25,775,652 downwards.
ACCAGGGTTCGAGGTGGATTTGCAAACTTTGGTTAGCAGGCAATTCTAGCCAGTTTTAACCATTGTTTGGGCCAATGCTGACCAAGCTGCACAGCACGGTTAAAGCAAATCACCGAAGGAAGAGAGAAATTGGGAAGGGAGAGGAAAGAACATGTGAGATGACAGTTAGTGGTTAGTAGATCAGGAATATTACCTCTGCGCCAGTCTGTTATAGTGATATAAAATACTACTATGGAGACTTAACAAAAATTAAAGGACTGAAATCATCAGGTATTGTTTGAAGTATATGAGAATATAAGGAAAGGATAGAGACCTGCTGCCCAGCACTTAAATTTGTTGAAATTTGCTTTTGTAGTAGACTATCAGGAAGCAAGCACACCAGAATTCAGGACAATGCATGAATGGGCCAAAGCCATAACCTGCATGCACTGCAGCAGTAGGCAATAATAAGTATTTCTAGAAAATAAAATAAAGCTTTTTGCTTGTTTGTTTTGGCTGTGGAGTCCAAACTCAGTATTGTAATTTTCCACTGAATTCCACTTAAATGCATATTTAATCTAAAAGTCTCTTTTTCTTTTTCTTTCTTTTTTTCTTGGATTGTCTGGGATTTATATAGCTAAGAAGAATGTTAATTTTGTGTATACTAGCTGAGATAACTAGCTCTCTGTGGGGTCAAGGTACTGACATCAGAGGCATTTCTGAACAAAGATGTCGCAGTTGGTGGGTGGATGGCACTACTGTCAGCTGTTGCGTGACCTCGCATAAATAGTATCATCACGACTTTAATCTTTCGGGTGTTCAGAGGTAGTGTGCATATTTCCGTTTAACCCCTGGACACTTGCCGGCATGCATGACCCTTTAACAATTCCTGTTCCTCTGTCCATCCTTGGCACCTTGGCTCCAAATAGTCTAGGAATAAAGCCAATAGTTGTAGACATCTATTGTGCATCCAACCATTGTGAAGAGCAAAACAATGGAATATGGGACATTGAATGTATGATATAGGACCTATAAATCGCTCTCCCTTGCAGAAATAGGTATTGTGACACTTATCGCCAAAGGTACCATTTGGTATTTGAAAGTTCACCTTAAACGTAAAGCTTGACCCATTTGGAACAAGAGTATACACCTTTAATGGAGTCTGGAAGATCTATGAACTTCAGTGCATCTGGAAATTTTGGTGATGAACTAAACAAAGTTCACTACTACAGATTTTAGAGGAATTCATTGACACAGGTAGGGTTTTCCTATCCAGGTACTGGCCAGGTCAAGACCTGTTTAGCTACCAAGATAAAACAGCAACAGACCTTTGTCTGGAAAATACAAATACTACTAATATGAGCATGCAATATTTAAAGCTTCTAGCTTTTATAGGGGCTTTGGAACCTTGCAATAAGAACATAAGAAGAGCCCTGCTCGGTGATACCAAAGCCTCATCCAGTCAAGCATATGTTTTTTTCACTGTGGCTAACCAGATTCCTGGATGAGGCCCACAAGCAGGGCATGAGTGAAGAAGCCCTCTCTCCTGTTGCTGTCCCTGGTCTTGGAGTACACAGCCATCATGTCTAGTGATAACCTTATCTATGAGTTGGTCTAATTCCCTTTTAAAGGTGTCCATATGGGTAGCCACCACTACGCATTGCGATTGTTCCATCGTATGCTGTGTGAAAAGGTCTTGTCTTTCCTGAATTTTCCACCATTCTGCTTCATTGAAGTTCTAGTCTTTTGAGAGAGAGAAACTTCTCTCTATCCACATTCTCATGTGAAATTTATATGTGTCCAACTTTAACCCCCCCCCAAACCCCTTTAAAGCCCCAGGTGTTGTAACCTGGCACAATTATGACTGATCCACGACAATAAGTAGCTCTTTCGAGTATAAAGGTAGCCGAAGTGTTCTATAAAGCCAGATTCTGAATTTTATTTATTGATTTAGGAATCTCAGCCGTTAGGTTTTCTTTTTTCCCTTTTGTGCATCCCCCCCCCCCAAATTTTTCAAAAAGAGGGCGGTATACAACTATGTTCTGCCTCCATGGTCAGAGGCCATGTGCTTCTGAATACCAGTCGCTAGAGGCGAGAATCCTGCTGTGCTCATGTCCTGCTTCCAGGTTTCTGACAGACATCTGGATGGCCCCTGGGTGAGAACAGGATGCTGGTCTAGACGGGCCATGAGCCTGACCCAGCAGGCTCTTCCTACATCATGTTCCTAAATTGTGCGCAGAGTAAACCCTTAAGGCTGGATTCAACTAAAGGTTGTATTACTGCAAAGTCCTCTGTGTGGGTCTACCGTTGAAGTTGGTCTGGAGGCCTTAGCTCGGGGTCCCTTGCAGCTCTATGATTCTATGAAACTACTGCCAGAATATAACACCTTGTTTGGAGGATTTGCACTGGCTGCCAATCTGCTACCAGGGCAAGTTCAAGGTAATAACATATAAGGCCTTTTATAACTCAGGACCAGGTTACTTGAGAGATCACCTTATCCCTTATATACCCACCAGGTCACTGTATTCTGCAAGTAACTTGTAGCAGGATTTTCTGTGTAGCTGCCGCAGTTCTGTGGAATGGCACTCACTACCTGTTCTTTCCAGAACTAAATGAATACATTTTTGTTTCAACAAGCTTTTCCAGCTGCCTTCGGTGTTCATTTTTTTTTTTGTTTTTGTTTTTAGACCTTTAAAACTATTTAGACCGTTTAAAACTATTTTAGCTGTTTTATGGTGGGTAGGTAGGTTTGGTATGTTCAACTTGAGACACAAGTGAAAGATGATTAATAAATTAATTTTTTAAAAAATACTGAGATTTTTTTCACTGGTAGCCCCTGTAAGTGACTTGGACCGTATAACTATGTATTTATTGTCTGACTTTCCAATGTTTTCAGTAGGGCTGGGTGATACCTAAATACTGTGATATGACAGATATATCACAATGTATGGAATATATCTTTTCTTCTTTAAGTTCTCAAAGCTCTTAATCTAGCTCAAGGTTGTCATCTGAACTGAGAATCAATCACAATCAGTCCATCATTTGAAAAAATAAGACTTTAGAGCCGTTGCCCCAAATTGGCAACTAGACATTCCATTTTGGCGACTGTAACCTTGGTTTAAGGAACCATTTGGCCCCTAGCTTATATATCTGAGTTTCTAACATTGGTTTTCTTAAAATAAGTAATATAACAGATGTATTGTGTTAAGATATTGTTGAGGTTTACTTCATCATACACTTAATTTAGTAGTAATAATAATAAGAATTCTTCCCCTGTATCCTTGCAGCAAACACTGGCCTGCTCCATTTTAACAGCGCTGTTGAGCGAGTTCTCAAGTTCAAGCAAAACCAGCAACATTGGGCTAAGCATGGAGTTCCACGGCAACTGCAAGCGGATATTTCAGGTAAACAAAGGACACATGGTTTACATTTCTTCTTAGAAATATAGAAGAAAGGAAATCCCTATTTCACTTACAGATATGTACACAAAAGTAAACAGAGTATCTATAAGCACAGTAGATGAGCTTGTAGGTAATAGACAAGACTTATCTCCATGAGCCTCTTCACACACACGCATTGCATTAGATCACCTGTCATCTGAAAAGAGCTGTCTGTTAACTTGGACCATAGCTGAGTGCTTTGCATGCACTTCAATTCTTGGCATCAGTGGTGGGCTTTGGGAAGGTGGTGGGAGAGATGGATCTAGCCTCTCCCCCCTACTCCACTGATTGCACGCCACTGCTTAGCATTTCCAGGTAAGGCTGGTTAAAGGTCTTCTCACTGCCAGCCGATCTAGAATCCAGTTAGCACCCCTGCCCTAGATAGACCAGTGATCTGACTTGGTGCAAGGCAATCTTCAGATTGCATAGAGCACACACTAAGGAGCATGTCTTTTTTATTTTTTAAAAAATCCTGATAGTTTATTATTTTAACCAAAGAAATGTAAACGTTTTTGCTTATCCTGCACAGGAAGACGACCTCCGACAGATATTCATGCTCACAGTAGAGGTACTACAGGAATTCAGCCGGCGTGAAAACCTTAATGCTCAGATGTCTTCAGTCTTTCAGCGTTACCTTGCACTAGCCAACCAGGTCTTAAGCTGGAATTTTCTCCCTCCAAATTATATCCTTTTGAAGATCGTTTATTACATGTGGGAAATAATCACCTGATCTTGACAAACAGTCTTGAGGAAATGTAAGCTTCAGAATTCTAATTTTATTCCCAACGAGCTGCTACGTTTGCTATGTCGCTGCATTCTTTGCTAATCACTCATAGTTCGCTGTTGCAAATGCATCAAAATATTTGACTAAGCATCTGCAGAAAGACAACAATTAGCAGCACAACAAAACTGGAGCTAGATAGGAGCTGGAATTAGACTCCCGGGTCAAGAGGATACCGAACCCGGGGGTTTATTAATATATGTGGTTATACAGTTAGACATATACTTATGCTGAAGCTGCTATTTATATTTTTGTATTTATCTGGGTGTTTTTATTTATTTACATGGGAGTTGCTAGGTTCTTAAAAGACTTTGGGGCACAGGCCTATGACAGAAATCTGCCTCTGGGCAAATTAAGATGGCAGGAGGCTGGGGTCCTACTGACATTGCACTTTGCAGCACACCCCACCCCCGCCCCAAGCAAAGTTAAAAATAAGAGGTTAAAAAGGGGGGGGGAGGTGCTGGAGGCCAAAGGGCCCTTACAGAAGACAAGCCCTGCTGTTCTGATCATAGCAACTGCTGCATTTACACTTTGTAATAATAATACATACTTAATATGTTGTGAGAATCTTTCAAATCTTTATCTTTAAAAGCTAGTGTGCACCCTCTTGAATTACATTAAGGCCTACCCTTATTGCAAATTGTTTTTATTTAAATCAAATGATTGTCAAAGGCATTGCATTCTGACAGCACTGAAATGGTTCCTTTGTTGTCGTTTTTCAATTTTCAGCACCCCCCAAAAAAAGCCTACCAGGGTGGTGAATGATGTGCAATGTAATTTACCACTCCAGTTTTGAAATTAACCAACTATGCATCATTTTTGGGGGGCCCTCCAAAAGCTGTGCAATGCGCCTTTAGGAAGAAATATGTGTTAAGTGGTTTAGCCCTTCAGACCAATGGCTTCTTCCTGCTTTATGTGTGGAACTTTAAAATGAATGGAATATTTTTCTGTGCTTGGCAAAATACGATAAATTGAACCACACAATAAATTGGAGAACTGCCAGATATCTTAAACATTCATAGTTGGTTATAACTTTGGTTTAACGTTGAGTGCAAATGTTCACATCTTTATTACATGTATATTTTTATTGCCGAAATAAATCTCATAATATTTTGTAATAGTTCTCTGTGATAGGGTTGTTCAGCCGTGTTTATTTTAGAGGACTGTCTCCCATTTTGATGCTCTAGCCCCATAGAACTCATTGGATGTCCGTTGATTCAGAAATCCTTAGCTCATTTACTTGGAAATAAGACCCACTGAAATTAGTGGTAGTCCTTCCTCCCTTCCTCTTTCTTTCTTTCTTTCTTTCTTTCTTTCTTTCTTTCTTTCTTTCTACCTTGGATTCTCTCCATCCCACCCCGGCAGGATGGCTCTGCCCCAGTCCTGTATATATTAGGATTTTCATTTGTTCTTCTGCATAGCTTGAAGATGAACTGCGTTTAATTCTGTGAAGCCTGTTAGACTGTTATAAAGATCAGGATCAACAGATTTCAAAGGGCTCGTTATAGATTTGTGATAAAGCCAGCCAATAACATTTCAGAATGGTTTAAGAAAAATATTTTGCTCAAGTTTGCATACCTGCCAAGTGTGGTATCATTTTTGTTTCCCTTTCTCCTGTCACAACGGGATGGTTATTAAAGTGATTGTGCCACTATGGAATGTCTCGTCATTGTGATCAAACTGTTATCTGGCATTCCTAGGGCATTCTTTTTTCCCAGTCCTTAATACCTTTTATTCCTTGCCCTCATGCATGAATTATGCTGTGTATGTGGAGGGGCTTAAAGCTTGTTTCCATTGCATTCTTTCTGAATGGGACCTGTTGTATCTGGGATTCTTTTTTTTCTTTCCTCTTTCTTTAAAGCCAAGTCGGAATGTTGTTGTTGACCTTGACACCCGATAACTAGGCAGACATTATATAGCTATGTTTGAATCCTCACAAAATGTGATGCTAAAGCCAACAGAGTCCTGGCGTGAGACCCTCCTGGACAGCAGAGTTATGGAGCTTTTCTTTACGGTAAGTCCCATTTTGCTGTTGCTAGCTTAGTAGGAAAGAAGCTGGGGCTCCCTTCTCTGAATCCAGGTGAGGGTTGCATAATGAAATTCTCTTACTTGCCAAACAGCTATATAAAGGTCACACTGTTTTTGTTGGTTTGTTTGTTAGAGGTTAACAGAAATCTGCCTATGTGCGCCTAGATGCACGCTGATGTTGTTGCTTTAAGATCTTGTTTGGTGAACAGAAATGAAGGCACTGCATTTAAGTTTCCAGTGAATTTTAATAATGTTTAATCTGGGTGTCATTTAGGACTAAGAAGTGGTGTTGCAGTGTGAAGTTAGTCAATTCCCTAATAATGACACTTAATTAAAAATTCCCGGTCGATTATAAAAAGCAGACAGATCCTTGCTTGCTGTCTCGAAAGGCCCTATTCTCATTTGGTATAGCAGAACTTAATGCAGCTTAATGGCTGTTTTCCCATGTAGGCAACTTCCTACTTTGATGATGTTTCCGTGCAGGAAAGATGTGCGTCGCTGTCATAAGCGACCAGGGACACATGCGTCAATCTTGTCTTGCATGTTTGCTGCATGTGAACAGTGCACATGTATGTCTTCTACATAGATCTTACTACCATATAAGAGATCATGGCATTGCATGTGAGGCAGTCTTTGGTGCCTTCAGCACTCTGTTCAGGAAATCTGCAGCCATCTAGACATGTTCAGTGGTGCTTTTCCTCCCAAATGGGTAGCTGTAGGATTGCAGCATTGGTTACCTAAAGGCTCCAAATCATTGCAAATTAATGGAAAAAAGGACAATGCTTTAAGAATATAGATTACCATCCTGAAAAAAATACATGGAAGAAACCAGTTTAGGTTTATCTCCAGGAATAAAATTGTGTATTGCAGGAATGTGCGGGTATTGGTTTCAAAGCTAAGAAATATTTAAAACTCTTGTCTAGATGTCAAATAACATTTAGTAAATATTTTGTATAGTGTATTAATTTGCTTGACAATTTTAGCTGTTGTGTGTACATAGTTACTTGTGAGCTTTTTTATCTTGCTCAAGCATTTTCAAAAAGGTGAAAAACTTGCTGGCAGACTATTTAACAGCTGCACACAATGTGAACAGCTGCCTAGACAACCCAGACAGTTGCTACTGTCAGCTGGGAACCTCCACAAGCAAATAGTTTTTGCATTTACAGGTTAACCCTTTCTAATGTAATTCTCTGTTACGAGGTCTCTGGCTCAAAGGCTCACTTTTATTGGTAAAATAACTTATTTTCAAATTATATCACTCTTTTTACCAGGCACACTTAGATTTATTTTAGATGTCAAATTCATACAAATGAAATGGTAACTAACACATTTATCAGCTTTTTTATGGCTTACTAAGTATCTAAAAAGCAGAATCTGCTGTGCTGGCTAATTCCTGATTTGCAGTGTTTATTTGCCATACTTGTGTTTCAGCAGGAGCTTTGATTAAACTAGAAAACATAGCACTACAGTGAATCTCATTATATTTAAAATTCAATGTGTTCCTTTAATCAAAGAGAACTCTAATTTATCATCACTTCTATTTTTTTTAGTACTTTGAGATGGGCATTCATTTAATTTATATCCATAGATTTCAATTACTAGTATTATATTTCTTATTGGATGACTATTTCTTGATGTCAGATTCTAGAAGCTCTAATTGCATCCAATAGTTTATGTAAAGTAAGTTCCCTTGACATCCTTATTTTGTGATAAAAATTCAGTCAATAAATGGGTGCTCACTTTGTTGAGATGATTTCTTCTCACTGAAGACCTCCTGAGGAAGAGTGACATGATCCTGCTCGCAGAAATGAGGGGATCAAAACGGAATCAAAAGATTTTGCTGCAAGCGAAATATATTTGGTTTCTTGCGGGTTCTGTGTTTACCTCTGCTAAAGAAGCATCTATATAATCTTGATTGAACTTGTCGACTAACTTTAGCAAGACACTGTAGCCCAGGCATAGTTAGCATAATACAGATGGCTGTCATTATTGCTGTTTTTAGAAGTAGCAGCATGTCTGACTGGCTGGCATCTGTTTCTCTCTTAAGTCTCAACATGCATAGACAGTTCAACATGTAGGTAGGTCCCAGCGAAACATTGCCTTAGACTAATTAAATATGGCTTATGAAGTTGGCATATTGAGAGGGCAGCTTGGAAGGTTTAAGTGCCTAGAAATAATAAGACTCTTGATTTCAAATTCAGTGGAGAAAGCTCTGAGCGTGTGTTGAGTGTGCATGGACTTGCAATGTGCTCTTTAGGATTGCGAGCCATGTGACTATGGTAGAAGAATGTCTAATTTCCTACTCCCGCCTCTCATGTGGTGTTAACCCTCTTGCTTCCAAAAAGGTGCATCGAAAAATTAGAGAAGACACAGATATGGCACAAGACTCGCTGCAGTGCCTAGCTCAGCTAGCCTCTCTCCATGGGCCAGTTTTTCCAGACGAAAGTTCTCAAGTCGATTACTTAGCTCACTTCATTGAGGGATTGCTCAACACTATCAATGGGTATGTAATAGGTTTGCTTCCTAGAATTCGAGGAGGGAGGGACTTGCTTCCTGTAGTTCTTTGCAGCTTGAACAGTGGCGTGGAATACTTAAAAGATTCTTGACAGTGGGTCTTGATTTGACTATGCCGGTAGAGTTATTTACTCTTTTCTCTTAAAAAATAAAAATGTTTTGTCTTAACAGAATTGAGATAGAGGACTCTGAAGCAGTGGGAATATCAAGTATAATCAGCAACTTGATCACTGTATTTCCTCGCAATATATTAACAGCCATTCCAAATGAACTTTTTTCTTCGTTCGTTAACTGCCTCACACACCTCACTTGCTCTTTTGGGAGAAGTGCTGCCTTGGAAGAAGTGGTGAGTACAGATCTTTGAATTCCTAAAGGCTTGCTTCAAAATTTTTATCTTAAGTTTTTCGTTCATGTTAATGCTGAACTTGCCATGTATCCTCCACCCCACAAATGCTAAATATATTTGTAATAGTTCTAATGAGTTGCGTTAGTGTACTTTTTGTGTGCAAACGGGGTAATTAGAGAGCACTTTTTGAGACAGTATTAGGCGAGAAGTTAGTACTAGTTTAAAACTTGGCACTTCAGCAGTGAATTCACATTTTAAAATTGTATGTTAGGTACCTGCCTCAGTGTAGCAGCTTTTGAATTTTGCTTGAGAGTATAACTGGGTTTTTTTTTTAATTAAGAAAATATTTTTAACGTGGGGAAACAGGAACCACAGAGTGAACAAATGAGGCTGCTTTGGGGTGTTTTTCTTGCTATGACACCATACCAAATCTAGTTCTTGTTAAATTATCCCTTTAATGCCCATCCATGAAATCATTGCCTTTTATTGGGAACAGCAGGATTGAATTGGACACTTCTGTTACATGAACAGCTTTGTTCACTGCTGTGCCTTTTATGAACTGGTAGTTGAAAAGGAAGCTCAATAAATCCTAAGCAGATAAACGTCTCCCTCGAATACGCTGCATGTTTTTCTGTGTAGTTTGACACACCTACAGGAAAGTACAGCTTGAGCACCAGTACTGTGCCTGAAGCATGGAAATTAATAACCATCACAACTATTCTTGTGAAGGATACCCAATTGATACGACAGGACTTCATTCTTCCCTCCTGGGTTCTTCTTGCAACTGCCCCACCATTTTACTATTTTCACTGCAAAGCTTCACATTTGGCATAACCTAGAAAAGACACACCGCTTCCGCAGCTGATTCCAGTTAGTTTATAATCAAGTAAGATGCACACATTACGCATAGCCCCTGCCATTCATGGAAGAGTTGACTTCAGGGGCTGTAGAATTTGTCAGGGCAGAATGTGGTGCTTCATAGCTATGTAAAGACATATTGCCAGGCAAAAATAATGTTTGTATTAGGGGAAAGAAAAAAAAAAAACAGCTTGTGCACAGGAGATATGGTCAAAAACCCAGGGGGTGGTCACTCGGGAGAGGACATGCTGCCTGGCAGCGCCTAACTTGTAGAACTTCCTCCCCACAAAAGTGCATCTTGCATCTTGATTATGCAACTTTTGCTGAATGCTGAAGAAACCTCTCTTTACCATGGCTTTTGACACTTGAGATGTATATATTTAGGACACACTTTGATTGTAATTTGCTTTAAACTGTTTTCAACATTGTGTTTTAATTATTGTTAGCTGCTCTGGGCCTGTAGGGTGAAGGGTGGCTAATAATAATAATAATAATAATAATAATAATAATAATAATAATACCAAAGACTGACAGACCAACCTTTCATAAATTGGCTTAAGACTCTGTTCTGGGTCTTAGTCAGTGCAAACTCGCCCTTTATAGCCTTTATTCTGCTTCATATGAAATCTCTTTTCATCTTATAATAAAGTTTTCTTGCAATGCCCAGTGTTGTTAGGCCTTACCACTTCTGATTGCAGTCTAGTGCATTTTGTCCTAGCTTGAAAGAAGTAACCATTGAACTGAAAGAAGTAATTATTGAAAGAAGTAATCATTGAATCTGCTTACAGTTCATTTGTGCTGAATGGATCTTCTGCCTTACACAAACAGTTCACCACCACTTGCATTCTTCCAGTTTTTATAATGCATCCTCCCCGAAGGCTCTGAAGCCATCTTGTCACCAAAATCCTGAATGCAACTAGTGGAATAATTTATTCGCTTTTGCTTAATTTTGGATGCAATGTCATAGTGGCATTTAGCTTTCTTGATTATGGTTTTTCTTTTGGCACAGATGGCTATATTTCAAACACCAGATGGGTATTAGATTTCCTGCAGAGGATTCTGCACTGACAGTTCTTAATACCTTGTAGGTTCGTACTGGTACAGCATGTCCTTGTGCCCAAAGAGTCTTTAAACGTGTGTTCTAATTAAATGACCAGGGAGGGACGCAACACGGTTATCAAACAAGCCCAATATCCTTCAGAACTTTTCTAAAGGCAGTTGACTGACTGGAAGCAAATTACAAGGGACAGTTTCCCATGAACTGCTCTGTTTGTTGATGTTTGCCTTTTCATGGGTTGGCCAAATTTTCAGGAAGACCAGCCTATGGGCTGTCAGGGCGTTAGGCTCAAGTGGCTCAGGTTTCCTCATTCTTTATAAAGATATTTTAAATAGTGGAATGACTAGAACAGCCTAGTTTTTGCATGTGTTCTGGTTTCACTTAACAGAACATGTATTTTTGGCTCACAAAGCTAATTTTTGCTTTGTATTTACAACATTCCAGTAGAATGGCATGATAGATCTCGGGTTGGAAAAAAGTGTGAGTTGTGCTGTCAGGTTTCCTTCGTAATCTTTTACAGGCCTCCTCCAAGCTGTTTGCTTAAGAAGTATCCCTGTCCCACTTGGCAGGCTAGATGCTCATGTGTCCCTCCCGAGGTTCTCTGCACACAGTAGGGAGGGAGGTTCTTTCACAGAACCAGGAGTGTAAAAGCTCAGTCTGACATGAGAGCTCCCATTCTCTTGTTCTTAGAGGAGGATTTGGGGAGCAGTTATGCTATGCTGAAGTTTGGTGCAGGCAGAAGCAGCCCATGAGTGTTTGCTCCAAAAACCAAGTGCAGTACAGTCATCCCAAATCCCAAACACCGCAAACCCGGAAGCTAATGTTCTGGTTTGTGAAAGTTCTTTGGAACCTGAATGTCTGACGCAGCTTCCACAGCTTCCAATTGGCTGCAGGAGCTTCCTACAGCCAATCGGAAGCCGTGCCTTGGTTTCCAAACGTTTTAGAAGTTGAATGGACTTCCGGAATGGATTCCGTTTGACTTCTGAGGTACCACTGTGCATGGCACTCCTGAAGTCCCTCCTGATATGTGCAGAGAAGATCAGCAACAAGCCAAAAGTTGTGGCGCCATATGAACTGAAGTTGATAACATTGAACAGCACAAAGCACATTTGAAATAATTCAGTTAGGAAAAGTGTTCCATCTCTCGAAAATTGCTGTGTGCTTTGGTTGGGGGTGGGGTACATAAGTAGGCTTTTCTCGTATGTGTGGTTGTGAGGAAGGGGAAGGAGTAGCTGGGTGTAAAAAAGAATTTTGAGATTGGGAAAAGGAAACAAGGCCTTCCAGTTACATTTAGGGGAGGGGCTATTTAATTTAACAGGCAGCTTCGGTCTTCATGTTTTATTGTAGTACCACAATGATTTAATCAAGGGACTCCATGATATGTATGTGAGGCCGGCCCAGTGAGTGTACTTGGCATAAGAACTGAACAAGGACAATGTTACTGCATGTTGATTATATCCAGTTTTACCAATATGTGAAAAGGGCTATGAGTCTATTCTAATTCCATTGTCCATGCAGTGAAGAAGCTGATTGCATTTTCTAATCATCTTTAAAGAAATTCAGAAGGAAGAATTTCTTATTATTATTATAAGACAACTTTTGGGTAAGCTTATCTCTGAGCTGCTGCTGGAGTTTTTTTTTAGTTTTTGTTAGGTAGCTAAAACGCTTCCTTGAGTTTTGAGACCTCATAACTTGCAAAAAAGAGAGAGCCCGCAAGAGAGAACACTTATTACTGTGGGAGACTGACTGACTGGAGGCATTGTGTTCAATGATTCCTTATTCTCAGAATGTTAAAGATGTTTTTCAGGGACAAAATATATTGGTGGGGGTTTTTTTTGTTTTGTTTTCTAAAAAAGTAAACGAATTAACAAAAAGATGTCATATTCATCAAAATACACCTACTCACTTTGTTACGGTCGAAATGGGTTACATTTTAAAGAACTGCAAGTTGAGTTCTGCTCCCGAAACAGGTTTTTGCAGCCTCATTTGTGCTGCAACCCCCCTACATCCCTGAAAAACCAACTCTGAGACTTGAGGGACCCTCTGTAATGGCATTTGAGGTGGCCCAGGTGGCTACATCTGGTGGTGGTGTGTCTTAGTTGATTTTCCAACCAGCTGTTTGGATCCAGCCTGTCTGCAGTTTTAGATGCTTGGATCCACTAAAAAGTAACTTTCTCCAGAAAGTGCCAACTATGAACTGTTTTTGGAATGAGTGGTACATGCGTTGATAATCTGTGAGTGTCTGTTATTGAAAACACTTTGTCCTTGTGTTCTTAATAGGCACAGTAGTGTAACTTGAAGAAAGTTTAGGCAACTTTTTGTGGGGTAACAGGTCTTTTTCTTCTGTTTCCTTAGCTTGACAAAGACGACATGGTATACATGGAGGCATATGACAAGCTCTTGGAATCCTGGCTTACTTTGGTACAAGATGACAAACATTTCCATAAAGGCTTCTTTACCCAACATGCTGTTCAAGTTTTTAATTCTTACATCCAGTGCCACTTAGCTGCTCCTGATGGTACAAGGAATTTGGTAAGTTCTTGAGCTGGCAGTGAAGGTCTGGAATTGCAGAGTAATTAAAAAGCTTTGTTTTGCCTACAATAAAATAAATATTAAAATTAACAGAGGAGGCTGAAATCATATTTATGAGAAAGGAAAGGGACTTGACTGAGCTTTTTCTTCCTGCTGTTTAGCTCCCGTTGTTTCCTTCCCATGACAAACCACACACTAAATAGCAGAAGTAATTTTACCTATTGACTATGGGTTGGATCCAGAATTGTAACTCCACAAACAAAAGGGATCTTTTCTTGATGCTGGCTGGCGCCTACAGGATTATAGTTCAAAATATCAAGAGGGCACCTGATGGGGAAGGCTGCTGCAGTTTGAGCTGAGCCCTAAATTTATATACCACTGTAACTGTTTCCAAGGCATCTTACAACAAAAATGGATTTTAAAAATTCCCAATTTAAACAAGTCTAAACCTATCGGAAGGAAAAAGCCTAACCAAATAGCAACAACAAAAACAACAACAGGGCAGTCCTTTCCTTGTGGGTATGACTTAAGCCTCCTCCAGCTTTCTTAGTCTGCCATTTAAAGTTCTGAAGAGTCAGAATCTAGTTGTTGTTTTTTCATACCTCAAATATAATCTACTGCAGAATTATTAAGGTTTTACGTTTTGACAATTCAAGGTGTAGGGTGTGTTATCAAGCCAGGAAGAAAGAGCAAGCTTCTGCGGTGTTTTAAAGAACAAAATGGATATAATTTTTGCTTGGTTTCCAGTTTTTTATGTAGATTGCTTGAGAGCGAGTACCTATCAGAAGCCGTATTCCTTTTGTTTTAGGGAATGCCTATTGTTGGCCTTTTAAAGTATATTGAAGTGCCTCAGTGTTTCTACATGTGTTGTACAAAACATGGTAATGCTCACTGTAGCACTATTAGAAGCTTATAAGTGCCAGTACAAGAAATACTTAGTAAATGAAGCCATTGAATTTATAATTTGGCAATTTTAGCGTAATTTGTTTATAGAGGTTAATTCTTAGATTTCTGCATGATGAGGCACTCATCCCATGAGTAACCATTTAAAAGCCACAGCTGGCATGGCAGAGGCTGGCTTGTTCAATATCAAAGTAGCAGCTAGGATTCTCAAGTAGAGAGGCACTCTTCAGGAAACAGCTGAGGCTTTGAAGTTTAAGAGCATTATTTGACGGTTTGCATAAATGAAAGAGGGCTGAAAGAGGCCCTCAGAAAGAAGTCACGCCTTGCATCCTTACTGTGATGCCTTCAGCAATTTTAAGTGGTGTTTCTAGTTCCTCTACCTGTGGGAAGAGAAAGTGAGGAAACCAGCCATCTATGTTATGAATCTGTGTTTTGTTTTTGAGGTACCCGGGGGGGGGGGTGAGGTGGGGAAAACAAGCAGCCAGGGAGTTGTATCTTTCTGTGAGAGCCAGTGTGGTGTAGTGTCTAAGAGCGGTAGATTCGTAATCTGGGGAACCGGGTTCGCGTCTCCGCTCCTCCACATGCAGCTGCTGGGTGAGCTTGGGCCAGTCACACTTCTCTGAAGTCTCTCAGCCCCACTCACCTCACAGAGTGTTTGTTGTGGGGGAGGAAGGGAAAGGAGAATGTTAGCCGCTTTGAGACTCCTTCGGGTAGTGATAAAGCGGGATATCAAATCCAAACTCCTCCTCCTCTTTTTCTTCTTTCTTCTTCTCAACGTCTGCTTAACTCATTTCAATGTCAGACTGCCAATGGTGTTGCCTCCAGAGAAGAGGAAGAAATAAGTGAGCTTCAGGAGGATGACAGAGAGCAGTTCTGTGACCAGCTGGCCAGTGTAGGCATGTTAGGAAGAATTGCTGCCGAACACTGTATACCTCTTCTTACAAGGTATGGCCTTCAATCATTTCTGGGCTGTGGGAGTCCTTTGTAAATGTGCTTACAGGGGTTTCCCCCAGAGTGAATGCAATTACGATCAAGTTTTCTCAATACTTTCCCTCAGCTTATTAGAAGACAGAGTGACGAGGCTTCATGGCCAGTTGCAAAGGCATCAGCAGTTAATTGGCTCAGCCGGGTCAGCCTCTATTGACAATAAAGCGCTTGATGACCTATACGAGGACATTCATTGGCTCATCCTAGTCACAGGTGAGTAGAAAATCTTTGAACACAAAACCACTGATGTTGCACCGTTGGAAGTGGGTGCTGCTTTGACTGACGTTTTGGTAACTTTTGCTTAACAATGGAAGTTGCGTGTACACTGTTCATACATGATGATACACCCTCAAGGGAGCAGGTAGAGGCCATGCTGGGCTTTCTGTAAGTGTGACAGAAGCTCATCATAGCCTGCCCCCCGGCCATAAAATAAAATAAAATATAATAAAGAATGATCAAAAATGAAGTAACTCCATTTGCAAAAGTTTCTTAGTGCCTCTGGTGTGCATCTGTTGAAGAAGAGGTTTGGGTAAAGAATAGTACCATTAAACAACACATTAATTCTCTGTCGCTGAGGGAGAACAGTTTACATTGGGATGAAGCTGCTCTTACAGTTGTAAGCCAGGAGGCAGGAAGTGGAGAGGCAGTTTCTCTTCTTCTCCCTGCCCATTGGTGCTGCCTAGCCACAATGGCCTGAGCTTTTCCAGTAGAAACTCCGCTCAACAGGCTATCAACCCCCCAACCTTAAGTTTCTCCCCCCACTTTTTCCGATGACCCTAAATATTCAGAGAATCTTAAAAGGACTCTGTTCCTTCAGAGTTCAGAAAGCCTCACCACTTAGTCCCACTAGCACTGAGACAATAAAACTTACGCACAGAAAGCTTCGCAAAAAAACCCTAGTGGAGGTGATAGCTGCCGCTGCCAAGGCCAGTTTGCATCTGTTTTGTATGCAGAAAGTCCCAGGCTTAATCCCTAGCACTTGCAGGTAGGTCTGGGTGAGAGTCCTGCCTGATATCCTGGGGAGCTGCTGCCAGCCAGCGCAGACATTACTGATGGGCCAATTGTCTGACTCCGTAGCGTAGCTGCTTCCCATGTTCCACCATCACCAACCGAGGCGGAGATTCATTCCACCCAGATTTAGCTTTCTTGCTTTACTTAAAGCAAGTGGCTCCAGAGGCCACAGCCAGCTTGAAAAGAGGAAGGGAATGCAAAGGTGGCAAACAAAAGTGCTGCTACTGAAGGAGCCAGAATTTATGTAGCAGCAGCAGCATCTTCTACATGCTCTCCCTCAGCAAATAAGCCCCCTTGCCCACTTTTCACTAGCAGTTCCCCTTAATGTCAATCCCAGGCCCTCACCCATTAACCAAGTTAGGGGCAGCAGAGGAAAGAGCTTCCAGAGACGAGAGCTTCATCACAGTGCAAACTAATTTCCCCTTAATAAGCATGAACGGAACGTCACATTTACCTCCAGTATATTGCCATTCCCCACTCCTCACCCCACCCCACTAAGTTCAGGCTGATGCTTGAAGAATTAATAGTCCTGTTTTAGAGAAAGAGTATTGGTACGTAACATACAAATGGATAATGACTTCTCATCAGGGTATTTGTAGAACTGAATGTCTCCTTCCAACTTCTTACAGCGAAATTTTGCTGACGTGCCATTTGTCGAACCTTCCTTCTTGAAAATCTAAAACTTTTCACCAGATGACAAAGCAAGGTGTGTTGAACAAGGAGTTAATTGTAGGGCCTCCCAAGTTTTGAGATTGGACCACACCAGCCAATCAGGCACTTGCCTACCCCCTCAAATCTGCCAGGCAGCCACCTGCTGGGTATCACATTCAAATGGAGTTTAATGCTGCAGGAGGCGTAGACTTGCAATCATTCATCAGGTTCAAGGGCAGGTGGAATGGCATGATTCACATGCTATATATTCCTCATAATATATAGGTTCTTCCTCCATAGGGCTACAGTTGTTTTATCGCATCTTCCTAATGAAATACTCCTAGCCCTTTTGTATTCCCTCTGAAATGAAAGTCAGTTTCTTCGGACTACCAATCTTGCAGAGCTTCTGAAATGTTTCAGGTTTGTTGCAGGCACAATGAACATGAAAAAGGGTCGAATTGGCATTTGTGAAGGTTATTTGCATTGTGCACTTACTTAAAAAGTTAGTTTACATTTGCTGTGGTAGTTTACAGTGATAAGTATTTTTTTTCCTATTGCCTGCTGCTTTCCACCCCAGTGATTATATTTCATTGTACTCTTCAGAATGTGTCCCCACATGCAGAAAACTGAAATATGGTAACGTAAATGCAAGTTACAGCTTAAGCATCTGATAGTATATAGTCAAATGTTGATGCCAATGCTCTCAACATCTCTTCTGATGGCCCTTAAAGCAGTACTTAATTTAGGTCAGGTAACCTGAGGTCACTACTTTCTTTTTTTGTTTTGTTTGCTTTTAATTTTAAGGCTACCTCTTAGCTAATGATACTCAGGGAGAGACTCCGCTAATACCTCCAGAAATAATGGAGTATTCCATTAAGCATTCAACTGAGGTTGACATCAATACAACGCTTCAAATTCTTGGATCTCCAGGAGAAAAGGCCTCTTCCATTCCAGGGTACAACAGAACCGATTCTGTTATTAGGTAACTTATTTAGTATTTTAATGCCAAATATTGAAAACAAATCAGAGGTAGATAGGGCTAACACTCTAGATTATTTA
Organism: Podarcis vaucheri; assembly: GCF_965113315.1. Lineage (NCBI taxonomy): Eukaryota > Metazoa > Chordata > Lepidosauria > Squamata > Lacertidae > Podarcis > Podarcis vaucheri. The sequence continues at coordinate 25,757,506 of NC_138762.1, read as the reverse complement.
ATCCACGTGAGCATTGTGAATGTCACTCATGGTGAAAAAGTGTTAAATAGGCTTCGTGGCAAGTTGCCGTAGTGACCTAGAGTTGATAGTCGAGGAGGAAGTAAATCTGTAAAGGTTTCTCTGCTTTGAGGAGAGGTTAGTGCTGCATTGCAATTTAAAATCAGTTTTCACTGCAAGAGCAGCTATGACTAGACAAAAGCACCAAGTCTGGAGGGGGCTAAGTGTTTGAACAGACAAGTAAGTAGTTTATAATGGAAAGTGAAGTGAGTTGTGGGCATGTGTAGAAATGCCACCTGCAGGTTATCCACTGAAGTATATATTTATAGATCATAACAAGGCAGAAACAATAAAAATTCTATCTTTAGCAGGGGCCCAAGCGTACGCTGTCTTAAGTCAGTATGAGGTTTTCAAAATGCATTCTAGTCATTGAAAGGGGTAGATTTTTTCAACTGCAAGCTATTGGCTGTTAGGGCTGCAGTTCACAGAACCAATTGTGTGCTTCCAAAATGGATTTTAGATGTGGAGTTCAATTGACTTTTAAGGGGAATACTTGAAGGGTTTCCTCTCTTTTACAAGAGCAGTGCCAGTTTCCAAAATCTCATCTTGAGGAAGTGATAGTGTATTCTACTGAATTTACAGCATCCCCTGTTTCAGTTCAAATTAATGTTAAACTTGTGGTCTTTTTGACAGCTAATGTTCTTCAAGAAACGATATAAAATGCTTTGATTGCTGCGCATGTGACCCTTAAGTTGACAGTATTTATACATGCTGGGGGGAAATATTGTGCCGTGAGATGGAATGTGATTTGCAGTATTGTGATGTTGCAGTGGCTGAGTATTTTCTTAGAAGCACTGCAAGTCTTGGAATCACGGCACTGGTCAATAAATGTAAGGGAAGATGGGTATAGAAATGGCAACAGAAATAATATTTACCATGTTCCAGTATTTTGGAAGACAAAATTGAGAATAAATTGATAATGGCTTTCCAGAGTCCTACAAGCATCCTTAAGAACCACTTCACATAATACATGGTAAACACATTTGGGTTTGCAGTTACTTCCTAGGTGTTTGTTCATTACATATCCATTAGCACAGTTTCCCCTTTAAATAGTACAGTTGCCACTGCAGAGACACCTTGTGGACAAAAGTAGAGTTCTAAAGAGCCGCCTTATACTCATCTAGACCAATAGCCCAGCCCTGTCTTCTGCCTGGCAGAAGAAGCTTTCTAAGATCATGAATCTGTCACAGTTTTGCTACACAATAACCTGTATTCTGGGTGCTGGGAGCTAAACTTGGGACATTATGCAGTGAAATACGTTCTGTACCATTGAGCAATGACTATTATTATTATTAGTCTAATTCACTGGCTCGCATACTTTACCATTGAAGTCATTACAAAATTACAGCCCTGTGTGGCTTTGGACCAGTTTGAGACATTAAAATTGGCACGTCTTTCAACAGACGCTTCAAGAACTTTAAAGTGTGTTCCCAGCACTATCAGGGTCTTGGGGAAATAATTCTTCTCTAGTAACCTGAGTCCCAGGTCAAATGTAGATGACTCTTCAGCACATACTAGTCTCCAAGGCAGGCAGCATAGCTGTCATTTAGAGCATGAAGGAGCTAAGAGAATCCTTTGAGAACATACTCTTCCAAACAGGAACAATTACACCCAGCCCTTAAGAAATCCCAGTACTGATCATGTCACTCAGTCTACCCCACCCCTTATTTTGAAGATTTCAAGCCTGTGTGTGTGTGTGTGTGTGTGTGTGTGTGTGGTGAGGAAATAAACAAACAGGAGAACACGGGGGGAGAATCATGGTGTCTTTAATTTTCCTCAGGTTATTGTCTTCTATTCTAAGAGTGTCAGAAGTGGAATCCCGAGCAATAAGAGCAGATTTAACGCACCTCCTGAGCCCGCAAATGGGAAAAGACATTGTATGGTTCCTTAAGCGGTGGGCAAAAACCTATCTCCTAGTAGATGAAAAACTGTATGACCAGGTAAAACTATTTTAATCTAAAAGCATTCCCCCCTCCTCCATTTAGATGTACCAGGTGAATCAGGTGGTGAATTTGCTAGGGAAGGCCTAAGCTTCTACCTTGCATTACTAGTCTTGCTCACTGCTTCTTTCTAAATAGAGTAAATACAGCAGCATGACTTGGGGATGAGGTGCTAGAACTCTGAGGTGATCCAATTAGACTGGACCACCAGCAGGCAAAGGATTGAATTCTATCTAAAAACAAAAACCTGCCTGCAAGTAGAAAGCTAGAACAGTCATACCTTGGTTGTTGAACAGAATCCGTTCCGGAAATCCGTTTGACTTCCAAAAACGTTCGACCACCAAGGTGTGGCTTACGATTGGCTGCAGGAGCTTCCTCAATTAGAAGTCATGCCAAATGTTTGGCTTCCAAAGAACGTTCGCAAACTGGAACACTCACTTCTGGGTTTACAGCGTTCGGGAGCCAAAACATTTGAGTCGCAAGGCATTTGAGAGCCAATATACGACTGTATAGCAGTGAGTATTATAGAATCTTTCTGTCTGATGTGCTAAAATTTTACTCACAGGGAGTTCGTATATGGGGGGAAATTCCTAAAATGGCGTACCCCACCTTTGGCCTGAAATGCTGCAGTTTCCATTACCACCTCATTCTGTTGCATGTGTGGATTAGGGCTCAAATCAGACCATAAACCTTTGTTTCTAACTTGAAAACATATGCATGCAGCACCGCCAGGGATCATATGCCTCCAGTTATAATTACAGCATCCTTAAATTGTGGTTAGCCCATAAAGGTAAAGGTAAAGGTACCCCTGCCCGAACGGGCCAGTCTTGACAGACTCTGGGGTTTGTGCGCCCGTCTCACATCTATAGGCCGGGGGCCAGCGCTGTCCGGAGACACTTCCGGGTCACGTGGCCAGCGTGACAAAGCTGCATCTGGCGAGCCAGCGCAGCACACGGAACGCCGTTTACCTTCCCGCTGGTAAGCGGTACCTATTTATCTACTTGCACCCGGGGGTGCTTTCGAACTGCTAGGTTGGCAGGCGCTGGGACCGAGCAGCGGGAGCGCACCCCGCCGCGGGGATTCGAACCGCCGACCTTTCGATCGGCAAGCCCTAGGCGCTGAGGCTTTTACCCACAGCGCCACCCGCGTCCCCGGTTAGCCCATACTTACGCAGAAATCCAGTGTTTTGTTTTATATTTTTGAAAACCACCGAGAGGTTTTCTTACAGTCAAGGGATATATAAAATTTGTTAAATAAATTATTAGGCAAGACGGAAAATGTAAGTGGAAGACGATCTGCTGTGACATGTGAACATGGCAGCATTAGGGAATGAACTTGAGAACTTTCTTATCAAAGTACTGTATAACTTACACATCTCAAAAGATTTGCCTTCGCCCAGGGAAAAGGGATCCCTGGCCCTCGAGATGTTGTTGGACTCTTACCAGGTCCAGCTAGCATGGCTAGTGGTTATGGGAATAATATTTGGGTAAAATATGGAGGAGCCCAGGCTACCCAACCCTTCCTTAGCCTATTCAAAATTGTCAGCATATTTTCATGGGAGAGTGCTTTCTGTGCTGCTCGTCAAGGTACAATATGGATTACCTTTCTCCCCCTTTTTTTCTAGATAAGTCTGCCATTCAATACAGCATTTGGTGCTGACACAGAGGGTGCTCAATGGATTGTGGGTTACCTCTTAGAAAAAGTAATCAGCAACCTTGCTGTGTGGAGTTCTGAGCAGGACCTTGCAAATGACACTGTGCAGTTGCTCGTAACGTTGGTAGAAAGGAGAGAGAGGTAAGCCTAAATGTTACAAGCTGAAAGAAAAAGATTGGCCTTTCCCCAGCATTCTTGGTTGAGATTCTGATGTTAACTAGTTGCATGAATGCAGCTGATGTTTTTCGTTTATATAAATAGCAGCTGCAAGGTGCCTGAGAAAGGTTAGGTTCAATGTACATCAGGAGGGAAAGTTTACAAAACCCCCAAAAAATCCCACTCTCTTGCAAATTGCTATTTGTAAAGCCTCTCTTCTGGCTTGGTCCCATCAAAGCTGATGGTAATAAGGATAACCAGTGTTTGCTAGGAATATTCAGCCACTCATTTAATTACACTGTTCATTCTGAGAACAAAATCCAAGGTGAGTTCAGAGCACACAGGTTCATGGCTTTCAGGATGCACTGTTACCAAGTGATGAGCATGCAAGTATGTATAAAGCAGCCCAAAGGTTTATGGGCTAATAGCCATAAATAAATAAATAAAGCCCAAAGGAGTCCTAACAGCAAGACAACAGTTGAAGACATTCTCGTTTCAACAAGCTTTCCCAGCTAGATGAAAAAGTCTGTGCCCTAGATGTTCAATTTTTACAGCTTGTAACAATTATTTTAGTTGTTTTTAAGGCCTTGCGGAAGGCAGTTCACAAATTAATAGATAATAAATAGCATCATAAAATGCAACTGGATATTGTTAAAAAGCCCAAAGAAACAGGATAGACATCACCTTGTGGTTAAGGCTGTAATCCTGTACATAGTGGACGTAAGTAGGATTACACTGTAAGATGTAGTTAGGAAGATGCCAGGCAAATAGGCCTTGTGAGAGAGTTCCGCAGCTTGTTTCATCAGCATTTTTTAAAACCTCAATTTGGGAGCACTAGAGGAACAAGAATGACCTCAGAAATAGATGTGCCCCTGCAAAAAAAAATCTCACTGCTGGCTCTGCATTCGCTTTTGCACATCTACTGCTGGAAATAGTTGTCATTTTTCTAAAGAATCCCAAGTGCATCGACCAGTCTTCATTCACCTGGTGCCATCCAGATGTTATGAACATCAGCTGACTAGGCCTAATGGGAACTGTAGTCCTAAACATCTGGATGACACCAGTATGGTGAAGGTTGATTTAGATTATTGTTCTTTTTTAATCCTTACCATAATTTTAGGGGTTGTTTTTTAAGGAAATAAATCTATTGTATGTGTGTATTTTATCTTTCTGTAACAACCTAATCCAGGTGGAAAATACCTCTCTGGTTACTCCCCTAATCTAGGAAGGCTGGGGCACTTGGAGTAGGCCACCACTGAAACCCGCTTAAAAATTACAAACGCGGCATGGATGAAAACGGGTCCTCCATATACCTTGCTCATTTAGGGCTTTTGCATCTTTATTTGTGTCACTGCTGTGTGCTTTTGAGCTACATTGTCTAAATCTCCTTCTGCTCTTAGGGCAAATTTAGTGATTCAGTGTGAGAACTGGTGGAACTTAGCAAAGCAGTTTGCCCGGCGGAACCCACCTCTTCACTTTTTGTCTAGCTCTGTGCAACGAACATTAATGAAAGCCTTAGTTCTCGGAGGTTTTGCTCATATGGACACAGATACCAAACAGCAGTACTGGACAGAGGTAAGAGTTGGGAATCCCAGCACCACCTGGAAGACCACAGGCTTCCCATCTCCTTTTGCATGTGACAAAATTCAAGCAAACCTTTAAATGCCAGCTTATTTTAACATTAGTCTTAGTGTATCATGTAGTTAGGGACGTGGGTGGTGCTATGGTCTAAACCATTGAGCCTCTTGGGCTTGCCGATCAGAAGGTTGGTGGTTTGAATCCCCGTAACGGGGTGAGTTCCCCTTGCTCTGTCCCAACTCCTGCCAGCCTAGCAGTTCTAAAGCATGTTAGTGCAAGTAGATAAATAGGTACCGCTGTGGCGGGAAGGTAAACGGCGTTTCCATGCGCTCTGGTTTCCGTCAGAGTGTTCTGTTGCGCCAGAAGCGGTTTAGTCATCCTGGTCACATGACCTGGAAAGCTGTCTGTGGATAAACACCAGCTCCCTTGGCATGAAGCGAGATGAGTGCCACAACCCCATAGTCAACTTTGACTGGACTTAACAGTCCAGGGGTCCTTTACCTTTACCTTTATCATGTAGTTGACGTTAGTACTGCAGAAATAATTACTGGAGCCTCTTAGCCGCATAGAACCAAGTGTTAGTATTATATGATGTCACTGGGACAAAAAACTATCAGAAGTAAATTGTGAAGGACAAACGTTTGTATGATAGTGTAGGTGAAAGAATCAGATTGTAAACTCGTGGGCAGGAACTGCCTTGTTTTTATTGATCTTCCGTAAGCTGCTTGGGAAGCCTTTTCTACTGCAGAGCAGTAATAAGTACAAAACCACCAGCAAAAATAAGTAGGAACAGCAAGAGCACTAGTTCCTAAAGGTATAATGGTCTTCGCAGATTCGCAGAACGGCACAAAAACGGGAAATACAGTGGTGCCTCGCAAGACGAAATTAATTCGTTCCGCGAGTCTTTTCGTCTTGTGATGTTTTTCGTCTTGCGAAGCACGGTCCGTCGCAACTGCGCCTCTTCAAGCGGCTTTAAGAAAAAAGCGAACAAACTCGCAAGATGTTTTCGTCTTGCAAAGCAAGCCCATAGGGAAAATCGTCTAGCGAAGCAACGCAAAAACCAAAAAACCATTTCGTCTAGCGAGTTTTTCGTCTTGCGGGGCATTCGTCTTGCGGGGCACCACTGTAGCTTGGTTGTCGAACGGTGACACATTTCTAAAGAGTACAATGAAATGGCTTAGTTGTCGAACAAATCGGCTCCCGAACGCTACAAACTCGGAAGTGAGTGTTCTGGTTTGCGAATGTTTTTTGGAAGTCGAACGTCCGATGCGGTGTCTGTGGTTTCCGATTGAGTGCAGGAAGCTCCTTCCGCCAATTGGAAGCTGTGCCTTAGTTTTTGAACTGTTCCGGGAGTCGAACGCACTCCTGGAACGGATTGCATTCAACAACCAAAGTATCACTGTAAGCCTGACAAAGGGCATTCCTGAGCCATAGTCAAAAGACCCCTAATTCTCCTGAAGGCCAGGCTGGCTTCCAAATAAGTTGGAGAGTGAACAGGGTTTCAGTGGCTATTCTTCAGATTGTCTCCTATGGAATGGCATGGCTCTGTAAGGACACAAGAAAAGCCCTGCTGGAACAGGTTAGTGGCCCCATCTAGTCCAGCATTCTGTTCTTACAGTGGCCAACCAGAGGCCTATAGGAAGCACACCAGCAGGATCTGAGCACAACAGCCCTCGATTCCCACCCATTGGCATTCAGAGACATACTGCCTCTCTAATGTAAGAGCTGCTCTCGCTGTGTTAAAAGTCAGAAATTTCACACCCCCAGCTGAGGTTGTTGTTACTGCTTTAACATGGAACTGCAACGCATTCTGTTTTGCTTCTTCCTCCGTAGGTCCTTCAACCGCTTCAGCAGCGGTTCTTGAATGTGATAAACCAAGAAAACTTCCAACAGATTTGTCAAGAGGAGGAGGTGAAACAGGAAATCACTGCCACCTTAGAGGCACTTTGCGGCATCGCTGAGGCTACGCAGATAGACAATGTAGCAATTCTCTTTAATTTTCTAATGGACTTCCTCACCAATTGCATTGGACTCATGGAGGTGTACAAGAATACACCAGAGACTGTTAACCTCATTATAGAAGTTTTTGTTGAAGTTGCACATAAACAAATATGCTATCTTGGAGAGGTAAATAACGGCGTAAATATACAATTTGGGTGTGGGTTTGGAGTGCAAGTTTCTGAAGACTGGAGCACTTGGGCAATCAATGCTCAGCCCTTTTAATTCCCCTTAGTACTTGAGGTTTATGTTTCAGGCTATTCCAGGCCCTACTTGCCCACTACCTTTCAAACTTAAGAACTGCCTTGTATTCTTTTTCCAGTAAATCTATTCCTGAACAGCTGGACATATAGCAGCAGAAAATTTCCATAGGGAAGCACAGACAATGAAGTTGTTGAAATGGAGTTCACAAACAGATGGGATGTTAGCAGATGGGCTGACTAGAGACTGGAAGTTTCTGGCTTACTAGCAGAAGTATTTGCCCATTTGTAGGTGTTTTTCTATGCTGTTCCATTGCCCATTTGGAATGGTTTTGGCTTGAACTCATGAGCATTTGTCCTCTACAGAGCAACAGAACAGCCCTCTCTCTTACACTGCTAGTCTGTGTGCACATGCGTGTGCATGTAACACATAAACATACAACATCTGTCATGCATCTGGGTTTCATGCATCTGATGAAGTGGTCTCTAGCCCATGAAGGAGTGCGGCACAATTAATTTGTTATGCCTTCAAGGTGTTAGGTTTGTGGTTTTTGCTGCAACAAACTTAATGTATTTACCACTCTGGAATTGGTTCAGTCAATCAAAAATCCTGCGGGATGGGCTGTTTTGGACCCAGCATTAACATAGTTTAACATTACAAGAACAAGACTAGCCTTTCTCCCAGGCTCACATGCTTCCCTCTCCTTCGTGTTGCTGATGGCATCTGTCTCAAGAAACAATGGAGTGTGCCTCCAGGGGTGAAGAGTGGCCACTGCAGATACCATACTTCTGCATCCATTTGTGACTTGCTGCAGTTTGCCATATTGCCCAGCCTCAAACAAAATGTGGTTAACCTTTACTATGATTGGTGGATACAAGCTCACTTTAAGCCATAGTTTATGAAGCTGGCTTTTTGCTTTAGGGATTCACACAACACACTATAAACTTAAGATAATCTAAAATGGTGGACGATTCTGATGTTGCAGCTGCACTTGAGAAGAAGAGAGGAGGTTGAAAGGGCATAAACTAGACTCATTCTCATAATGCCTTACATGAGTAGAAAAGGAGGCATTTGGTTCTTGACAACACATACAGTATTTTTGAATACTTTATTAATAAGTGGCAGATAGTTACACCCATAGGAACTTGAAAATGGCTCTTGAACAATGAGAAATTGTTTGTGGAAAGCTCTCCCTGGGGAAACACACCTCATGCCGTCACTCAGTTTTTAGGCACCAGGCTTCAGTTGTTTTCTTTTATCTAGGCTTTTGGTGGTTAAGTTTTGGGGTTATATTTGGGTGTGATTTCAAACCTTTCCTGTGGTGCTCATCCTCAAATGGGATTGGCTAGGATTTTACTTCCTTATTGTATTGTTGGATGCGCACTTGCAGGAAATTAGTTTTTTTTTTTCTATAAAGTGACAAATGCAATAAATAATAAAAACACGGTATCCTAGAGAGTGTTAGAACAACGTAAGTAGTAATGGAAACTATTTCTTAAGCTTACGGCTGTCCTTACTGAAACAAATGTACATTTCCCACTAAGCCTCCTCTTCTTTTCTTTGTAGTCTAAAGCCATGAATTTATACGAAGCTTGTCTGACCCTACTTCAAGTGTATTCCAAAAATAATTCAGGTAGGCAGCGGATAGATGTTACAGCAGAAGAGGAGCAATACCAGGATCTTCTTCTCATCATGGAACTCCTTACCAATTTACTTTCAAAAGAATTTATAGATTTCAGTGATACAGGTAAGAGAGACTTCAGAGTGGGGGTGGGAAGCATTGGGCACTTTACCTCTTGGCATTTGAGTATCTAAAGCAGGCATAGGCAAACTCGGCCCTCCAGATGTTTTGAGACTACAATTCCCATCATCCCTGACCACTGGTCCTGTTAGCTAGGGATGATGGGAGTTGTAGTCCCCAAACATCTGGAGGGCCGAGTTTGCCTATGCCTGATCTAAAGCTCAGATGGAGAACCTGTGGCCCTTAGATGTTGTTGAACTCTCAACATAAATGGCAGCTCCCGGAGGCCAGTGTATTCTCCATTCCTTCTTCAGTATGAACCACCAGCTTTGATATGAACAAACTTGACCACTGAGATCATCCCCCCCCCGATCTCAGTTTCCTCTTTTTTGTTTTTGTTACATTCATTGCTCCTTTTGTATTTTTAAAGTTTCATACTTTAACATTGTGTAATTTTGGAAGTCAGCTTGGAATTCTGATAAACTGGAAGGCAGGGTGTGAATCTCTTAAATGGAAGTGTTATGTGTAAGTAGTTATGTTAAATTCTCGAGAATAATCTTTTCGAGAATACTCTCGAGAATATTAGGGAATTTTCATTTTAATGCATTGAAAATGATATGATTAGTTAATATGCATGTTTATTCGTGGTTAAACTTGTTCAGATGGCAAAAAAAAAACTGTATAGCTACTTTTATTCAATGGGGAAATGCAGTGAATTCACATTCTTTGTCTTCTGTAGCTCACATCTTCAGAACTGCCAATGGCGAATGACACTATGCCCAGTAACTGGATTAAAAAAAATCATTTTTCATTACTTACACTGGCAATATCACAGCTTGACTTGTTATTTTTTTAATGTGGGTTGTAAAACTGGTTCTTACATTAGAATTTACAGTTTGTGGAGAATAATCTCCAGATAATTTTCTAGCAGAGAATATTCTAATTTTCGAGAATTTTCTCCACAGAATATTCTCACCTATTTCTCACCTCACGTCACTATGTGTCAGCGTGGGTGCTGAAAACATGTGTATCATAAAGTTGTACATATCAGAATCAGGATTGTCTCTGACTCCCTTTGGACCATGCACATGTAAATCCTGGTTTATATCTGTGTAAGGTTTGAAAGTCTTTCTGAGTAGATAATTAAAGGTTATATGAGATGCTACACTGAGCTTTCCTAGAGATAGATTTTAACTTCATGATACTGAACTTTACAGGAAACTGTTGTGGCTAATTTATGCAGTGCCTAGATTTTGTACTTCCTGTACTTTGAACCAAAGAGATTTGTTGTACCACAAGGTAGATTTATAGCCAAATTGTTAGGAGGCATTTGCTCTGAAATATATTCAAAGCATCTATTTCTAGACAACTTTAAATTGAAGAGTAAATACAATTTTTTTAAAAAACTCACAAACTTAAGTCTGTGATGCAGTTGGATTGCTCAATATCCCCTAGCTGGAATTGATGGCAGTTCTCTTATTTTAGAGTTGCCTTCCTTCCTTTCCTAGTTGGGTTTCAGATTCCTTTTGTCCATTGTGGAGTCCAAAGAAGAATCTGATCCACCCTCTGTAACTTTACACAATTTATTCTTTGCATCATTGCGTATAGTGAGTCTTTAAAAATACATCTGTACCAAGTCGTGGACACAGAACATGCAGAACTGGTATGTGTGCAACATTCTGCTTCTTAGTGCCTCTGAAAAGAAAATTAAGACTAGCTACAGTGGCCAGAGTCAAGTTCAAGATGGACTTACTAGAATGCCTGTTCTGAACTCCAGTTGCTTCTGCATAATAATTTTTAAGCAGAGTGTGTGCTCATTATATATCAGACTTGTCAGGAAGGGAATGTGTATTTGTCTTAATGAGGCATATTTCAGATGTGCTGTTGTATCCCCCTCTCCTTTTAGATGAAGTATTTAGGGGACATGAGCCTGGGCAAGCAACAAGTAGATCTGTGTCAGCGGCCGACGTTGTCTTATATGGGGTGAATCTAATTCTGCCTTTAATGTCCCAAGACTTGCTAAAAGTAAGTACCGTTGAATGCAACATTGCAGAGAGGGTGGTGGTTTACAAGGCAACTGAAACTCTTAGCCCGCAAGTCTAGATGCACCAAGCCATTAAATACAGCAGTACATTTTTTACTGCTGCCTGCTCTTGTGTTCCTGGGTGGGAATACCAACCCATTCCTGGAAACTTTCTCCTTTTTCTGAGCTTTGTAAAGCATATGTACATGTGTATGTTAGCCTGAGGCTTGCAGAACAATCAAATTTTTCTAGGCAGCCTGGAACTGGGACAGCAATCAGGCTTTGATTTGGACCAATGCCAATGGGGCGGCTCAGTTTTCAGCTGCCTCAGCCTCTTACCACCCCGTCAGAACACCCCATTTGGGACCTACTACAGACTGAAGCTGCTGGGAAGCCCACCAGTGGTAGTTCTGTCTACCCAGAGTTTCAGTGGACTGGCTTGGTGAAGCCAGTTGTAATTTTTCAGAAATGCCTTTAAATTAGAATGCGGGGTGGGACTGTGTACACCACCTTGAATTCATTGGAGGAATGTTGGATATACAGACATACCTTGGTTCTCGAACAAAATGCGTTCCGGGAGTCCTTTTGACTCCCGGAACCGTTTGAAAACCAAAGTGCAGCTTCTGATTGGCTGCAGGAGTGTCCTGCAGCCAATCAGAAGCCGTGCAAGATGTTCGGCTTCTGAAAATCGTTTGAAAACTGGAACACTCATTTCCGGGTTTTGATCATTTGGGAGCCGATTTGTTTGGGAGCCAAGGCGTTCGGCTTCCAAGGTAGCACTGTAAATACAAATGAATATTTTTACATCAAATTGACTTCTACCTGCCATAATTCAGCAATTTTTATTCTTAAATCATAGCTTTTAAAATTATTTTTCTTTGCGTAGCCTGTGTGTTTTGAATTAACAATTTGGAACTAGCCTGCAGGATCTGGACTATGTATAAACTGAAGACATCTATGTTGTATTTTATAGTATTTTGTTTTTGACTAACCTGGTGTTTATAATCTGGTGCTAGAATAGAGGTTTGTATTTTAAGAAGCCTAATTAACGAAGATTTCTCTATTCCTTCCTATAGTTTCCGTCGCTGTGTAATCAGTACTACAAACTAATTACTTTTATTTGTGAAATATTCCCTGAGAAAATTCCACAGCTTCCAGAAGACTTGTTTAAAAGCCTTATGTATTCCTTAGAATTAGGGATGACGTCGTATCCTTTTTGGTGAACTTCTGTGTTTCCCTTTGCCTTTAGCCAGTGTGTCTCTCTACTGACCCCCTTACATGTACATGTTTGAGCGCTAAACTCTCTCTTCCCTTTCTTTAATTGCATTTGAGTTGAACCATGAGAAAAATTGATTAAGAAACCTTTTCTGGAAACATTTTGTAGGGTTGAACCAATATATAATCATTCTTAGACTGGACCTATGGAAATCAAGTTGACTTAAGTTAGTTGTGATAACTTGTCCTATTGATTTCAGTTGGTCCACTGTAAGTCTGGACTTGTGCCTATAAGGAGAATGCTGACAATTTTTTAACAAATTTCTCTATGAAGGTCTTGTGTTCTTTAAATCTAGTTGGCAAGTTACAAGGTCTAATGGCTGATATTTTCCTGATGCCACGTTCCTGTTTTCAGTAGCAAATGTTTTTTGATTCCTTGACTTTGATTAATCAGAATGAGTTCGGACGTTTGCCAGCTCTGCTTGGAAGCTCTGACCCCATTGGCAGAACAGTGTGCAAAAGCACAGGAGACCGATTCATCCCTCTTTTTAGCAACAAGGCACTTTCTTAAGGTGAGAGGGGTGTTCCGTATCTTAACTGTCTTGTGAGTTGCGGGCGTGGACCTATTCATTTTATTTCCCTAGAAAGCAAAGTCAGTATCCATGTTCTGAATCAGAAGTGAACTGAAACTTGAATCCAAAGAGACAGGAGTGGAAGGAGAAAGTGTGTTAGTGCCATTCCTCAAACTATTGCCCGACTACCACATGTCTCAAAGGTTGTACTCCAGTAGAAGAAATGACAAATAAGGAGAATACAAGGTGTGGGGCATAAACTCTAGTGAGCTGTGCCAAGTTCTTAAAATGAGCTTCTGCAAAAATTTTAGGGTGCAAAAACTGGATTGGGAGTTGCCTTGCACAACACTTCTGCTAAGGCATTGTTTCTAAAAGTTGGGTCTCCAGCTGCTATTGGACTACAACTCCCATCATCCCTGACCACTGGTCCTGCTAGCTAGGATACACACTGTGTAATATTCCTTCTTCTGATATTTAATGTAGAATAATGTTTGCAACCAAACAAGAAAGCGGTCATATCTATTCAAGGAGCCAAATTTATTGTAAAACTCTCTGGGATAGTTATCTGAAGGGCAGAATAAAAATAAATAAAGGAGTAGTTCCTCCGGCTCAATGGATATGCATTGAATCATTCACAGGAGCTGATTTCAACAGCTCCCTCCCTCCACCTCACAGATCTGTGTGCAATTTTAAAGTTTGTTTATTGCGGCTGTCTTGAATAGCTATGGCATCTCGTGGCTTCTATAGTACAGGTTCTGATTTTCAGCTGTTAACATGTATACAAAACTGATTTCAAGGTTATTAAGTCACTTCATTTTATTACAATTTAGATGGTTTTTGATATGCTGGTACTGCAAAAGCACAATACAGAAATGACAGCTGCAGCGGGTGAAGCGTTTTACACGTTAGTATGTTTGCATCAGGTATGAGCTTCTGCGTTTTTATTATTCTCTTCACTTCCAATGATCACAGCTGTGATGGTTCTCAAAATGTCAAGCAGCTTACGTCAGAGTCGAGAATATACTGCCTCTAGGAAGTTAACAACAAGTAACTTTGGATCCTGCATTTATTCTCACCAGTAATGTTCAGCCACCTATTTCCATGCAGAATAATTCTAATAATGGATAGGAATCTTAAGAGGCCTGTGCCATGCGTGAAGAAGTAAGAGGTGTCTGGGAGAGTGAAGCTCCCTCTTGCATGAATGGAAGTCAGTCACACCTTACCCTCAGCCTTAAATTCACCTGGTGGACTGAGACATGACCCTCTTCCTAAGCTTTGGCGCGTGCGCACACACACGCACACACAATCCCAGAACTGCAATAATTAAATATTGACCTACCTCAAATGGCTGTTATTAATACAGTGGTACCTCGGGTTAAGTACTTAATTCGTTCCAGCGGTCCGTTCTTAACCTGAAACTGTTCTTAACCTGAAGCACCACTTTAGCTAATAGGGCCTCCTGCTGCCACCGCGCCACCAGAGCACGATTTCTGTTCTCATCCTGAAGCAAAGTTCTTAACCCGAGGTGCTATTTCTGGGTTGGCGGAGTCTGTAACCTGAAGCGTATGTAATCCGAGGGACCACTGTACTACTAGGATCTATGTGAAATCCTTGGATTTACACGATATAAGTGCTGATATCTCTTCAATTACAATGGTTTTTTTCTAGTTTTTCAAACATAATTTGTACTTTTCAAGTTTATACATTTCACTAATTTTATACATTTCACTAATTTTACAATCATTTTAACATTTCAAAAGTTGACTTCCTTCCCCCTCTTTCTGCAGTTCCTTAAATTAATTTTTAGTATCCTCTGCATATCCAAATTAACTTAATTTGCTCATTTATTCATCTTCTTTAAATATATACTCTTATAACTGTGGATTATTACAATAACCCTGCCAATGTTCTTATCTGTTTACAATTTATCTGTAAATATTTAAGAAAACATTTCCATTATTTTATAAAAAGTTTATTATCTTGATTTCTAATAATAATAATAATTTATTATTATTTATACCCCGCCCATCTGGCTGGGCTTCCCCAGCCACTCTGGGCAGCTTCCAAAAGAATATTAAAATACTATAATACATCAAACATTAAAAGCTTCCCGAAACAGGGCTGCCTTCAGATGTCTTCTAAAGGCCTGGTAGTTGTTGTTCTCTTTGACATCTGGTGGGAGGGTGTTCCACAGGGAAGGCGCCACTACCGAGAAGGCCCTCTGCCTGGTTCCCTGTAACTTGGCTTCTCGCAGTAAGGGAACCGCCAGAAGGCCCTCGGTGCTGGACCTCAGTGTCCGGGTAGAACGATGGGGGTGGAGACGCTCCTTCAGATATACTGGACCAAGGCCGTTTAGGGCTTTAAAGGTCAGCACCAACACTTTGAATTGTGCTCGGAAACGTACTGGGAGCCAATGTAGGAGATCATGTGGCCCCTACTGGGCCCTGATGGAGCAGGTGGTTCCGCTAAGCTGCGAACCACCTGAAAGAGTCTCCTGCTGCTGTTTTCTGCAGATGCAGTAGAGGCGGTGAAGAAAGTCTTCGCCGTCGCTATCGCCACTTGGTAGGCTCGACATTGAGCTCTAACCCGTGTCTGGTCAGATTCAGAATGGGTTTTCTGCCACCGGCGCTCTAGCCGTCTCAACGATTGTTTCATTGCCCTCAGATCCGTGGAAAACCACGGGGCTGTCCGGACTCCATGCAATCGGAGAGGGCGCTTTGGAGCCAAACAGTCAATAGCCCTGGTTAACTCCACATTCCAGCGGGCCCCCAGGGAATCAGCCGAAAGGCCATCAACATGGGATAAAACATCCCCTACCACTCTCTGGAAACCATTTGGATCCATTAAGTGGCGGGGGCGGACCATCTGAATCGGTCCCGCCTCCCTGCAGAGGGGAAGGGTCACGGAGAAGTCCAGTTGGACCAGGAAGTGATCTGACCATGGCACTTCTTTGGTTTCGCTTTTACTTAGTGTCAGATCACCAACATCCATAGAGGTGAACACCAGGTCTAAGGCATGCCCATGGCTATGAGTTGGGCCAGACTTATTCAGGGACAGCCCCATGGAGGCCATGCTTTCCACGAAGTCCCGAGCGGCCCCTTGTAAGGTCGTGTCGGCATGGATGTTAAAATCCCCTAGGACAACCAAACTAGGTGTCTCCAGGAGGACATCCACCACGACCTGAAGCAGCTTGGGCAGGGAATCCTTGGTGCAGCGGGGAGGTCGGTACACCAATAGGAATCCTGTACTGCCCCTATTGCCCAACTTCCAGAACATGCACTCAGAGAACTGGGTCTTTCCAATAGGACGCCTGGTGCAAACTAATGACTTCCTAAAAATCACTGCAACCCCCCTCCCCACCCACAAGGCCTGGGTTTCTGTGCGTAAGAGAAACCTGGTGGACAAGCAGCAGCAAGGGCAGGCCCATCTGCTTCATCCAACCAGGTCTCTGTCACACATGCCAGGTCAAATCCTCCATCCACAATCAGGTCGTGGATGGCAGAGGTTTTATTCATCATTGACCTGGCATTGCACAGCAACACTTTCAGGTCATGTGGGTTTCCCTTGTTGATTCCAGTATCCTTCCGGTCAGGACCAGACCTGGAGGCAGGGATAGTCCTCAGACAACGACTAAGCCTGCTTCCTCGGTAATGACATGGTCTGGTCTTAGCGTAACTCCTCCTCCTACCCATGATCACTGAGATCGGTTGTCCGAGTGCATCCGCCCCTGTGGAACCTGCCCCAGCCATTTTGTTTGCTGGGACCCACTCCCAGGCAGCCCTGACCCCTCCCCTTAAAATCAAATTAAAGCCTATACAAAAAACAAACTAACAGAACAATAAAACTATAAAAACAAAGTTACAAACACAACATAATTAAATTAAACAAATTCCCACACCCAACTAAACACCCACCCCACACACCCGAGGCCTCCCTGGAGCCCCACAAGCTGTGGAGGTGAGTATGGGGCCCGCCCTCAGGCCCAAGGTGGAAAATGGGCTTCAAGGGGAAGCGGTCCTCCCCACAAACTCACGGCAGAGCGGCAGCAGCAATGTCCCGGGCCTCCTTGGAGCCTTATATGCTGTGGTGGAGTATGGGGCCCGCCCACCGGCCCAAGGTGGAAAATGGGCTTCAGGGGGGAGCGGTCCTCCCCAAGACTCACCGGCAGTGGTTCTTATAACATACATGAATAAATTTCTGTACATTGTAGGTAGTTCTGTCCATATAAATCTCAAAAGAAAAGATTATGGAGTTTTTTTACAAAGGTCCTTTTTACAACATCCTTTAAAGAAGGTTATTTTTATCATATGTGGTGGTCTTGTTGTAAGGTTAAAGCTTACTGGGAAATGATATATAATGAAATATATAATGAAATGAAAAGGACATCAATTAGTGTTCTATCGTGTAATGAAGACTCTCTTCTTCACAGGCAGAATATTCTGAATTAGTTGAAACATTATTAACAAGTCAACAAGATCCTATAATTTACCAGCGATTAGCAGATGCCTTCAACAAGCTTACCGCAAGCAGCACTCCACCAACTTTGGACCGTAAGCAGAAGATGGCCTTCCTCAAAAGTTTAGAAGACTTTATGTCAAATGTCGGTGGTCTCCTCTGTGTAAAATAAACACCAGAACTGTATGCCTAACCTTGACCCTTTCTGCAAAATGCACTGAAAAATGCTGAAAGCTGACTTAATTTTAACGCCTGTTTCTGGGTTTTTTGCAGCCATCCAAGATTTTAGAGAGCCCGGAAGTTTTTATATAGTGCAGTGGAATAGGAGGTGTCAACTCTAAAATCAGCTTCTGCTAATGTCTGTTAGCCACAGTCTGTCATACCTTTTTATGTTGTACAGAATAAACAGAAAAACTGAAATCTTCAAAAAAGAGAGAGAGAAAGAGGGAGAGAAAAGAATTCCACAAGTGTATACAGATGTGGGCACAGTCAAAATAACCAGTGCCTTGTCCCAAATGGCCTCAAATAGTGACGATTCAGATTCCTAATTTTGTTGCTGTTACTATAAACCCTTTTAGTGTGTGATTTAGACACATACAGAACTGTAAAACAATTTTAAGCTTTATTTTTCCCCCTCTGAAAACTGTGTGTAATTAAGAGAACAAGAAGAAGAAGAAGAAGAGAAAACACCAAATGATTATTTTTTAACGTGGATTTAGGGTTTTTGGGGGGGGGGATTCTTGTTTTGGGGGAGTTTTGTTTTGTTTTTTTACATCAACCTGGCGTTGCATGTTTGTGTAATACAAGTTTCTACATTATATGCTGCTGCCCTAAAGTTCAGAAAGAAGAAAGGTGTATATTTTTGTTTCCCCTGAAATGAACTTTAGGAACTGTAGCCATCTCATTGCCTTAATTTAAAAGAAATAATAATAATAATAATAAAAATAGCTGATGTAAGTTAGGTGAGAAATCTAAGGCAAGTTTGGGTCTTCAGAACTGTTTTAGAATGTTGGCATTAAGCTGCCATTGTACCTGTTTGCAGCCCTCCTGTGTTTGAGAGTATTATGTCCGTGTGAGTGTAAAGAGAGAAGTTCATGTGTAATTTTACTTTCGATATCTATTGATTCATGCCCAGGTTGTACACAACTGTAGTGTATTTTTAGACTGAACTAGACTGAATTTGTTGAAGCAATAATGTTTCAAATGGTGTAAATTATTAATTTCTACAAACTATTTTTTATGTTGGGGCATTAGATCCGATGGCTAGACTCCGCGAGTGTCAGACTTGTCTAGCCATAAGCCGTGAACGCTTGATCTTCAAGATTCAGAATACCGAACTGTGGTCTGATGTCTTGCCACCACTGTCAGATTCTGCGGTGCTTGTCTTCTGCTGCTCTGATCCCACTCATTTAATGTGTTGGCACTTTAAAAAAATAATATGTAAGATTATCTTTATGGTTTCATCCTGCACCCACCAAATAGGAGGTTGCCATGGGAACGAAGTGGCAGGAACTCAAGAATATGGAAGCAGGGAATTTTTGAATAGTTGCAAGCCAAACTAAACCAATGCTAATGCATATGCTGCTGGTTAAAACGAACTGTTTTGATGAAGGAAGGGGATAATTTGTCTCCAAGGCCTTGTGCTTCATCCTCTGCAAGATCCCCCCCCTGCCCCCCGCATTGGATATTTCCAAGTAGTAATTTTTTTACATTTTATATGGGGATGTATAAAACACTCGCCTCTGTATAAGCATCATGTTTTCAATTCTTTGCCACCCTTGAGCTGTTCATCTCAAAATTTAATCACACTACCTGATGCGTGAGTGTATACACGCACACACACATTGTGGAATTTTGTAAGGGTCCAAAACATAACTTCTTCAATTCCTTCTTGGTAAGCCATGAACCCAGAAATCAAGAGAGGGATTTGTCACTGCTTCTGCAAAACCTTTTCATAGAATGAAGACAGGCAGGAGCAAGTTGTTTCCTTGAATAAGTTCTGAAATACTTAGGGCTCAATTGAGATACCGCTACTAAACCATGGCTTTGCCTTCAAGAACACACCCTGGGCTCATGCATTCCCTTCTTCCCTTGCAGGCTTGTGCATTCCCCCCATGTTCCATTGTGCCGTATTTTGCAGTGATGGCTGAATGGTGCAAATGTTGGTTTCTACTAGCCATAATTTTTATCCAAACTAAAAACCACTCGTTTGAGGACCATGGTTTGGCTGTGACATCTGAACTGAGCCCAAGTCTCTTCCTTCTCGGTTAATATTGTTTTACCTGTTTTTCTAATCCAGTGTTAGTGTTGTTCTGTAGAATGAGGAAATTTCTTTGGTGCCTGTTTGTTTGAAAATTCAGTTCCTGTGGCTTCACCAAAGCCATACTCACTCTAATTATGACAGATTCTGAGTGTGTCCTTTTAAATGATTTGATAATTCGGGGGGTTCTAAAACAACAGCTTTCAAAACATGACCGGTTGTGTTGAAGGCTGTTAACGGTTAGCAAAATAGGCAAATGTGTAGCCTAGGTTTCACAGATGGCAACTACATAGCAAATTGGGGTGTAACTCAATTGCATTTTTCAGTTATTGTGTATAACTGCTCTAGTTTATATAACTAGTGATTAAAATTGGTGCCATGTGAACCTCTAATTTCTGGAAATGTGAGATAAGAGGGTTATCTCTAGAAGCTTTGAAAAGAAGCGGGTCTGCAAGATTCCTTTTAAAGTGTAAAAAACTTGCAAGGCAATAGTGAAACTTGCCCAAGAATTCTACCTTTCCGGCTGGCTTGGGGAAAGATCTACCAAACACTGCTGCTTTGCAGCCTCCATTTTTTTCCAGGGCATGTGCTACAGGCTTCTGTAGATGCCAGTGCAAAATGAATGGAACTTGTGAACAACAATGCTTGGCAGACTGGTTCTAAAATTAAGAGTTGTCATGGATTATTTGTAATCTTAAACTTTCTTCCTCATTTTAAATGTATGTTATATTAAAGGGACACTGTCCAGTACATTTTTACCTGAAATTTTTGTAACTGTTAGTAATATCTAAGAAGGCTGACTATCTTTTCTGTTTTTTGTATTTTTTAAAAGTATAAATGACATTCAATCTTGTCTTTCCCCATCCGACATGTTTCCAGATGTCACAATATGTATCTCCAGCTTCTGAATGTTAGCATTTTACCAATTTCAGAGATTTATAGTAGCTCTGGAAACCTGACTTGGTGCCTATGCACCCTCCCCACACTGGAGAGCTCATTTATTACTTGACTATGTCCATGTCTTTAAAAGAAAGCAATCTTTAATGAGATAATATGTACTTCTATTAGTGGGGGCACAAACAAAGCTCATGGAAGTCAATAAAAAATAATAATGCATTTCAGTTGGCTGTTAATTTAAGCCATGCGACCTTTTTAAAAAGAAATTGGTTCATTAACATAAGAGCACTTTGTTTTGGCACACAGTGAGGAATTATAGAAAATGCTTTAAGATTTTGATTTATGCAAGAATCTGTTATGCAAGCCACAGTTGTATAATTCTAACATATAAAAATATTGAATGCGGTGTTTGGACGCTTCCATGGGATGTCTGTTCTCATGATAAGCACGCCAATCCTGCTCCCCCCAAGGTTAAAGTCAGCCTTTCCCAAACATTCATTACTCTTGGGGATAGCTTTTTAAAATCCCACCCTGCTAATTGCTAGATTGTTCAAAGCATATGAATCTGACTGACACAGTTTAATACATCTAGAGTAAACTAGAGAATTGAGCACGGGGAAGTTAACTTTGAACTCATCATGGGAGTCAATAGAAGTGTTAGCATATTTATAGCCAAAAGAACCAAACAGGAATTCTAATTTGTTCTTTCATCTGATTCTTGAAGAGTTTTTTGTACATAAAACAAATATATTCAAAGTGTGGATTGATATTTAATGGTCTCAACTTACAACAGAGCTAAAAATCTGAAAACAGTTCTAATCTAAGTTCATAAGTTTTAAAGGCATACCTCCTAGCAAAATGTATTATCACAAATTATTGTTGAAATGAAATATAGGGGTGGGGGGTGGGGCGGTAAGTGAGTTTACATTTCAGTGAAAAAGAATTCTAAATTCTAATAGCAGTTCTGTCCTCCATGACCTTTAGCGAAGTGAAAGTTATTCTTCCCGTATTCACAAATACTGGGTATAATGCTTGTCAAGCAATTAAACAATTGTATATTATTGTGAAGTGCTTAGAATCTAGCTCCATATGCTGACTATAACATCTACTATTTGACAGTTAATTGACTACAATGTAAACTAAAAGAAAGCCCTGTCATCACAAAAACATACAAACAAAGCAATGTTTCACACTAATAGTCCACATTTGTATAATAATTCTAAAATTGGGTGTAGTAGGTATGGTAGGTTTTTCCAGTCTTTCAGTAGGGCAGAATCAAGGATGATATTTAATTTGGGAATAGGTTGGGTTATGTGAACTACTTCTATGCCAGAAATTGGTTATGTGTGCAAAAGCGCCTCACAGGCAAACAAAAACCATCTGAAATCATTGGTAACTCAGAGAAACTTTCTTTTCCTGACTGAGCTGACTGGAAGGGTATGCTTTTTGTTGAGTTGGCCAGCTGATGTTTTTGGAGTCATCTCTGTAACTTGAGATTCTTCACTACTTTGAGAAGTCCTCTAAGTAGAACATCTTCTTTTTGGACTTCAATGCTATGCAAAATTTGGCAAATATGCAAAATCTTTTTTTTTTCATGACGCAGAACACAATTTAATGCCATAATGCTAAAGGTCCTGTAAGATGTAGGTCATGAAGGTTGCAATCCTACACACCCTAGGAGCGAGCTCCATTGAATTCAATGGGACTTATTTCTGAGTAGATATGTGGAGTGTTGCGCTGTAAATTTTGTACATTTAAACATAATTCACCATAAGACTGAAGTAGAACATGAAACCTTTTCAGTTCCCAGCCTGGTCTCAATTAAACAAAAAATAGAATGACAGTGCTGAAATTGCATAAGAGTTCTTGAATCCCACTGCATATCAGAGTAAATGGAATATCCCATGATAAAGAGGAAGCTGACATTAAAAAGCCATAGGTTATAGTCACCTAAGAAGCCAGAATACAGGTGGCAAAGGGTTCCTTATGAAACTTTATTTTTTGTGGTGTTCATATTCTTGCTTTTTCCACCACAATCTCCCTTTGCTCTGAATTCTGAAATACTGTTTTCCAATTGTATCTACTCAAGATAAGTTTATAGTAGCACATTTTCAACCCAGTTTGGGAGTTATTCAGCTTTCTACCTCTGTGTGCCACCAAAATCTGAGTAGAATATGGGCCATTTGCTCTTGGTATTGCAGTGAAATGAGCATTCAGTATTGGGAAGAGGCAACCAGGGTGCAATTTACATTGCAAAATCACGATTGCCTTCCCAACACCTCAGATGCTGTTTTGTTTTCTCGTCTCTTACGACGCCAATTTTAGGAGCTGGAAAAACATGTTAATCTTGGGCAACTAACAGTTTGTCTTCAAATTATTGAGGCTTGCTGTTGACTGAGTAATGCTAGCCTGTTTCAGAAATAATTGTTTCTTTTCACAGATGAGCATCATCAACTTGGAAACCCTTAAATTTACCCACACTGCCCTTTCTCCTGCTCACACTCTATTTTTCAGCTTCATGCTATGATTGTATATCTCATTAATGAAGAACTATTGCTGTAGGATTTTTACCAACCTGCCTTGTTCAGCAAATGAATTCTCTCTAGAACAGCATTTGAGTGGAAGGGAAAGGAGAAACGTTCTTTTAATCCTGGCTGGATACTGAAACATCAGACCTTTCATTTAATTGACAGTGGGTTATGTTTTTTTTTAAGAAAAACACCCATAAATGTAGCACCACAATCTTGGTGCTTCAATGTGCATCGTTCAGTACAGTCTTTGGGTTTGGTATTCTTTGCTGGGTGACTAGTAAAATGTTTTATTGCAGAAGTCTTGGAAGTATAGATTGCAACTTTTTCTTTATTACACCTAATAATGCTTGCTTCTACATGAATGTTTGACTATCTGAGCTTCTGTCTTCAACTCTAAAAATCATTGTATTGCCTTTTACCAAAAAGTGGGATTATATAACAGGCTTACGTTTCTTCTATCTGTTCTGAAGCAGGAGGCGGTTGCTGCAAGCAAGACTACAGTACAAATAGTTTTGTCTGGTTTATTCTTTCGGTAAACTTAGTAAGTCAATGTCAACACTGCAAAATAGCTGGGGCGGGGGAACCAATATCCAATGTTTGTCACACCTGCTCTTAACTTTTGTGTCTATGGTTCATTTTTCTTGATCTGCTCCATCGCTTTTAAAACAGCATTTTGCTACTTTTGAACTATTGCTGTATTTACCAGAGAATCTTAGGAAGATCTCTTCTCACCAGATCAACCGCGGTGAATGCTTATACGTACTCTTCTACCACCCTAATGAAAGACTGTTCTGCTGAAGTTCTCTCGGACTGCCTTCAGGCTTTTATGCACTTTTGTGACTTTACGGCCGTTGAAATGAATTGTCTTGCAAATATTTTGATAAATGCATATGTATTAAAAACAAACAAAACCAAATTGCCTCAGGAAAGCAAGTTACAATAGGTACCTGTCTCTTATTTTAACTGAAATATATATATATATATATATATATATATATATATATATATATATATATATATCTGGTTTTGGTGTCTTCGGGTGTCTTCCCGTGTAAGAGTCGGGGTGTCTGGGCGACGTTTCGACGAGGTCTCACTCGTCATCTTCAGGCTGGTGCTTTCGGCTTCTTGGCTGGTTTCTTTCGGCTTCAGGCTGGTGCTTTCGGCTTCTCTGTTCCAGTAACAAGAAGCCGAAAGCACCAGCCTGAAGATGACGAGTGAGACCTCGTCGAAACGTCGCCCAGACACCCCGACTCTTACACGGGAAGACACCCGAAGACACCAAAACCTGCATTCCTGTACCCGTGAAAATCTACGAAAGCATATATATATCTCCATCTACAGTCTTTAAAATAGGCGCATCATGTTTAGAGACGAGAACTGTAACTTGGGGAAAAAACCATCAACACTGATTATTAGTTTAACCTGGTAAAGCAAAACCTTGTTCACATTTAAACATTCCCGTCCCCCCGTAATGTTGATTTCTATATTTGGTTCCTTTCATACTTTTAGAACAGAGCATAAGAATGAGGAATGAACAAACCACACTGTAGGTGTGTATAGGTTATCCATTTCCCTTGGGAAAATCTGTCACTGTACATACTGGTTTGCTATTGAATTCATTTTTGTTCTACTTTTAATTATACTGGTTTTGCTAAAATACATCTTTTTTTTCTTCCTGCTTTTTCTGGTAGCAGCCTGACTGCTGCAAAGGTATGGGAAGGGAAGGTGTTCTGCCAGCTTTACAGATATGTCAGAGTGGTATTTGTCATAGTGGAAGTGGGGTTAATTTAGTGGAAGACAAGCCGCTTGAACTTTTCTTGGAACAGTTATAATGTTCAATATATGGGAATGTTTTTATTGCCTAGTATTTCATATTCAGCAGTCTCTTTAGCCAATCCCAGACACTAGTTTTCTCAGGGAACTCTGCTGCTCATATGGATGACCAGTGCATTCAACAAGCTAGGTGCTTACAGACCAGAAAGCTGTAAAAATTGGCATGAGAGAGCAGCAGCTGTTCAAATCTAGTGAAGTTATCTCCCAAACCCTGGATTTTAAATGCTGCTTCAACAAATAAATACTCTTTAATTTCTGGATTAGGTGGTATTGTTGCTGGAGAAATGCCTGAAATTATTCATTGGTTACCCACCCACCCACTTTGAAATGTATGGTCTTATATTGATTACCTATTAGAATAGCTATTGAGGCAAAGCCACATTTGCTCTGGGGTGGAGAATTATGCTGATGCTGTTGGATCCTAAATTGAGTGCCCTTGTAATAATAAGGATGGACATGGGTACTGTAGACTAGAGAGAAGTTGCATAGAATTAAAACCTACTCATCAGCAGAATGTACTGTAGTTGAGTATAGATTCATAGAACTGTAGAGTTGAAGGGACCTTGAGGGTCATTCATTCCAGCCTCCTGCCATGCAGGAATCTCAACTAGCTCATACTTGACAGAAGGCCTTCCAACCTCTGCTTTAAAAACTGCCAAGGAAGGCGAGTCCACAACCTCCCAAGGGAGTCTGTTCTATTGTTGAACAGCTCATACTGTCAGAAAGTTCTTCCTGATGTTACGTTGGAATCTCTTTTCTTATAACTTGAAACCATCGGTCTGCGTCCTAGCTTCTAGAGCAGGAGAAAACCCTGCATATATGCTCCACCCTGCATATGATAGCCCTTGAGATATTTGAAGATGACTATAATATCTCCTCAGTCTCCTCTTTACCAGGCTAAACATACCCAATTCTATCAACTGTTCCTCATAAGGCTTGGTTTCCAGACCCTCGATGATTGATGGTTGCCCTCCTCTGCACACATTCCAGCTTGCCAAAAGCCTTACTGAAATCAAGATACACTATTTCCACAACATTCCCTTGATCCACCAAGCTTGTAACTATCAAAAAAAGAAAGAAAGAAACGAGATTTGTCTGTTATGACTTGTTTATTGAGAAACTCCTGTTGGGTCTTTGTAATCACAGCATCCTTTTCTAAGTGCTCATAGGCAGATTGATGTCAAGCTGGTGGTCTTTCCCTCCCTTTTTGAAGATTAAGACAACATTTGCATGTCTCCAATCTGTAGGGACCTCACCTATTCTTCAAGAATTCTCAAAAATTATAGACAGAGATTGAGATTACATCCACAAGATCCTTTAGTATTCTCAGATGCTGCTCATCAGGCCCTGAATATTTAAATTCATTTAAAGTAGCTAGGGGTTCCCTTACTGCCTTTTCCCCCTATATTGGGCTGCAGCTCCCTCCCTGTATTGTTTATTCTGTTATCACTAGGTTGGACACTGCTTTCCTTTGGAGTGAAGACAAAGTAGGCTTTGAGCAGTTCATTAATTCTAATTTATTGCAGTGGTGTACTTTGGAGCAGATATTTAAATATTAGTATTTCCTTGTCTCTTGCTCATTGTGTAAGTTTTTGTTGCCACACTCTTGCGGTTTGAAAATGTGAGGGGCATGTTTGGTGTAGAAGTAGTTACTAAAATTTCTATGCAGTCTCTAGACCAAACAAAAATTGTACTTCATCAAAGTATCACCTGAGGAGTTAGGGTTGGGCTGAAATATTGGCTTGAACACAGGCTGGAATCTGAACAAGATAGAGCCATTGGACTTATGTATCTCCTTTGCTCATAGCAAAGCAGACTAAGAGGATTTGTAATACAGCCAGCCGGTTTGCTGTTTGTAGGTGGAGTGGAGGCTCCTGTACAGTGTGACCAGCTTGCTTTAAAATTCTGGGACTCAAAAGTAAAACTTGAAAACATGTTCATGCATATTATATATGCAATGCGTCATCTATTCGGCATTTTTGTATGATGTTTTCACCCACGTTTGTGGATGTATTCCAGTCTTGGCCCCAAATACAGTGGGTAAGCTATAGCAGCCGCTGGTGGAATGAAAAAGAAAAATAATCCGGAGAGGGTACAGAAAGGGAATGGTGCATTTGGGACGGAGGTGAACTTTGTTCCACAGGTTAGATTTCTGAAAGAGGAATAAGAGTGTGTTTCATAGTAACAAACTCGCCCCTAGACATAATTTCTCTGATGCATGTCCTGTTGATTTTGATTAACTTTCAAGGAAGGGGCTCTCTTCCTCCAGAGAAGCTTGCTTAGGATTGCATCCATGATCATGATGATGTGCCTTGTTTAGGTGCTATACAAAGACATAAACACACATGATCAGATCGGTTGCTCTTCCCATTTGTTCTACTAGTAGACAAGGGGGATGCAATTCATAGAGTCTGTCTCTTTGCAAGGAAGAGAGCCCCTCTCCATATTCCTGGTCATAACAGTACCAAGATGGAAAAAGCCATGTATTAACACACCTGAGTGATGTCCAGCTTTCAACAGCCATATGCTCTTCACCACAACAAACTAGTTCCAATTAGCATTAGAAGAAGAAAAAGGGCCATGGCAGCGGGAACAGTAGGAGAACAGCTCTCACCCAAACCAAATAAACATACTACTACAATCAGGATTACTGTGTCCCACCTTCCACCCTGCAGTGAGAAAGAAAGGGAGACACAGGGAAGATTCTTTCAATCTCCTGACTTAAATAAGAACCAATATTTGATTTTTCTGCAGAAAGAATCCTAAGATGGGATATTCAACAGCTCTCCCCATATGGGTCAGGAACTTGCCTGAGCAACCATCTATAGTCAGATGTAAGGTAAACAGCATTTCCATGCACTCTGGCTTCTGTCACAGTGCTCTTGCACCAGAAGTGGTTTAGTCATACTGGATGCATGACTCTGGAAAGCTGTCTGGGGACAAATGCTGGCTCCCTTGGTCTGAAAGCGAGATGAGTGCTGCACTCCATAGTCGCCTTTGGCTGGACTTAACTGTCCAGGGGTCCTCCCCTACACTGAGACTTTCTTCTGGAGCATCCTCCTGCTGAACAAAGCTTTGACCAAGGAAAATGTATCTGATCCATAGTACCTGATAAAGGAAGAAACTGAGGACCAGGTGGCTATTCTACAGATATCAGCCAGGAGCTTTAATACTGGGTGCAGCCAAGGTAGCAGCACGCCTGGTGGAGTGAGCAATAATGCCCCCAGACACAGCAATAGCAAACACCTCATAGCATTGCAATGCAGTGCATGCTTTGATCCAGCATGCCAAAGTTGCTGTCAGTACTACCGTTGAGGTGAAAGGAGGCACAAGATAAAACATTACAGTGGTACCTAGGGTTACAGATGCTACAGGTTACAGACTCCGCTAACCCAGAAATAGTACCTTGGGTTAAGAACTTTGCTTCAGGATGAGAACAGAAATCGCGCAGCAGCGGTGCGGCGGCAGCAGGAGGCCCCATTAGCTAAAGTGGTGCTTCAGGTTAAGAACAGCTTCAGGTTAAGAACGGACCTCCAGAACGAATTAAGTTCTTAACCCGAGGTAAGATTTTGATGGCCCATTGGAAATCTAGTTTAATTCTTGTTCCATGGGAGCTGTCAGAAAACAACAAAATGATGGCCATATGACCTCTTGAGCCCTGTGCAACATGGAGTTGATATTAGTGGGAGGAATTGTTATGGCAAAGGAGGTAATGTTTCTAGATAGAGTACCTTGCATGACACTGCCCTAGAACAGTTAGCCACGGAATCAACCAGAGGGGCAGCAGCCCTCGATTTAATATTACAGTGGTGCCTCGCAAGACGAAATTAATTCGTTCCACAAGTCTCTTCGTCTTGCGAGTTTTTCATCTTTCGATGCACGGTTTCCCATAGGAATGCATTGAAAATCAATTAATGCGTTCCTAGGGAAACCGCCTTCAGACCAGGTCCGGGGACAGTCTGTCCCCGGACCTCTTCTGAAGGCTGGGGGGGGGGGGACAAGGGCTTTTCTTCCCACCCCCAGCATTTTAAAAAACCCCGGGACAGCGGAGGACTTCTCCGCTGTCCGGGGCGATTTAAAAGCCCCTGGGAAGGCAGGCAGGGGGGACAAAGACTTTTGCCCCCCACCAGCCTTCAGAAGAGGTCCTGGACCTCTTCTGAAGGCGGGCGGGGGCGAAAGTCTTTGCTCCCCCCCGCCTGCCTTCAAAAGCCCTCCGGGACAGGCAGGCAGGGGGGAGCAAAGACTTTCGCCCCCCCCCGCCTGCCTTCAGAAGGTGTTCCCTCCCCACCGCCCGGCTTCGGAGGAGGTCCGAGGACAGTGGGGAAGACGCACTGCACTTCCCCGCTGTCCCTGAGATTTCCCTATGGGCTGTCGTCTTGCGAAGCAAGCCCATAGGGAAATTCGTCTTGCGAAGCGCCTCCAAAACGGAAAACCCTTTCGTCTAGCGGGTTTTCCGTCTTGCGAGGCGTTCGTCTTGCGAGGTACCACTGTAAGTGGTGCCCAGGACTTGGGGCAGTATGGGAGTGTTGTCGAACCAGGCAATAGCCGTGACCATCAGGCTAACCAGTTTTATATATCCAGTCAGTGGCGTAGCGTGGGTTGTCAGCACCCGGGGCAAGGCAAGTAATTTGCGCCCCCTAACCCACGGATTTGCGCCCCCTAACCCGTGGATTTGCGCCCCCTAACCCTAACCCCCAGATATTGCGCCCGGTGCCTCCGGCCCTCCCTGCACCCCCCACGCTACGCCACTGTATCCAGTAACCATTTGGAACAGCACTACTTAACAGTAACTGATTTGTTACACCAATGTACAAACTGGAGAGAGAAAAAGCTTGCTCAGAACGAAGACTCAATTCCTAAACTTGGGAGCAAGCCCCATTCAGCTCAATGGGTCTTACTTCCCGGGAGACTGCAATCCTAAATAAATCTGGTAGTCCGAGTGACTGAAACCCCCTCGGGTCTTTTGCAATGGCAGGGTCACGTAGCTGAACTTAATTGTAATACAGAACTAATGAATGTTGTTCTCTCCAATAGCATTTTTTAAAACCCTTCCCTTCGTTTCCCATTTCTCTCCCCTTCTGTTTATTCCCTTCAAATAGCTCCCCCCCCCTTTTATTTAAACGCCTCTCTCCCCTCTTTATTTTAATTCTCATGCTTCCAAGTCGGTTTTCCTTACTTGGTTTATAGGTAAGCTTTGCATGTTTATTAACTGGCCCGTCCCACCCACCCACACTCCGTTAATATAAAATTAAATAATAAAGATGAGGTGTGTCATAAACGCAGGTGGCAAGATTAAAGAAAACAGTAAAATAAATCAGGCTCGCTCTGAGGGACAAACAGGGCGAGCAAAGGAGCCGCTTTCCCTCCGCTAGAGGGCGCCAGAGAGAAGCTTCCCGGCTGCTCGCGAGGGGAGGCGGGCGGAGCCTGGCGAAGGGAGGCCGCGGGCGGAGAGGCCGCCGCGCTGCGGTGAGTGGCGGGGAAGGGGAAATGGCTGCCGGCGCAGGAGGGAAGGAGCGGAGGCCCGGAAGAGATGGGGAGGCCCGGCAGCTCTCAGTGTTGTGCCTATGGGGGGAATAGGTTGGACGAAGAGGACGTGCCATGGGACGGGGCGGGTGGGGAGAGAAGGTTTGCATTGGGCAGGGCTCGCAGCATCATGGAGAAGGTTAGCGACAGGGGCAAAAGTGGCGTGTGAGGCAGCATGTTCCCGCAAATAGCGCTCTGGGTTTATTTATTGTGTGTTTTTTTCCTTGTGAAGGTCAGGTGTGTCTGCGTGTGTTTGCAGAGTCCCTCCACGCCGCAGTTCCCAACGCACTTCCTTAAAAAACTTTTTTTTTTTGGGCAGTCAGTGTGGCAAACTTGTTCTATTTAGCATCGCCTTCCAGGGATGCATGCATAGCAGTTTGGGGCGCTCTCGAAGTCGCTAGCCCAGATTCCCCCCTTTTCTTTTTCTTTTTGAAAGGACAGGAAGAGGGAGCATATAAAAGGTTGCACAAGTGGGTGGTATTGAGAAGAGACAGCGAGCCCAAATTGCTTCAGGAAGTGTAAAACTCTCCCTGGTCCCTTGGCTGGACCCGAAGTTCCCTGCTGAGTTTGCAGCTGAGCAGAAGTCAAGGAAGGTCTTGGTATGCTTTACTTCACTCCAGCACCTGCAAATATGAATTGGGCGAATAGGGTCTTAAGTGTGGTGGCTTCCTTGAACTAATCGGGTTGGGGATGGAGAACCTGTGGCAATCTCAGCACAGTCCATAGTCTGGGATGGTAGGAGTTGTAATCCAATAACGTCTGGCAGGACACAGGCTCCTCATCTCTGCTTAGATAAAAATCAAAACCAATAGTACAATGTAGGTCAAGCAGCAAAGTGACTTCCGACGCATTGTGAGCTTTATGACGGAGTGGGGCTTGAGTCTGACTATTTCCAAACCTCACCCCACACGCCAACCGCTATACAAAGTTATATAAAGAAATTGTGTCCCGATCAGTTATATGTTTCTGATATAAATTGGTCACGTAAAGCCCCAGAGTGGTGGTGAACTAGGCAATAATTTTTTAAGAAGCATTTCTGTAATGCACTAGAGAGATGTTTTTAACATCTATATAGAGCCGCTGGGAGAGATCATTGGGGGGTTTGGGCTAGGTGTTTATCAGTATATGGATGATATCCAGCTCTGCCTCTCTTTTATATCGGAACCAGTAAAGGCAGTGAATGACCTGTGTGAGTGTCTGGAGGCAGTTGGAAGATGGATGGGGGCTAACAAAATTGAGGTTGAATCCTAACAAGACAGAAATACTGTTTTGGGGGGACAGGGGGCGGGCAGGTGTGGGGGACTCCCTAGTCCTGACTGGGGTAAGTGTGCGCCTGAAGGACCAGGTGCGCAGCCTGGGAGTCATTTTGGACTCACAGCTGTCCATGGAGGTGCAGGTCAATTCTGTGTCCAGGGCAGCTGTCTACCAGCTCCATCTGGTATGCAGGCTGAGACCCTACCTGCCTGCGGACTGTCTTGCCAGAGTGGTACATGCTCTAGTCATCTCCTACTTGGACTACTGCAATGCACTCTACATGGGGCTACATTTGAAGGTGACATGGAAACGACAATTAATCCAGAATGCAGCAGCTATACTGGTGACTGGGAGCGGCCACTGAGACCATATAATACCGGTCCTGAAATACCTACATTGGCTCCCAGTATGTTTCCAAGCACAATTCAGAGTGTTGGTGCTGACCTTTAAAGCCCTAAACAGCCTTGGCCCAGTATACCTGAAGGAGCGTCTCCACCCCCATGGTTCAGCCCAGACACTGAGGTCCAGCTCCAAGGGCCTTCTGGCAGTTCCCTCACTGCGAGAAGTGAGGTTACAGGGAACCAGGCAGAGGGCCTTCTTGGTAGTGGCGCCTGCCCTGTGGAACACCCTCCCATCAGATGTCAAGGAAATAAACAACTGTCAGACTTTTAGAAGATATCTGAAGGTAGCCCTGTATTGGGAAAAAATTAATGTCTTAAGTTTTACAAATTTTTTTATATGTACTGTAAGCTGCCCAGAGTGGCTGGGGAAACCCAGCCAAATGGGTGGGGTATAAAGTTACTATTACTATTACTACTGCTACTACTACTACTACTACTAAATTGCTTTAGGCATACATTTGTCAAATATGACCTTAATCCATACAAGACTTTTCATTATGAACCATGTTTAACATACCGTAAATATACACAGCTGGAAGTTTGTAGACATGAAAACATGTTTCTTTTGAAGTTGACAGCTGTGCTGATATTGGCTCAGAAGAGAATAATAAAATATACAGTTTAAACATCATAATTTTGCTTGACACCTTAAAAGTGAAACTAAAGAGCGTTTCTAGTTCTCTTGCTCCCCACCAATTAAAATGTAACTTCAACATGAAAATAACATAGGAAGGGAATTAATCTGGAATAATATCAGCTGCAAACACCCACAGTATTTGAGAACTCCTTTCCTATAAGGATTCCTAGAGATGCTCTCCGTGGTGTATGGGCAGTCAAAATGTATGAAATTTAAAATATTTCTGAAATATTGCCAATTTTTGTTGTTGCCAGAAATGAGAAAACACTCTCATCTCTGCCTCTTATGGCAAAGAGATATAATTTTACAGCTAGTCCTTGTATCTTTTGAAGATTTTTGTTAATTAACAAAAGGGTTGTTTTATTTTGCTTTGCTTTGCGTCTAGAAAATGAGTGACAGTGACGATGATGTCCCTCAGCTTTCATCTGAAGCCTTATCTGCTCTGCAAGAGTTCTATATTGAGCAACAGCAGAGAGAAGACGTTAAGGCAACAGAAAGATTTGATAACAATTCTCTTGGCTCAATAGAAGAGAACTGGGTAAGCAGGTGCATTTTGACTAAAATACAGTTTGTGGTAGCACTTCTATAGAATGGCACAGGATCACAGATATGCAGGACAAAATAATGAGAAGAGAGGCACCCAACAAGACTGTCAATAGTTGGAATGCTAAATGACATCGAGATCCACCATTATTGTTACAGCTCAGGTGAAATTTTTTACTTGGTTTTGGCTTTAAAGTCAGCTTGCTGTATTGAGAAACAGTTCAGAGAATGTAAACTCTGGGCAAGCAAATTGTCTATAGTGGTGTGTGTTCCTCTGTTTGTTAGACATTGACCGCATTAGTATAATTGCACTATTTCCACTCATTAGCTTGCTTCTCATGGGAAACTTGCAGTTTGGGAAAGTGGAAGAGAGATTATCTTTTCCTTCAGTGAAAAATTAAGCGGAACCGAAGATCCAATTTAATACTAAGAAACAAAGTTATCATTGGCTCAGTTTTTTCTACCTAACCTGTACTTTCCAGTTTTTCTCATGACAAAGAAATGGGTATGAACTGGATATTTGGAAAATATTACTTGTATTCTTGATCCCAGTTTGGGACACGAAACTCTCATCATATGTCTTCCAAGCATCAAGCATGTGGTCCTCCCCCACCCTGCGTGTTTCCCATTCCAGTTTCCTTGCCCACTTCTCTTGGCAGCTAGTTCCTGGTGTGTCTCATAAGCTTGGGCCGCAAACATGTACATATTTTAAATACTGTAACAAATTATGAATTGTTAACATGAATGTGATTCAGGAGTGTATGTCCACTGTCTTCACCCAGCAGCCAGTCCTCAACCCCTGTTGTTGCTGCTGATGCTTCTCTGGCTCCCTCCCCACACTCAGCATTGTCTACTCAGTCCATTGTATCTTATCATCTTGATCCTTCCACAGTCTGACCTTTCAGTTCTCTACCATGATCATTGACATGTTGTGTCTCCCTTTTTCTTCTGCGTGCCCTTTTTACTTCGGGGACAATGAAATGGAAAGAGAGAAGGACACAACTATTGGATATCTGTAGGGGAGGCCGTATACAACCCTGAGCCCCATTTTGCTTAGTCAGATGTCTGTGTTTTCCCCCTCATTCTGTTGACATTTATTGTATAAGAAAAGTGTATTACTGATATTTGTGCTTTATTACCCCCAGCAATTGAGCCAGTTTTGGTATGATGCTGAAACTGCGCTCCATTTAGCTAACGAGGCTGCAAGAGCAGTTGGAAGCGGTGGCAGGTGAGTTCTATAAATCTAGCAACGTGTTTTTGTCTTTTTGAAAATATTGTAATACTGTTTTCTGGGTTTTTTTGTAGTATGTTAACGTGTCAACCTTTCTGTAGTACATCACTGTGATACAGCTTTGATAGTGAGACAACTTTGATCATTAAAGCACAAGACTGTGAAATGTTGTTTATGATTTTTACATAGCATATAACATGCAAAGCTTCCCTTATCACCTACCTGTGACGAAGCAACCAACATTTCCGTTTTACAGATGAATTGAGACTGAGACTTGAGGCCATCTATTAATTTGTGCATGGATTTCAAGCCTCACTTCTGAGGTCCAAGGGAACTTTGCAGAATGATGCTAAGAACTCCTGTCCATCTCTAAGACCTTTTTTATATTTATTGTGAATTTGAGTAAGATGGCATTCCAGAACTGTTTGGAGGACCAATGTTTTCTGGTTCCTGTGACATGCCATAGTCCTAATTGTGCACATTACCTCTGTATGATCAACTGTTTTTGCAGTACAGAAGCTCAGCCCTTGGCTCCTGCATGTGGTGGGGACTGCATTTCTTGGGGCATGAAAACTGTAATGGTTGAATATACACAATGCAGTCAGTAGAGATATCGTTGGAAATGTGTGGATAATAAAAATGCATTGTTTAACCTTGTCATACCTGCAGATAGTTGTGGGAATTCTCCTTTCTTAATAAGGAAGATACAGTCCACTTGGTGTGTGAGGGTTTTGTTTGCAGTTGCTTGTGAAGTTTCTTAAATTCAGTGATTCTAAGTTAGCATTTCCACACAAAAAAAGAAATCCTTCTTTTTCAGGTAATTGCTATGCCAATTCGAAGTTCAAGTTGCCACGCACACTGTTTAGCACAAGTTCTGGGTTAAATATCTGAACCTTTTTCTTTATTTCTTTATCTTTTCAGAATAGCATGTGTTAGTGCACCCAGTGTTTATCAAAAATTGAAAGAACAGGACAACAAAGATTTTTCAACATGTTTATTGGAATATGACCAAAGATTTTCTGTGTATGGAGCTGAATATGTTTTCTATGATTACAACAATCCCTTGAACCTTCCGGCCAACCTCACAGCACACAGTTTTGACATTGTCGTAGCAGATCCACCCTACCTGTCTGAAGAGTGTCTCAGAAAAACTGCAGAAACCATAAAATACTTGACTAAAGGAAAGGTTCTGCTTTGTACAGGTATAAGCATTGCAACATCTAACATCTTATTATCTATAATTATAGTGTCTGCATTCATTTAAAAGGATAATGCTCACGACTTTGTACAGCATCTTGATTTGGGAAACAGTCAGCTCTCACAGAAAGCTGTTGTAAGGGGATATAGGATAGTGGGGGGAAACAGGAGTAGTTAAAAAAGATAATTTAAATATGCCATTGCTTTGCTATGATAGCAAACTGAAATCTCAATGTTGAGTCTGGACATTGGCTGCTCGGGGCAACCAGAGAGAAAGTCTATTTGCCTTCATGCCCTGCTTCTGAGAAGTCTGAGGTTGGCAACTGTTTGAAATGGGATAGGCCAACAAGAAAGTTCTTACTCGTTTTGTTCCATTAAGACATGATCTTTTGTTCATTTTCTGCTGCAGGTGCTGTTATGGAGGAATATGCTGCTAAGTATCTTGGTGTGAAGATGAGCAAGTTTATTCCAAAACATACTCGAAACCTAGCCAATGAATTTAGATGTTACGTGAACTTTGATTCTGGACTAGATTCTGTTTCTTGACACTGCTCATAAAGAAATAACCAAATATTTCAGTCTGGGGCTTTTTCCCTTCTCTGGAGGTGTGAACATTTGTAATTTGTTTTTAACATTCAGCAATATTTGTGCTAATAGGAGGGAAGAGGTGATGAGAGGCGAGGGTTGAGCAAGCAGACATGGAACAGGTGCAATAACATTGGATAACCTTTCTCCCACCAAAACACTTCTTATACTCTGCCAACCCAAATGACAGGTCTTGCTCTCTTTCCTATTGCTCTTTATAATTCTGTGGGCAACTGAAGCTGAGAACAAGTGATGTAACTAAGTTCCTCTTCATGAACTGAACTCCAGCACTGGTAACAAGCTCCATATTTTTCATTATGAATTGCCACCTTGTGTATTTGATTTGTGATAAATTATTGCCCTCTTAGAGAGGAAGGGAAAACGTTTATTAAAATGTTGCACAGAAATGGAAGACTCTAGTATTCTAAAATGCTATGTCAGAAGTTTTTTTTTAAAGGGGCATTTTATGTTATTAGGCTGCCATATTATCTTTCCAGGTGTATTATGAACCTGACTTTATCACATGGTTGAGTTGCAAAATACTTATTTCCCAATTCGGAAGAGTGTGACCCTCATCAAACACTCAAAGTGTATCTCATAGCATTTTCGCATACGAAACCTGAACTAATTTCATTTTTCTCTGAATAAGCCATTAAGCACTTTTGCAGCATAACATCCATTGATCCAAAGAGGCAATTTCTGACCTTTATCAAACTGAAGTTGTATGCACAGTACTGAATTCATTTTCTTACGCTTGTGTGCCATAAAATGTCCTTAGATTCTCTTGTATGATGTATTATGGTACAGGGACTTGCCAACCTTTCAAACTGCCTAAATCCTGTTCTGCTTTGGAGATGGGGAATGGCTAGGTTTTTATTCTGCCCCAGCCATTGGCTGAGCTGCAGTCATTGTACAAAACCCTAACTGTTAAAGAGTATTGGTTTGATTTTATGGATAATGAGACCTCCCTGTACTGAAGATACGATGAAGGGGAAGTTGTGGTGCTCCTTCCTCTCTAGTCCAGCAAATGATTAGCACAATTACTGGGAGGAAAGCTGCAACCATTCATTTTAGTTACACCCTGCTCAGGATACTCCCGTATTTTTCCGTGTATAGCATGCCCCGGTGTATAAGACGACCCCTTTTTTGGGGGGACTCCAAATTAAGGAAAAGGGGGGAATTGGCAGCAGGCCTGGCCGCAGCCACCAATCACCTGCCAAATCACCGCTGACAATCTCCTGCTCACAGATGCCACCAATCACCCGTCCCCCCTCTGCACTATCCGTTTATAGGATGACCCCCAATTTTTAACTTTTTTAATAATAAAAAACATCATCTTATATGTGGAAAAATATGGTACTTACTTCCCTTTTAAGTCAGTCTTCCCATTTTTACAATTCTCCCATTTCTCCAGTTTGCTTTGAAGAGCTTGCTGACATCCATGTCAAGTGTGATGTTAACATTTCCCATGGGGTTTCCAGCTTTCCATGCACTGGTGTTTACACACCTGCTCCTTCTTTCCCCCTTACATTTTGGGCAGAGGAAAGCTTCCCATAGACATCCGCTTGGCCACAGTGGGAACAGTCTGCCTGGACTAGATGGCCCATTGACCTGATCCAGCACGGCCTCTTTTATGTTCTTATGAAGTTGAGTGCCCTGGCATCTTCATACAGCCCTGCATTTCAGCAGTTCCCACGACCATAGCCCCTCTCACTTGCCCAGCATCCCTGCAGGCTGCATTCTACAGGTGACAGCCACCTGTGCTTTAACTTATCCACCAAAGGTTTTACATTTTTGTTTGAATATGAACTAAATTCTGAAATAAGAGCAAAAGAGAACATTGGATACATATGCCTTGGCACAAAATCTTCAATAGTTCAAGTCTGGTTTGTATTCATTATCTCAGAACTCCAGACTAAGCCTGTATATTGCCTGTACTTTGAAATCTTGCCCTTACTTAAGCCGCCAAGTACTCTGCTCTTTGATTGGAACAGTTTCCTCTACAATAATAGTTGCATTCCCCACGCAAATTCTTATTCCTTCCCATTATGAATAATCGCCTCCAACCAAAATGTGCAGAGGTCATTAACTAGTTTGCCAATGTGGAAAAGATTCCCCGGGGGCATTTGAAAGCCACAACTTTAGCGTTAGACACTTGCAGATACACATAATTCACCCAGTTTAGCATATGAACTGTGGTCAAATGGGTGCATTAAAATTAGCTGTTCTCTGATAGTGCATGCCAGTGAGTTGCATAGTATAGCAGTCACAGGTGCCTCAACAGTTTGATGCTGGAAATTATGGTGGGATGCTGCTGGTTGTATTGTAAAATACAAGGCAGATGCAAGGAAAATCCTCTGTCTCGGTTGATTTCGATACTAAAGTGAATGACTACCACAATTTGCACCTCTGAATTTCCAATAAAAGTTGCAGGGAAGGGCTCCTGCCATAAAAGTTATATCAACTTATGTATAGCTGCCAGTGTTTCCTTTGAATTGTGCTCACAAATTATGTCTGGACTGCATTCAACAAGCATTTCTTTCCTTTTAAATCTGCCTTCCTTCCCCCACCACCCCAGTATAGAATGCAGAGATTCTGTTAGGGGTCCATGGACTCAGGGCTGTGAAGTAATCTCAAAGGAATGCTTGGTTGGAAGAGACACAGCATAGTGCAGTGTAGCGCAGCGATGGAGAGAGAAATTAAATTAATCACTGGGAAGTTTTCTAGAAGAAGGACATGTTATGGATGCAAAGGTTAGCCAGGCTCCATTAGGCATATTTCAGAAGTTTCTACCTGGATTTTGGGAAATCTGAATTAGTTGATCTCTTGTTTCCAATTGGATTAGAAATTCACAGTTCTGTATTTGAGTTATTTTCTTCTTTTTCATTTTTATGGAGGAACATAGGAAGCTACCTTATAGCAGATAAGTTTTTGCTCAGCGCTGCCTGTTCTGATTAGCAGTGGCTTTTCAGGGTGTCTGTCATTCCTCCCCACGTGTTGATAAAACAGTGGGGGGGGGGGAGGAAACAAACTTGATCAAGATTGCACTGCAATCCCTTTTCTACCATCTTACCAGTGTGTTCGTTAACATGTGTGTGGTAATACTGTAAAAATGCAATATGTGATTCTATACAATTGTGTGATGATTCTTTTTGGGAGGTATTTACCAGCGTGTCAAAACAAGTGTGCACATTAGTAAAACCGTCTAAAAATAGGTTCACATTGTTATGGATCTTCCTGCACTGTTTTATCAGTACAAAGGGTGTGTGGGTGTGGTTGGAAGGTGGTTTGTTTGGTTGTTGCTGTTGTTTTGCTTTTGTTGTTTTTAAGGGATGGCATCCAATTTCGTTGCACTTGTGCAATGTTGCACTAGTGTAATGACAATAAAGAATCTATCTATCTATCTATCTATCTATCTATCTATCTATCTATCTATTAAGAAAGCAGTGGGGAGGGAGATGCCTCAGCTTTCAGCTCATTTGCAAACTGTACATGTTGTAATTTCAGAAACTTAGAAATGAGAGCTAGATGGTGAAAAAAACCAGTTGTAATTTTTTAAAAAATAAAAATAGTTAAACTAGAGATCAGGAGTTAAACTCTGGGCAGAGCACACCAGGGGAAATAACAGAATGGAATAAATCCTCTCATCCCCAGAGTCCATTATGAAAAAGAAAGGATTTTGGCAGATACGCCTTTTCATGCAGAGATGGGCCTCTGGGTTGGAAGGAATCGTGGAAGTCAACTTGTCTAACACTCTGCTCAATGCAGGATCTACATTGCAAGGTGTGACTACAAAATCCCTGACATTCATTCAGCCTCTGCTTAAATATCTCCAATGAGGAAAAGAGAGCTCAATACCTCCTGAGGCAGGCAGTTCTGCTGTTGAGTGGCTTGTACTCTTAGGAAGTTTCTCGTAAGGTTTAGCCAAAA
This sequence comes from Podarcis vaucheri, assembly GCF_965113315.1. Classification (NCBI taxonomy): domain Eukaryota; kingdom Metazoa; phylum Chordata; class Lepidosauria; order Squamata; family Lacertidae; genus Podarcis; species Podarcis vaucheri. Next base: position 25,717,095 of record NC_138762.1, on the reverse strand, counting down.
TTGGCTTTCCCACCATTTCCACCTATTTGTTCTAGATTTACCCTCGGGAGCAACAGAACACAAAATTCTTCCATTTGCTACATGAAAGCACTTCAGATATTTGAAGACGGCTGGAATGCCTATCCTTAATCTTTTCCAGGCTAGATGTACCCAGGTATTCTTTAATTGTTCCGTATAGGATTTGGTTTACAGATTCTTCCTCCTAGTCACCCTTCTCAGGTCATCATACTAGTTGCTATTCTCAGTTTGTGTCTTCCTTAAATTGAGGGGAAATCTTCATCCCAAAAAATTGCCACCCCTTCTACATAACTACTGAAGGTCCAATGGTGTCATTCTGGTCACCCTAAACAAAGGCCAAATGGCAAGTGCTGTGTCATGTGCAATTTGGAGATAGATTAGCAACCATCTACCCGATAGCTAGAAAGATACATGGAAAGCAACGCGGGTGGCGCTGTGGGTTAAACCACAGAGCCTAGGACTTGCTGATCAGAAGGTTGATGGTTCGAATCCCCACGATTCCCTTCTGGCAGGAAGGTAAACAGCATTTTCGTGTGCTGCTCTGGTTCGCCAGAAGCGGCTTAGTCATGACCCGGAAGCTGTACGCCGGCTCCCTCGGCCAATAAAGCGAGATGAGTGCCGCAACCCCAGAGTTTTCCGCGACTGGACCTAATGTTCAGGGGTCCCTTTACCTTTATAATTTGGTAACCTATTGATGTTTGCTAACATTGCGCATTAGAAAACCATGGCTCACTCTCACCAAGTGGAATGGGTGACTTGGGAAATAGCCACAGAATATCCATAAAGGATGGTGCTTTCAGTGTAGGAAGTTACGGAGAAAGGAGTTATAGACAGAATTAACCCTGTAAATTGAGCCAACAGCTTTGTCTATCATTGGGAGTTTAAAGAGGCAGCTGCCTCCAGCTTACAGAGTTTTCTGAACCTTTGCTGTTTAGAGCTCTTGGCTCATACATTCATTTAATTTGGCAGATGCTTTCCTCTCTCACCGATGGAAGCCAAGGCACATTCCCGCCGCCCCTTGGCCAAGCAGTTTGGTTTCATTTATCTGATCTCTCATCATCCTTGTTATTCCCAAAGGCTCCTGCAGCCTGAAAAATCTAAAACTGATAACTGGCTTGTAAGCTGAAATCTAAGAACATCTTAAAAAGGCAACTGGCATGTTTCCACACTTTTGAAAGGGGTCATAAACCAGACTGCTTTTCAAGCCGAGACTTCTCTTTCCATGATGTTATGTGAGCGAGAGTATATTGTATAGGGTTGGTGTGCATTTGCGGCATATACAATACTGCCCTGGTCAACATCTGAGCTGTAAACTGGAAAAACACCAGTACTTAACTCCTCGTTAACGCCAGCAGTAAAGTTCTTCTCTTCTCTACATTTCACACCTGCCCCTTGAGTAAACTATTTGTGGACTGATACTCCTTTGCACTGTGAGGATGCGACCTTTTCAGCGAGTCTGCTGACGCTGCTTTTGAAATGATATTTTGTGAAAGGTTTTCTTCCTTTGAACACAGAAGTAACAATTAAAGCCGAAACAAAAATAATCAGGAGTCCAGGACCTTGCACTGTTAGAATCCTAACATCAGAATCCCAACATCAGGGTCATATCTTAAAGACACAGCTCTTTCAGCGACCTTTACATTAAGGATTTAAAAGATGCGACAAAAGGGAGTCCCCTATCATTTGATGTTCGGAGCAGATAAAAAATGAGCTGCTTGCACTACCTTTAAGGTTCAGTGTGACATAACAGACCCCAGGGCATATGTGAGTCTCAGAAGGGGGTCAGTGATGATGACACATAATGGCTCTGTTTCAGAGCAAAGCCAACATTTGTGGACCTCTGCCTTTATCTATAGCAGCTATTAGGTGGTACAAGCCTCATATTTCCTGGACCACTACTGTATCCCCAGAACTACTTTCCAGGCGTGATTTCTTAATTTGTGCAACTCATTCCCATTATGATTCTTCAAATCTCATCATGGCTCTGTGTCACTGGACTGTGTCCCACCACAGCTCCAGCTTTTGTCTTCGCAACGTTTGTAATGATATTTTCAAAGCACGCTGCTTCTATGGGTGGGCCCTATATATGCACAAGCACCACCTGGCCTCTCAAAAACAAGGGCCTCGCAGCCGGGTACATTATCTGACTGCACTGAAGGGGACTGTATTTGAGCTGGCACAAACGTCCTGTGCATATGGACTGTTCTCCAATGGCTCATTATGGATGCAGGCTGCAGCCCACATCATCATGCAGGTGTGTGTGTGTGTGTGTGTTTATGAATGCACTCTAGAACTCCCAGAACCAGGGAATGGCGAAGCTAAAAGGACATGCAAAGCAACCTTTGCCATCAGGTTTCTTCTGGGACCTTCATTCTGATGGTGGCTTGCTGTTACGATTCAACGAGCAACTTTACCCCTTGCTTGTCTATGCTGGAATTTACAGCATCTACTTCTTTTTCATGTACCTGTGGTACACAGGTGCAGCCCACTGGGATAGTGACATAATCCTCTGTGTAGACATAGCGTCCTCCGGTGCACGTCGTGGTTCGGCGCAAGATGACTGCTGGCATTAGCACCGGGACACTCCGGAAGTGGAAGTTCTCCTCCCCGTAAACACCAGTCAGGCAGCCCTTGCATAGGCAATAGGCTTCGGGGATGTACTTTGGATACCTTGCCGGGTCATAGGAGATTCTGTGCCAAAGGAAAAGAAAAGGGACTCAGTTCGTGCGTCCTATACCGTCTCCCAACTCCTTGTTTTATCCCAGCTGGAAAAGATTACGGCAAAATGTTGACAGTTGCTTTGCACTGCATTAAATAATGTTTTCGTTATTATGCCAAGGAGAGGGGAGGAGGGGAACAGCTGCAGCTCTTAAACCCGGCCTGCTTATTTGAAAACTTGGAGAGAGAAACCCTTTGGACAGCTCCCTAAACGGATCAGCATCTGAAACAAAGGCATGCTCAATTTCCTTGTTCATGCAATGGTAAGGTGGATTCATTCGGCTCAACTCTCTCATAGCCGATGCACATCAATAGTTTGCCCGTATTCCTTCCGGGGATTCTTAGCTGTAGAGGGTATGTCGTCTCTGTTCTCCCATACATCCTTAGAACTAATGCAGTGCCTTTGTTGTGGACAGAGTTGGACCCCTTTTTTCTGGCCCTGCTCCTGCTCGTTTTTAACAGCAGGCCCAAAATTCTTCCCTTATCACTCTTTGCCAAAATAAGAAGCAGCTTGGGGAGGTGGTGCTCCAACAAAACAGTCCTGCCAACACAATGAGTATTAGATGTGCAATGTTTTAGCTGTGAGCCCCTAACCTCTGCACCCTTTGTGTGCCCCCCTAAAACTCTTCCAGGGTTCCCCCCCCAAAAAAAAACCCCCTCTGGAGCAGATTTACACAGGGAGCACATGGCAGGAGCGGAGGAGAGGGGAGAAGTGTCATGTAACAGCCAAAACTCCTGGATCTCCCTTCCTTGACTTAGTAGGACCCAGTTACACTTTTGAAGGACTCACAGAGCTGCAATGAATGTGTAGTTCTGGCTTTCGTCATAATAGGGGATATTTGTCTACTCACAGGCAGGCGATAAGTACCTATTTGTAAAAGCAAGGAAGGCAAAAGCACGTTTAAATAAGAGGTGGGGGAAATCGGATAACCTTTCCTTTTCAGAAGCTGTTGCTGCTTGGAAGCTCACTAACAAATGCGGAATGGAAGAAATTAGGCATAATTCAAAGCCATGCTTGGGGACATGTTTGGCACAGAGCTCCAGCATCACATAGATGGATGCTCTGGAAAGAGGAAGAACATGACCTCTGGCTTCAAATGGAACACAAAACTAGATCCAAGTTTCTGCAACTCATGTCCATATGTGAAGCAGAAGCGATTTTTCCTGAGAAAGCTCACTTTTTGCACAACCAAGCTTCATTGCCTTGGTGCAGAAATGCCCCCTTTTAAAAAGAAAGGCTTTGGTGCCTTGAGCTATCTGTTCACGTAGGGAATCCCTGCCTGTCTACAATAATACATGTGATACAAGTATAGTTATATTTACCGTATATAGCATTCTAGGAAATCGTAAGCCCCGAGAAAGAGGCTCACATGCTAACACACCAATAAGGAAAAAAGAAAAAAGGTGAAGCAGGGTTTTCTCGTCCAGTTTTTTCTTCTGGTAAATGCCATGGTGCCTAAAGACTGCCTGACAGTCAGTAAATCAACTGGTGCAGCTTTTTACACACAAATGGCTACATGCAAAAAAAACCCATGAAGGATAAACAGGGTCTTCACGGTATGACTGTGCTTTATTGTAAAACAGGCTTTCCCATTTGTGACACGGTGACTTTCATTTAAAGAATGAATAGAAAAAGATTGAGGTGTTTTTTTTTAATGAGTGGGAACCCTCCCCCCCCACTCAAAACCCTATTAGTGCTTCAAACTCCACGTACCAGACTTACTTAAACACATCCACCCCATATAAATATGACCAAATTAGCCTGCTATAGGAGAATGGTCAAAACAAATTTATTGCACGATGCTCACTATTTACCATGGTTTACATTTTCTAAAATATTCTTAAGCTGTGCAAACTAGCACTTTGGGAAGGCCAAGTCACTCACTGACCCATTCTTATCCAACTCTGACGCTGATCTAACCAGAACATATATTTGTGCACCTGGAATTTGTATTTGGAGTGCCTGAATGTACAAAAAAAGTCTAAAGAAATGACTACCTTTTAGATTTTTGAAATGCATGTACAAATCGGTTAAAGGCAAACAGGACTGAGTCCCAAGAGCTTATCCAATTGCATTTGCTATTGCTGTTAACAAAATTATATTTGCTTCAAACCTTAAATGTTTTGTTGCTCAGTGTCAGGAGTGAATTAATAGTGATTCAATATGACTGTAGTCTGCCTAAGCTTCCTACAAGTTGGACTCTGTTCAGGATGTCTGGAATTAGTCATTAAAAATACAGAAGAAGAACGTGAAAGCAGTAGTGCCAGTTTGGGCCCTATAGAATGGAGGCTGCAAAAATAAGTGTTACCAAGAGTCAGGGAGTTTAACGTTGCAAAATACTTGTGTGCCTCCCTTGAGAGACACTCAAGAAAAATATATGTCTTAAGCTCGGTCTCCTAAATCCTTTAACACTTCTAAAACTCTTTGAGTGGCAACTGAAGCCTATTTGGAATTAGGTCTTTGAAATGTATATAGGACTAGCAGGCTTACAGTGAGACACACCATTGGCCTATTTAACTTGGTGGCTGCAGCTTTCCAGGGTTTCAGACAAGGGACATTCCCAGCTATGCCTTCTACATGCAAAACATGAGCACTACTACTAAGATATGGCCTTTCTGCTTAAAGTTTAATTGATTTGGGATAAAGAAGATCTTTTCCTGCAGATTAGAATCCTGATAATTATGTTTTCTTTTGTACTTTGCTGACTTACTCAAGCCATTCAGACTAGTTTAAGTAGACTGTTTCCTTACACGCAGGCACCTCTAACATATTGTCCATTTTCTGTAGTCAAAATCCAATGAAATAAAGAAAAGGAAAAAAGAAGGCAGTGGCTACAGTCTTAAGCATGCTTGCCAGACGCATCTTCCACTGGAGCTATTGGTACATTCTGCTGAACAGCAAGGTTTAGGCTCAACATATTAAGTTAGATCCCTGAGTGCGTTTTAAAGAGCCCAAATGCTGTTGCCCATCCAATTTGAGAGGTGGAATTTTCAGCACAGAGCATGAGAGTTACAATGGCAGTGCCATTTTTTACATGCAATTTGTTCCAATGTATACCTACAGGTCTTTCCAAATGCTTCCACATCTCTGCATTGCTCCATATGATCGTTTCTGCAAGCGAATGGCACTAAGTGACCTGGTTCGTCTACAGTACACTGGAGAACTTCTACTTGTGTTGTGTTAGCTTTCCCCTTGCAAGGGCGCAATTTCAACTGAACAAGCCCTTAGGTGTGTTCTTTGGTGAAACACTTTTGTGGTACTCTGCACCTGTGTGGTGGCTCTGCATCTTCTAAGCATGCTGATGCTGAACTGATGCCAAATCAACCTGCTGACGTAGTCCTAAGGACTATGAGCTGAGATGAATTGAATTGAATTACACATATGGAAAGGCAGCGCATGCCACTACAGCAGGGTTGAGAAAAGGTCTGCTTTGGCCTGCCAGACCATTTCATCCAAGTCAAGCCCACAAGTCATAGACCCAGCGTCAGATATGGGACCTGGCGCAGCCGATAGTGGTGCGCAGGCACTGCTGAACAGACGACTGGCATTGCCTGCAAAGTCCTGTGCTAAAAAGGGCCACCTGATGACACTGTGATGTTAGGTCAGGGGTCTGCAACCTTTAAGACAAAAAGAGCCACTTGGACCCGTTTCCAAAGAAGAAAAAACTGGGAGCCGCAAAACTCGTCATTATAAAAATAACTTTTTTGTCACTTTTTATTATTTGTTTGACCCCTCAGAATTACTCCTCCTCATAGAAATAAACGTTAAATTAACAAGTTACCTTTGTGTGTGTGTGTGTGTTCTTCACTCCCCTTTCAATGCAGTGACCAGCGTACATGCCCCTTACAATGTAGCGGGCGGGCGGGAAGGTGACGTCGGGACTAACGCACGCACCACCCCCATGCGACGTCACAACCAGTACAGCGGCCGCCACAGTGGGGAGTGTCAGGGTGCACAATGCACCTCCTCCCCTCGCTAGTATCCGCCCTGGAGCCGCGGCAAAGGTGTAAAATAGCCACATGCGGCTCCGGAGCCGCAGGTTGCAGACCCCTGTGTTAGGTGATTGACAGATTAGTAGCCCCACCCATCTGTTGGCTTGCATGAGTAGGTGGAAGAATGATCTGGCCCTCTTTTGTGAAATAACCCAGTTGCCTGAGCTAGGAATGCAGCCACACGGACCGGAAGGAGCAGTGATAAATGGCAGCGTATCAAACTGGGGTTAGGTGTCCAGGGAAGAGCTGCAGGAAAAGACTTTAGGCCTGGATTTATTTACCATCACCATCATTAATAATAATCTGGACTCTAAACTGGTCAGGCCAATGACATCTGGAGATGACATCACAAGGGGGAGCTGGTGAACAAGTCAGCGAGGAGATGAAAAGTAATCAGGAGGGGCCCATGCGGAAGGGAAACAAAGGCAGGCGAATTCGAGAGCGGGACATCTCAGCATCTGTGCAACTGGGTGGGGGAGAGAGCATGTGCAGGGGAGCACAGCACAGCTCTCTCAAGGACCGACAAGATCAGTACAAATTTTTCAGGGGGTACTCAAGTGTATGCACTATCGGCACTTCTTTTTTTTAGTTGTTGAAAAGTGCAGCACTTACTGTAACAACTTTATGGTGAGTACCAGCACCTGTTTTCTAGGGGGGAAACCACTGGACAGAATAATAATAATAATAATAATAATAATAATAATAATAATAATTTATTATTTATACCCCGCCCATCTGGCTGGGTTTCCCCAGCCACTCTGGGTGGCTTCCAACAAAATACTAAAATACAATAACCTATTAAACATTAAAAGCTTCCCTAAACAGGGCTGCCTTTAGATGTCTTCTAAAAGTTTGTTAGTTATTTTTCTCTTTGACATCTGGTGCGAGGGCGTTCCACAGGACGGGTGCCACTACCAAGAAGGCCCTCTGCCTAGTTCCCTGCAACTTGGCTTCTTGCAGTGAGGGAACCGCCAGAAGGCCCTCGGCGATGGACCTCAGTGTCCGGGCAGAACGATGGAGGTGGAGACGCTCCTTCAGGTATACTGGGCCGAGGCTGTTTAGGCATTTGAACTGGCCTCTCAGGTTCCAACTAGTTTATGGGAGGCATTACCCATGAAATAAAACGTAAATACTTTTGAACTCGCCTCTCTGGTACTTGGGTACTTGCATCTACTTAGCCAGAGAAAAAGAAGAGCCACTAAACAGAAACCAGGGACAAAACAGCTTAATCCTATTTCTGGTTTTGTTGACTGCCCCGATTAATCAGAACTGGAGGCTGAAAGCTGTTGCTTAGACTAGGCATAGTTGGGACCAGGACTGTGGACTCGACTTTTGCTTTCTAATAGAGCCCTGTAAATTCAGGAACACAACACAACTGAACATGCACTCAGTATCAGAGCTGAGCTCACAGTACTTTTGCACAAAAATCAACTCTTTGTCTTCTTCCAAGCTTTCTTCACTTAAGCAGCCTGATATTTGGGGGGTGAGGGTGGGGTGAGAAAGCTTTTCCCTTCCTGCTATTGTTACACAATCGGAAAAATAGAAACCCTTGTAGATCTAGTGCAAATCCCCCAGCTGATCTACCAGTGGATCCTTCCAGAGTTATTTCCTGCCCAAGACCTATATATTGTAGGTCAACCTTATGAGACCTTCAGTGTTAATAGTATATTCACATTTTTAAACTACTCAGGCAAAATGTAAGTGCTATTTTTGATATTTCAGTACAGGATATACAGAGCTTCTGTTTAGAGCGCTGGCATTCAGTTTGTATTCTTTGTAAACATTGTTTCTAAATACATAAAGTTAGTTTTAAAATACCATATTGAGAAAACAGCTGTTTTTAAAGCTAAACCAGGCAGAAGACAAACCACATAAGCCAATGTTTATTAGCGGCCATTAAAAATACAATATTTGCGTTTCCCACAAAGGTACGTAACCAAATGCAAATGTTATTTATTCAGAGTATTATAATAATAACAACACACGTTTTTAAAATTAGAAACTGCCCCACTTTGGATGCATTTGCTTTGAATTCTGTTCTTCCTGTTGTGACACCTGTATGCACATTTAAAATAGCAGCTTCCCAGATGCTGCGGTTGAGCTAAAAATGTGACAGCCTAATTACTAGAGATCAGAACAAGACACCCAGACCCTGTTCTGCTCACCTGTCCTGCTGCTATTAAGTTGGGGGGGGGGGAGTGAATCAGCTGCAAGCACAGCTCTCACAGCTCTGCCCTGATTTTTAAAAGTGCAGCATTAAGCAAGGTCTGTCTCATGACTAATTCTAAGAGACCAGAAGAGAGATGAAGAAACGGCCTCAATAGGTTGGTCCTATTCGACACAGGTCACATGTGTGGCGTCTCCCAAATGTTATAGGGACTATGACCTCCATTACCCCTAACCATTGGCCATGCTGGCTGGGGCTGATGGGAACTGAAGTTCAGCGACACATAGCCACAGCGCCATAGGTGGAGAGATAAGACAATCACACAACCCTACTTCACATTTTAAGCTAGGGAGCGGCAGATGAATTGCATTCACATTACCTGTAGGACCAAGGAGAGACGCTGTTGAGGTTGATAGGGAGCCGGTATACCTTGTCCGCAGCTGATCTGCCCCCTGCTGGACAACTGGTATTGTGATCTTTTTCCAGAGGCTCCAGCTGCAAGGTGTGATGGAAAGCGCTGAGCATCCCTGCTGTGAGTCGCCCGTACAGCTGCTCCAGAAGCTCTTCAGGCCGGTCAGCGCAGGTTCGAGCACGCAGTGGGCGCTTGCTTACCTTGAAAGTCTCTAATCCAGGGTAAGGGAGTCCACACAAGAGAAGGCAGGCAAGCACCCATACCTATAATGCACAGGAAATGAAAACATATAAAGGATGCTTTTCTAGGTGTTTGCTTCCCCGACACTTCCACATCTGAAGGAGGATAACAGGTACACCAGTTTTAGTTCGCAAGAGAGATTTGCAATGGAATCCTACACATCTATTCAAAAGTAAGCCCTATCAAGTTAAATTGGACATAATCCAAGAATAGGCATAGCCAGGATTTAAGTTAGGGAGGAAGGACCCCCACCTGCCATCATCCTCTGTCTGGCTCTGTCTAGCAGATTTGGAATGAAATGTCTCAACAACTGTTGTTTTAAATTGCTTTATTTTGACCCCAAGTGCTCAGAAAAATCTGTCAAAATCTTTCTACAATTTCTACTTATTTAAGTATTTTTATTTATTTACTTGACCCCCCCCCTCAAGCAGGTACACATATAAAGATTAACTTTAACGAGCTAGCCTATCATTGGTAAATCACTGGTAAATCACTTTTGATAGGAACTTAGATCTGTGCATATAAACTCATCAAACAGATAAGTCAGCATCCAGAATTCAGTTTTGAGATTGATGATACCCATCCTTCAAACAGGTGGTGAGAGGAAAGCGCAGGGGGGCATGGATCCCTAGATGCACAGTCTCAGGGTGATCAATGTGGGGTTTAGAACTTCTGAGCAAATAGGATCTAATCCAGCAAAAGGATTTAATCTTTGGTAGGTTCTCGAGTAAAACTGTTTATTTCACATTAGGAATCCTTTTCCCAAGCAAGAAAGACATCATTCTGTCAGCTAAGTAGGTGCCATTGGCAGAGGATGCCCAAGTATAGAAATCCACGGCGCCCCAGTAAACCTGCACAATATCACACCTCGCCCCGCTCTCCTAATCCTTGCGTCTGTTAAATAATTACAGGTCGGGAGCCTCACTCCTCGCAGTTGCAACGCTTGGTCATAGAACTTCGAGAGCTGGAAAGGATCCCACAAGGGCCATCTAGCCCAGCCCCACCTCCTTGCAATCCAGGTTGTTACAGCGCCAGCCCAACAGCGTCCTCAGCTCTGGTTTGCGGGGCGGCAGGGCGAACGATTCTCCCGCTGCGCAACCGCGCTTCCCAGCCGCGCTCCCTTTCGCGAGCATCTCAGCTGGCAAGAGGTAATTCTCTGCCCAGGTCACGCTTCCCATTCGGACCGAATTTAAAAGCTGCTTCGAATTTATTATTTATTATTATTATTATTATTATTATTATTATTATTATTATTATTATTATTATTATTATTATTATTATTATTTCTTCTCCCTGTCCCGGGGAATCCTCAACCCAGTGACGCCCACCGGCTCTGAGGAAAAGCACCCCGCGCGCCCCTTGGGAAGAGCTCCGCGCCTCAGCGCGCGCCTTTCAACCAAATCCGCGCCAAGCCTTCCAGCCCCGCCGGCAGGAGCAGCTTGCAGCAGCCGCCGCCGCCGCCTTAGCAAAGGAATTGGAGCGACAGCAAGCAGGCGGGAAGTTTGCGCCGAGGTTCCGCGGCGTCGCGCGCGTCTCCCCGCTCCCTGCGCACTCCTTACCTTGGCCGTCTGCATGGTGGGGACGCGCGCGCGCTCCGGGACCCGGAGCCCGGCCGGGCGCGCGAGGAGCCTCTGGGAAGCGTCGGCGCGTGAAGCGCTTGCTGATGGCCGTGGCTCTCGCGGTTGGGGGGGGGGGAGCGGGCGGCGAGAGGAAAAGTTGGAAGAGTGCCCCGCTTCGCACTGCGTCGCCCCGGCCTGCCGGTGCCAAAATCATTTTCAGCCGCAGCCGAGGGGGGCTGCTTCGCGAAGGTTGTGGTTTTTTTTCCTTCGCTGGGGTGTGACTTGAGCTAGCGGGAGGCAGGGGGAGGTTCTCCTGGCCGGCGAAGAGTTTTGCCGCGCTTGCTGAGGAGGAGGAAAGCAGGGGCAACCAGGCGCGCGCAGCAGGCCCCCTCGGGGTCCGCTCACCTGGACCACAGGCCGAACAATCCTGCAAAGGTCAATGATCTAACCTCCCCACTGTAGCTCTTCTTTGATCCCCCTCAACAAGGCACTTGCAAATCAGCTGTCGCGCGAAACCATTCTATGTCACAATCAGCAGAGAATGCAAGGGGGAAATCGTAAGATGCAGCACGCTGTGCAAAATGAATGTCAACCCCACGATTCCCAAGCAAGGGATCCTCGTAGGCTTTCATGGCATTGTTGTTGTTGTTGTTTAGTCATGTCAGACTCTTCGTGACCCAATGGACCAGAGCATGCCAGGCACTCCTGTCTTCCACTGCCTCCCACAGTTTGGTCAAACTCATGCTGGGAGCTTCGAGAACACTGTCCAACCATCTCGTCCTCTGTCGTCCCCTTCTCCTTGTGCCCAGTGGTGTAGCGTGGGTTGTCAGCACCCGGGGCAAGGCAAGTAATTTGCGCCCCCTAACCCGTGGATTTGCGCCCCCTAACCCTAACCCCAGATGTTGCGCCCGGTGCGGCCGGCCCCCCCTGCACCCCCCACGCTACGCCACTGCTTGTGCCCTCCATCTTTCCCAACATCAGGGTCTTTTCCAGGGAGTCTTCTCTTCTCATGCCATGGCCAAAGCATTGGAGCCTCAGCTTCACGATCTGTCCTTCCAGTGAGCACTCAGGGCTGATTTCCTTAAGAATGGAGAGGTTTGACCTTCTTTCAGTCCATGGGACTCTCAAGAGTCTCCTCCAGCACCAGAATTCAAAAGCATCAATTCTTCGGCCACCAGCCTTCTTTATGGTCCAGCTCTCACTGCCATACATCACTACTGGGAAAACCATAGCTTTAACTATATGAACCTTTGTCGGCAAGGTGATGTCTCTGCTTTTTAAGATGCTGTCTAGGTTTGTCATTGCTTTTCTCCCAAGAAGCAGGTGTCTTTTAATTTCGTGACTACTGTCACCATTTGCAGTGATCATGGAGCCCAAGAAAGTAAAATCTCTCACTGCCTCCATTTCTTCCCCTTCTATTTGCCAGGAGGTGATGGACCCAGTGGCCATGATCTTCGTTTTTTTGATGTTGAGCTTCAGACCATATTTTGCGCTTTCCTCTTTCACCCTCATTAAAAGGTTCTTTAATTCCTCCTCACTTTCTGGCATCAATAAAGTGTATGCCTTCTCAAAGCCTCCATCGAAACACAGGCTACTAACATCTTTTTCTGTGGACGTTTCACAAAAAGTAAGGTCCTGAATGTGAATTCTAGGTGTTTTGATTCTGCTAGATCCAGTTTGTTAGAGCCATCTGTTTTAATTTTACAAAATTCCACTGATTACTTACTGTTGAGCCTAAGCAACACTTGAATTATGAGGGTGTCAGGGCATAATGAAACCCACTCCAACACCTCCCAATTTTAGCCAAATTGCAGGCCTGATGAAAATGGGGCCCAGATGTGTCTTCCCTCCTGTAATTCAAATATTATGTATGGGCAGAGCCCTACAAATATCCTCGAGATTCATGCCAAAGATGATCTCTCGAGATGCATCAATAAGCCTTTCTTACTAGAGCATGATTGCAATAACTTCTCAGAATTGAACACAAAGCTGATTTCTACCAAGTTGGTCTATCTTGTCTGGTAATGTCAATTATATTAAGGCATGGTCTTTCAAGATCTCAGGAGGTACCTGGCATTTTGAACTAGAGCCCTTGAAACATGAATATTCTATCATTTAACTATTGTTCTTCTGATTCACTTAATTAAGAGAAATAAAGCCAGTTTTGATAAATAAGCATTAGTAAGCATTCCACCTTTCTGTGGAAGCATTCCGCAGGCCAGAATGAGAAGGCGATTGGGCCGCATCCGGCCCCCGGGCCTTAGGTTGCCTACCCCCGAGTTAGATGCCTCTATTTTATATGCAAATTTCCGGTAGTGGCACCCTCCATATAGAACATGCCAAGGAGATAAAGAGCTATACAACTTTTAGAAGACATCTGAAGGCAGCCCTGTTTTGGGAAGTTTTTAATGTTTGATTATGTTTTTATATATGCTGTAAGCCGCCCAGAGTGGCTGGGGAAACCCAGCCAGATGGGCGGGGTATAAATAATAAAATCATTTTCAAAATGACAACAGTGCTGTCATTGAAAAAAACACATAGAGAGACTGTGTTTATGTTACCTATTATTAGATTTATTTACCTTAACTTCCCGGGATAGGTTACAACTATAAGTGTTGCTTTGGGGTGTGCTTCATTCCCTGTGTACAAAATATAATAACTTCCGTTTCAGTGTATCTGAAGAAGTGTGCATGCACACGAAAGCTCATACCTAGAACTAACTCAGTTGGTCTTTAAGGTGCTACTGGAAGAATTTTTTTATACAAAATATAATTAATTTATGAATTGAGTGAGATAGACAGTTTGGAGAACAGCAGTTTAATTTATCCTAATTTTGCTCCTTTCTTGTTCAAAACAATATATGTGAGTTATCCCTCGGAAAAAAACCCTCAGATTATTTAAACAAAAGCATTTGGGGGATTTCCACTATAGTGTATCTTTCTAACTTTCTGCCTTTTACAAATAAATATGACAGAAATGCAGAAAGGAAAACAAGGGGCCTCTGCAAGCTGAAAGGGTTTTTGTTAGCTTACAGGAGAAGCAAATGCATAATTTATGATTCCCCTGAGATTTCTTGAGCTGGATCTGACTCTAGCACATTTTTCTGCTATGGCTAAAGGACTGCTCTACTATGCACAGGAAAAAATGTGTAGGAGTTTTTACATCATGGTATGTCAAAAGTCATGATTCAGTTAACTGGAAAAAAGCAAAGAGCTGAAACACTACCTTTGGAGTCAGTAACAACATGCTTTTCAAAACTATTCTTATGGAAATTTGTGCAATAATAATTACTTCAATTTCTTTAATTCCCATTATCTCAGTGCTGGTGAGTGGCATAACAACCTTATTACTGGGGACCTGCAGTATTCTGTAGTACTCTCACAGGTATGGAGAGAACTATGAAACAAAGACTACTTGATGGATTTGGAAAAGGATATGGAAAATTCAGTCCAGCAACTATCAGGTGAAGCCCGCTAGGTCTAAGGGAAATATTTGGTTGTAGCTAGTATGGCACAAATAAATTCACCCAATAACACAGATAAGAACTTACTGTGTGTTAGGATTCACCAATCAACCGACCCATCAAATACTGTCAAATAAAGTATTGTTAGGGGAACAAAAATGTTACGTATAAAAGCTGTCTCAAAAACAAATGAGATAGCTGTTATTGTGAAATGATTGTGTTTTGAAAAATGGACTGAATTGCTTATGATGTTTCCCCCCACCCTTTCTCCTAATGAAGTAAAAGTAGTAGACATTGCCCCCCCCTCCATTTTACCTTTCCAATAAACCTGTGAGGTACTTTGGCTGAGAGTCTTTGACAGGCCCAGCATTGCCTAGCTAGTTTCAGAGCCGAGTAAGGATTTGAACCTTGGAATATTCGATAATACTGGACTTTAGTCAATTGACTAATGTCCCAACAGCAGGTGATGCCAGCATGGAAACATCTGGCACATTCATTTTCCTTCTGTTTCAAGAACTGATTGGAATTGCAACAGAGAATTCCACTCTAAGATCCTAATACACTGTGCCATGAAATCCAGACATGAACAATGCAATTAAGTACTTTTAAGGTAAATTGGATCTTCGGAGGCGATGATAAATCGTTGAAAACTTCTCACAATGAAGTGGAAGAGGAGAAGTCAACACGCTGCCCTCCAGAAGTTACTGGACTACGACCTCCGCCATCACTGACAGTCGGCCATGTTGACCGAGGCTGATGGGAGTTGTAGTCCAACACTTTCTGGAGGGCACCACGTTGTCTACCCTTGTAGTGGAACCTCAGAGCTGCAAGCCTGGCAAGTGGTGGCACCTTCCATCGCACAGACAACAGTGGAAATTAACTTGGTTTCCTGCAGTCACTACAAAATTCCCCTACGCAAGGACGATATTAAAGGCAAAAAGTTTTCCTTCAAAATAAAAATGACTTGGGTGTATACAATTGCACATCATGTAGACAAAGTGGATAAAATTTTTGCTCCCTCTCTATAATACTAGAGCCCGGGCTAGCCAATAAAGCTGAGTGTGTTGGATACTTTAGAGCAGATAAAGAAAGTACTTCTTCACAGAGCGTATAGTTAAACTATGGAATTTGCTCCCATAAAATGCACCATCAAATTAGGGGTTTAGGAGATTTCATGTGGATACTAGTTAGATCAGGGGTCAGCAACCTTCTTCAGCCGTGGGCCGGTCTGCTGTCCCTTAGAACATGTGGTGGGCCGGACTATTTTTTTTTGGGGGGGGGAATGAAAGAATTCCTATGCCCCACAAATAACCCAAAGATGCATTTTAAATAAAAGGACACATTCTACTCATGTAAAAACACACTGATTCCTGGACCATCCGCAGGTCGAAATGAGAAGGCGATTGGGCCGCATCTGGCCCCCGGGCCTTAGGTTGCCTACCCCTGAGTTAGATGCCTCTATTTTCAGGGTCATAGAGAGCATGCTGGGGAACAGGAGTAGGAGAAGATTACTACATTCAGGCCTTGCATGTAGGCTTCCCAAAGGGAGCTGGCTGGCTTGCCTAGATAGTCCTTTGTTCTAATCTAGAAGCGTCCTTCTGTTCTTATTTCCATAATGCTCACTATATGTTGCCCTGCCAGATCTTTACCTAATCTTCCCAAATACTCAGGAAAGACTACCTCCCTCATGGGATAATCTGCATGAGTAACAAAGGAACATTCAGATCGTGCTCTATAAAAACAGTTTACTCAAAATTCACAGTTCATATATACATTGCTTAAATAAACATAAGAACTTCACAACCTTATCAAAACCTGTAAGAAACATTTCTCTTTTTTTTCCTTTCAAAGCTTTTAAGGTTACTATACTGGGCTACAGGTTATTCTGGAAGCAAATCATCTCCCAGTTCTTCATCAGCAAATTCATCTTCATCTATTTTTTTCCTCAGTGCAGTTTTTGGTCTCTCAGCCTGTGGTCCAAGTGGGTCAATATAGGAAGCATCTAAATTTAAAAAAGAAGTAGAAACACATTTTTTACAAAGAAAAGCAACACAGTCTCTAACTTTTAATAATTGCATGAGAAAAAGGGTGCCTTCTGACAGTCAGTATTTTGTTTCAAAGGAAGCTATTAGAAACATCAGTTACCTATTTCTTTATTACCACTGCTTTCATAGGGCTCATATGTTCCTGGCAAAGCTTTCAGTTTAGCACTCAGACGCTCCCCTTTATGCGTGATGCTACCAGGATCTGACAGAAGGGAGAGAATATTAGACAAAATATTACACCATAAAGGCACATATGAGAGACCAAAGATTATGTGTTTCTGTTTGATATAAAACAAAATAAAAACAGTATTTAAAGCATTCCACATATGGTTCAGATGTAACAATCTTGGGCTGCTAAATCAGTTTCCGATTTATTGGTTTAATCCTTGCTTACGATATGAAAACAAGCAAATACCAATTCTTAAGTGTGAACTCAGAAATCCTTACAACCACCACTGTGAGTAGGTCTCGGTACTGATCACATCTTGAGTTGGACCACAGTTTTCCTGACTCAGTACCAGTACACTGGCTCTATCTTAACAAATTAAAGTACATCAGGATTCTTAGTAGTGTTATTCAGGTATCACCTCCTTTCACATGTTCTACCCCATTCCCTGCAATTCTCCAATGCTCCTTTGATCCACATCTCCCTCTCCACAGAGAGAATGCAGACAGCAGGACTAATAAATGGAATCACATTTTCTTTGCTTTCAGAAACCTTAAATATGGCAGCATATGAGCAGCACTTACCACCACTACCGCTGCCTTCTCTGCGTGCCCGGGCACTGCCATCTCTGCCAGACTTGACACGCTAGGGAGGAGAGGAAGAAAGAGACAGAAGTGCTCTTTAATATTATCACCAATCATTTCTGTTACTTTTAACATACAAGGTATACCTCACACTTCTGCTGGATAGCGAGGCCATTTGGTGAGCATCATGACTGAGTGGGGATTTGTTGCAGGTTCAACACACTATATTTGTGTCTAAAAATGTAGTAGAAACACTGACAACTGGGGAACACTGGCCTTTGAACGCTCCAATTGGAGAACAGCCTTTATCAAAGGTGTCATGGGCTTTGAAGACACTCAAACTCAGGACAAAAGGGAGAAACATACTAAGAGGAAGGCACGTTTGGCAAATCCACACTGCGATCAACTCCCGCCTGGAAACCAATGTCCCCACTGTGGAAGGACGTGTGGATCCAGAATTGGCTTCCACAGTCACTTACAGACTCACTGTTCAAACCATGTTTATGGAAGACAATCTTACTTGGCTACAAGTGATCACCGAAGTAGATTCGTGTGTAACGCTAATGCCAGTTTTTACTCTGTGTACTGGAACGAATTCTAAACTTCTCAGACCATCTTGGACCAAGACAGCTAAATATGCAAATAAACAAACCAAACACTCAGTCAACTGTACTTCCCTGGCTTCCTACTCAGGGTCTGATGGGTTCCACATGCTGGAAAGCTTTCCAGTCCAACACTCTGGTGAAATGAATGAGAATCATACAAGAGCACCATCATCGTCTTGCGGTATCCCCATTATTTCTGTGAAGCAAGTGAAAAAGAACTTCCCAGTGGAAAGCTTACCCTAAAGCTGAAACCCTAAGCATATCTCAAGAAGGGCTACTGTGCTCATTTGGCCTGCAAGGCTATTCCATCCCAAGGTGGCATTGGGGAGGGCCACAGCTCAGTGGTAGGGCATCTTCTTTACATGCAGAAGGTTCCAAGTCCCCAACATCTCTGGGTAGGACTGGGAGAGACTCCTGCCTGAAACCCTTGAGTGTCACTTGTTACGATATTGAAGCAATGCAGCCGCGAGCTGCTGGTAGCTTGAAAACAAAACATAATGGGAATATTGGGACTGTTCCGTGGGAAACAGAGGGACAGTCAATTCACAGTGCAGAGGGCACCGGAATTAGCTCAGAGTGTAATATGAGCTGAACAGGAAGTGTTTGATCTCTCTCGACTGCTGGAGTATGAAGAGAGCAGTCATGTTATCTGTAACACTGCAAAGACAGAAATAAAGGCATGTAAATACGTTTCTGTCTATCTCTTTCCCCTGCCCGGGGGGGGGGGCAGGAAAGAGGGGGGGTGTTCTTCTCACGCTGAGAAGGATCGCCTATTGCGACCCCTGCCTGGATCTTGCCGGGAAAGCAGACAGGGAGGTCAACAGGAGACCAAGCCGGGTGCCTGGGAGAGTTGCCAGTTTCTCCTGATAAAGGCTTGATTTCCGACATCACTGCCAGTCAGTGTAGACAATACTGAGCTGGATGGTCTGACTCAGTATTAGGCAGCTTCCTATATTCAAATTAATGTTGTCTCTTTGTCATCCATCTTTTGTCTCCTTGTGCCTCCGTCACTAGATTTCTCCATTCTTGACTGCTGTATATTTAATGACTGGCAGCTATTAGATTTCTGCTTACAGTGGTAC
Source organism: Podarcis vaucheri (assembly GCF_965113315.1). Lineage (NCBI taxonomy): Eukaryota > Metazoa > Chordata > Lepidosauria > Squamata > Lacertidae > Podarcis > Podarcis vaucheri. The sequence goes on along the minus strand of NC_138762.1, from coordinate 25,698,043 downwards.
CTTGGGTTAAGTACTTAATTCGTTCCGGAGGTCCATTTTTAACCTGAAACTGTTCTTAACCTGAAGCACCACTTTATCTAATGGGGCCTCCCACTGATGCCGCACAATTTCTGTTCTCATCCTGAAGCAAAGTTCTTAACCCGAGGTAATATTTCTGGGTTAGCAGAGTCTGTAACCTGAAGCGTATGTAAACCTGAAGCGTATGTAACCCGAGGTACCACTGTACCTATTACTTGTTTATGTCACTTATATCAAACCCCACCTCATAAATTATGTTTCAAGGATGGCTGCCAGAGTAGTAAGAAATAATAAAATCTTTTTTTAAAAAAGAAAAGAATAAAGCATGAAAATTAAGATGACAAACTAAAACAGCATCGGTGAGATTGTTGGAATGGTTCAGGGGGAAATGAAGCAAGCATTGACCTCAGGCAAGGCAAGCATATCCTGGACAAGGGCCACTTTGACAGGACTGAGGGCCACTTGGGCAGGCAGGTAGGGCAGCCCACCTGTGGAGGACGTGACTTCATATGGTCATTGAAAGTTCAAAATGGGACTGCAAAGGAACAATCAGAAGTGTACTTAAGAGTGTGCTCCAATTACATCAGTAATTACTTGAACTTTTCCATGCCTGATGTCCTCTACAGCAGTGTTTCCCAACCTTTCCCCAACCATGTCCCTCTGCCAACCTCGTTTCCTTCCTGTGCCCCCCCCTTGGACGTAGCCTGGGTGGCAGCTGCCCCCCAAATAAGTAAAAACCAACACAAATCTGAGGTTCTAACAAAAGTCCTGGCTACGCCTATGCCTCCCCCCATCCTACCAGTAGAAAGATAGCTATTTAAATGTTCTGTTTGCAAATAGAACATGTTCTATATATAATTTTTATAATTTATACAAAATACAATTACATAAAATGATAGGACCATAATGAAATATTGTTGAAGGAGAAAAGCAGAATCATAGAAGCTGGAAGAGACCCCAAGGGTCCCAAGGGCAATGTAGGAAACTCAGCTAAATTATCAATGACAGAGTTGATGTTTCAGGTCCTAACACTCTACTATTTATGCAGGATCTATTTACTGAACACAGTCATCACTGAACACAGCAGCCACCAAGTGATGAACATACATATGTGAATCAACTTTATTCCTAAGCAAATCCAAGAAATCAGTAAGATTGCACTTCTAGTTGCCAAGTACATTTACTTCTAGATATAATAAAAACTGCAGTGAAATGGACTTGGCATGTTGTCACTGAATGGCATAATTAAAACACGGTGTTAAAAGTTGCACGTAATAAAAATTTTGAACCTAACAATGCTTGCATAGACTTGGAAGGTTCAGCAAAGGGATTTCAATAAAATCTATGCTATTTTAGATCAGGTTCATATAAAACAGATGATGAAAAATGCCTTATATTACAGTTGGAAGGTTCAGCTGAAAAAATAGTGAAGATATTCTTCAACAGCACTTCAAGAAAACGTCTGCATATTAAAATCTTGTAAATCCAAAATTATTTTATTATTGCAAACTTGTAGGGAACACGTTAAAAAAAAATGCCACCCTCCAGGTTTTATGTTTCTAATATACTTGGCACTGAATTTAAAAACATTAATTTATTTGTTGGAAAGTGTAAATTCTAAAATGAAAACCGTTAAATATTTATTGGGAAAGTGCACTTTCTTGGAATGAGGAAGGTGGTAAGATTTTTTCCAGCTGCATAAATTTTATAATTGCTAATTTTGCTCAAGAAGCACTTTTGAATGTCACGACTGAATGGGATTTTAATTATAAATCCCACTTTTCACAATATGGATTTTGTCAATTGTGCAAAAATCAACATTTGAATTTGCAATCAACAGGTGCACATGGATCCAAGGTTAACCTTTAATTACTAGCTTGAAAAACAAATCTCACGCCAGCGCCAGTGCATATTTTGCAAACCTCTTTTTTTTTAAAAAAAGATGTGTGGGTATGCATTCATCTAAAATCACAGAATATGTGGTGTTTAAAATGCTGTTCCTCAGCAACTTCTTGTAAAGAAACTGCTAGGTCAGCTTGATGTAGGAAGCATAAAAACAGGCAGGAAAATTTTCTTTGGCTGTAAGGTCTCTTAGGTCATGAACTTGTAGACAGATGGAAATACCTTTGACTAAATACATGAACAAGTCTACAAAATTTGTGCAGGTGCACAGACTATTAAGTTAATGTTTTCAACTGAAACTATCATACTAGAGCAACAGTTCTGAATGTATGATCCACGCTATCGTAGAATGGCATTAGCAGTATTCAAGAGATGTAATAGAAGCTCTTCCTTAATCCTTCCAAGTACTGTAGTTGCTAGGTACTGAGCAGCAGGGCAGTGTGAGGTACTGCCAGAAGACTGCAGCCAAAGCCTACACCTAGTGAGTGAGATCCTTTGGTTGTTTATCAATAACCTGTGTGTGGCTTATTATTTTCAGGGCTCCACCTCCCTCCCCTTTAACAAGTAGCACTTAAGACTGAAAATACAGATACAGAACAAAACGTGAAATCTGCAGAAACACAACAGCTTGTAAAATAAAACACACAGAAAAAAAATAGCTACAAGATATTCTGGAAGGCCTAGGCAAATAAAAAGGAAAGGCATCAAACTTTTTGTCAGGTGAGGTACTCTGGGGAGGGCATTCCATTATGAAAACCTGCAGCGATGCATTTTCCCTGAAGATTTATCAGCCACTCAGAAAAAACAAAACAAACAAACAAAAAGTCAGTTTAACTTGTTTTGCATGTGAATTGATCTGAGTTTCCAATGGTTGAGAGACAGGGACTGGCCCAAGTGAGTTTAATGACAAGTGGGGATTTGAACCCTGGTTTCCCAAGTCCTGGTCTGACACTCTAACCACTGCACCACCCTGGCTCTCACATTAAGTATTGCCATTTCTGGCACACTGTATATTGGCTGGTCCTTTTTGTATGCAACTGTTATGGGAGTGGACAATGGGTTACTTATGACAGATGCAGATCAGTTTGCGTCACAGCATAGATGCTGGTGGGCTTATTTTTAATTCCAAAGTACCGTATGTTTCTACTGAGCAAAGATAGATCACTGATCACAGCCTCAGGTAGTCCAGCAAGCTCAGTAAGATGTAGACAATAACTCTGTTCTAAATATTATATTAAGAATTGTCTTTGAAGTGAAATTTTGGTTTGACAGTCCTAGACAGACTAATTGCAATCACAAATCTCTAAAAGTTGGTATTTTACCACCCGCTTCTTACTTTCCATTGAGGACAGAAAACAGCTGCTTGTTCAGAAGCATAAAAAGTAGCTTTAGAAAGCAAGACACCAAGATTTCTGCAGGTCTTGTGAGCAACATTTGCAATAAAGGAAGAATCAGCCGCACCTCTGCTCCTTATACACATTGCAATTTAAGAGCACTTTCTTTACAAATCTTTGAGAAACAGTGAAATTTAGTTGGTTTAACTGACCCAACATACCTGTTCCCTGATTTCTTTCAGTTTTTCCACTCTCTTAAGCTTTGTTGCATACTCTTGGATTTCTTTCAAGCCCATGTCTGTACAGAGTCGGACCAAAAAGCGTAAACCTAGTGGTATAAAAGTCATACCATTAGTTGCCATTATTGGACTTAAAAGCAGCTGAAAAAATAAGCAGAGCACACAGCCTAGCAACAATAACCGCAATCCAACTGCAATTAAGCCCAGTGATTTCAATGGATTAAGTAGTTTTACTGTGTTGAATTGTGACCACTGTATTTATTGAGTGGCAATATGATTTAGCCAACATGACAGCAGTGTAGTAAAAAGGAGCTATTTTTCTGCTCCAGTGTCTAGTAATGAAGCTGTGAAATAAAATACATTTAAATAAAAGCAAGCTGGGATTTTGTAAAAATACTTTCCTATATGCAGAATGGTAATACGATAATAAGTTACAGGCTCATAGTTAGATATGGAGGTGGGCAGAAGCCCACGGTGGCAGTTGTAACCCAAAGAAAACAACAAGACAGTCTAATATGTTGAAAAGTAATTTATTAGATCAGTTTTTTAAAAAATTAATGGGCTAACCCTGTTGGTTTGTGGTAGCAAAAGCGACAACAAGCCTTGTGACATCTTAGAATTGAACTTATTTATTCTAGCATAAGCTTTTGTGGCCAGAGTCCATTTCATCAGATGCATGAAAAAGCTGCACAGAATTTTCCAGTGCATTTGAACTCACTGATTAGATGAGTTGATGGGAAGACTGGAGCAAGCAATGGCTAGAATGCTACCTACAATGCTGAACACTGAGGAAGGAGAATTGAATATATCCAAGGGAGCCAGTGCTCTTTGTATGCAGAATGCAGAACATCTTTAATGAGCATACCGAAAGTTAGTTGTTCATAAATTGAATTTACTTAATGTTCATACATGTCAGGAATATCAGCACCTGTTGATCTGCCCAAGCCATTTGTTGAAGTCCCATGTGCCACCTGCACTACGCCAATGCATGCAATGCACTACAGAGAAGCCCTATATCCAATGATTTTTATGCAAATAGGACTTCCAGATTTCAACATGAGAGATCCAGAAAAGATCCTTTCTCCACATCTTTCCTATTTACTCCAAAGCAGGAAATTCTCAGATGGAGAGGCTCCCTCTGTTTGAAGATCCCTGGGAAGCCTGTTCGTGCAAGAGCTATGCGCAAACTACAGAGCCATATGAGGGCATGGCTGGTGGCTGTAGGTTTATTTTGAGAAGCAACATAAATGGCATTGACCTGCCACAAATGGATCATGATTAGGGCAAGTATTGATACTTTACACATGGGTAGCCAACGTGGTGCCCTCCAGTTGTTGTATGTAGACAAAGACTGCATACACATCATGCGTTTCAAACATATCCCTCCCCCCATCCAAAGATTCCTGGGCACTGTAGTTTGTTAAGGTTGCTGGGAATTGCAGCTATATTAGGAGTAAACTACCATTCCCAAGATCCTTCTTTTGGGGAGGGGGGCAGTGCTTTAAATGTATGCTGTGTACACAGTCTTCAGCTCCCTAGTCAGTAGGTCAGGGATGACGGGAGTTGAAATCCACAGCATCTGGAGGCCATGCTATTGGCTCCCCTTGCATTAAGACTATCCAATATAAAAAGTGTGCTTAGGATAAAAGGTGCATCATATCAAACCACTTACATTCCGCATTTTCAGGAAACTTTCTGTGAATCGCCTTGTAGGTATCAAGAGCTTTTTGGTAGTTACCTGTTAGTGATATAAAACACACAGAGACACTACCATGAGACAGGGCCAAAACTAGGTTTTCTGTCACCCAGGTCAAAGACATTTTGTAGTCATTTTAGGTTCTGTGTAAGGTGAAGAAATGCTTTTTGCAAGTCTAAAGTAGAAAGTGCCCTTCCATTACATTCCTAATGCAGCTGGGCTGACCAGAGCTTGCCAGGGAACTGCCTCTGGCAGGAAAAATGCTCACACAGCCCTTACTTTCCTGTGTGTAGATCATGTATAGTCTGTAAAATGACTCAGCCTTAGCTATTTAAACACATTTAAAGTTCTGAAGGGATCATAGAATCGTACAGCTGGAAGGGACCCTAAGGATCATCTAGTCCAACCGATTCTCTTCCTCAGATTCCTGCCCCACCCTCCATCCCTCCGAAATTTATTTCTCACGCAGTAGCAAACCCACGGGTGATCCTATCTTCTTCATTGGGGAGAGCCACGCAGCTTCTCCAGATTTTCCAGCTCTCCTTCTCCCTGCATCACATTGTAAATAAGCCTTCTTCAGCTTCATGGGGGAAGGGGAAGGACGGAGCTTGTGGCTGCTGTTCACTTTTTCATCTTTCTCTCCGTCTGAAGCCCAGACATGCTAGGAGGTTGGGAGCCTCAATGGCGTCCCTCTGGAGGCTTCACCCGGGGCAGAAACCCTGGCCAGACCCCCAGCTACACCTCTGCATGAGAAACAGAGGTTCTCCAGCGTCCCTTAGCTTGGGCAAGGGGTGGATCGGCTTGCAGGGCTGAGGAAGAGAGAGTCTAATTCTTTCCCATCACAGTGTTCCCCCAACTTAAAAAAAGCAGATTTAGGGGAGCACAACCAGTTTGCCCACGCTGGGCTCTGAGCCAAGAGGGCTCTGCAGGGGTGCCACAACATTGACGAACAATGGAAGATGAGAGATGGGGATTTTGGCACTGCTAAAATTTTAAAGGCCAAAGTCTGTCACTGCTTAAAACTGTCTGATCTGCCAAAGCTGTTATTAGCTGCAGAACGGGAAAATGTGGGTACCCGTCTTCCTCATGCTCTGCAGTTTAGAGTAGCTCTGGAAGGACAATTTATTTCAGGAAATGGTATGGGGAGGAAAGGGTTAAACACCACAGCATTGCAACTTTAATCCATATCCTACCCCTATCATGGCTGATTTTAACTTAAGAAAAAAATATGCCAAGAGATCAAAGATTTCCTACATCTCAACTGCATTTTGGTCATTTCAAAATTCAAATGCAAATGATAGTCAAACATATCATTTTTATTGTTACCCATTTGTAAAAAAAAATAATACAAGAATGCTGGTCCCTCCCCATTACAGGGTTAGTATTATTCAGGCAACAGGGTCCCTGACAGTAGCACAGCTATTGAGGAAAGACCGAACCCACGGTCCTGAAAAACATGTGGAAAATGAGATCACAGGTTGTATACAACCAATCCGTCCCATTAGCACAAGGACTTGCAGCTGTGCAACAGGACATCCTCTCCCGCTTCCTCTTCCTGTTTGCGCCCCCTATCTGCTCTGGAAGGTTGTAGAGCCCCCTCACAAAAATGTATTGGCGCTGCACGGGGAGAGGAAATCCCATTGCACAGGCTGAAGTCCTTGTGTGAACGGGTCAACTTTGCTGAATACAACCCCTGACGTTTAATAATCTACTTTACAAATAGTCCAAACATTATAGCACACTCTAAGCATTCAAATGCAAAATAAAAACACGTAATGAAACCAGTTGGGACGCGGGTGGCGCTGCGGGCTAAAGCCTCAGCGCCTAGGGCTTGCCGATCGAAAGGTCGGCGGTTCGAATCCCCGCGGCGGGGTGTGCTCCCGCTGCTCGGTCCCAGCGCCTGCCCACCTAGCAGTTCGAAAGCACCCCCGGGTGCAAGTAGATAAATAGGTACCGCTTACCAGCGGGAAGGTAAACGGCGTTCCGTGTGCGGCTCTGGCTCGCCAGAGCAGCTTTGTCACGCTGGCCACGTGACCCGGAAGTGTCTGCGGACAGCGCTGGCCCCCGGCCAATAGATGTGAGATGGGCACACAAACCCCAGAGTCTGTCAAGACTGGCCCGTTCGGGCAGGGGTACCTTTACCTTTACCTTTAATGAAACCAGTTAGATGTTAAGGCTGAAATCGTATACATATTTATCAGGGAGCAAGTCCCACTGAACTTATCTCTGAGTAAATGTGTGTAAGATCAGGATGAAAAAAGACCCTCCCGATTGCCTGCAATGGTTAAGCACTGTGAGACAGTGAGATATGATTATCAAAGTCAACATGAGATACGAAAGGAGACTTACCACTTCTTCTGAAGCAGCTTGCAACCATCAATTGCCACTTCACCTGAGTTGGTCTGCAGGTAAATATGCCAAAGTGTTACTCATAAAATGTTTCAATGTTTTTAAGGTATAATTATTTTTCTACATGGGGTTTTTTTGGTACTGTTTTGCTATTTAGTTTGCTGCCTTGAGCTCCCTTGGGAAGAGTGGCAAGATATTAATTAAATAAATGCATCTTTGCTCTAAACCTCAAGGGTATAAAGGAAATTCTTCACCAAGTGAATTTTACCCAAATGAATCCTTGCTTGGATTCTAGCATGAGGGTGAAATATGGTATTCATTGGGATTAAGTTACCGTGCCAGTTTTTAAACTGGCAAGGACGTTGTTGAAGATTGTCCAGTATGCTTAGTAGATGGAGCCCAACATTTTTCCTTTTTACTTATAACGTCCAGCCAACATTAAGCACACTGAAGTTCCAACTATTTCAGCTGGTGAGAATTAAACGCATTTACGGGAATTTTAAAAAATAAAATAAGGAGGCTGCTGCAGGATAAGTTAGAACGTTGATCAATGTTGCTCAATATTGGTTTATGTATGAGCTGCAGCAAATCCCAGGCCCAATAGCTTTTTTATACCTAGTATATTGTCCTCACTAAACATTTCTTGATTTAAAATTATCAAAGCAATTAATTAGTCTTTGGGAGGGTGGGTGTGAGAGATGCTGGGGAGGAGACACAATGGTTGAAGCATCTCTGTAGCTCTCTGCGATTCCTGTTGCTGTTCTTATGTGGCTTGCAGCAAACACTGGAAATAAATCAAAATTTTCTCATATAGCAAACATCTTTGGGTAGGCTAGGATTGTTAAAGGATGTTGCCTCCTGTTTCTTATGAATGCAGTCCTAGGAAAACACTCATCCAGATTAATCAAACCTTCTAATCACATGAAGACCACCTAAGTAGATGCATTTGCTCAGTGCTGCGTTTCTGCTTAAGCTGAATTCCTTCCTTTAAAACTCCAAACAAATTACTCCATAATTTACATGTAGCATAATACATAAATATATATCAATGTGCTTCCCCTGTGTCCAATATAAGTGTACTGCAGAAAGTCCCCTTACAAATGATACTGGTCTAAACACTCAACGACAACAAAAATAACAACATCATGAATGGTTGCTTACTGAATAAGTGCTGCTCTTTCAAAGTAGTGAATGGCTTTTTCACAAAATTGTGTGTCAATGTAATAGGCTCCAAGCCATTCAATGACCTCAATGTTTGAAGGGAAATACCGATAGGACTGACAAAATAAAGAAGGTGGAAGAAATACAACATTAGTGATAAACAACGTATTTATTCTGCTTTTGGAATATCTTACTCATTTATGTGTTTAATCCTCCAGATGCTGAAAACATGTAATTTATGAATGAGAGCAGTGTGCTAATACACTAACTAATCCCTAAAGAAAATGTGGCAGGTTTTGTAAATAGCAAAAAGACATTTTAGAAAACTTTGCTGAGGTAAGTTTCTGCATGTCCTATTTTCAAACATTTTTATTTTGTGAAACTAAAGATACACTCCACAAAGTACCTTCATTTCCTTATATATATATTTTCATTTACATTACAATTTTGAAAAAAAATCTGTATTCAGGATAGGTTTCCTACCAATCTGTTGGAGGAGTGTATTTTATATTTTGAAAGGTAAAATTGGCAATTGAAAAATATTTTTAGTTGTCTTGACTTATAAAACAACAACAATAAGCTACATCTACAGTGCAATCCTATGCACTTCCACATGGTAAAAACATCCCAGTATGCTCTATGGAGTTACTCCCCTAGTGTGTTTAGGACTGCTGCCCTAAAAGCTAAAATATCAGATCAAATCCGTTCTTGTTATGAATTATTATTATTTTAAAAAAATACAGAATGTGCTGCTCCCTGTGCAAGCAAAAAACAAGCAAGCAAAAAACAACAACGCAGCTATAGGCCGCTGCCAGGAGCAAGAACAGAATGAGAATGGTGATTCAAAGGGACACTGTGTGGTTAAAAGAAAGAAGGAAGTTTTTAGGGAAATATGGAAGTTTTATTTGATGATGCAGTAGGAAAGTTTTAGTTGATGCTGCAACTAAAAGCAAGGAATGAAAAAGAGAGCCATTATATGAATATTGCAGCTCATAGGAAACTATATCTAATTCTCTTTCATTCATATATATGTATCTCATATACGTATCCAAAAAAATACAGTCAAACCTTGGTTCTTCAACAGCTCATTTCGGCTCCCAGACGCCAAAAACCTGGAAGTAAATGTTCCAGTTTTTTGGAACCTGAACGTCCAACGCAGCTTCCGCTTGAGTGCAAGAAGCTCTTGCAACCAATCGGAAGCCGCACCTCGGTTGTTAAACGTTTCGGAAGTCAAACAGTCTTCCGGAACGAATTACATTCGACAACCGAGGTTTGAGTGTATTGTGAAAACAGAAAGATACTTCTCCTCCTGAATTACATCCCCGACAAAATTCTCTGATTTTCCCATACCACTGAAACCCCCTGTACCCCACCCTACACATTTACAGAGGGGACTGTAGCATGTCGGGAGAGAGAAGTTGTAAGAGCTCTGCTATTTATTGTTCTCTGACTCCAACCCAGAGGCAATGGGTTGGATTAGTCGTATTGGGACCTATGCCGTATGTATACTTGAATGTGACCATCAAACTAGGTTCAACACTTACATAGCTACTAAAGGTAAAGGTAAAGGTACCCCTGCCCGAACGGGCCAGTCTTGACAGACTGTGGGGTTTGTGCGCCCATCTCACATTTATTGGCCGGGGGCCAGCGCTGTCCGGGGACACTTCCGGGTCACGTGGCCAGCGTGACATCGCTGCTCTGGCGAGCCAGAGCCGCACACGGAACGCCGTTTACCTTCCCGCTGGTAAGCGGTACCTATTTATCTACTTGCACCCGGGGGTGCTTTCGAACTGCTAGGTGGGCAGGCGCTGGGACCGAACAGCGGGAGCGCACCCCGCCGCGGGGATTCGAACCGCCGACCTTTCGATCGGCAAGCCCTAGGCGTTGAGGCTTTAGCCCACAGCGCCACCCTACTACTTTATATAAAAATGTCTACTATATACAGCTTCCTTTTCAAAGCATCAGCTTAAGCTAGCATGCGTTCCTTTGCATTGTATGCCTATTGTAGAAGGTAAAAGCACATACCTCGTAGTAATATTGAAAAGCCTGAGACTTATCTCCTTCACTGTCATAGAGTTCTCCAAGCTTTGCTAATGCATGTGAGTCCGTTGGAACAACACTGATGAGTTGCATAAGCCACTCAATGGCCTGATTAGGATCCTCCATTAATTCATATCTGAAGTACCACCAGTTAAGGAACTTCTCACTGTGAGTCTGACGCATGGGAATTTAACTGAAATCCCCACATAATCATACACTTTACTATTATTTATTTATTAATTCTGTATCCTGCCCTTCCTTCAAAAATATCTTTATTACATTATAAAGACACACAGAGGATTTAGTGTTTCATATGCTTGATTCTATAATTGTTGAAAAGATACATGCTTGCTATTTGGAAGAGAACCTGGGCACTGTTTCGAAGGATAGCGTGAAGCTTCAGAAAAGAATCCAATGACTCATCTAACCTGTTCAGCTTTTTATACGTTAAACCTAAAAACAAAGGTCATCTAAATGGGAAGATTCAAATCTCATTGACTGATAAGATGAAGAAGCAGAAATTTAAGAACATGTTTATTATGGAAAATGAAATAAGGGAGCAATCCTATGTACAAGAAGCTGGCGTTAGTTAAACAACAATACATAAACATTAAAAAAGAAGGCGGACTTCTGGTGTCCCCTCACCCCAATTAAAAGCACAACAATATGTCAGTGTTGAAAGAGATAAGAAAACTTGCTCAAACAGAAACTCTGTCTCAGCATCAGTGTGGACAGCAGATTCAAAAGAGAGACAATTACAATTATATCACACTCTACTATTTCGTTAATTAATACAGCTTTAATCAGAAGGATATAATAAAGCTCAAAAGTTGTCTCTCAATCCCTTCTAAAAAGGATACATATAATAACCAGAATGTCAAGCACAAAATTTATCATAAAGTATATTAGACTTACCAATGTTATAAAGCGCTTCAGTGCACGAAGAATCATTTCTTAGAGATTCCTTATAGAACTCTGCTGCCTTCTCATAGTCTCCATTTGCAAAGATCGTATTTCCTTTATTTGTGAGAGCAGATGGGTTGTATCTATCAGAATTTACTGCTAAATCTGCATAGTGGCTTGCCTGTGTAAATTCATTTTCCTGAATTAAACACAATACAAATTAAGCAGTTGCCATTTTGCATCCTCAATACTTTGCTGGCACAAGCAGTACATTAATCAAATTAGAGATGGGAGAGATTCTGTTTCTGAAATTTCATTAAAAATGTATCATTCCATTCCATTTCATATTAAACCTGTAAAACAAGCTTAACATCAGCTTTCCAAATATCCTTCTATCCTATAGCAAATTTGGGGAAAGGGACTTTAGTAGTTTTTCTCTTCCTTTATGTCTCAAGGCTCTTGATGTCAATAACCAAATCTAGGAAGTCCAGACAAAGAGCTATTGTTCAGGGTATATGCTCCAATCCAGCATCCATGACTCCATGGGCAATGTCCTAAACTACACAAGCCACCTAAGATGTGACGTGTTATCTGCATTATCATTTCTTAGGGTGGGTTGTGGGAAGTGGAGGAGCTAGGGGCTTTGGTACCCGGAGCGGGGGGGCGTGGCATGTCGCCCGTGCGCGAGTGTCACAATGGGGGCAGCAGTCGCCCGCGAGAGAGCATCCCAATGGCGGCGCCCGCAGTGATGTCACCCCCCTCAGGGATGGAACCCGGGGTGAACCACCCCCTGCCCTCTTCCTATACCACTGGATGTGAGAGAGGGGAAAAGCAGGCACTGGCTCGTGTCTTCCCTTGTCCTCTACTGCTCTTATCATACACAATTAGTCTGATGAGTTTCAACAATGCACTGATCACATCTTAGGCAGGCAGGCAATATTAAAGTAATATTCTCTGCCTTTTCCATTTTAAATCTACTTCTGGCATCTGAAGAGGTCTGTCATGTCATGACAACTGCCATAACACCACAGTGCACTTTAAAGATCACAATGAACTCATTATTCTTTTTTGTTTTTACAGAGAGGTCTATGGCACTGCGACTGGTTTGTCATGGACATTTGTGGGCTGCATTAAGTGAAATCAAGATTCTACTGAAGTTCTTGATGAGTTTTTATTCAGTTAATGCAGACTGAGCTTCTCAAAATGTGCAGTGTTGGTATTAGAATAATATATCCAAGTGTTAGACCATTAAGGGTTGTATCCAGTGAATGTATTCCATCAACACAAGGGCTTCTACCTTCACAATGGAACTTCCTTCCTCTCCTCTCTTGCAGTAAATCTGTTCTGGGGTTTTCCCCAAATTTCCAGAGCAGAAGGGGTTTTTTTGAGTGAGGGAATGGAGAAAAGAAAGTCCCATAATAAACAATTAAAATGAAGCTGAGTTGGCAGTTTTAATATTCTAATTCAAATAAATGTGTTCAACAATTATCTTTGAAACTACTACTAATTGAATTTAAGACAAAATATATTAAATCCAAAGGGGCCACATGCTCTCAGTCTTGGATTAAGTAAATTAACTGAAATACACCCACCACACATTCACTCACCAAGAAATAAAGAAACGAAAGGTTCGTTGCAGCTGCACTTTTAACTCTGCTATCCTTTTTTTCAAACATCTTTAAAGTCTCCACAGCCTAGAAGCAAGTAATAATAAAGTGACTCACGTTGTTAAACCATTCAAACAAACTGGGGTTGATGCACTTTTTCTGTAGTGAGAAGCAATGCAAAATAAACACTTGGGCTAGGATATAGTGTCTATCTATCAGTGTAACATAATAAAGCATGATAGTATGTGTCATGTTTAAGATCACAGAATAAAATACATTTGATAGCATTCAGAAACTCATTAATACTCAAGATGCACCAATAAAATCAAAAGCGACTTTCCCTCAAGTAAATGCATTTAGAGGCCTATATACTACATTCAAGCCTTCTTCCCTGAAGTTCAGTGGGAGAAGGAGAAAGGAATAGATTTCTGAGTAAACTTGCATAACTATGCACTGGAAATTTTACGTCCCAGAATGATCTGAGGAAAGCCATGTAAGTTCAGCAGCTATAAAACAGATGTACAGTATGTCTCAAGATAAGGAGCACTGATATCTTTAACAATGAATAGCTTTAGGCATTATTGTATTTTTATTTTATGTTGTTTTAACCAAATGAAATCAAATCTTTATTATTATGGTCAATGACCAGTCTTAAGAAACCAGGATAAGTACATTTTTATTCTGGATTCATACGGTATTTTTCCATCCTGAATTATATTTTTAATAAATAAATTTGTAGACATCACTGAATCATTAATTTAAAACAAATTAATTTGTTGTATGCATTTCGTATTACAAATGCAAGGTTGTTGAAGGGGTTTGTTTTCAAAATAATTACTGGATTTTGATGACGCCAGCTCATGGCTGCATTTTTGGCACCCTGATCCTAAGTAGGGGAATTTGTGGGCAGCAGCAACAGAGAATGTCACTACAGTGTGGATGTAACTAGGGATGTCAGAGAATTCTGATGGAAATGGGAGTGAAAATTGTTGATGTTTGCTTATTCATGTCTGAAAAAGAAATCAATCCTGCATATATGATCAGTATTTGCTACTGTTGTTTTTTGTCCGCAAATAATATGTAATTGATCACTTATTTTCCAATTGCATTGTGCTTCCTTTGTGCTGAAATGAATAGCATGGAATAACATAATGATTAGGTAACTAATTATGTAAAATTCTGCCACAGCAGACAGACATATAATGCTGTTCTTGCAGGTGCTTAATTTTGCTAAATTTAACAAGAACCGAGAGCTGTGCATACCAGCTTTGCAGTGCTTTAGAGAACATCTCTACTTAAAAAAAACAACAACACAAAAACAAGAAGCCCAACAATAACACTTTTCCTTCCTCCTCAGCAAAGTTTCTTCTACTTTCTACTATGTGGAGAAAGAATATAGTACTATTGGATTTGGATTTACACCAGGTAAAAGTATTCTTAACAAAGTGTTTTGTTTTTAAACATTTAGAAATTAAATTATGTTGGTGCATGGAGCAGGAATTAAAATAAATGCAATTCATTGCTTTTTAAAAGAAGGTTCCAAAATTTCCTGAAAAAATGTGGATCATAATCATATCAGCCGCCACCGCACTTTTGCTTTGGAAAGTTATACTTCTTTCAGTTTCAGTTTGTCTCATTTTTTTCCTACAATATAAAAATACTTGTTACAATTCACCAGGCTCCATTTTCTCCTACACAGAAGTTTATGGAGCACAGAAATTCAGTTACTTACTATAAAGTGAATGTACCTTAAAGCAGCAAGCCAAGAATTTAAGTATATTTTAGGTTTACAGTTTCCAGCACAAAGTGCATTACTGTCTTAATTTATGAGGTGCAAAAGAGGGCATATGCAAAACACATGGGGCTAGCTCAAGTTTATTGCTCCCCAGCAAACCACTTAGGAAGTCCATACTTCTACTATAGCAGAACATTTTTCTCATTACAATGAATTATCTAAAGAAACCATTAATTTCAGAGGTGCGGGGGAAAAGCATTTCAGATGTGCATGACTTATGCTTAGGTTTTATGGAAGCTCTCAACCATGGGTTCTTGTTTATCGCTATGAATATCTGGCTATAATCCTAAACACACCTATCCAAATCAATTCTGTTATAGTCACAAGATTTGTGTCCAAATAATGGGAATAAGGACTTGAGTATAAAACCGTTGTTAAAAATTTTTAGGTAATCATAACAAGTCAGTATAGTAAGTACAGTATAGTGCAAGAGTTAGCATACTAAGTAAAGTCCAATCATCAGTAAGTCACTCTCTCTATCTAAATTTCTCAATAAGATGCAAGAACATGGGAAACTGAGCAAACAGCAATATACTGAGACAGACCATTGGGTCCATTTAGCTCAGTATTATTTACCCAAGTCAGCAACAGCTCTCCAGGGGTTGAGACAGAGACTTTACCCAGTCCTACCTGGAAATGCCAGTGATTTCAACCTGCTCCACCACTTAGCTACAACCTTCCCTTCTAAATAACAGATTATCCAGCAAAGTAAATGCTGCCTGCTAGAAATACTATCCATTTATTATATTTTATTTCAAACTGGTTGATACCAGGGCTTACCCCAGATCAGTAATCATCATTATCCTTCCATTGCCCTCATCTGGACGTAATTCTAAGCTAGAGTGTAGCACTAACCCACTATTATGTCGGAATACAGCCAGTAATGTCATGAAAGTATTTTCCTACAGATATTCCTGATTTATAGGAAAAACTGTGTTTACACATAGCAAAATAAAAAATGTGTTATAATTTGCTGTACTTGTCATTTTTCTATACAGAGGTGTTAAAATTATTAGTAAGTATTGTGTTAAACAACCCTGAAGCCAAGTGGAGGTTGCTTTTTCTTCTACATGTTCCCTCACTTTTACTGACAATAATTAAACAGCCATGTCAGAAATAATTTGAAAGGCAACCCTGGGCCGTGAAGCCAAAAGCCATCAAAGGACAGTTTTTGCATGGTTTCTTCACCTCTGATGCTCAAGTGGCTTTCTGAAAACCTCCTCGAAGATATAATTTCTTTCAAGATAAGAAAATGGGAAAACATCAATAATGAGCAAATGCACTACAGCGTGAGTTGTAGAAGATACACACCTAGATTGCTACCAATAAAGCAACAGAACTAAAACAATGCAGCTACAGTAAAACTATGGCAGTGCATATGGAACCTTGCCTAACCAAAGACCTGAATGTAATAAGAATTAATAGCAGAAGGAGGATGCGTACAGAGTCTGCAGCAGAAGCACGCTCACAGTGCTTTGTTTTAGATTTATGTTTCGGAAGTGCAGCACAGCCTTTCTCACAGATGGAGCCCAGAGGAAACCACTTCTGTGTGTGTACAGCGCAAGATGGCCGTGCAGAGTGCTGATTGGTTGGAAGCCAGTGACATCAGTAGTCCACCTTCCTTCCCCTCCCTGAAGCAGTTTTTCAAATTTAAAAACAGATTCAGCTCTTTCTAGTGGTATGGCTATGGCTGTACATTTAATTACTATAAAGTAAATAAATAATAAATGTATATGCAACTTTTTTTTAAAAAAAAAATTGAACTATTTTAAAGGACATTTGCCAGAATCTATACTTTCATCATGAGTTGCCATACGTCCAGATTTTCTCGGACATTTAACCACTTTCCATCCAAACGCTGTTTCCAACGGCCGAATCCCGGCTATGTCCTGGAAATTCTGGATGTATGGCAACCCTAATAAACATGACTGCTGAATCAACATTCACTTCCCTGGACAGTTAATGCCAGATTTAGGTGGGGAAAGCTGGGCTTGAGCTGCAGGAGAAGAGAATGCAAGGGACAATTCATCTTTACCCAGTCATTAAGTGCTGCCGATTATTTGAAAGACTGACAAACTACACTAAACCTACGCAAATTTCATCTAGTAATAGGTATTGGTATAGTACCTACCTCTTCATACTTACAGTACCAAACAACATGGGAGAGATAGTACAAAAGAAGGAAAGGAATAATTAAAAGGAAAGGAAAAGTAACATTTTGATAAACATAGAGATAAACTGAGCTGAACACCAATAAATTAAATGTATGAGTGGAAGAGAAACATTTAGGACAGACACATTACACAAACCAATCCTATCAAGATTTGGCACTTTGGTCAAAGAACCAGTCAAATATAGCCAGTTGATTTGCCCACTATCTCATTGTCAACCACAGTATTCCTATAATATCAGTGTGTAGATGGCACACTTTTTATTTCATTATGGTATCACTTGTTAACAAGGGCAAGAGTGAGTGCAGCTTGCCCTGGACCTTGCAGTAGTTAAGAGGCAAGCTTAGGAGCACAGCAAAAATTTTCCCACTGGCTACCTGGAATAACAGAACCTTCTGACAGTAAGAGATGTTTGACCATGGAACAGACTCCCATGAGAGGTGGTGGATTCTTCTTCCTTGGAGGTTTTTAAGCAGAGGTTGGATGGCCATCTACCATGTGAAAACAAGTAGTGATTGGTGGCAAAATGCCACTGCTTAGATAGAACACAGATTGTCAAGGTGGCTGGGGTAGTCAGACATTTTCAGCCTAATCTGCATTACAGGGTGGTTGTAAGGATAAAATGAGGGGGAAGCTATGTGCACCATCATACCTGATTAAAGTCCTTTTGCCTCAAATATGTAATTGCTTTATTGATTTCCAGGTCATTAGCTAACTCCACATACTGAGAAGCTTTTACCATTTCTACACACCTGGAGAAGAATAAGAAAACACAGAGAAATTATTGGATGCAGTGAGCCTCTCTAAGTCAAGAAAGCAACTGTACAGATTTTGCCAAGCATCAGTTACAGGTAAATCCAATATATTGGTTTTAGGATCCAAACAAACTACGTGCTTGTTTACAGTTGCAAACAGGCAACAGGGGCTTATTATACACTTGGTGGTCTATTAACAGGCAAATGCACTGAGTCTATCTTGGCAAGTGAAAAATTCCACAGGCCTGATTTATAGCGGCCCTGTATGATGGCTCAGTATTATTACTATTGCAATACTACTATACTTCAGACTGAGACTGAGAAATAGCTGCTTGCCAAAGACCAATGAGGACGTTTATGGCTGTGGTGTGGTGTGATTTGAACCAGGGATTTCCTAGCTCACAGGTCTCATTCTGAGCTACTACTGTACCTATAGTACCCCTTCTCAGACTAGGATTTGCACTCTGGAGGTCTGACAGGCAAGTATACTATGAATGAACTGTGACTTGTTTCATTGTAACCCTAGAGAGAAAATAATGTAGTTGCTGAATTAAGAGCTTAACATGAAAACCTTTAGGAATTGCTACATTTTAAAATGATTAACTGTAATACAATTAAACAATGAACAGGGTGGTGATACAATGATTACTGCAATTGACACAAGATAATATCACAAAAGCAACTATCTGTAAACAAACAATAAACACCCATATAATTGGCAAAAGTAGTTTCAATAGCAATACACAGTAACAATAGCAAACACAGTAAACAAAGAGTTCACTTGTAATACAACATATTACAAGTAAACTCTTTATTTACTGCATTTGCTGTTTAAGAAAAAACTGATTTGGGAAATAAAATACTTTTGCCTTTTTATGGAAATTTATTGTTTGTTTACAGATGAAATGTAATACTTGGTGAAATGTAATACAAGCAGGAAATGGTATTTGGGCCAAACCACTACAGGCTGTAGTTGGTGAACCACTGACTTATATGTGAGTTTTCTGAGATAAGTGATCTGAGAAAGCCAACTCAGCTGAAAAAAATGCCACTTACCAATCATAGCCTACAGCAAATGATGTTTCAATCGCTGGAGCAATTAGTTTAGCAGCCGTCATGATATACTTTTCTGCTGTAGCTTTCCTTTAAAGCACAAGAAATTATTTCAGGGGGGGAAACCCGAAATAAATATCACAAACATATAGAAGCAGAACACAACACCAAGAGTCTTGCGGCACCTTAAAAACTAATGGATATATTATGGCATAAGCTTTTGTGAACTATATATAGCACTTCATCAGATGAATTAACAGTAGTAGTGTCTACATCCTATATAGTAATAGTGAACTCATTCTTAGAGTCTGGATCCTTATGTAGCCAAAGGAGTACCATCCACACACAAGAGAGACTTGGGGGAAACCCTATGTTTGCAGAAGTGTAAAAAATAGAGATAGAAAAGCAAAGCTAAACAAAAAGCTCAAATAGGACTGAACTTGAAGTTACATAGAAAAACAGGGATGGCAAAGAAAAGAAAGGTGGGAGTTCAATATTTGCTTAATCAGTAATCTAGACCAGACCTCTGTTCAGCTGTTCCACACATTCATAGAACACACTATGATGGTGCAACTTTGAAAGGATTTCAGACTTTACCTTTCACGCTCCATTTGCCGCAAGCTGTCATTTTTAATAGCTTCAATCAGTAGGTTTGTATGTGGATCATCCTAAATAAGGCAAATAAATGTCTACATCAACAGCAGATGAGGATGTATACAAACCCACATACACATATTAGAACAGACTGTAAACATGTCATATTTTCTATCAGAAAAATAATTACTTCCCCCCCCAAAGGGGACAACAAGAGGAAAGAGTTGTTGCTTGCATGCCATGCTTATGGTTTTCTCAGTGGCATCTGGCTGGTCACTGTTGGTAACAGAATGCCGAAAGAACTACAATAGACTGCATTGCAACTATGCAAAAGTTGGAGTTTCTAAACACGTTATCCCTTCCACAGACAAGCAAGAGGCATCATCACAGTTCAGAACTGCAATCCATTCACCCAAAAACATTCAAACAAGGGCAGTGAGGGTTGTGGCCTGGGGAGGGGAAATTCCCAAAGGGAAGAGATGTGCCCCCCTCCTCCAGCTCAAGGGCCTCCACCCCTGCCCTAGACCAACAACCCTAAGCTAAGCAACTCAACCGCCCCTCAGCATGGCACATGTGGGATTTGAACCAACACTACCACTGGAATATACCAACAAAGAACCCCTGTAATCAACATCTCAAGCTTATTTGCTCTATGAATTGGAGATATAACTTTGCTCCTACTTACTCCTTGTGAAATGTATTTGTCATCATCATCAATTCCCAGTGGTACCACAATTAATTTCTGGAAAGCCTTTTTCATTTGTTCTCTGTCTCCAGTAGCAAAATAGCAAAGGATCAAGTTGAAGCCTGCTTTTAGGTTTGGTGATGTGCTCATAATGTGCTCAAATGAGCTAATGGCATCTGTATATTGGCCAGTTTTAATAAATGCGACTCCAATGTTCTGCATTATTTTAATCCTAAATAAGTAAATAATCATTAGAACCTTATCGTACAAGAGATTTAAAAATACTACTAGTAGTTCGGCTTACACTTCAGTTCAAATGCAACGGATGCAATTTAAACAATGTAATCAATATTATAAACAATAAAACAGCAACCAGTCAAGGGCCAAACTAGGCCAAAAACAGCCACGTGTCAGCCCCATTTAACCATAAATAGGGGTGTAGGGTAGGGAGATGGTGATTATAATGACAATGATTTATATTAAAAGGGGCAGACTGTGAGTGGAAATGAAACCTTCCCCACTTTCCCTCCCTTGAGGAACTTTTATTTCTCAGCCTGGCTCACTGCTAGCAGAGTGGAAGAAAAATGCCCAGAGTAATGGAACACAGGGAAGTAAGGTGGAGATGCAACAGGAATGCAACCTGGCTCTCATCCATGTGCACATGTTGATGTTAATGCTATTTATTTATTTTATTTGTGTAATAGGTAAAGGGACCCCTGACCATTAGGTCCAGTTGTGGCCGACTCTGGGGTTGCGGCGCTCATCTAGCTTTATTGGCCGAGGGAGCCGGTGTACAGCCTCTGGGTCATGTGGCCAGCATGACTAAGCCGCTTCTGGCGAACCAGAGCAGCGCACGGAAACGCTGTTTACCTTCCCACCGGAGCGGTACCTACTTGCGCTTTGACGTGCTTTTGAACTGCTAGGTTGGCAATAAATACTAAATTTGTATACTGTTAATGTTAGACACGCCTCCTCTCAACTTCATACATGAACAGGGCAGATAGGTGAATGCAAAAGCATCACTGCCTCCACCATGTAAACTTTGGTCCCAAGATAAAACAAAGACAGAAGTTAAATCAATTGAAAACCCGTCTACATAGAAACGTCTGAACTAGCCTCCAAAAAATAGCAAGAAACCAAGCCTGGTGGACCTCCTTTTAGGCAATATTTGTTTTTATAACTTATTATAAAGTTTTTTTCTAACTGTTTTTATCACATTATTATAAGCAAATAATGTCAAAGTTATTCTCGTTGGAACTCACCTCATTTCTTTATGGACACTTGCAATCTGATCCAGAGCCATTCGGTAAAATTTGATAGCTTTTGAATAGTTTCTCTGCTTCAAATAAATATTTGCCATGTTCACCTTCAGCATGCCTATTAAACAATACACAGAATGAGACACAGATGTATCCCATGACTCGCACAGGATTTTACTCGGGTTACATGCAGAAAATCTATACCTTGGATACAGATGAATCTGCAGCCTTTAAATTACTGGGCAAGGATGAGCAATCTGCTGGCGAAATGATTACGTGATTGCTTGAAATGGGAAACTACTATTGGTGGCAACAAGCAAAGGCATAAAAAAGCCTGGTTCATTTTCTGCCAGGTCAAGGAGTGTAGTAGCAGGCCTTAGGATAGCATAAACTCTCCTGTTGCCCATTCTACTTGAGTAAAAAGCAACTTCTTGCCCAGCACAAAACTAGCTTGAATCTACTCTCTTAACCTGGCTTCTACCAAGGGAAAGTGGGGAGCAGTGGCAGTGCAGAGGGGAGCATGCAGGCTGGAGTAGGTTTGGACTTGTTCCCAGTACCTTTTTCTGCATGCTTTAACCTAGTAGGAAAATCTGAATTGACTCCAAAAGTGCATTTGTGTTTGGAATAAACGTGACTTTGAAAAGGGGGGAGGTTGTGAATTTATCAATTTATTTTCGCAGGAAACAAGCTATAGCAGCATAAAGTCATCTTAGCTGAAAGCAACCAGTATTTGACATCTGTACAGTATTTGTAAGTTTACAAATATATATGACTTCAGATTTCAAACTAATCACAATAAGACAATCAGAATTCAGAGTTGGATCAGGAGATGCTGCCGATTCTCACTTCTCACTCGTTTGACTGCAAATTAAAGACAATGACCAAGAATCCCCATCTCCTAGGATGTACCCAATAACTGATTTGAATGTTTGGGTTTTGTGGATGTAACCTACCTCCATTGACAAACATCTTGTTTTTCACTATGACCTGATAGGTATTTAATGCTTCTGCATACATTTCATTAGCAGAGTACTGGCTGGCCAAATTAAAGAGAACCTGAAAGAAAATAAGTGAGAACATTTATATCCTATGATAAAAACAACCAATTTTGAATTTCATAATCACAAAAGATGCATCAGTCAGCACAGCAGCAAGAGAGTAGTTGCCCCCTGGAGGAGCCAGAAGCAGCAGCAGCATAATGGAACGACAACACCAGCAACTGGCTTCACTATGGAGAAGACACTATTTCAGGGATGTATTGTCTCCCTTCCTTCACTAAATCCCCCTAGATCCCAGGTGGCTGGATTAACGTCGTAGAGGCAGGACAATGTATAGTTCTAATTTTAGGCATTTACAAAATTCATCCGAGTGTCAGCATTCACATGTGAATTTCACCATTCTTCACGTTTTAGACATGCACTCTATTTGATAAACTGGAATACTGTTCTTCTTGTATATATTCCCCCCCCCCCCCGAACTGTCATTACCTTCCTCAAGTCCTTGAGAAAGGGTAGGACAGAATCTGATCTGCTAAATAGACAAGTACTTACAGTGTAAGTAAGATCTAAGTTGATGTTGGCAGGAGACATAGTTTGTTCACGTTGTCTTACTAAAGCTCTTTCCTTTCTTCCAGCATCTTTCGCCTTTTCAAGAGCCTTAATTAAAGAAACAAATCACATTTCAGTAGCACCTTCTGCCCTTCTTTAGAAAATACTGTATGAAACAATTTATTTTCACTTATACAAACACATTTTTATAGCATAAAGGCGATAAGCGGAAGAACAGTAAAAGAACAAGAAACAGCATATTCACATAGAAAGAATGATCAAATTGGAGATATAGTAGAAATTGCAGCTCTCATTGTACTTTCTGGCTAAATTCAATAGTGTTTCTTTAGGGACAAGTACACACACACCAGGGAGCTAGTAAACAATCTACATCTGTCTCTATATAGTTTAACACCACTAAATAGCCAGGAGAGTTTCCATGGCCTGGGTTCTAAGAAGTGCATTTTGAGAACATTTCTTCCAGGAGGAAATGTACTGTGTCTGAAATAGACAGGCCAGTGGCCAGTGATGAAGTGCTAGTCAATTTAAGTGTTTCATGTACAATCCATCACATATAAACATACTTGCAAGATGGCTCTGCACAAGTGCACCACCACTGTGTTACCTCTAACAAATGAATGGGCCGATTTGTGTGGCAAATGACTTCCAATGTTATGGGATATTCACGGAATGCTTCTTTGTGGCAGCCATCTCATATGCTTCAGCTATCAGTATGCCAACTAAGCTGAAAGCAGCAACTCAAATGAAAGGCTATGACTTACCAACTTTAAGTCTCCACAACTGTGAGCAATGCAGCTTTCTTCAACTAACTCGTTCACTTTTTTTTCCAACTGCTTAATCTTTCCCTCCGGACTAAAGTTAGGGAACACAATGGAATCAAATTATCATGAAGATCCACAAACACCATGACAAAAATTAAACACCATTGGTAATGTGTGCTTTAAAAAAAACCCCCAACAACTGACTAAGCTGGTGATGGGAGTCTTCTCTGGTGGTACATTTACAGAATACCCTCTTCAAATGTGGGAGTTTGCCTGCTACCATCAAGGGGTTGGATTCAAATGTGTTTTGCATGAGCAGAAAGGCACTTCCACCCATGAAATGTGCCCCTCCTCTAATTCCAGTGATTCTTCCTTCACACTGCAGTACCCTACTCTCCATCCCAAGCCACTCTGGAGGGTCCCCCATCCTCAAAAGCATATTTCAGTGAGAACACCCTGTTGCATGAGCAGAAATCAGCTTGCACTTCCCTGGTTCCAACCCACAGACTGGGGGATGGGGGAGGGAATCACCTGGCACCTGAAAGATTTCTGGAATTGGAATAATTGTTTTATTCTCATATCTGTTCTGACTTGTATTTTAATCTTCCAACTTTTGATGATGCAATTTCTTTTTTAAGTTGCTATTATTATTGCAATTGCATGCATCAATTTATTGTAGTTTTTTATAATCTTATAAGCCTCAGGTATACACAAATAAATAAGATATAAAGACTGATGTGATCCTTAGCGGTGAGCTTTTCCAGTTGCTTCAAACAGCTTTATTCCTTACATGAAAAAAGATTTTTTACTTTTACCATGTCACTCTGATTTTTTATCCAAACAGAACCCTTGAGGATAATCATTCAGTTCCCTTCTACAATTAGCTTGGTGCTTAGCCTTTTAACTAAGCCTTGGCCAACAGACTACTTTGCATCTGTTTGCCATGGGAAATATTTTATTAACGTTGATTTACATCCTTATTTTTGTACTGCAGTCATTGTTTAATTCTGCATCATCAGCCTCACAAGGAACATTGCAATGGAACGCAATCAAAATTTAATAAATATTGATGATGCTAAATCACAACACATTTGATCGTTAAAAGGCATGCCTTACTTGGTGGTCTAGGAAGAAGAAATTAAAAGAAGCTGCTGAAGCCCTGTTATTTTTGGCTGCTTTAAGATTCTGCTGTTATTGTGCACAGCTGGCCAACCTCGTTCTGATTTATGTCTGCAGATCCACCAACATGTAAATAATATATTTTTGAATTCATTCACGCTAGTAGATATATAGCTAAAGGCAGCTCTGTTGTTAACTTATTAGCTTATATATTTAAAAATCAAAACGTGATAGCAAAGCACTTTCCCACAGAAATCAAGCTAAACTTTGTACAACTGACCATATAATGAGAAAACCCCGGACCACTGCTACATTATCAAAGCCATAGTGTAGCAACCTAAGAAAAATAAAGGCACAGCAAAAAGCCTCTTCTAATCAAATTATTTTCTTTCTCTTCAGAATCCAGATGCACAAATGGTGGAATCTTAATGAAAAATTACTGAACAACAACAACAAAACAGATCTGAAGCATTTAACTGCAAAAGTCAAACACTGTCCACATACCTATCTTCATTCTTTGTTTCTAGGGGAGGAGCTGGTCCCCTTGCTTGACCAAGAGGATCAAATACAGAACCTGCAGATTAGTAAACAGTGGGAACTGTAAGAAAGTGCCTTCCCAAGGCTTTTAAAAAACCTATTATTGCCAAGGATTCTTCTAAAACTGTACCTCTGGAAACTGCTTTGGTGTAACCTGCTGCCTGAACTGCTGTCATCGGTCGAGCAACACCATCCTTTAAAAACAAAAGCTTATTTGTATGGATAACTGAGGAAGCAGGACTTTAGAAATTATATCACTCTGAATTATATGACCTTTTAGGTACTTTATAATGAATACACTAGTTGAACTCCTGTCAAGACTGCAATACTCTACAACAGAGATGGAGAATGGCATCTGGCCAGGACTACATCCAAGAATTATTATTTATTGTTATTATTCATTAATTTTATATACAACCCTTCATTAAAAGATCTCACAGCAGTTCGCAGAATAAACAAATTGGCCCACCCTTCACAGGCCATTTTGACAAATGGGCAGAGCCACTCACCCACCAAGCACCTGATGGCATCAGGCAATTCAAACTTGAAGTCATAGAGCAGGAAGATACCCTTTCTTTGATAGAAAAAGGCAGCAGCAGAGGCTTATCTCAGAATTTAGTATTGTAGCGCCACCATGCTAAGATCACAGATGATAAATGCTTCTTGTTCTGTTATATTACTCTGCTGCTGCTCTACACGCTTACTTTGGAGCAAACCCCACTGACCCCAGTGAGCCTTAGTTCTCGGTAACCGTACTTTACTAAAATGCATCAGTCTTAGAGGTATTCAGAATAATCTTACACTATTCTCTTTAAACAATCTAATTTTACCATTTCTAAAATACTGGTCATGTTTAGACATAGCAAAAGGCTGCACAATATATGTTGAAGTTTCCCCCCACCCCTGTAGAACAAATGGGGGAAAGGAGACAATGGTTTTACTAATGGATTGCTCCTATTAGATGATATGTCACATTGTCTCAGGATGCTGGTAAATTATTATTGGTAGCCCTCCTTCAGGAGCTTCCAATGTAAGAAAGACTAACAAAGGTACAATACCAAAGGCTGAGAAATGGTGGACATTGTATTCTTCCCTGGTACTCTAAGGAGCTGTGGTTGACGAAGCAGGCTATATGAAGACTGGATTGCAAGTGATGCAAATCTTGCTCTGAAGCCAACTGAACACACACTATGGCACATAATCATGCCTACAACATGGGTGAAGGCAGCAAAGAAGTCATTCTTCACTGCATCTATTGCATCCTTGAGGAGTCAGCTGGCAGGGGTGTTGCATGAGGACCAGAGACTCATTACCCCAGATTCAAGGGACAGACTCCTGGAGTACATGTAACTAGCTGTAAGAGCTTTGCAAGACACTTTGAGGGCAAAGTCATCTGATTTCAAAATGACTTAGATGCTACCAAACCAAATCCAGTTGAAGTCTCCAATGCTACATCTGGCCCACTGTTACGGGATCATTTCCAGTTGATGCAGCCTGATGATGCTGACAGGATAGTCGCAGAGATGCAACTGATCACATGCCCTCTGGACCCCTGCTTTTACTGGCTGATTAATCACTTGGATTAATCTAAGTCATGATAGCACAGCTTCTGCATTTGACTGTATTACAAGATAAGAAGCACATTTAGGACTTGATGCCAGAGAGGTGCTTTCATCAAATGTTGCAGAGTACAGAACATCTTCAGGAATTTGACCAAGATTACCCCTCCTGCAACCTGGTGGCAACACAACACAACCTGAAACTTTTCTAGCTTTTTACCTACTACAGATTCCTCCATTTTCTGCAGCATGTGAAAGAAACTGGTTTATGTTTGGAAATACACCAAATCAAGCAATAAACTGATATGTGAAAAGGTGTAAGCTTGTTTTAATCTAGACACACCTTCAGCTTTTAGAAGCCCATGATAAATACAAGGACAAATATGAAGAAACAAACCGATAATGATAGCTTAGAAAAAGAGACAGATTAAATTTAATGTTGTGCTCATTGAGTTTTGTTCTCCCTCCCCTCTTTTTCTCAGCTCTTTTTCTGTCTGCTTGAAGTTCAACTCTTCACCATAATGACCTGTCTCTTGACTTGCTTTATACATTACACTGATGCTTGTCTATAAACTAGAAATAATTGTAGCAATATTACCTGTACAGCTGCTGTCATTGGTCTGCCCATTGATGAAGATAGTGTTGTCTTTGACTAGCACAATGTAAGAAAATATTTAAAGTCAATAATCACTGCATGCTCTGCTTCTAAGGGAAGAAAAGGACTGGATCTCAGAGGACACTGTTCTAATACTGTAAAGGGAACACTGCTCTATTATTACAGAATTTACAGAACTAAGGATGGGAACTCTCACTGCAGATACCAGATTTCTAAAACTGCAGCAGAGAAAGATACAACTCCAATTGTCTTCTCCACCCTGCACAAGCAACACTAGCTTCACACTGATGTTCTCTGAAGTGGGAAAGTAATCTCATTCAAAGAATGGCAGGTGAAACAAACCATGAAAAAGACAAATGCCAACAAGTACCAGGACCAATTCCTGGGTTTGTACTATGTGACCTGAAGACCACCCTGAGATTCTTCAGCTACAGAACTTCACTTGTCACTGTCTGGCATCAATCCCTGTTACATCTCTGCATGATGTGAGACCCATCGGTATGCAACCGTATAGGCTTATTGGAATCAGAAATTAAACAGCAATGTGTATTGGTTCATTGGAGAAAGTGCTGAGCCAAAGAAAGAAAAGCTGAGTAAATTTCAGTACAAAATAAAAACTTACCCCATATCCAGTAGCTAAGGGTCGTGAACCTGATGTACCTGGAACTTTGGCTGTAAGCTTATTAGAAAAGATTAAAGGTTAAGCAAGAATGATGTATTCATTCAAATAAAGTAGCATATTAAAAATATAATTACTACAGAAAATTACAGTAAAGCTATATACCAATTTCTAAAAATGTTTTTTCCCTTTATTCGTGAGAAAATACAAAATTGTTTTAATGTCATTATGTTGTGTTTTTGGAGCAACCTCTTGACAAGAGACTAAAAAGTCGTGACTCTCTCTCAGAATTCAGACAAGACTGTCTCCTACTGTCCAAAAACAGGGGCATTCATAACATATCAGATCTATTGAAGCAACAGACCAACCTACTGTATTACTAAATGGTTGATCAGAAAGTCAACACTGATAGAAAATCATCTGTTCCTCAGCAAGAAAGTATGTGCCTTGTGGGTATGAGGCCACAGATATGGCCCCCAGAATCTTTCTTTAAGGAATCTCATGTAGCTAGTCTCAGAAAAAACCCCTCTGCTCTGGACTTTGAAGAGCTGGGTTTGAGAAGTACTGCTAGTCAGTATGAACAGTGCTTGACTAGAATGATGAAACATACATAGATGAATACTTAAGTGGTAACTTATGCGCAGTTATCAAGGAAAACTTTCATTGCCCTTTTGCACATTTCTCTTCAATTCCAATAACTTGCTAATTACTGCATATGTTCAGTGCTTGATCATAATATGCTGTCCTTACTGCATCTCGGGAATCTTAGCATAATTTTCTGAGCAAAACATTCCAAGGGGCACAACTGAGAGTCACATATTTGGAGTCTGATTACAGAAGAAAACTACTTGCGAAGTCCCAAGGGCACAAATGTAAGAAAAGTGCAAACTGCACAATGAAAGGTACAGGATAATAGTTGAGGAAAGTTATGGCACTACACATGCTACTTCTGCTGGGCATGAAAATAGCAAAGGCTGCTGCTATCTTAAGCATACTCAGCAGAAAGAAAGCCTTGATGAACTTAGTGGGACTAATAAGCATATAGGCTGAACTTGTTACAGCAGAAATGCAGCTTCTGGAAGCGCTCACACATGCTTACTTTGATATATTTTAATTCTTAATATTTACTTACAGGAGGTCTTCTACCATGACTAGTTTTCACAGCTTGTTGAAAAGCTGGATCATTCTCTAAATCCTAAAACAACATAAAAACAGATAAACATTGGAATAATTAACTTCGCAATTCATTTTGTTTGCTGGTGTAGTTAGATAATACAGACATGCATTTCATTTGATTTTCACTAACTTGTTCTTATAGGGTGATAGAGAATGAAACCACTTAAATTGATGGACTTAAGTTACAGCAGGTTGACTTCGAGTGTGGCTTACATTGGATATCACCCATGGCCTTTGCTACATTTGTATGCAGACTCAGAGTAGTACATTATTTCACTAGCTCAAGCTTTTTAATATCAATTATGCTGATCCAAACTGTTCTGCACATTTCATTTCCACTTCTATGCAAAGTAGCAGGCGGTCATGGAAACAGAGAATGTGCTTCCTTATCACACCAAAACTGTAAAATATCCAAATATAAACTTGGTATCACCATATTTTTACCTCTGTATCAAAGGTAGGATTATAGTCATTGTAACCAGAATAAATATCATCTTCATCTGCTTCGGTTGCCAGGTGGACATTTTTCATCATTTTAACCTATAAAACATTGACTACGTTAAAATATTTACCTTTATCTTCAGCGTTCAGTAAGCATTCAGTTAGTCCAGTTACATAAATTGTTACAACATATAAATTATGCATTAAACTAGATTACTTTTGCGGTATCTTCCAATTATGAGTGTCTGCTCAAGTCTTATTGCGTTCATTGGTTGTTACAAATATGTGTGCAACTTAAGTCTTTTTCTTCTGGGATCAGTTTATGCTCACTGAATATTTTATGGATAAATTATTTAACAGCCCAACAAAGTATAGTCTTTGTGTTTGTGGATCAGGCCAGATCAAAAACATTGTGTGCTATATCCTATGTTGTCCTTTATGCAATCTACCTATGGAAAGGTCCCTCTATTCATTTCAAAATTTACTAAGAAGCTTTTCAAAATTAGATGACTGCTGTGCTGGCCAATGTAAACAAGCTGGTTACCTAAAGTAGCTTTATAGGTGCTAGCTGTGAGGAAGTTACATTTTTATTATAGGACCCACAACAGTGACAACTGCCAGGGAGATTGTTAAATAAAATGATTTTGAAAACTTTATAACATTAAGTTTTGATAACCTGCAGTCCTAAAAGTTGGTACATTTTTAACTTGCTCTTGGAATGCCTTGATTTTTTTGTGGTTCACAATGTAATGACCATCAGTTGCAAGCAATAAAACCAGACTGATAAGGATCAAGTATATACTTCTAATGGAATAAATCAGGTAAGTTATAATCATGGGCATAGCCAAGGGGGGGGGGGCGAAGGGCAGCTGCCCCCCCCTGAAATCCATAAA
Source organism: Podarcis vaucheri (assembly GCF_965113315.1). Lineage (NCBI taxonomy): Eukaryota > Metazoa > Chordata > Lepidosauria > Squamata > Lacertidae > Podarcis > Podarcis vaucheri. Next base: position 25,667,193 of record NC_138762.1, on the reverse strand, counting down.
AATCAATACAAATCTGAGATTATGCCCCCAACAAAAGCCTGCCACCCCTAACAAAAATCCTGTGTACTATGCCCACGGTTATAATTCCTAACAGCGTTTGAACAGATAGTAATCGCTCAGCTCCATCGGCACACACTTTTGTGTAACAGTTAACTTGCATCACCGATGCTCTTGCACCAGCAAAATCAGTTTCTTACTGATATTTGTATTTGCATTACAAATCATAACAAGAAAAAACCCAATACAAACCATCACAGCAAAAAAAACCAAAGTGTTTTTTAAAGAAAAACGTATTAAAATGTAATGCTTACCTCAATGGACGTTAAACTTCTGGAATCGGGAGCTGCGATGAGCTACTCCAGTTGTGTCGGTTTTCCTATATAGTAAAAGCAAACACCAAGAACGAGAGTTACACTGCTGAAAGTATTTTTCAAAACAGTAAAATAATTACAGAATAATAAAATTTTTAAAAACCTGTAAACGTAATAAGATTGACAACCAATATTCAGGAAATTTGTCAGACGCCCAGCAAGTCCGCGCTGCCTTCCCTCCCTCTACTCGGGCGACCGACGCAGCCCCGGGTCGTTGTCAACGTTAGGGCCTATATCTCTCCCTCGCAAGCCCACAATGCACCCCTTCAGGTTGCTTAGCGACGAGAACGCTCTGCTCGGAAAGAATTAGAGCATGCGCAATAGCACAAGGTGAAGCTACTGCATCCTTAGCGCGCCCACAGTTTTGGTCACGTCCTACTTCCTAGCGCGAGCATAAGGACGGGGTTTGGATCATAATGCGAAGGGAGCACTACAGGGAAATAAAAGGGAAAGCAGAAAAACAGTGCAATTTGTTGTATAAAAGGGGAACAATTTAAGGGCATAAATAGGATGAGTTTAAGCTATGTAAGATTTCACAGTCATATGCAATTATCCTGATTAGAATCCTTTTTCTTATTATTTAAATAAGGATCAGGCTATGCTCCTCGTCAGTTAGAAACTTCTAACATTTTCCCGCTGTTCCAGTTTGTAAGGTTGCCCTAAAGTGGTTTAAACAATGGGAACATGTGGCTTGATGGCACAATATTTTGTTGGAACTTTCATCTCTTTATTAGTATGCACACTTCCTGTTCTGGATGGATTGGTGCAGTTCCACTTTGATATTTAGGTTGTGTTTAATGACAAGAAACAATTTGTAGCAGGTTTGGTTAATTTGGAAACCCGGGTAAAACAACAGTGATTGATGTGGGAGTTAAAAGAACAGGAAGGAGTAATGAAGGAATCACAAATCCATGTTAACTGATTTAAGTAGTTTCTAGTAATTTTATTTTCTACTCTGTCTCAGACCCCACACTTTGTTAGCTAAGCTGACAAGCTGCCTGATATCCAAAGATTTGTGCTGTGCATATTATGCACAAAGCCCAGTGCCTATTTTCAGAAAATTGGAGACTTGATCCTACTGCTGCTGCAGTGCATATAACAATTTTGTAAATACATGTCATTGTGCATGCATGACAGCTACCTCAAAAGTACCTCAGATTGTAAAGTGAATGTGGCTTACATTTTCAAATTAGACGGAAGCTGGTTTTAAGGGGGAAAATACATTAAACAGCAGTCTTTCCCAATAAAACTACATTGTAGATATGCATTGTGGTTAACTTCATGTATACTGTACACAGCTTCAGACACCACCAGTGGGAGTGTACCAGAGTAAACAGTAATGTGCATGTCGCTTTATTTTATGGGGCCAGCTTCTGTTGGTGCAGGAACATAGAAGCTTGTTAGTTATACATAATTCTACTTGAGTAACTGAAAAGCTTCTATATGTCTACATATAGGAAATGTCCCCCAAAAACCTTTACTTTTTTCCTTTCTAACACTAATTGGAAGGAGGCAGATCCAGAGCAATGAATCACACAGAGATGCAAGAGGTAGTCTTATCTGTGATAGAGTAGGTAATCTTTTTGCATCTCTGCATAGAGAACGACTGAGTGCTATAATCATACCAGCCTGACATAGATGGCAGAATTGCCTACCCTCAACAGTGACCAGAAGGAAATAAAGTTAGAGTGAATCACTTTTGCAGGGATGTTGTAGACATCCTCCTTTGTGGTGGGGTACTTCTGGGCTCACACAAGCCTTTAATTAATACAATGCGTTTCTCATGGCCCACTAATAGATCTCATGTGGAACAGTTTGGGGATTACTGGTGTAGGATAATAGTACATGTTAAACAGAAAAGGACATGACAGAGCAAGGAAATATTTTCACAGCATTTAACAGAACTGCTTATATAGACTAGGAAATACACACACACACACACACACACACACACTATATATATGATAATAATATTCTATAGACTAGGAAAGTAAAAGTAAAAGTGGGTTTATGTTTTTCTTTTAATTTATACCAAGCCCTTCAAAAAGTACTTGGGCCAATTTACAGTACAGTGGTACCTTGGGTTAAGAACTTCTGGAGTTCCCTTCTTAACCTGAAACTGTTCTTAACCTGAGGTACCACTTTAGCTAATGGGGCCTCCCACTGCTGCCGTGCCGCCAGAGCACGATTTCTGTTCTCATCCTGAAGCAAAGTTCTTAACCCGAGGTAATATTTCTGGGTTAGCAGAGTCTGCAACCTGAAGCATCTGTAACCCGAGGTACCACTGTAACTAATTAAATACAAAAGTACCCCAAAATGTGCAATACAATTTTTTAAATGGCCTTCTAAGCCCTATGAATTTTTCCAAATTATGTGGACAATGGGGAAATGAAATGGAAAGGAACACCGCTTCCATTTCATAGTATATGGCAAAAGTCCATAGAAGCCCTGTTGACAGGTGCCTATCTCTGGTCTCTCAGAGTAAATATTGACTATTTAGTAGCATATCACTTTCTCCTTCCTCTGTCTCAGCAGAGGAATTAGGGGATTTGTTTGTGTATCCTCTTTCCCTGAGTAATCAGTGGAATTAAAGTTTTTCTGCAACCTTAGGCATGTCTACTCAAAGTCCCATTGAATTAAATGGATCTTACTCTCAAGAAAAACGTGTATGGACCGCAGCCAAAATATTGGAATTGTGACCAATATGACTTTCCCCTTGGCAGCACACCTTGGCTTCCACCACCTGAGGTGACATCTGCCTCAGTTTGCCTTATAATAATAATAATAATTTATTATTTATACCCCACCCATCCGGCCGGCTTTCCCTTGAATTTGTCGAATCCTCTTTTAAAGCCTTTCAACTTGGTGGCCATCACTGCCTCCTGGGGAGAGAGAAAAGGTGGTGGTGGTGAGTTCTCTCCCCCCCCCAAGCTTTCAAATACCGCAGCCAAGGAGGTCACCACCCCACATCCCTTGGGATGGAGTCCCTGCAAAGTGGCTCTTCTGAACCCCTGCTGTGCAATCCTTCCCAAAGAGAAAGAGGTGAGTAAAGTAGCACCGCAGCAGTCACGAAATTAAGAGATGCCTGCTTCTTGGGAGAAGAGCAATGACAAACCTAGACAGCATCTTAAAAAGCAGAGACATCACCTTGCCAACAAAGGTCCGTATAGTTAAAGCTATGGTTTTCCCAGTAGTGATGTATGGAAGTGAGAGCTGGACCATAAAGAAGGCTGATCGCCGAAGAATTGATGCTTTTGAATTATGGTGCTGGAGGAGACTCTTGAGAGTCCCATGGACTGCAAGAAGATCAAACCGATCCATTCTGAAGGAAATCAGCCCTGAGTGCTCACTGGAAGGACAGATCCTGAAGCTGAGGCTCCAATACTTTGGCCACCTCATGAGAAGAGAAGACTCCCTGGAAAAGACCCTGATGTTGGGAAAGATGGAGGGCACATGGAGAAGGGGACGAAAGAGGACGAGATGGTTGGATAGTGTTCTCGAAGCTAGCAGCATGAGTTTGACCAAGCTGCGGGAGGCAGTGGAAGACAGGAGTGCCTGGCATGCTCTGGTCCATGAGGTCACGAAGAGTCAGACATGACTAAACGACTAAACAACAACAAAGCAGCACCTCCTGCTGCCTTTTCTGGCTTGCGCATGCGCTCTCTCTTTGTGGGACCCTCACAGGGCCCGATCCTCCGAGCCGCGCAGCACTCCCCCAGAAAGACGCGGAAGAGGAAGCCATATATATATATCTGGATGCATAGCCATAAGGGGAAAGCAAAGTCGCTGTGGAATCTCTCTCTGCCCGCCGACTTCCTTCCACAACGAAGAAGGAAGAAGCAAATGAACCCCCTTCCTCGCCCCCCCTCCGCTGCAGAGCCCCACGCGCCCACCCGCCTCTCTTTTCCCCTGACCCGGGTAACCCTCATCTGGAGACGTTCCCTCTAGCCGCCGCTTGGGGCACCCGGGGAGCCAATAGGAAGTGTTCTTATCTGGGAGCCAATGGTAGTGGCCGTGACATCCCTTGGAATTGGGGGGTGGCGGGGTGGGGAGGAAGCGCCGCCTTGAAAAGGGATCCGCTGCCCCACGTTTCCCCCCCAGTGGCTTTCCCCGGGTTCTCCTCCTCCTGCTGTGTGAGTGCTGCAACCTGAACTTGGCACGATGGATCCCGTGCAAGAGGGACGTGTTGTGATTGTTGGCAGGTAAATCCCTTGACGAGGGGCTCTCCTGTTGGCAAGGAGAGAGGAGGGAGAAGGGTGTTTAAGTCCGGGAAAGGGGATCCTGTGCCCCCCCTTCCCCCCAGGAAAGCGCGAAGGACGTGGAACCTGCCTTTTAGGCGTGGGATCTTCAAAGCCACCAAACCACAACTTACACTGGCATTTGCTGTTGCTGCAGCAAGGTGTTAAAAAAGACAAAACAAATGAGTAACTTTCCTGCGTGTGAATAGAACACTTATCTAAGCCATTTAATCTGTTTGCGTTTAGTCTGTACAGATTACCTTGAAACACATGGAGAGCTAAAGGACATTCTAGGTGAATAGCAGCACGGGAAAAAGTCCATTGCCAACATGGAAATTCAAAGTGTGGTGTGTTTTGGAAAGCTTTTATAAACAGCAATATGTAGATTTTTGCCAAGATAATTTTATAGTGTAGTAACTTGATTGAAATCTGGATAGCCTTCAGGTTGTATGTGTTGTTCTTTTTTTCCTCCCTCTAAATTAACTGCATCTAATTAAAGTAACAGGAAATTTGTACCTAAAATTAGTGCTACTGTGTGTGCTTGCTTATAATTAAGAAAAAAAGAGCCCTGCTGGATCAAATGGAAGGCCAGCATTCTGTTCACTTCGTGGCTGATCAAATGTCTATTGGAAGCTCACAAATGGCTTTAAAATATATATGCCTCTGTTTTCCCCGTTTGATAAGGCCTAAAACTCTGGCTTGCTTATTTTTATAATTGAATGTTTTCGCCCCAACCTTAACTCTTCAAACGCAGTCTTGCTGCCTGACCGCAGAACATAAGAGGTGTGAATTGTGTTTGGAGCATGTGCCTTTTACGTTGTCGCATGCTGTTAGACTAAGGCAGCAGCTAGGGGTTGCACTCAGTTATGCATCGGTCACCAGTGGTATGTAGAGGGTAAGGTCAAACTTTGCCCAATGGCAGCACCAACTGGGAAACTGCTTAAATGTCGGAAATTGGAACACTTCAGCTAGCACAGAACAAAGGTCAACCAGCAATTCTTTCTGTGCTAGAGGTTTGTTGGTAGTCTGTTGAGGCTACTGCACTGTGGACTATGAATTGCTGTCAGATATGTGATTAGGAGACTCTCTTGTAAACTAAGTGAATGAAAGTACTGGTACATGTTTGTTCTGAATATTGAGTGTATGTCTGAATAAAACTGTGAAGTAGATGACCTCTGTAACCTTTATGTAGAATTGCACCAGTATTGTTCCTGTATCCTGTTAACTGATTAAGAGAACCAGTGATAAACAAATCATGTTTATTGCCAATATTTAACACGACTATTAACTGTATGAAAACAAAGTACCATTGAAATCAGTAAAACTACAAGGAAAGTGTGTGGTCATCAATGCCTTTATATGTGGAAAGCTTTAATTTCCTATGGCGAATATGGCAAAAAGTGTATTGTATATACATTTGCTATTATAAGGAAAATACTGACAATAAACTGATCAGAGGTTCAAGTAAGCCTTTTCTGAAGTCTAAAAGCATTTTATGGAAATACTAATACATTGAATTATAAGACATATTCAAGTAGAGATGACACCGTAGCAGTTATTTGCCCAAACTCCACCTGTATGGGTTATGTTTGCTCTGTAAATTCTATTTCAGTTATTCTAATCTAAAGCATCTTGTCTTCCTAGTTTAGTATACAGTATTGTAGTGTAGATAGCTTACTCAGCCACATTTGCAATATACTTCCACATTTACTTGCAGATGTTGAGATCTGACTTGACCATGCCTCATTGTCCCCAGTTATAAAAAGAGATAAATACTTCCTTATTTTGCTTAGTTATTGGGCAATTCAGTTCCATTCACAATGATATCAGTGCCCAAGACATTTTATTGTCTGAAGTGGAGCATGTGCTTAATTTCTAGTGAAAATGTATGGCAATTAATAGTGCAATCCTATGCATGCCAATTCAGATTAAGTCCTACTGAAGTCAATGGGACTTTACTGTGGGCATAATCCAGGCCAATTTAAGCACATTTAGCTTGCAATTCTATACATGCTTACCTAGGAGGATAATACGTATTATGCAAGGATTATATATCTTTCTTATATAAAGCACATGTTATTTTCATGGCAAGAGCTGATGGATGGTATAGAAATTTAATTTTAAAAAAGAACTTGCAAAAATCATTTTTAAAAGACAGGCTGCTTTATTTACAGCATTCTCTAAATAAGAAACACTTAATTATATATGATAAGACTTCTCAAAGATTTTTCCACTATCACCTAAGAATAATAAAAACATGTTAATTAAGAGAGTGTTTTGCATCTCATGACACATTCTTGCATTTAAAATCAATAGAGGTGTTTGCACAGACTGCCTGGCTGCAGAATAGAATAATATTGTCGGAATATTCTGTTCTGATGTCTGCTCTTCAGTGACTTTGATATGACCTGACTATAGCTACAACCTTTAATAACTTGTGACTTCATGTGGCCTTATCTTGCCTCTTTGAGAGTTTCCCCACTGCACTTGGAAACCCAGCCAGATGGGCAGGGTATAAATAATAAAATATTATTCTTATTCTTATAGCTGTGTATTGACAACTCCATTTGGTTGATCTAACTGAGGAATACATGACTGCCACACTCTCTCTCAATACAGTGGTACCTCGGGATGCGAACGGGATCCGTTCTGGAGCCCCGTTCGCATCCCGAACAGAACGCAGGACGGGACGGTGCGTCTGCGGGTCGTGTTTCACTGCTACCACGCATCTGCGTGACATCATTTTGAGCGCATGCGTGAGCGGCGAAACCCGGAAGTAATGTGCTCCGTTACTTCCAGGTTGCCGCGGAGCGCAACTCGAACGCGCTCAACCCAAAGCGCATTCAACTTGAGGTATTACTGTACATTGTGGAATCAACATATATCCTAAGTCCCCTGAATCTGTTTATTGCCACAGAGAAATTGTTAGTGCGAGTTAATATAACAGTGTTGTTGTCATGGATGGATGAGATTTAGATTGCCTTTGGTAATCTTTCCTCCACCCCCCAAATGCAGAGGTGAAGGACCTATTGGGATGGTCTGCTGTCGGACTTGTTGAATTTGAGAGTTCTGAGACCTGCGGTGAGCAATTTGCAAGGCACTTTGAGCACAAGGTCACTTACATTTTGATCCAAACTAGATGTCAGTGTTGATAAAGTTCTAGAGGAGGTTTCTAGAGCATTGGCCAGTCAAAGTGTATGGAATCATGTTCTGTTGTTGTGGTTTGATGATGTGGACAGGACAACTGAAGGGACCTCGCCTACAACATGTACTCTCAGTTTAGATTATTCCTTCAACTACAGCAATACAGAGACATGGAAAAGAATTTAGGAGTAGTCTCGTATTTTTAAACATGGATTTTACTGGATCTTTACATGGAAGAAATAACAAAACAATAAATAAGAGCACATGAGTAGGGAGGTGATCAATGCCTTTTTATGAGAGGGAGTGGTCCTTGCCTGTTTGAAGGAGGCAGTGGTAAAACCACTCCTTAAGAAACCTTCCCTGAATTCGGAAAACCTAACTAACTACCAGCCAGTTGCTAATCTCCCTTTCCTGAGCAAGACCAGATCCCAGCGCTTTTGGAAGAAACTGATTTTCTGGATCCATTTCAGTTGGGGTTTTGGTTCAGAAACTGCTTTGGTCACCCTGTATGATGACCTCCGTTGAGAGAGAGACAAGGCAAACATGTCCCTGTTAATTCTTCCTCAACCTCTCAGTGGCTTTAGATGCCTTCCGGAGTGATTGTCTGAACTAGGGATGAGTGGCACCGCTTTGCGGTGGTTCCAGTCCTACTTGGATGGTTGTTCCTAGAGGGTGTTGTTTGGGGAATGCTTTTCAGCCCTGTGGAACCTTCAGTGTGGGGTTCTGCAGGGCTCAATCCTATTCCCCACGTTGTTTAACATCTACATGAAACTGCTGGGTGGGGTTATCTGGAGGTTTGGAGTACGTTGTCAGCAGTATGCTGATGACACTCAGTTCTCTTTCTCCTTTACATCTGCAGGTGAGGCAGTGGAAGTGCTGGACCATTGTCTTGCTTCGGTAATGGACTGGATGAGAGCCAAAAACTGAAACTCAATCCAAATAAGACTGAGACACTGTTAGTGAGTGGTTCCCTAGGCCAGATGGGTGGGAGATTGCCTGCTCTTGATGGAGTTACACTTCCTCTGAAGGAACAGGTTTGTAGCTTAGGGGTACTCCTGGATCCTTTGCTGTCGCTCGAGGCTAAGGTGGCCTCTGTGGCCCGGAGTGCCTTCCATCAGCTTTGGCTGGTGGCCCAGCTACGCCCCTATCTGGACAGGGATAGCCTAACTACTGTTGTCTGTTCTCTGGTAATCTCAAGGTTCAGAAACTTCAGCTAGTGCAGAATTCAGCGGCCAGGTTGCTCACTGGAGCAAGACAGTTTAAGCATATTACACCAATCCTGGTCAGACTGCATTGGCTACCAGTTAGTTTCTGGGCCCAATTCAAAGTGCTGGTTTTGATCTATAAAGCCTTAAACGGCACAGGACTGCAATACCTCAAGGACTGCCTCTTTCTATATGAACCTACCTGGACCCTGAGGTCATCTTCTGAGGCCCTTCTTTGTGCGCCTCCTCCTTGAGAGGTCCAGAGGGTGGCAGCATGAGACCGGGCCTTCTCTGTAGTGGCTCCCTGTCTGTGGAATGCTCTCCCCAGGGAAGTTCGCCTGGTGCCTTCATCATGTACCTTTAGGCTCCAGGCAAAAACGTTCTTTTCTAAACAGTACTTTGGTTGATTTGATTGGCATCCTATGCCCTTTTAAAATGTGTGGTATGTTTTTTTTTGGGGGGTATTGGGTTGTTGTTTTTATTTTGATTCTATATTTTGTGGTTTTATATTTTGATTTTGTTCTGTGAACCGCCCTGAGACCTGACCTCCAGGTATAGGTTGGTATATATAAATTCAATTAATAATAATAAGTAATACAAGTATATTATCTGCAAATGAAAAGGGTGATTAAAAAATTAAGAGAAATTGACTACATATACATAATTGAGCAAATGAATTAATGAATAGGGCTAGGGAGTGCCTTCCATATTAATATTTTATTGTAGGACCAGAAAATTTGCATCTAGATATCCAAATTAGATCCCAATATTTAGCAAGAATTATGCCCGTTGGCAGGCAGATACTAAACAGGACTGTTTGTCGGCACTGTGCAATTTAGCTGATCTTTGAAATGAGTATTATCATTACTAAGCAGTATCTAAGATAGAATTGCATAGAGTATCATTTTCTGTAAAAAGAAAGAAAGAAAGGATTGACTAAATATACAATACGTTAAAAAAAAAAAGAATTGCCAAGTGGGGCTGAACCCTGGTGTTAGAGCACATGCATAATCTCCCAGATTAGTCTCAAATTTTTCAGGTAACAGGACAGGGAAGAATCCTGACAGCCAAGGGAGCCATGATCAGAGTATATAATAGTGGGCAAGATGAATAGCCTAACTTGGGGTAAGGCAACTTCATATAACTATATATGTTCACCTGAATGTTTCTGCATTCCATATGTACTTAGAGGGATGCTCTGTGTGCAGAATTTTAGGTCTGTAGCATGCAGAATAACCTACAGAATAGTGAAACATGATTATTTTAAATCCAAGTCCATTTTGTTCAACATTCGCTCTATGCTTAATAAACTTAGATGTTCCAAAACTAGGGTGTGAGCCAATTTGCTTTGTAATATGCTGCTTGGTCTGTTGCGTCCTTCATTGCCCTTTCAAAACATACCTTAAACCCAATAATAAATGCTGGAAATGTAAAGAAATGGAAGGTACATTCTTTCACCTTTGGTGGACGTGCCCAAGGATTAAGGCTTTCTGGGAAATGATATATAATGAATTGAAAAAGGTATTTAAATATACCTTCTTGAAGAAACCAGAGGCCTTTCTTCTGGGCATTGTCAGCCAATTGGTGCCAAAGAAGGACAGAACTCTCTGTATGTACGCCACAACAGCAGCAAGAATACTTACTGCAAAGTATTGGAAGACACAAGAGCTACCCACTTTGGAAGAATGGCAGATGAAGGTGATGGACTATATGGAATTGGCAGAAATGACTGGCAGAATCCGAGACCAGGGAGAAGAATCAGTGGAAGAAGACTGGAAGAAATTTAAAGACTATCTACAGAAATATTGTAAAATTAATGAATGATAGAATGATGTTGGATAGCAACTAAGGGGTTTCCAGCTGTAATGATTCAAGAGAATATGAAAAAAGGGTTATAAATGGGTTAAAATCTAATGGTAAGGATTTGCTGAACCAATAAATTGAAGTGGAATACAAAAAAGGGAGGTATGAGGAGGTCCGGGAAATAAGCTAAAAGAAAATAAGTAAAAGAAAAAATGTATGTTTTTAACTGTTTTTATTTTGTATTTTTCTTTTTCATTTTTATTGTTATATTTCAAAAAAATTTAATAAATATTTTATAAAAAAACACACAAAACATACCTTAAACCTCTGTTGCTGAATCCGTGGGTTGGTTAACTATATCCACATCCAGGTTGCTGCCTTCAACAGGTGCTGAAACAGGAAAACCTTGTTTTGCTTCTGTGTTGTGACAGGAATAGGTCTGTGAGGTGGTTGAGCGTAAGAGGCAGGGCCTTTTTTGTGGTGGCTCCACCACACCTTTGGAGTCCTTTCCCAGAAATGCTGCAATGGCAGCTACACCTCAGACTTTTCAGAAGACCTTAAAAACTCAATTGTTTCAGTTGGCCTTCTCCTGAATAATTTATGTCCTGCTTACCGGAAAGAGACTGGAATATCGTTATGTTACTAGAATTCCAAACTCTCTTTGTGGAATTTCTGTGGAATAGATCAATAATAATTATTGATTTTTAGTAAAAAGCATTTTTATATACTTGTAGTTTTTATTGCTGTAAGCTGCTTTGGGCAGGCTTTGCCTGGAAAAGTGGCATGTAAGTATTTTAAAATAAATAACAATAAAAGATTTGTGCTAACCGTTTTCTCTTTTCTTCTTAGTGGACTCATTGGATGTAGCTGGGCCATGTTATTTGCTTCTGGTGGATTTCAAGTAAAGCTTTATGATATTGTACAAGAACAGGTAACAAAAGCCCTGGAAAAAATTGGGTAAGTCATTTGAGTTCCTTTAGCACAGATTAGTCAGGATTATAATTGTTTGAATACTGTGGTTAGCTTTTAGTTCTAAACAAGGGACCAATGGGATTTCAGGATGCATTCAGATTATCTGTTCAAGGTAGTGCTCAAATTATGGGATAAAAGGTAGTAGATCTTCAGTGAGACCCACAAGCCCCACTACCTGATCAATTGTCCAATGTGTCCTCTATTGCCTTCTAAAAGCAATAGCAGGCAGACAGACACACACAGAAGCATAAATTCTTTTACTGTCACACAACAGGCAGAGGCTTATCTCTGATTTTAGCACATAGAATGGAGATAGGATGCCCCTTATCTCTGATCGTAGTGCTTAGAGAGTCTGACATCTCCATCTGGCTGGTCCCCCCAGGTATACAGAAGAGCTTATTTATTGCATTTGTATCCCACCATTTTCTCCAAGGAGTACATGATGCACCCCTCTCCTCAGGCAATCCTTACACAACGGTTAAGAGGTTGGGACTAGCCCAAGGTCACCTAGTAGGCCTGGGCAATATATCCATATATCACCCAGGACTGGTATTAGGGGCAGACAGTGATGACGGCTTCACTCAGCGGCATATTGCTGGTGAAACCGCTACCTCCTGAGTCCCACTGCTACCAGCGTGCTGAGGGAAAAACAATCTGCATCCGGACTCTGGCGGCAGAGGGACTCGGGAGGGGTGGCAGTTTCACCAGTGATATACCGCTGAGGGAAACCGCCATCACGGTCTGCCCTCATACCACTGAAGGGAGAAACAGTCAGCATTGCTGAGGCACAATACGGCTTGCTCCTCCCTCTGCTTCAACAAGCCCCATGTCCCTCCGGCTTGTGCATACTGGAGGGATATGGGGCTTGTTCAGCTGGGGGGAGGGCGGCGAGAAGACTCAAAGAAGCCCTCCCGCCCCCCAGCTAAGCCTCGCCAGTCCCCCTTGCCTGTTTCAAGGCAGCAGTGGAAGCTGCCTCAGCTGCCTCCACCTTTCAGCAGCTTGCTTGGCTTGTCACATACCTTCACCTTTCAGATGCTCCATGTGTTTGTTATTTTTTTCGTGTTATACAAATACAGTATCAGTAACACTTTAAAAAGCTTGTTTAAGATGCCCAGTCCCTTCCAATACTAGTAAGTGGAGACTTAAGTTTCCAGAATGCTTATTGAGAGTTAGGAGTTTCCGTATTCAAATCACTCAATCGGGAGTTGCGTAGGTGTCTTTAGATAAGATACTGTTCTCTTGGCGTCAGCCCCACCCCTTGTAATATGGGATGGTGGCAATAGTGACCTATTTACAATGCTGTTGTAAGAATTATTGAGATAATGCACGTGAAGCACTTTGGACACTTCAGCTGTGCTAAATTGTAAGAATTGAGTTGGTGCTGGCTTAAATTCCCATGTCCAACTTCCTGAGAACTTGCATGATGTACCACTGAAATGTCACAGAGAAGTTATGTTTCTAACATTGCCCCATCTTATATCCATGTCGTTGCAAACTTCAGATGATGATCACAAAAGTTACCCATACAGACCAGAGTTTTCTTTGTTGAGGGTAGAAATGTGATATTCTTTGCACTACCAAAATGGCATTGCCTAGGTAACAGCAGAATGAACAAGCAAACAAAACACTTGGGGAGAGAGGGTTCAGCAAAGCAGTTTCATGTTTCTGAGTGTTTGGTGGTAAGGGATACTTAAAAGTGTGAAGAGGAATGCATTTTTTTGTTTCTCCTTCAGAATTGATTTGACTGGACTAAGGGCTAAGCAAAGCCCCTTATCAGATTAGTGTTTCACTCCCAATTCCTTTGTTAAGTTGTTTCCCTGATTTCTCTGTCTGTAATATGAGGAAGCATCTAATTACCTATGGGTGATGGGACTGCTATTGTACAATATGAAAACATTACTGCTCTAACAATAATCAACATAAGGCTTTGCCAGAAACATGGACTTGTGAGAAGGAGCGCCAGGTTGTTTTCAAGGTTTTGTTTCAAGGTTTTGTTTTGTTTCAAGGTTTCCCTCACATCCGGTATTTATTTATTGCGTACGACCCGCTTTTAAGTTGTGACCACTCTGCACATAACTTTAAACACCTCCTGGTGGATGAGAGCATTGCAGGTCCCACTTGCAATATACTCTGCATGAGAATGGTGGAGACACGAGCAGGTTGAGGAAACTGGCAGATTGATGACTGGGTAATCTGTATGTTAATATTGTCTGGGACATCACATTATGCTGTGCCTCCATTGAATAAGAGTCTGCCTATTCCTGTATAATCTTTGTTCAGTCATCAACAGACATGCAAAAGGTTTTCATGTGCTGGAGAGGCTGGAAAAGTTCACATGTTTTGTGGTACGGTGCTATATAAATATTTCTATGAATACATGAGTAAGATATAAAAAGGGCAACCAAAACGATCAAGGGGATGGAGCAATGGGGAAAGGTTGCGGCATTTGGGGATTTGTAGTTTAGTGAAAAGGGACGCGGGTGGCGCTGTGGGTTAAACCACAGAGCCTAGGACTTGCTGATCAGAAGGTCGGTGGTTCGAATCCCCGCAACGGAGTGAGCTCCTGTTGTTCAGTCCCACCTCCTGCCAACCTATCAGTTTGAAAGCACGTTAAAGTGCAAGTAGATAAATAGGTACCGCCCCAGCGGGAAGGTAAACGGCGTTTCCATGCGCTGCTCTGGTTCACCAGAAGCGGCTTAGTCATGCTGGCCACATGACCCGGAAGCTGTACGCCAGCTCCCTCGGCCAATAAAGCAAGATGAGCACCGCAACCCCAGAGTCAGCCACGACTGGACCTAATGGTCAGGGGTACCTTTACCTTAGTTTAGTGAAAATGCGAGTAAAGGCAACATGATAGAATTATACATGGCACATAGAAAGTGGATAGAGAGAAGTTTCTTCTCTCATAATGGTAGAACTCATGGACATCAGTGATGGCTGCCCGGAAGCAGTGGTGACCTGCAACTTGGATAGCTTTAAAAGAGGCTTAGACAAATTAATGGAGGCAAAGGCTATCATAGTCTGAGGAACTAGGCTTCTGAATACCTGCTGCTGGAAACTGCAGGAGGGGAGAGTGTACTTGGGTCCTGCCTGTGGGTTTCTCATAAGCTCTGGTTGTGAAAACGATGCTGGACTAGATGGGCAATTGGCCTGATTCTGATCTGCTACAAGGAAAAGTTCAAGGTCTTGGTACTAACATATAAGACCCTATGCAGCTCAGGACCAGGTTACTTGAGAGACCACCCTATCCCTTGTATGCCCAGGAGGTCGCTCCTTCTGCAAATTCCAAAGATATCAGAAGTCAGCATCACAGTAACTTGGAGCAGAACTTTCAGTATGTCTGTCCCTTTTCTTTGGAATAGCATTTTGGGATATAACAAGAGTCCACCATTTGCACTTTCCGGGAACAAATGAAGACATTTTTGTTCTGACATGCTTTCCCAGCTGGATTTCTGCCAAGGGTGTCTGTATTGTATTGCTTTTGCCTTTCTGGTTTTTTTAAAAAGAAAGTATTTGCTATTTTGTGCTGTGTTTAGCCATTTTTAGCTATTTTTATAGCACACCACCTTGAGATGTTGGCATGGGAGGCAATTAATAAATGAATAACAATGTTTGCATTGTGCTCTGAAGCATGAATCTAGAGAATGCCATAAAAAGGTAAAGGACCGCTGACAGTTAAATCCAGTCGCAGATGACTCTGGGGTTGCAGCACTCATCTTGCTTTACAAGCCGAGGGAGCTGGTGTTTGTCCACAGACAGTTTTTCCGGGCCAGGTGGCCAGCATGACTAAGCTGCTTCTGGCGCAATGGAACATCAAAACCAGAGCAGCACACGGAAATGTTGTTTAACTTCCCACCGGAGTGGTACCTATTTATCTACTTGCACTTTTTGGCGTGCTTTCAAACTGCTAGGTTGGCAGGAGCTGGGACTGAGCAACGGGAGCTCACCCCGTCGCGGGGATTCGAACTTCCGACCTGATCGGCAAGCCCAAAGAGGCTCAGTGGTTTAGACCACAGCGCCACCGGCGTCCTTGAGAGTGCCATACACTGCACCATATTTCATGAGGGTTCCTTTTAATAAGTGTGCATGGAAAAAGTTAAGAGTGCAGTAGGGGAAAACAGATTGCCGGAATCTTTCTTGTGGTATATTTTTATTAGTACGTGTGATAAATAAAACTCATAATTCTTCTGCTGGTCTTCTGTTTTCAAACAGCAAAGAATTGAAAGAACTAGGAAAGACAGGAATGCTGAAAGGTACTCTGACAGCTGACAAGCAGCTGTCTCTCATTAGCGGCTGCACAGATTTAAAAGTGGCAGTAGAGGGTGCCATATACCTTCAGGTGAGTACAGTACATGCTTGTTTGCTTGAAATGGCCAAAGGGAGGAAATTTTGTGGGGAATTCACTGGCTTCCTTATGCTCTAATCATTTGTTCATTCACCAGCTTTATCTTGTAGTTGGATGAAACTAAAAGCACCGGCCTCTAAATACAGTCTTGACTATGCAGCAGCTGGTCATTACCATTCCAGCAAAATTTTTATATCTAATAGAGCTTAATTGACCAAAAATTGTAAGTGGTATTCCTACCTCTTTTCATTGGCAGTTTGTGGGCCAAGTAAATGTTAAGTTTAAATCTGGTTTAAATCAGCCAAACTTAATGTGTAAAGTTTTCAGAAGTCTAGTTAAAGGAGGTACTTTTGTATAGAATCCTTTGTGGTTAGGTTGTGCATAAAGAATATACCAGATTTTAATAAATAGGTGATCTAGCTAAGTGCAGAAATGGAAATTCTGTTGCTTCAGTCAATTCAATTCTACTCTATTGCTTCATTTTACTGGAGTAAAGGTAAAGGTAAAGGTACCCCTGCCCGAACGGGCCAGTCTTGACAGACTGTGGGGTTTGTGCGCCCATCTCACATTTATTGGCCGGGGGCCAGCGCTGTCCGGGGACACTTCCGGGTCACGTGGCCAGCGTGACATCGCTGCTCTGGCGAGCCAGAGCCGCACACGGAACGCCGTTTACCTTCCCGCTGGTAAGCGGTACCTATTTATCTACTTGCACCCGGGGGTGCTTTCGAACTGCTAGGTGGGCAGGCGCTGGGACCGAACAGCGGGAGCGCACCCCGCCGCGGGGATTCGAACTGCCGACCTTTCGATCGGCAAGCCCTAGGCGTTGAGGCTTTAGCCCACAGCGCCACCCGCGTTTACTGGAGTACCCCCAGATAAATAAACTTAAAAGTGAAAGTAGTGAAAAGGGTCTTAGCATACATTTTGCTACTCTAGTTGTACACGTATTTCTTAGGGGTTGTTTGTACATATCCTGATCTCGATTGATGCCCTGCACTGGCAACTTGCGGGAGGAGGGGCATACTCTCAAAGGCAGAACTATGCAGTTAAGGTTCCATGTAGTTTTGTGATGTAATACTATAAATAGACAGAATTGCAATACGGGTAGATCTCATCTTAGACTGATTTTACAAATGTGACCACAGAAAATAAAATGGGCGAGAGAACAGGAAACACCTCCCACCCCAGAAGAGATCTCACAGGAACCCACATGCAACCTTCCCAGAGCCTGGAAAGCAAGCGGGGCAGGGGGGGGGGCTTAAAAAGCTCTTTTCACAGTGGGAAAACACAGTGTGGAAAGAGCTTTTAAGCCCCCCCCCCTTACTTTTCAGGTTTCTGAGACGATCTCATCACAACTTTGCAGAGCCTTCCAAAGGCCTTGCATGACCTGCTCAGTAAGCAAGCTTGAGTGGCTTAAAAAGCTTGCCATCTTGGGGGAGGGGGCCAGGCCCGCTCAGCACTGGCCTCAGAGAGATAGGAATGGATGTGCAGGACTGTTTGGGGTGGGGGGTTGGCTTTGCATAATTTTGCTTATACAATCCCCCACTTAAGACAACTTCTACCTGTATATTCCCGCTTCTTCTTCCAGAAGAGGGAGCTGGTGCACTGAAGCTACTGCTAAAGCAAGCATATGATGACTTAAACGTATCTGACCCTAACCCCTGACCAGCTTTCCAATGAGCTATGTATCTCACAAGCTTTGTGTGTGGCCAGTGGATTCAGAACTTTGACTAAGCTTTCTGTTCCTCCATTTACATTCTGTTGCCATCCTACAGTGGCCAGACTAGTACCGTGTCAAGAGAGGCTGTGAAATACCAAACGTAGATGACTGCCTTGTACTCACTCAGACCATTAGTCTGCACAGTTCAGCAGTGGTTGTCCAAGGTTTCAGACGCAACATTCACAGCTCTGCCTAGAGATGCTCAGGGTTGACCCTGGAAACACACACACACACACACACACACACACACACACTTCATTTAATACATATGTTAAGGAAGATATAAGTTGATCACTTATCTGGAGCCCACCCTATCCCATTCTTCCTACTGCTTGGCTGATCTCAACTAAAGCATCCATGACAAAAAAAGCCATCCGACCTCTGCTTAAAAATATCCAATGAACGAGAGTCCACCACCTTCCAAGAAAGTCCATTCCACTATCGAACAGCTCTCACTGTCAGAAAGGTCTTCCTGATGTTTAGTCGGAATTTCATGTCTTGTAACTTTAATTCATTGGTTCATGTCCTGTCCTTCGGAGCAGGAGAAAACAAGCTTGCTCCATCCTCCATATGACAGCCTTTTCGATATTTGAAGATGGGTATCATACCCCCTCTCAGTCTTCTCTTTAGCAAGCTAGGCATACCCAACTCTCTCAACCGTTCCAAACCCTTGATCATCCGGGTCGCCCTCCTCTACACATGTTACAGCTTGTCAATATCCTTCTTAAACTGTGTTGCCCAGAACTGGACACAGTATTCCTGGTGTGGTCTGACCAAGATGGAATAGAGTGGGACCATTACTTCCATTGATCGGAACACTATACTTCAGTTGATGCAGCCTAGAATAGCATTAGCTTTTTTGGTGCTGCCTGTTGAGTCGTCCTAAGCTTGTGGTCTACTAAGACCCCTGGATCCCTGCTCTTTAGATGATAATGTATATTATCTTGATCTCATAAAAAATGAGGGTCCCTGCTGAGTTTGTGGACCCTCCTGCTCATTTTTTCTGAATGAAGGCCTTTGACGTCTGCTCCAATTTCCTGTCCTGGTGGCTCCAGAAGCAGTGGTTCTCAACCTGTGGGTTCCCAGATGTTGTTGGACTACAACTCACATCATTCCTAGCCAGCATGACCAGTGGTCAGGGATGATGGGAGTTGTAGTCCAACAACATCTGGGGACCCACAGGTTGAGAACCACTGCTCCAGAGGTTACTTCTGCTGTGGATGTGCTACCCTAGCCCTATCTGTGATCCTGTTTGTAATATCCTTGGTTGTGAGTAAAATAAGATGCAATCATATATACGGTAATTTCACTGCATTCCTTGGAACTCCTGTCATGAACAATGTCCTTAAGAGTAGAAATTCTTTTTTAAGAGAATGTTAAGAGAATGTTAATGCATAAAACTTCCTAAACTACATTAAACAGATAAAATCTAGCGAGTTCTTTTTTGTTCTCCTTTGTTTCTTATTTAAAACTTTCTCTTCACTAGATACAGCGGGTAAATTTACTTCATAGCCATAAAACATTAGTTGTCTAGCATAATGCAAATACTCTTCATGTTACTTGATTTAGGTACAGTTCTTCCATCCCTGATTTTCAATTCACTTGGCCTATTGTCACTTATTAACTAAGCAAAATTATTGGGAAAAGTGTAATCATGGTCTTAAATGTTTCCCACAGAAATCAGCGGGGCTTTAAACTAAAGTTGCTTCCAGGGACCTTTGCTATTTTAGGGTGGGATTCAATCACATACCAGCAAATCCAGGTTACACAATGATAGTTGACTGGAATGTCTTATGCTGCAGACCAGGTTCTCTGAAGGATTGGACTTTTTGTGCCAAAGTTGGACAATTCAGTGGGAAGTGCAGGATAATACTCACTTTGACATAATGTCGTTTAGCCTTCCAGCAATCAGATTGGAGTCAGTGCTCAAAACAAGTTCCCTGGAAGTGCCCTCATTCTCTTTTTAAAGACCATTGGTCTCGGTTGTTAAAGAATGGGCTACTTGATGTCATAATTCTGTTAACTTTATACAATGGTCATAACAATGTTGCCTTGGGGAAATGAGAAATGGGATATTCTTCTTGAGAGCCATCTTTGCAAAAACCTATAAATACCCTCTTCAAATATCATTGGCTTCTATCCCATAAGTCCTACAATCGAACAGGAGAAGAGCACATAGGTGTAATATTTGGTTATCTAAAGCCTCTCAATTTTACAAAGTGATATGAATGTCCACTCACTCACTCTCATTCCTCCAATGTGAGGTTGTGATTCTCGAAAGTCCTATTCTGTATTTTTGTTGTATTTTTGGACTTTGTCTTTTGTTAGAAGATAATTCACCACAATTAGTAAAGGCTCCGAGTTATTCAGTAAGTAAAGTATAGCTACATAGTTACTGGAGTGAATATTATCTGTATTCATGGTTGACTTTATTAACACCAATAGAAATCTGATACAAATCAGGCAACGGGAGTATATAGCCTCAATCAGGCATGACCAATCTCATTATTGTAAGAAATGTTGTTACACATAAAATTTGAAACTTTTTCAAGGGTTTTGTGGTTAATATGGATCAAATGTGGAAGTAAATCTGCGTAACTCGGTTGTATCCCATGCGACAAAGCTTGGCTACAGCCTGCAGTTAGGCTGGAATCTGAACGACATGCCAAGTCACGACTTAGTTCAGCAGAGTGGTGAAGGAGCAAAGAACCGTGACCTCTCTTGGAAGTGGCATGATCACATGTTTGTCCCAAGCCATGTTCAGTCCAGGCCAGTTAAAGTAGTAGCAGGCCTGGGTGAGGAAGAATATCTTGCCACCCTCTCCATAAGACACTTTTGATATATTATAAGGAGGGGCTCTCTTTCTTTCCTCCCCCTGCTTTTAATAATCTGGGCAGCCCAAATGAAGTGTTAGTAGTGCAAGAAGGGAGTGAACATTTCCCCTCTACTTCCTTCAAAATCCTTCATCCAATTATTCAAGGCAGCAGTTGAATTAACATGATATTCTTGTAAAGAAGCTGGTAAAATGCGGTCTTGACTATGCTACCACTCAGTGGATTTGTAACTGGCTGACTGACCGAACCCAAAGGGTGCTCATCAATGGTTCCTCTTCATCATGGAGAAGAGTGACTAGTGGGGTGCCACAGGGTTCTGTCTTGGGCCCGGTCTTATTCAACATCTTTATCAACGACTTGGATGATGGACTCAAGGGCATCCTGATCAAATTTGCAGATGACACCAAACTGGGAGGGGTGGCTAACACCCCAGAGGACAGGATCACACTTCAAAACGACCTTGACAGATTAGAGAACTGGGCAAAAACAAACAAGATGAATTTTAACAGGGAGAAATGTAAAGTATTGCACTTGGGCAAAAAAAATGAGAGGCACAAATACAAGATGGGTGACACCTGGCTTGAGAGCAGTACATGTGAAAAGGATCTAGGAGTCTTGGTTGACCACAAACTTGACATGAGCCAACAGTGTGATGCGGCAGCTAAAAAGGCCAATGCAATTCTGGGCTGCATCAATAGGAGTATAGCATCTAGATCAAGGGAAGTAATAGTGCCACTGTATTCTGCTCTGGTCAGACCACACCTGGAGTACTGTGTCCAGTTCTGGGCACCACAATTCAAGAAGGACACTGACAAACTGGAACGTGTCCAGAGGAGGGCAACCAAAATGGTCAAAGGCCTGGAAACAATGCCTTATGAGGAACGGCTAAGGGAGCTGGGCATGTTTAGCCTGGAGAAGAGGAGGTTAAGGGGTGATATGATAGCCATGTTCAAATATATAAAAGGATGTCACATAGAGGAGGGAGAAAGGTTGTTTTCTGCTGCTCCAGAGAAGCGGACACCGAGCAATGGATCCAAACTACAAGAAAGAAGATTCCACCTAAACAATAGGAAGAACTTCCTGACAGTAAGAGCTGTTCGACAGTGGAATTTGCTGCCAAGGAGTGTGGTGGAGTCTCCTACTTTGGAGGTCTTTAAGCAGAGGCTTGACAACCATATGTCAGGAGTGCTCTGATGGTGTTTCCTGCTTGGCAGGGGGTTGGACTCGATGGCCCTTGTGGTCTCTTCCAACTCTATGATTCTATGATTCTATGATTCTAATTGTGGTTCTTGTTTCTCGTCTGTCCTGTTCACACTGATAGGGGCATGGTATACACACTGTCTTAACTTACAATTGCAAGTGTTCCCATGGGATGAGGTGGGCTTTTTCAGTCATAAGGCCACCTTCTCATGTGAGAATGAGAATATATGATATGTTATCTTTCCATCCAGGAAAGCTGATATTATTTTAGTTCATGGACACATTCCAACCATGCAAAATACACAGAGAGTGTGGAGTAGGGCTGGGGAGGGAAATAACCCAGGGAGAGTCCCAAGGGCCAGGTAGGAAGGCCTGTAGGGCCAAATTCAGACCCTGCACCTCACCCCTACTCTAGGGCCTTCGCTTGTTACTTCTCGTAAGATGAATTGTTTGAAGGAGAACTCCTGCACTTCATGTTCTCCTTAATACCAGTTAAATCAGAGAATTAGTACATCTGCTGTACTTGCCAGCACTTGCCTGCCGTACTGCAGAAATGGTGCGCACTCTGATGCTGAGCAAACTGAAATTCACTTATGCAAGCTTTGTTTCGTCATTTCTTAACCAACAGTTAGTCCCTCCAGGCAGCTCCAATTCTTTTCCCTTTCATATTTGCACTGTGAAGAACACTCTTTCAGCGGGGATTTGGAAGGAATATTTGCTTTTGACTTTCAGGCATCTCTTGAAGACACTTTTTAGGCCGGCAGGCCTATGCAGCTGTTTAAAACGTTTTGATTAAACATTCAGTTTAATGATTTTTTTTTTACTTTTAAAATTGTTTTTTATGTTGTACAGGCTGCCCTGATATCTTACGAGATGGCAATATGAAAATACTTCATAAATAAATAAGCTTCAGGGGTTCTAAAGAACCCTTATGCAATCCATCTGCTATCTGCTCTGAGTGCAACTACCTACTTCTAACATTTTCCTTATATTACTTTTCATTGCTGCTCATGTAAAATTATGTGCAGTACAAACAAAAATTCCCCAAAATGGATCTGAGTACAGGTCAGCACTTGCCTGCTATGCCAAAGATATAATCGTCATTCGCTATGCGAGTGTGGTATGTTTCTGAATGACATTTTTACAAACAAAATACCTACCGTAGCATAACACACAAATCTTGATGTTGGGATGTAAAGAAGTTCAGTGTCAACATAACAAATAGATGTCCTGTTGGCTGCAGGCATTCCCACTTAATTCTTACTGCTTGCTAGCCCCATCTGCATGATACTCTCAGCACCCTTAACAAAGTAGACTTCCCAGGATTCTTTTGGGAGAAGCCATAACTGTTTAAAGTGATATGATACCTGCTTTTACATGTATAGTGCAGATGGTGTGTAATTCATTGCAAATTGGGTCTTTGAAGTACCAAAAGGTGGCTCTGTAATTGGGGGCAGAACTTTCTGAAAATCCAGGGCATGACTTCAACTTAAGAGTCTCAATATTACAAACATAGGCTTTGCAGTATTAGATATTTCTAGCCTTTACCCTCCTGGGGCTGAACATTCAGTGAGGGGGAATGCCTCTTACTGTGAATGGATGTTGGGATTGTAGAAGCTGGCCACATTTGCAAGTCTGACTGTCTTGAGAATGGGGCCAATTCACACCATAAAGGTAAAGGGACCCCTGACCATTAGGTCCAGTCTCATGACTCTGGGGTTGTGTTGCTCATCTCGCTTTATTGGCCGAGGGAGCCGGCGTACAGCTTCCGGGTCATGTGGCCAGCATGACTAAGCCTCTTCTGGTGAACCAGAACAGCGCACGGAAACACCGTTTACCTTCCCACTAGAGTGGTACCTGTTTATCAACTTGCACTTTGATGTGCTTTCAAACTGCTAGAGAGCCAGTGTGGTGTAGTGGTTAAGAGCGGTAGTCACGTAATCTGGGAAACCGGGTTCGTGTCTCCGCTCCTCCACATGCAGCTGCTGGGTGACCTTGGGCCAGTCACACTTCTGTGAAGTCTCTCAGCCCCACTCACCTCACAGAGTGTTTGTTGTGGGGGAGGAAGGGAAAGGAGAATGTTAGCCGCTTTGAGACTCCTTAAAGGGAGTGAAAGGCGGGATATCAAATCCAAACTCTTCTTCTTCTTCTTCTTCTTAGGTGGGCAGGAGCTGGGACCGAGCAACGGGAGCTCACCCCGTCGCGGGGATTCAAACCGCCAACCTTCTGATTGGCAAGCCCTAGGCTCTGTGGTTTAACCCACAGTGCCACCCGCATCCCTAATTCACACCATAGACATACCTTATACAGTGTCCTAGCTGGGGGGGGTAGTTGTGTTTTTTGCCTCCAGAGGGATGCCATTGAGGCTCCCAGCCCCCCCCCTCTGTGTATGTTTATGTGTACACAAATGCACATGGGGGTGTCAAATTGGATCTTTGACAGAGGTTAAATAAAGTTTGGTTTCACCTTTATATAAATGTGAGTAGCCACCTCTGCTTTTGAACTGGTGAGTTCCTTCTCCTGGATCTCAGACTTTTCTCCCTTTTAAGAAGACACTTTAAATAAATAAGTAAAAAGATTCAGCTCATGTGTAGTGAGTACCTCAAAATTACATATTGTAAAATTGCTCCATTTAGGTACAGTACAAAACATACTTGAGGACTGGAACAAGTTGACTTTTTCTTGGTGTTGGGCACATAATATCAGAGTAATTCACAACAGTTCAAGTGTTCATTGAGTTAACTGGGAACTCTCGCATGATGCTTTTCTGGTACTTTCAGGGACAGTGTGTGCCTATGGCTTTTAACCATAATTGTCTGCATTTACATTGCAAACCTGGGGCATGCATTTTTAAAAAACACCTAAGGGGGAAGTCTCAACAGTGAATTGTTGTTAAAGCCAACAATTTGGCATGTCCTAATCGGGCTTTGACAAGGGTCAATTAAGTTGAAATTCAGGTTACTGCAATAGCCTTTTTTCAAGTGTTAAAGTTTTCAACTAAGGCTCTACTGTTTTGGTGCATCTGAGCTGCGTGATCCTCAGCAAAACAGAAATGGGCACAGGAATATACAATGTCCTTTTAAAAGTCACTCAGGTGGACTTGTACTGAGGTGAGCTGGCTTTTCAGTACTAGGCCTATCCATTTCATGTTTGATCTCTTTCTCAGGGTGAACTGAATAGTTTGAGAAGCTCTGTAGTTGGTCGCAAGTGATGAAGCCCTGGATTAATAGCTGGTTTAGAGCTAAATTTTCCTTCTATTCTTCAGGGAGTCAGTCTCCCTAGCTAAGAAAACAAATCCATGCTTGACAAGGACAGAAACTTTTATTGCACCAGTCCAACAAATTGAATACAATTGTGCCACTATCAAAGAAGCCCTCAGCAAATGGTCTATTCAGAAGCCTTGCATAATCATTGTAGGTTTGAGTTTCCAAGAGTGTTGAGCTTCACCTCTGTGACTATCATCTGATCTGAAAGAAAGCTTTGGGTTTCAGGTGGAGAATCTCACAATAAAACTATTCACTGCTGCTCTTTTATTAGTTTGAACAAGTATCTACAGAGTTCTAGCCTTGTGACTTTGCTAAAGGAAAATATTTAAAGGTAACCCACCTTGCAGACTGAACCGATCCAGGAATTACGAGCAAAGCCTTGTTTTGCACCAATAAAGGGATGCATTATAGTTGGTTCTGATGTTCGAAAATGGCCCTGTTCTATCACTCAGAACAGCAGCGGTTGTTGACTTTAAAAGGTCAGTAAAATTCCATCCTCTGCAAGCTTCTTCCCCAAGCCCCAAAATCTGGAGCATATAACATCTGCCACAAGCACAGTGATTTCTCAGTTAACTGGTATACTTTATAAAATTGGCATTGTAAAATTTTGAGGTATTCTTGGCCTCATGGGAAATGTGTTTTACTCCAGACAGAAGTTTGCACATCGTTTTTTACATTATGTAATCAGGAACACTGAACAAGATAAAATAAAATGTTACAAATTATAAGAGATAAGCTTTTCACAAATAAGTTGAAAATAGTTAATCTCGAAAAATGCTTTATAAATGTATTAAATAAATATTCCATCATCATTGGGGCATTTAAATGCACAGGCATGGGTATTATTTTCAACCTAGATAGTACTTGCATGAGATGGAAAACCTGTTTTGATGATAGGCAAGTTATCAAAGACTTGTTTTTACAAAGCTAATAAAAGGATACCACTTTGTAAAAAAATATTGTGATTTTACTAGCTCTTGTATCTGGTGCAATCACTTTTCCTTAAGCACAGCATCTGGAAATGTTGATCCTAAAGATCCATAAAGTGTTAGCTTGACAGTGGAAAAAGTTGTAAGTTGTTTCGATTTATAAAGCAGTAAGCAGATGTTTGGCACTTTTCAAAACAACTTCTTAATTTATTTCTAAAGAATTTGTGAAATGAATGTAATAGGTGTTTTTATTAAGCGATTTCAACATTTTTTTGTGTTCTAGGAGTGTACGCCTGAGAATCTAGAACTGAAAAAGAAGATTTTTGGCCAGTTAGACCTTATTGTCAGTAATGATGTAATACTAGGCAGCTCAACCTCTTGTCTTCTGCCTTCAAAGTTGTTCACCGGGCTAAAGCACGTTAAGCAGTGTATAGTGGCACATCCTGTAAGTACACCAAGATACTTCAGTAATTTATTGTGTTGAAGCCTAAATTTGTGGTGTTCGGCTTGTATGTCGTAAGTACAGTTCTTACTCATTTATATGCAAGTTTTTCAAAGGGATGCCACTTTGATATGTTGCATTAAATCTATGATGGCACAGTTTTGCAAGCTACCCTGGGAAGAGTGCTATAAATGCAGTAATCAGTAGAGCTGGGCAATACCTGGTTTTCAACATCATGATATATCACCAGGTAAACATGGTGATATACCAGTATATCACAATTAACATTTACATTAGAAAAGCCAGTCTGGATCAGAACAAAGTCCTATCTAACTCAGCATTATGCTGCTTGAAGTGGCCAGGTAGATGCCAGAAGGAAACCCACAAGCCAGGTAGATGCCAGAGGGAAACCCACAAGCATGACAAGAGCTCAGTGGTCCTCATCTGCTTGTGATGGCCATCAGCTGCTTCTAGTATTGTAATACAGCCATCAGAAGCTTTGAGAACATAAGAAGAGCCTTCTGGATCATCTAGTCCAGTGTCCAGTAATGTATGGTCTAGTTGAGATTCCTGCAACACAGGACTAGGTGATCTTTGGTGTCCCTTCCTTGATTCAACCAGATGTCTGTGGGAAACCCACGAGCAGCACCAGAGCACAAGAGCACTCTCCTCCCTCTTCTGTGGTTTCCAGCAACTGATATTCAGAAGCATCGCTGCCTCTGGTCATGGAGGCAGATCATATTCTTCATGGGAAGGGTTGGCTTAGTGGCAGAGCAATCTGCTTTACATCCAGAAGCTCCCAGGTTCACTCAGTGCCTTCCCAAGTTTTAAAAGACCTTGGTTTGTTTTTGTCAGGGTCCGTTGTCAAGACATGAACCCAAACTGGGCTTGGCAAAGACAGGAAACAACTTGGTCTTCCCTCTGTGAATTCAACACTCAGATCCTACATTTCCCTGAAACTTGTGGCACAAACTTTTTAGTTCCCATGTCCCACTTTAAGTTGGACCATAACCAACCTAGGCATGTGCAACTGAACCAACCACATCCTGCTCTCCTGTTAAACCCTTCCCTCTCACCCTCAACTATTTTGCATGTGTTAAATTTTAGGTTGTAAGCTTGTCAGGGAAGGTGCCTATCCCCTTGTACTCTGTCAAGTGCCATCCACACTGATGATGTGTTACAGGTGACGCCCCACATACGCAAGGATTATGTTCCAGGCCCCCGCACAAATAAGCGAAATCACGTTAAAGTGGGGAGCATCCTCTAAACACCCTTTAAACTGCCCCTCTGCCGCTCTCTCATCAATCCATACCCAAAAAATACCGTATCCAAAAATATCCACAACTAGAATTGAAGCTCTGGGGCTGTCAGGAGACTGGTGCGTGTGCAGGAAAGTGGCTGTTGCGCTACCCCGCACATCAGCTGCTAGGCGGGGAGGCTAAGCAGCATAAACAAAGCTCCACTGCACCTCCAGTCTCTTCAGGGCTTCCTCCGCCCTTACTGGTGCCTTGGGCTCTGGGAAGGGTCTCCCTTGCAAGCCACAAGGACTCTCCAGCTCTCCCTCGCCATTTCCAGGTTTGAATTGAATGATTTAATTATTTTCCAGTGCCATGCAAATACGTGTCTGTCCGTGAGTAGAATGCTGGGTGGGTGTGCCCATTTTATCATCTAATACAGGGGTCAGCAACCTAAGGCCCATGGGCCAGAAACAGCCCACGGAGGTTGTTTGAGTGGCCCACGAGCCGCCCCCGAACTGAGCCACTGGTGCAGTGTGGCGTGGGGACGTGCTTCCATGGTGCCGGAAATCCTGTCTGCGCAGGGAGAGGGATCTCCGTGGAACCGATCTAGCCCAGACAAGATAAACCTTGCTGACCCCTGATCTAATACTACTATCGGAGGGCTTGCCTAATGTCAATACTGGTTTTCATAGAATTGGAAGGGAACCTCAAGGGTTATCTTGTCCACCCCCTGAAATGCAAGGATCACAAATTATGTTAACTGACCGTAATGGTATGTTCATAAATATGTTCCTTTTCTTTCTAAATATGTTTTGTGTAAAGGTAAACCCACCATATTATGTTCCTCTGGTTGAATTGGTTCCCCACCCAGAAACTGAACCTTCTACAGTCGAGAAAACCTATGCTCTGATGAAGAAGATTGGGCAATCTCCGGTTCGGTTGACAAAAGAGATAGATGGTTTTGCTCTGAACCGACTCCAGTATGCAATCATTAGTGAAGCATGGAGACTTGTTGGTGTATGTATGATTTTTATTCTTTAACTGACTTGAATGTGCTTCCAGTAGACTGCATTGTACTACTTAGTCTGGAGATCAGTCTTGTTGAGCTCAGTGGAGCTTACTTTTGATAAATAGGATCAGAAACTTATTATTTTAAATTATTTAATATTCCAAAATATTTTAATTATTTTCTTAACAACCCCTGTGCAATAACATTAACTGATAATTAGTCAATGCTAAAAAAAAAAAGAGACGCAAGCTAAGTTGCACAGTAATATGATGAACACTCCAAAACAATGCCATTTTCATTCAAGCCCAGAAGAACAAGGTGAAAAGGTCAGCGAGAGAAATATTGATTTTCATGTTGTTTCCCTTCGTTTCCTGTTGCATTCAGAAGGCTCTGGGTATACTTTATAACATTTGTGCTCAGTGAAACAACTATGAAAGTAATCCTTTAAGCAGCAGTAAGCTCAGCTTTCAAGAATCACATCTCTCAACTTTTGATAATCATTTGATACAAGGGAATAAAAGACAAATTTCTCCTGCTGCTGCTTTTTTGGAGTGTAGTTCATTATGGCTTGTAGTGACATTGCTTGTAGCATTTCCCACAGTTACATATTCTCTGATACTCGTTATGACCTCCTTGCGCAAAAAGGCAATTTCTCAGTCTCCTCTCTTTGTCTTGAGTTTCAATGGTGAAGGCCATTATTGTTTTTCCGTTGTGTGTAACTGTAAACAATGTGTGATTGCAAGGAAGCATTGTTATACATGGTTGCCTGTATCTTTCTCTTGATATCATAGATCAGGTGTAGCCCTGACTATGGTGTTGGACTCCAACTCTTATCGTCGCCAGTGGTCAGGGAAGATGGGAGTTGGAGGAGCCCAACAATATATAGACAGCCAAAAGTTACCCACCCCACCCTCATTCTTATATGCGAGTTGCTTCACATGGAGTCTTGGGGTTAAACTGCATATGATATGTGTTTTCAATCAGTGATGTGAGTTGGAAAAGTTTCTTGCGCTTTATTTTTCTGCAGGAATTTTTCCATTTCATAAGTTCATTAGTAACAATGTGTGGATGCCAACTTGTTGGCATCTGCCTGTCTCAAGGGACAATGGAGTGTGCCTCTGGGAATGAAATCAAACTGCTGCATTTGCAGCACTGAAGTGACCTCCCCAGGGCGCAAGGGTATGGAAGTCCTGGACAGCACCAGAAGACAAGACTCCCACCCCCAGCCTCACTGTTGTGGTCCAAAGGAAAGCAGAGCAATACATTTGGCACCAGCTTGGCTGCAGGAGTTGCCAGAAGGAGGCGTACAAGGCACCATCCAACCATCTTAGGGGCTCCACTCCAAATTTGTGTAGGGTTTACTCCTTAACCTTTTCTTCTCCTGAAGATGCCCCCCAGGATTTTTCCTCGGAGTTTACTCCTGAAGCCTTTCTCGTGGATGAGTATAGCCACAAGGCAACAGAGGTGTAGGGTCAGAGTTTTCCTTCTCCTAGATGGGCAACCTTCCCAGGTTGATGAGCCCTTTCTGCCCCTCACTTCCAGAAACTGCCTTCTTCACTGTTGGACCCACTAATGGTCTCACCCGCTTATTCTGCCGGAACCTGTCCTAATAACTTTGCTAACATTTTAGATGGCTTGTTACCAAATTCAAAATGTTTTTGTCTAAGAAACATTAAAGATCTCCCCCACTTCTGAATTTGCATTTATTCAAGCTGTTGTCTTGTACTCTTCAATTGTTCACCTCCTTGCACACTTCTGTTTCGTTTGTGAAGTTATTGTTAAGTGCTAATCTTAGTTTTTAGTTGAGCTTCTTGTGGAATATTCATTTTCTTTATTTCTGACACCTTTTAAAAATACAATTATACTTCTTATATATGCCTTACCTGCATCTCATATAGTAGGCTAAGAGACATCTGGTTCCTTTGAGAAATAAAGTTTAACTCTTTACTAATACTATTTACCAACTCAGGATTGTTAAAATGCATCCAATCTCCGTTGCCTAAACATTATTTCATTCCCACTTAAAATAATATGAATACAACACGCTGACAGCATAATCCATTCATGGAGTTTTACCATATTAGTTCTGGGAAAGGAAACCAAAGAAGCCCATAAAGCAATTGCTTTTACAGGTTCATCTTCTGTTTGAGTTTTTAAACTCATTTTGAAAACAGATTGTGCTATAGGGTGGGAGATGCTCTCGACACTTCAAAGAAAAATCAAGCCAAGTCTGCTTCTGCTGTAATGTGGGGCGTGCAACTAGTCACCACAGCATGACCTGTGACCCCAGTGATCTTGCAGGGGAGGAGATCCATAACTCCCACCTGCCACATTGCAGCAGCAATGGCGAAAGGAGAAGCAGAAGTTGCTCATGGTGCTTTTGTAATGTGTGGAACTGAGTAGCTTATTTTTCTTCCTTTATTTTGTTGCCCCCAGAGAGACCTTTGGAAGACACCATTAGGACAGCAGCTGCTTTTTTCACTGCTGCTTACCCGGCTTAAAAGTGAGCAGGATTGCTTCCTAAGGGAATTAGTCAAAGGATTTGTAATTGTATGTTGTAAGACTGTAAAGAACTCCTAAAAGCACAAAGAACAACGGGTAGTCTTTAAAAGACACTATTTTGGCAGCAGGGACAAAATTATTTGTGTGTCAATTGAACATCTGATCTGACTTACTAAGGGAATGTGAAATTTGAACTTGTTGATGGCCTTCTAGCTATAGACATGCCAGCTATTTACAGATTTCTAAGCACTTTTTAAATAAAGGCCTTATTCTGTTGCGGGGGGAGACATTTTGAAGGATAATAATACTGTACAGCAAAATTTAATATCTTGACATCATGTTTTGTCATTATTTATTTTACTTTACCCAGAAATAAAGGAGTGACTTGTACATACTTTGTGGATTCCCTAGGTACACAGAAGTACACAAGTATGTTAATTTGAAAAACAACATCCAGACAAGAGCTTACAAAAATATTATGGCATCTGAACCGTGGGTGTGGGTGGGTGTTAGGGATGGAGGAGTAGAGTCTAAAGAAACATTAAGTCAAGTGTGGGTCTATCAGTTGAATCTATAGTTGAGACATCCAGTGTTTTTGTGTGTCAGTCAAAGGAGAAAATAAAAGGAAATGGAGGACAGAGAAAGAAATTAAATTGGCCTGCTCAAGTCCCTGATAACTTATATAGTAAGTATCCCGGAGAAGGGAAATAGATTTTGTGCTGTAGAGTTCCTGATATCTGCAAGCTACAAAGAAACTGAGAAAATTGCCAGTGAATGGAATTCACCAAACTCCTGTTAAGGACTTCTTTCAACACTGCTTTTGGTTTTTAAGATGCATTTTAATGGAATGATCTGGAGAGTATATATGTATGGCGGTATGTCAGATTGGCCACTGGCATCGTTTTTTCTGGATGGTATTTCTGCAGGGACCTATATTGCTGTGTATTTTATATAACTTCTAGACAAATGTCTACCATAGCTCTTTCTTCAGAATCGCAGAATGGCTCCAAACAGCACAATTCACTGAACGTGCAATTACGTGCCAGTTCAACTGGTGATGCAGGATTGTGGTTTCTGCTATGAGTGTTACAGGTCTGCATTACCAACTAGACAGGGACAGGGCTGTGTATCTGTAGCGCTCTGGAAATGAGGTCTGCCTTTCTGTAATTTTCTTACTTAGGCTACAGAAACTGTTCAGTATGCCACGATGGAATGTGACTTTCTTAGCTAAGAATATGTATTCTAATCTAAGCTTTATTTTAAAAATGGGAGAAACCCCAGCTTTGTAAATATGTTAGGGATAGCCTTATAGAACTTTTCAGTAACCTGTGGAACAGCCAAGAGGATGCACTTGTCCTAACCTGTTTTTAGGGTGTGCTGCTATTTCTTGGAAATGTACCCTGTAGATGTAACTGAGCTTTGAACAGCACTTTGTGACGGATGCCACATAGGAGATTTGGGAGTTTCCTGAAAGCGTTGGCATGTTGAAGCCATGCAAATTGCCTACATGATGCAAGCAGCTTCTCATAGCAGTTGTGTGGCACCTGCATTGTCTGTATTCAGTCATCTTGTTCCAACCATGAAGACGCACACCATTTTAAAATACACTTTTAAAGCAAAAGCAAAAGTTGCACTGTAGGTGGAAACCATAATTGTTCATAAGAAGTGAAAGTGGGATAAGAATGCTTAACATTTCTTCTGAAATTCTGCTCTCTTCTTCTCATAATCTCTGCCCTGCCCCACCCTGCAGGATTGCACTAATGTGCCTTGCATAAACTGGAAAGTCATTACTTATATACAATGTACAGAGCAGCTTCAAAATGGTTTATGCTGCTAAGTCTTTTGAAAAGAATTGTTCTTTTTGGTTGTAGCTGCCAGCATCAAATTTAAATGCTCATTTATTCTAAAAAGTCAAATATTATAATAATCAAAAGTATACAGTTTGATATCCAAAGCTGTTCACTCTGGTCTCTTCCCCCTCTCTGCTGTCTATGTCATCGTCATCATCACCATCAAATATTTGTACCCTGCCCAACTAACTGGTTTGCCTCAGCCATCTGGGTAACTTCCAACATATATAAAAACATAATAAACATTTTAAAAACTTCCTGCCTTTCCTCTTTCCCCCCCAGATCTCAGTTGATAAGTTAACTACCCTAGTTTCTTCTTGCCCCTCCATATGTCCCCTGTGATCCCATCCTCACTTGCTTCCTTGTGGGATCTCTCCTGTTGTTATCCTTCCCCTCTTCCACATAATCAGACCCTCTCTCCCGCTTCTTCAAACATGCCAATATCCCACTGTTCTAAAAATAAATAAATAGAAGATAAGTGAATGTATTTTTTAAATCATCTCCAGCTTTTCCTCATTTCCCCTCTCTGTGTTGGTACATGCTAACCCCAAGTTTCCTCATTAAATCCCATGGCTTTTGGTACCACCTTTGCGCAGATGATAGCCAGCTCTATCTCTCCCTCTCACTCTAATCTCCTGCTGCTTTTCTCATATATTTCTGTGCAGATGCTTTGTTACCATGTCAATCTTAAATTAAACTGTTTACTGTATCTAAGCCTGAACTTCTTCCATCCCAAGCCTTCCTCTCTCTGTGTACACTTTGCTTATCCTTTTATAGTGTTAACATTAAGCCTGTTGAACAGGCATATAGCCGTGATTTCATTTTTTACTCATTTCCTTTGTTCCCCATGTTCAGCCCATGCCCAAGTCATGTTGCTTCACAACATTGTAAAAATATGGCTCTTCCTTTTCATCCCCTTAGCAAAAAACTGCTCCATGGCCTGGTTATCTCTCACCTAAACTACAGGAGTTTTGCCCTGTGGCTTTCCATTGTCTCACCTTGGTCTCTGGTACTCTTCCGCCCAAATCATCAAACTTTCTCATTAGACTGATCATGAGTTAAGGTAAAGGTAAAGGACCCCTGACAGTTAAGTCCAGTCGCGAACGACTCTGGGGTTGCAGTGCTCATCTCGCTTTACTGGCCAAGGGAGCCAACATTTGTCTGCAGACAGTTTTTCTGGGTCATGTGGTGAAACCAGAGCAGCGCACAGAAATGCCATTTACCTTCCCGCCGGACCAGTACCTATTTATCTACTTGCACTTTGACATGCTTTTGAACTGCTAGGTTAGCAGGAGCTGGGACCGAGCAACGGGAGCTCACCCTGTCACGGGAATTCGAACCGCCGACCTTCCGGTCAGCAAGCACTAAGCTCAGTGGTTTAGACCACAGCACCACCCACGTCCCGATCATGAGTTGCCTACCCTTAAATCCAAACACTGACTTCCTCGCTATTCCTTGTCATTACTTTCAAAGCCTTCCATGACCTTGTTCTTCTATCCCAATACATGATCTTTACTTCTCCAGCTCAGCCCACCACTATCCAAGATTCTCTTGCTTCTTCCAAAGACTCTTTGCTCTCTACCAAATATACTTGGATTTACATCTCAGAAAACCTGTGTGATGCTTCCGTTATTAGTTTTTAGATGTTTTAATTGTTGGCTAGGGCTGATAAAGTTGTACTGGAGGGCCAGTGCTTCCACACTACTGCCGTAAAAGAGACAAAGCACACTGATACTATATTATAAATAATAATACAGTAATAATATTATTATTATAGGAAGGTAATTCTGTAGCTAAATGTAGAGAATATAGTATGTGATGTAATACATGTATATAATATATATGGTTCATTTAAGAATAGTAACAGATTTGTTTACTTTAAAAAAAAACTTCTGTTTTCAATATATTCTCCATCCCTGGGATTAGAGATTAAGCAAAGAAGTAGAATTTGTGAAGTTCTTCAACATTCATAATGTTCTCGCCATGCAGGATGGAGTAATATCTTCTGATGATCTGGACCTTGTAATGTCTGATGGCTTGGGAATGCGGTACGCTTTTATTGGACCCCTGGAAACCATGCATCTGAATGCAGAAGGTATGTCATTTGTTCCACTAAGATTTAAACATGGGAGTTTCCAAGGCACATGTTTCATGATATGTTGTGAATATCGGTTTAACTGGTCAGATCTAAGACCTAAATCCTGTTCTTCTTTACACCGTAATCTTCAGTATCAGGATGTTCCAAGCCATTTGTAAAAGCTGTTCCAAACATCACCATGATGAATGATAAGAATTGGCAACATGAGGTACTTCATTAAAGAGTAGCATCGGGTTTAGATAAAGGATTACTGCTTTGGCATGTAGCTTTATCCCCAATTCAGGCCTGGTAAAAATGGTTTTTTACATGCAGCTTGTGGGTGACTAGTGTTCCAATTCAGAGTGTCATCACATAGAAGCACCCTAATACTAGGTCTACACAATATATAATCCACCAAAACAATAATAAACTTCCAGTTCTGTATTGTGACGTGCAAGGAGCTCTACTCGGATGCGCGCACATACACACACACACACACACACTTTTGCATTTCTAGGTAGAAAACAAAAACAAAGTTAATTCAGCCTGTGGTGAGCTGTGTCTGGTCTGGTCTGATCTATCAAAAATTGTGCCAGACTGTTCTAGTCCATTTGGTACATTTCATGTGCTAAACATCTCCAGCTGCAGATCCAGGAACAAAAAGACAAGAGTTACTTCACTGGCTTGACTGAGAAAAGAAAATAATACCAGTCCCTTAGACCTGTGAAAGCTTGCTGGGTCCAACTTATTCTCAACCTTTGGGGATACTACACAAATGGAACTTTTTGGGTTGTTCCATTTGTTCTGGAAGGGAGAACCTGATACATTTTTGAAGGGTCCGAATTTAAAAAACAACAACCCATAAACCTATAGGCTATCCAATGGACTTCACTATTTAGGAAATGAATGCCTTTAGCTGCTCCTCCCAAGGATGTTGCTTATGGCTGCTGTCCTGTCTGCACTACTGGGGCTTGCTTCTGAGTAGGGTTGTAAGAGTCTTTGCTCTGCAATGACAATCCTTCATAGATGGGAAGGGAACTGACTGTAGGGCACTGTGCCAGTAGCCTTGTGATTAGAGAACAAGTGCCAACAGCAAGTCAGTGAGAACACAGAGAGAGGGAGAAACATGAGAACTGAATGCTGACAGACAGAAAGGAAGCCCTTAACATTTTTTAACAAGAGAAGTACTATAAGGATATCTAATTGACTTAATATGATAATGGTGAATGCTGATTTTGGGTCCAGTGAGTTCTTATACCAGAGCTGGGCATTTTAAAATTTTGGCAAAGCAGCACTTAAAAAGAGAAAGAAACGCTATCAGATCCTTTTAGTGAAAAAACCTGCCAGCAATACAGTGCTTCTAGAGACATTTTCTCATTTACCTATCACTGTATTATCTTAACACAAAGTACCTCCTGTGTGGGTGCCTAATCTTTTGAGGTTCCACATTATGTGGTAACATTATACGCTTGTTTTCAAGCTTTCTGAATTACTTTAAGCTTATTAAAAAAAATCACCTGCAAAACAAGGAGGGGAAACTGTATTGGATACTATGCTTCAGGCAGCTCCCCCATCATAATCTCTGTATATTTCTGTAGTATTCATGACAGCAGGATTACTTCATAGCTAACACTTCCAAGTTTGAATCACTCAAGAGATGGAGTAAATATCAATGGGTGATATCCATTAATATGATCAGAGCAGATCAATTGGTTTCAGTGGATCTATGTGAAGTAACAACCACCAGCTACTTCAGACATCTTGTAAATATTTTCTTTTTGTCTACATGGTTTGTACTTCTCAAGTTTGAAATTCTTCTCAGGTCTGAAATTCTGTTGGTTTTATGGTTCTTTGTATATGTAGAATTCTCTGTTTAGGAAAGACCAACAAGAGATCTCCAATTGTATTTCAGGAATGCTGAACTATTGTGACAGATACCGTGAAGGTATGATACGTGTCTTGAAAACCTTTGGGCCAATACCGGATTTTGCAGGGAAAACAGAACAGAAAATCAATCAGGTACATGGGCAAATTGGAGTAACATGACATCCATCAAACTTACAGCCTGCATTTAATATCTTAGTTGTTTTTACGAAACAGCTCTTACCCATTTTTGGTACAGTTTACACATCAGTTGGCTTTTGTTTGGAAGTTTAATGAACAATTAATTCCGACACTGTATAAATTAATAGATGTTGAGATCAGCAGAGTCAACCTGGGCCCAGTTTGCATGAACTGCAGGCATATGACTCAGTGAGCAATTGCTCATGGCCTGCTACCACTTTGGGTGGCACTTCTGCAGTGTAGCATACAGAATGAATTGCGCATGCACACCACCTTTACCTGTTGTACGCCCTACATCATTACATTAACCACATGCAAAATAAGAAGGCAATATGGCTGTCACCAAAGGCAATGACAGTTTGATCTAAAAAAGGGGGTGGAGGAACCACTATACATACCCAAACGACCTAACACTGTATTTTTGTCAGAGGTAAGTTGAAATGCTCACTTTGGAATATTTGGGTGTCATTATCTGGAGCACTCTTACACATTGGGCAAAAATGCTTTCATGATACAAAGCTGAACCTCTTCTTGCTAGTCATTTCATTCTTTCCACTCTAGGATGATTTAACATTCTCCATTCAGTTCCTTTAATGTATAATCTTCCCAGAACAGCCTGTCTCATTCTTATCTTACTGGCACCAGTGTCTCTCTTAACTTTCAAGGCCCATTCTTGTCTTTATGCCTCACAAAGGCAGAGGCTTAAGTATTTCACCTTACGTAAATTACCTCTCTAAGGATACACTCAAAATGACATCTAAACAGACAAATTGCTTTACAATGTCTATGAGGAGACAAAAAGGAGGTCAAATGCCCAGCATGTACTTACGCCTAAAGGGCCAAGGACCAGGAATCTTCTATGTTGCTTAAAAACGCAGTGGCATGACAAATTGTAAACAGATAAGGATATTGGCAGGATTATTGTAATAATCTGTAGTTTCATAAGAGTATACAATTAAAGCAGATTAGTAAAAGAATAAGTTAAGTTAAAACATGCAGGAAATGATAAAAATAAATTTAAGGAACCGCAGAAAGAGGAGGAAGGAAGTCAAGTTTTGAAATGTTTAAATGACTGCAAAACTATTGAAATGTATATAACTGAAAAATAATAAATAAAAAATTAAAATAAAAAAAACGCAATGGCATTGTTCAGGACCAGATGAGAATAAACAGGATAAACCATGGTTGCATCCCACTTTGATTACACTGTCTGATGTTTATTTTAAAAAAACAACACTTTAAAATTAGTCTACACATTATGATTCCTGTACAAACTTCTTTCTCTAGGACTAAGGTTAACATGATATCTCCAAAACTGTAGCCCTAACTAGATGGATGGGAGATACCTGGATTTACCATTTGTTGTGCTATATACTGGTTGAATGGAAAGGACCTTTGCTTCCACAACAAATTGAAATTGCTTTGCACTTCTTTTAGGTAGAAGGACACAATGCAAGATTTTGTTACAGGTCCTACTTGTACAGCGGATGCTCGGGTTGCGAACGTGATCCGTGCGGGAGGCATGTCTGCAACCCGCAGCGTTCACAACCTGCAGTGCTGCGTCTGCACATGTGCGGGTCACGATTCAGCGCTTCTGCGCATGCATGATTTAGCGCTTCTGCACATGTGCCGAAACCTGGAAGTAACCCGTTCCGGTACTTCTGGGTTTGGCGTAGTGCACAACCTGAAAACGCGCAATCTGAAGTGTCTGTAACCCGAGGTATGACTGTAGTTCTCCTATTTGTGACTTGTATTTTTTTTAACCTTTTCTTACCAGGCAATGTGTGAAAAGACCCCAGCTGACCCTGAACACCTAAATGCCAGAAGACACTGGCGAGATGAATGTCTTGCACGCCTGGCTAAACTGAAAAAGGAAATTAAATCTGACGATATGCATAATCTTTAAACCAAAGGGGCAGTCATCATTGGATTGGTATTTGAATGGGCACATGCATCTCTTCCACAAGCAGATGTTTAGACTCAGTTGCAAATGCCAGAGTTGGTCAATCCACATAACTGTAGTCAAGTTAATTAAGGCTGGAATTTTTTTTATCTAAAGCTACAATCTTAAACCCTTGGGGCAGATGCATGGATTTCAGTGGGACTGCATATTTGATTGTAAATTGCACCTTCAATGCAAGACTTTCTTCATTTTAAGTAACATCCTGTATTACAGAAATTACTAATTATTATGTAATTTTAGTAATTTTACTCTGGGATGGCTTCTTATCAGCACTCCCTTAAATATTAATAGTACAGAACACTGGTGTTATTCATTTTAAATGATGCTTGTTGTAATCATACTTTGTGGTTAATTTAGCCCAAGATGTGTTTGAGCTTGCATTTTGGGGAATATAAGATTAAGCTGGGACAAAAATAATGACTGGTTGTTCTTTGGGCTGCATTCTGCTCCGTGGAGTACTAGGCATCACACCCCGATTTATGACCATTTGAGATTATAAGCAAATTCATTTGGAGACAAGACTGTTTCATTAATGTTAAAGAGCCTTTAACATTATGAACTTTGCATCATAGACTTTGGTATGGTGTCTATGATGGCAATAAATCTACACAGGAACATATAATATTGACTGGAAGATGTTGTCGTTTTTAACCTGGTTCTGTTGACTGTTCTTCCAATTGCAACGTGACTTTAGGGATTAAAAAAGCTTTTCCTAAAATCAAGTAAACAAATGCAGTTTACAATGCCATAGGTTATGTTACTTGTTCCAGATGTGTTGTCTGAAGCCTTGAGTACTAAATTCAGGACCCATATGATGTTGACAGCTTGGTAGCTAAACAGTTTTCTCAACAGGGTTCTATACAGCTCATTGATA
Organism: Podarcis vaucheri; assembly: GCF_965113315.1. Taxonomy (NCBI): domain Eukaryota; kingdom Metazoa; phylum Chordata; class Lepidosauria; order Squamata; family Lacertidae; genus Podarcis; species Podarcis vaucheri. Next base: position 25,627,150 of record NC_138762.1, on the reverse strand, counting down.
AGAGAAGCTCATTCAAAAATAACCCTTTGGTCTGCTGTGTTGACTATCTTACCTGAATCAGTTCCTTCTGTTTAGCTCAGTTCTCTACAGTGATTCCAGTTTCAAATACCATTGCAGACACATTTCTTGTACTAGTCTGTGTAGAAGCTATGCAACTATGTGTTGCTTGTTGAACCAATCAAGAAAGCTTTGTCATATCAAATTAGATCATTGGTCCATCTAGTATTGTCTACACTGAGTGGCACTGGCTTTCTAGGAATTCAAACAGGAGTTTTGTCTACCTGGAGATGCCAAGGGTTGGATCTGGAGTCATTTGGTTGCAAAGCATGTCTCTCCACTATGAAGGCGGAACCAACCAATGCCTCAGATTACTGTACCATATTCAATATACAAAAATATATATGAGAAAAGCATTTTTAAAATCAGTTTTCCCTTTTTTTAGTCTTATGAAGTAGAAGAATTCTTATTAGCAACAATTTATATCAGATTTAAAATATTTCTGTAGATAAACTGATGACCTTGTTTTCATCATTGCTAACCAACTAACTGCCTTTTTGTGAGACTGAAAGCCTTAGGCCATGAGACAAATATCAATATCTTATATACCACACGGAATGAACCAGTAACCTTGGCAGATGCCTTCACAGGTGGGGAGTGTAGTTGATACCTCATAGGGTCCTCCTGTAGCATAACTTATACACAACATGGGGCAAACTGCTCAGTTTTCCTCCATGTCTTAACTAGGGCTGGGTGATATATCAGTATATCATCCAAAGCCAGTTTGAAGTCCATACTGTGGTACCTTGGGTTAAGTACTTAATTTGTTCTGGGGGTCCATTCTTAACCTGAAACTGTTCGTAATCTGAAGCACCACTTTAGCTGGGCCTCCTGCTGCTGCTGCGCCGCCGGAGCACGATTTCTGTTCTCATCCTGAAGCAAAGTTCTTAACCCAAGGTACTGTTTCTGGGTTAGCGGAGTCTGTAACCTGAAGCATATGCAACCTGAAGCGTATGTAACCTGAGGTACCACTGTATTGTGATACTGGCTTTATAATTTTTGACCGAGCAATATATAGTGAATCATGATATGTGTGCGCATGCACACACATACTGTGCAAAAATAACGGTGCAGGAAAAACCGTGAAGCCAACAAATACCTCTGCATAGCTCCATCATTTCAGACATTGTGATATATCAATACATCATAATGTTTAGCTGGTGATATATTACAGTGTTGAAAATCAGATATCGCCTAGCCCTAGTCTTAATGTGAAGTTTTAAGAGGATTATAGATACAGAAGAAACTTCAGCAGGGGAGACTCTGCTCAGAGGAGTTCCTTGTCCTCCGTTTGGATGGCAGGTGCTGGGCACAGGGTTTTGCCAGCTGGATTTCCCTCCTTTGGGAGCCTACCCTAGCTTCTTCTAGACTGTAGACCTGTAAAGACCATCTTGTTTAGTTGAGTTTCAGCTTGGATTAATTATCACAGCCCTGTATAATTGTTTTATTTTTGGTTACTGGTGATGTTGCTTTTGTGCTGCCATTTTATGATGATGACTTTTCAATTGTCTGTTAATGACTGCATGGTGTTCAGGGCTATTTTGTTGATGGGGATGAGCTATACTGACTGATTGGTTCTATTATGCTAATAGCTACATGATGTTCAAAACCTCATTAGCAAATTTAAAAGAAAGAGAACTTCTTTTCTTTATTTAAACCACATCATGGTGGAATTATAATACAACTTCTAAATAATTGCTATAACATTAATTTCATTTTATTAAATATGAGTGTGGCTTTTTAAAAGTCATTTTGTTCTAACTTGCTTCTGTTCTGAAATATTGTAGCTCTCTTAACACTGGTAAATATCTTCACTTTGCTTGTCAATAAACATATGTAATGAAATCTCTGTTATGTTTGTGGGCTGTTTTTATGCCAGTATTAAATTTGAGCTTGAGATAAGCTAGGGTAGATTCGGATAATGCATCATCCCACTGTGAAGTTTACTTTTGAAGTTACCACATGCTGTTATCTGTACAGGTCTGAACAGGGATTCATTGAATGATAGTTACTGATGCCAATGTAGCTAGCTTGGATGGGAAAGTTTTTGCAGCTAGTGGTAAATGTATTTCAGTCTATAACACTGTGGAACCTTACAGAGAATTCAATTGTTTATGTACTTCATCTTGTGCTTATCATAAAAAGGCAAAAGTGACTGTCTAATTCCTACACCACAACAGCACACTATAGTTTTTATGCAGTATGAGAATCTTGTGGTTAATATTCATTTTAATTTTGTGCAAATAATTCTGAAATTATGATGATGATGATGATGATGATTTATACCCCGCCCATTTCCCCAGCTGCTCTGGGCGGCTTCCAACAAAATATTAAAAATACAATAAAGCATCAAACATTAAAAACTTCCCTAAACAGGGCTGCCTTCAGGTGCTTCCTCAGTGTTATATAATTACTCATCTCCTTGACCTCTGATGGGAGAGCGTTCCACAGGGCAGGCGTCACTACTGAGAAGGCCCTCTGCCTGGTTCCCTGTAACCTCACTTTTCACAGTAAGGGAAACGCCAGAAGGCCCTTGGAGCTGGACCTCAGTGTCTGGGTTGAACGATGGGGGTGGAGACACACCTTCAGGTATACTGGGCCAAGGCCATTTAGAATTTTAAAGGTCAGCACCAACACTTTGAATTGTGTTTGTAAATGTACTGGGAGCCAATGTAGATCTTTCAAAACCGGTGTTATGTGGTCTCGGCGACCGCATTCTGGATTAGTTGTAGTTTCCGGGTCACTTTCAAAGGTAGCCCCACGTAGAGTGCTTGAGAAAAAGTGGTATGCAAGAATGGACAATTTGTTTTAACCAGTAAATGAATTATTATTTACATATTTAAATTTATATTCTACCTGTCCCTAAGATTAAGCTTGGACAAGATTCTCTTTAACTCAGTGGTAGAACCCCTATGTTAAGAAGTTACCATAATTATAAATCGTAGAAGTTAAATGGTGGTTGCCAGGGCCATTAAAAGTAAGTTCATGGCTCTCCTGGAATTCTGATGAATATTTTAATTTTAGCCGTAGTGGCTTTGATTTATGCTGCTAAAAATTGCTAATCTCAGGAGTAAATGTATATTCATTGAGATTGCTGAGAATGTAGCCGCAGTCTTCTGCTAATGTGGCAGACCCACTTAAAAGTGTTCTGCTAAATCATGTTGCAAATTACCATGAGTGGAACTAAATCGTATCAGAGGAGGAGTAAAGCAGTTGAAGAGCAATTCAGTTATTATTTGGACATTAATTACACGAAGCATCCCTATAAGTAGGTGAATGTTAGTGCTTTGTATTGGAGCTAGGCAGATTAGCTGAAAACCTGTTATATGACATCCAGCAAAGGAGCCTGGCTTCTGGTGGGCTTTCATGTAATCCCTTGTGGGTGCAGCATCTGATAGTGGGTGATAAGTGCTGCATTCATAGGTGATTTCCATAACTGCTTCATCCTCCCCTCATTAAGCAGAGTCCTGGGAGGAGAAGCCTGGTTTACTGCTGCACCATCTCTTTGAGAAGACCGTGAAGTTGTGCCTTGAGACCTCCTCGCTGGGGCTGAGGTGCATGAGAAAATATCATCTATGAGGTAGGACTGCTGTGAAGATGAATCGGTATATATAGCTTTTCTTCAAGGGAGACTTCTAAACCTTTATACTATTGATTTAGATTTGTAGCGTTGGAATGAACCACAAGGGTCTTAAATTGCTGAGTCGAACTGGGCTGATGTGCTTCATGCAAGAGAGCCAATTTTTAAAGTCATAATGTGGAATGTGATGCATGGTATAAGGAAGCCACAACAAATGTTTCACTTTTGAAACCTAGCAGTATCCATATGGATTTCTATGTATGTGAAGAATTTACATATTTAGTCCCACAGGATTTTGGTTTGAACCTCACAATGTTTCCAGCTGAAGTTCTTGACGGTACATCTGTTGAGGCACTGGGGTTGAGAAAATCTGCTATGGAACCATCACTGGTGATGTGTTTTGACTACACCAGTTCTACTAGTCCAAGTAGCTTGCAGGCGCACGCTGACTTTCATCAGGGATTTGTATTTACGATGTAATTGTAAATGAATGAGGTTTATATAAGCAGTCATCTAAGACTACAGCAACACATACTATCCTGGTTGTCATAATTCATTATTTTCTATGTATCTGAAATGAAAGGGTATATAATTATAATCTCCTTTGATAATTAAGGTTTTTTGCATCACAAATTTGCCACACATTCCAGAGGGATAGCCTTGTTAATATCCTTGCATAAAGAAACCACCACCACCACCACAGCTTTGGGACAGCTTAAAGACAAGTTTGCAAAGAGATTTTCTTGAAAGAATATATTTTTCAAGTGACTTTAGTAATTGTTTAAAAAGCCTAGGGTATTCTACGAGCTGTTCTTGAAACTTTATCAATAACTATTTAATAATGCTTTTGTATATAAACTGCTTTATATATTACTTTACCAATTTCATAATATGTTGCCAATTTATTTCATTTTCAAAGTTGCTACATCACCTTTCGCTGACTGATTTCAAAGTGGTTTACAACCACACAACTCGAACACAGCAACAATAATTTTAAATCATGAGAACTGATTGCAAGAAAATGACAAACTAGCACGAACACAACATAATTAACAACAGAAGGCCCAATGTAACAAAACAGTCTTGGTCTGCTCACGGAATGCCACAATGGCAAGTGCGAATATTTGGATGTAAAATAACTTGATTCAGTCTAGATGGGAGCAGGAGTGGGGAGTGCCGGAACCTGGTCAGTATCTCCAAAGCAGGCTTACTGGCTGCTATTGAATGTGGTGATAAACTTTATTGTTCCAGGAATGAGGCTAGATGAGCCTTGGGCTCATGTGATTTCACTCCCTTCTGCTCCTCTAGTGTGGCTGTGCAGAAATTGGAAGTTTTTCTTTCCATTTTGATTAACCACAGTTTAGGGCTACATATGAACGCTGAACTGTTTAATCCTAACTATGGTTAATTGAAACAAGCAACTCTATAAACCAAGGTTCGAGGTTACCTTGTTTCAGTAAACCATAGATGGTTTGAGTTTGGGCAAATAGACAAACTATTTGCTCCCTGATGCCCTTTGGATATAGCATCTTGTCTTATGAATATTGCCAACAATGGTTAAGTGGACTGCTTTGACAATTTGACAATGCAGGGATGTGCAACCTGCATGTAGGGATTTATTTGTTAGTTGTCTTCTCTAAAGGTGCTAGGTGTTTTTATAGCTAAAGGTGCTAGGTGTTTTTATAGCTAGGTTTTTAATCCTTGGTTCTTTAATAATTTGTTAAGTATTTTTAAAGGATACTATTATTTTATGCATATTATCTATTTACCTGTATGACTTGTGCAAAAGGTGGTACTGCATATAAATTATCTAAATAAATGACTTTCGCCAGGGAAAGTCATTTGTTTTCAAACTTTCCCATTGAAATCAGTAGGACTGTGGCCAACAGTGCAATCCTAATCATGTCTACTCAGCATTTTCCCATGTAAATGCAAATGTTTCACATTGATTTCAGTGAAACCCAAGTTCAAATAACATGGTATGGATCTAACCCAGTGGTTCTACCTTATCATACCCTCACCAGTTAATGATGTACAGATTTTAGAGGCCTGACTTCTGCTTCTAAATAAATTGGCCTATTGTTCAGAGAGGCTGATATTCTACAAAACGATGCACCTTTGCACATATTACACCAGCTAGTGTTTTTTTCCCCCTTTACAATTCCCATGTATGGGTTTTCAAACATATGGAACTGTGGAAAAGTACCATTATGCAACTATACACTCTGGAAAAGATTCAGGTATAATGCTTGGAATGCAGTTCATGGGACTGTGTCAACACAATTGTATAATTAGTTAAACTACCACCACAGTCTTTTTCCTTTGGATTTTTTCCTTTTAAAATGATAATGGATATGCCTAGCTTTTCCACTTATCCCTAATACAAAATTTAAAATAATATATCCATCAAAGAAATCCCAAAATATCAATCAGCCTAAATGCAAGAAAAACAATGAAGCACCTTAAAGGCTAACAATGGTTTTAATAATAGAGTCTGCTTAATCAAATGCATGAAGTCTATAATAGTGGAATGGAGAGGTCAAAGAGTAGAGAAAGGCAAAAAGAACAGGCAGTGATAATTACGGTACATAATTACATAGCAGCAAAATGTCTAGACTTCCTAAGGCAGTGTTGGTGATAACCAGGAGTGGCTGTTGAGATCGGTGCTGCTGTGGAGCTGCACTTCTGACAGTGCTGTCACTGCCACTCACCTGGATATGAAAGGGGCGCAGGTGGCGCTGTGGTCTAAACCACTGAGCCTCTTGGGTTTGCTGATCGGAAGGTTTGTGGTTCGAATCCCCACGACGGTGTGAGCTCCTGTTGCTCTGTCCTAGTTGCTGCCAACCTAGCAGTTTCAAAAGCATGCCATCTACAAAAGTAGATAAATAGGTACCGCTGTGGCAGTAAGGTACACAGCGTTTCGGTGCACTCTGGTTTCCGTCACAGTATTCCGTTGCGCCAGAAGCGGTTTAGTCATGCTGGCTACATGGCCCGGAAAGCTGTCTGTGAACAAACGCTGGCTCCCTTGGCCTGAAAGCGAGATGAGTGCCACAACCCCATAGTCACCTTTGACTGGACTTAACCATCCAGGGGTCCTTTACCTTCTACCTTTTTACTCACCTGGATGGTGCAGAGATTAGGTAGGGTAGCAGCAGTTGGCTCAACTTTTGCACCCACGGAGCCCTGCCCTTGCCAACACCCAGCCGCATTTCCGCATCACCCAGGTAAGCAGCAGCAATGCCATTGTCAGAATGGCAGCCAAGAGACACCCACTCCACTATGCCAGCCATGCCTCATAGTAGACAAATATCCTGGTATTGGTACATGGGATTAGAAATCTGTAATCCCTCCCCACCCCGTGATAAACAGGGCTTCTCTGGTCTCTCAGGAAGACAGAAGAGGAAGTGAAGCCTGCTCCTGAACAAAGATTCCTCTGTAGTAATTCAGTGGTTGCACACTGGAGTCTCTCTTGGAAATTCCTTTGACAGTTATATCCCTGCATGTTGACATGTTCTCATAATGGTTTCTGGCTACTGCTGTTTCTGGTGTCAAGATTTGTAGCCATTTGTTCTTCTGTGTAGAGAGGCATCTCTAGTAGATGATATCAAATATCATATTGGAATGAGCAGGTGAATAAGCCATGATGCCAGGCACAATATCATTAGGTCCTGTAACAGTATTGCTTGAGTAGGTATTTGGATATGTTGCAGGGTTTGGTCCCTGTGCAGGTTTCTTTGGTTTCACTATAGTTACTGATGAGTATAATTTTTAGGTTGGTGGGCTACCTACTCTCCTACTAGCTTGTTGTCAAGAAAGGTGAATAATAATCTGGAAGCAGCAGCTGTAGAAAAGGCGGTAATAAAACCAAGAGTTTAGTCCTCTACCTGTCTAGTCAGATGTTAAGTCCCAATGAGTTCAGTAGGTCTTACTCCTGTGTCAGTGTATGATTGCAACCCGGGACTTTTTTGTGTCTCTCAAATCTTGCTCAGCATGCCCTCTTTGTAAGGACCAAGTTACAAGACTAGTTTCTAAGGAAGTTCAGTGGGGTGAACGAGGGCACACTGGGGTTGCAATGCTGCCTCTTTTGAGGATAGGCAGAGAGAGGTATATACATTCCTCCAAATGACAGCCACCCAGTATGCTGAGCCAGCAACATGAAACACGGAGAACAGATAGTGGACTCAGCTATACAGCTGCAAATAAAATGTTTTAAATATGTTGTAAATTGCAATATACAAGTGTGAAACTAGATGGAGAGCTATGCAAAATGCAATGTATTTTTCAAAACGATTTTTTAAAAAAGCATTTTCACAGCGTTTTTTCATATGTGTGTGGATTCCACCATTGACTCACTATTACACTTGCCTCCTGAAGCAGTGCACACATTATTTGCCTTCTGCTGTCCTTACAGGGTAGCCCTATAATGCACATAACCTTTGCTCAACAAACTCTCCTTATCTTTATGCTAGGATTATGGTAATTATTGTCAGGAAAATCTCAAAGAGAACTATAATATTCCCACACTCTCCTCATGGGTCCTATATACAGTAGTACCTCAGATTACAAACACATCGGGTTACAAACACTTCAGGTTACAGACTCCGGCTAACCCAGAAGTAGTACCTCGGGTTAAGAACTTTACCTCAGGATGAGAACAGAAATGGGAGCCAGCAGTGGGAGGCCCCATTAGCTAAAGTGGTACCTCAGCTTAAGAACGGTTTCAGGTTAAGAACGGACCTCCAGAACGAATTAAGTTTGTAACCAGAGGTACCACTGTATTTGGCATCATGAAAACAGTGCACAGCATTGGCATTTTACAACATCGTCTATAGATCAAGAGTCTTGATCGGAAATCAAGTAACAGAATTAAGTAATGAAAACAAACAGCAGAATAGTATCAAGGGAAACATTCCATTAGCCATGTTAGTCTGTTGCAGCAAAACTATCATGAGGATCTTGTGGCAATTTAAAGCGCGAAGTATTACAGCTAGTCTTGGATGGATTCCACTACAATAACTGCTTGGGTGTTGTCAGGGAACTGACATTGGAGCTAGAGGCGGAGGGAAGGCTCTCAAATGATGCTGGAGAAGGGCCCAGCAGGGAGAGAGGCAGCTCCGCAGATGGGGAAGCAAATCAGCGCAACACCAGGGATAAAGGGGGGCTGATGGAATCGGCGAGAGGGCTCCAGGACTCTTCACTGGACACCAGCGGGGGAAGCACGGGGCCTCCGCTACCCACGCCCTCCCTGCGCAGAAGACTTCCGCGCAGAGAGAGTAGGAGGAGACTGGGTGTCAAACAACTTTTATGTTGGAAGAGATTTAAGAAACGCCCACTGGCGGATTCTGCTAGTGACTGAGGCAACCACAAAGGCAGACTGAAAGGTTTAGCAAGGCAACAAAGCCAGGAGAGGCGACAACTTACGCACGAGCAACCCATACTCATTACAGGTGTGCTCCTGGACACACTGCTAATTGGGAGGCTCAGCTGTGGCCAGGATTGCCTTGCGTCAGCATAGGCTGATGCACCAGCTTTGCAACCCTACCTTGAGACAGTGGATTTCACCAGTTATCCATGCATTAGTGACACACAAGCTATGGGATGGGTTTTAATGGGTAGGAGAGGATACATTAATTGTAATTTATGCCTCCAGGTGCCCACATGTGTGGGTTGAATAGTTTCAAAATAGGCGCATTTTGCTGCAGAATTTCATTAGTGCGAGAAGTTTCTGAGCTCTGGTAGCAGTACTGCGCCTAAGACTTCAGATTAAAACTGCAGAATGCGAGGAAAGGGGGACCTTTTTCTGCTTCCCCACTTCCAGCTACTCTCTGAAGACTGGAGAAGAGACCCTCTTAAGAATATTAGGAGGGTGGGCAGGGGAAGGACTAGACCATGTGAAAAATGAACATAGTATTTTAGCTGCAGTTCATTTATTTTCAGCGTTGTATTCTTCTTATAAAAAAGTGCACCTAGACATTCTGTTATTGCACCCATAACCTAGGTTTAAGGTGCCATTTACCGGTAGCTCCTGGCTTTGATATCTCAGTTTCTAACACTGATTTCCAGTATAACCAGTTTTAGGCAACAAGCAATTTTAAAATATCATTTCTTTTCTTAGATAATACAAGTAGAGCTATATACTGTTCATAAAGCAGAAAGCTTCAGATTTGAAATGGCAAGTTATTATTTGTTACAGTATTGTTTATGCTGACAATCCTAAACCTGGGAGTAAGCCCCATTGAATTAAATAGGACTTGTTTCTGAGTAAACATGGTAAGGCTTGCACCTGGTCTTTATGGTCTGGTGTACCAACACAAATAACCAATTAAAGTGAACTACATGGATTTAAATGGTTATGTCTCACTGACTTTATTATAACAAAATTCTAATAACAGAGATCTTTTGCTGTGTGGAAACAGTTTTATTATCTTTCTCTTGATTACTCCTGAGAAAGAGGCCACTATTATTCCCATTTTACAGATGCAGATCTGAAATTGAGAAATAACAATTTATCCAAGACTTACTGCTGAGTCCATAACTAAGAAGAGGTTTTTTTGGTGTGACCTTGAATAGCTTCAGATGCATGACATGCAGAGGTGGTAACAGGAAATACAAGTGACTCATGTTTCATATTCCTCATTCTTTGAAATACCTGATGTGAAAATCAAAACATCTGAGATGGAGAATTTCTCTCTCCCTCTCTCTCTAGATTGAGATCTTGATAATCTGACTACAGATTTAGACATTGGAAAAGAAAAACATGGATCAGAAAGTAAGAGAATGAAGCTTGTGCTTTCTGTCTCTTAGAACAGAATCACAGAATTGTAGATTCCTACAAATGCAGAAATATTTTGCCCAATGTGGGCTCAAACCCACAACCCTGATATTAAGAGTCTCATGCTCTTACCAACTGAGCTACTCCAGCTCCCATATGTTCTCAATGTTTACAGCCAATCTACAGCTTCCAGAGCAAATAATAGAAATCTGTTCACTAAACACCTTTAATTTAAGATAACTGACAAGCAAGTTCTGTGTGTCTTAGTGGATATATGACACAAAATCAAAATTGTGCTAATATAGTACTGTAACTCCTATCCAGTGCTATTTTTCTAGAAAAAGAGGTGCCAGAACTTACCATGAACACCTCCCTTGTTCTCTTATAATGGCATTGAGAGGTGCTGGAACTGAGTTCTGGCAAGTTCCTGCTTTAAAAAACCCCTGAGTCATGACTTCTTATGGACCAAATCTACACTTCTTCCTTTTTATACAGTGGTACCTCAAGTTACAAACGCCTCAGGTTACAAACGCTTCAGGTTACAAACTCCACTAACCTGGAAGAGTTACCTCGAGTTGAGGACTTTGCCCCAGGATGAGAACAGAAGTTGTGTGCCGGCGGCGCAGCAGCAGCAAAAGGCCCCATTAGCAAAAGCACGCCTCTAGTTAAGAATAGTTTCAGGTTAAGAACGGACCTCTGGAATGAATTAAGTTTGTAACTAGAGGTACTACTGTACTGGTACTTTAAATCTAAAAGGGAAATTCTGCCATCAGTCCCTACTTATTATAAAATAGTAGCTACTAAATACATCACCAGGAGTCTTCTGAGATTTGGCAAGAAACAAAACACCTCTCTTCCTCCTTTGACATAGTGATGTCCAACTTCTCCCAGCCTACTCCCTGAAAGTTCTGCTCTAATATTTTAAGCCCAATGACTACACAAGAAGTCAGAAAAGAACTTCAATAATTTAACCAAAATACACATTTATTACAGGAACATAATTGCAAGGACATTAAAAACCAGATAAAGAAGCATATACAGCGGTACCTTGGTTTACAACCATAATCCGTTCCAGAGGTCCGGTTGTAAACCAAAACAGGTTGTAAGGTGCGCTTTCGCCAATGGGGCTTCCTCCCCAAAATGGGTTGTAATCTAAAAAAAGGAACACGCACTTCTGGGTTTGGTGGTTATAATCCAAAGCAGTTGCAAACCAAGGTACCACTGTAATTTATATCTGGCTAAGTATTATTACCGTATATACAGTATGTTAATATAAAGACAGGATTATAAATCCTATTAATTTTTACCAGTTCTGAGTATTTTCCAAATGGAATGTTTAAGTTCAAAAGCCAGTAAGTTAAAACTCATATTCTAGAATTGGCAAGCATGACTGAATGGGATATAATTTTTATTTATTTCTATTTTGTGAATCACTTCCTATGAACAATATTAAAGCAACTTAACAATAAAATAGCAACAGTAAAATGCATGTAAATAGATTTCATTTTTATAAAAGCAATTAAAACTACTTTAAATCCAGTGCAGACGCAGACTAGGAAAAAACCCCCGTGAAATAACTTATTTGATTTCATTAATAAAACTGGATTTCAGATTCCACTACTTTATTTGTGCAATAATTATTCAGAAGAACTATAATATTTTTAAGGTTTGCCTTAGCTTGATAAGAATAAATATGGTACAATGAAATGATGGTCAGGATTTCCAGGTAAACAGCATTTCTGTGCGCTGCTCTGGTGTCGGTGTTCCATTGCACCAGAAGCGGATTAGTCATGCTGGCCACATGACCCGGTAAAACTGTCTGCGGAGCGGACAAATGCCGGCTTCCTCGGCCTGTAAATCAAGATGAGCACTGCAACCCCAGAGTCGTTCGCGACTGGACTTAACTGTCCCTTTATTTCCAGTCAATGATTTGATGTCTGAGTTTGTGGGGCTATACATAAATAACTGGTCCTTTCTTGGTCTGTTATGTTTATTTATTACCTTACTTGATTTGTGTAAGCTAAAGAGCACAACTAACTGTTTTTACTGCTGATAATTTTAATATTTTTAGTAAACCATTTAGAGGTTTTATTACAATCAATCAGTGTGTGTTTGTGTGTATAAACAATGGCAGGAAAAGTGCAAAACAATGCACCACCTGGAGGTGAACAATAGCTCTCACTTCTGAATTTCCTTGCTCAAGAACTACATTCTGTCCACATGTTGGTTCTGTTCTCAATTTAAAGCCTCCTCTGGCACCATAGTTTTTGGAAGATAAAAAGCTGCCTCATACAAAGTAAGACTATTAGTCCATATAGCTTAGTATTGTTTTCACCGACTCGCAGAGTTCCCCAGAGTTTCAGTCACAAAATCATAGAATTCTAATGAGTTGGAATAGAGTTGGAATACTAACTGGACAGGGTGTGCTGTGAACAAAAGTTCCCACTTGCAAGATCCACCCATTTCCCTGGCAACTTCTTCCTGGGCGGATGAAGTGTGGGAAAGGGAGGAGCAGGAAAGAAAAACCTGCAAACCCAAGATGCACTCTCAATCCTCCCTTAATTTGGATAGAATCTGGGGGAGGGATGTTTTATTTGAACAGGTCCATCAGTGTGGGGGAGGAATCATTACATGACTAGGACAAAGCAGTTACAAGAAAGGAGATTCCAGCTAAACATCAGGAAGAGTTGTTTGACAGTGGAACTCCCTCAGGAGGTGGTGAGCTCTCCTTCCTTGGAGGGTCTTAGCCATCTGTTCCTTGGAGGTTGGATGGCCATCTGTTATGGATGCTTTAGTTGAGATTTCTTCATTTCAAAGGGTTGGACTAGATGACCCTTGGGACCCCTTCCAACTCTACAATGCTATGATTCGAAGAAATTAAAGACAATGAGACTTAACTCCATTAGGAATGGGGGAGAAATTTGGTTCAGTTCACATTTTAATGTGAACATATACCTAAATAGCACTTCCTATAACAATACAGTGTGTGAAGTGAAATGGAACCATTTTCAAAACCTTCACTAAAAATTTTGCAGTGCATTTCAACAAAAAAGTATACAGTGCATACAAATACATATATTAGTGAAAAATAAAAATCATTTTTTCTTATGCATGTTATCCAAATAGAAAAATTGAGATATTTCTCAACTACATTTTATTGTCAATATGCATAATAAAATCAACCTATTTCAGGGAATGTGACTATCTCAACTGAATTTTGAACATTCAGTGGCCATTATGTATAAGCCCCAAAGCTGAAGCTGATTACTGGCTTATTCCAAACCAGCTTTAAAAAAAAAGACAGATAAAAAGATGTAGTTAATCCTTGTTTGAATTATATAAATATAATTCATAGTTTAAAGTAGAAAGAGCGAGGTAAGATTGCGGGTCAGTTTGGCAGGTGAACAGTACTCAGAATATCTTTACATGCTTATAATTAATGACAGCAGTAGTAGAAGCAGTAGGAAACTAAACTATTATCTTTTCAGTCAGCAGATGGCACACTACATAAAACAGTGGTGCAAAATTAACAGATATAGAGATTGAACTCTTCTTTTAAAACTAAGCAGCATATTCACAACTTCCTCCCTTGCTGTGGTAAGAAGCACTGATTGAGAGAAAATACCTGCACATTGGGGCTCTGTTAGGGATCTGTAGCTCTTTAAAAAGACAGAAAAAGCAACCCTCAGTATACTGTGTAGTTTATAGCTTTGTAGAGCTTTTGCAGCCTTTTCCCCTCAAGGGCTTGATAGCATACTAAAGCCAACTAACCTGACAGTTGTTTCTTAAAAGTTTTGTGTCATATATATATATATATTATTTACTAAGGAGGATACATAATCTTCAGCAGCATTTAGGAGATTAGTCATGAAAAGCCTAAACAGCACTTCTACTGGCTCCTTAACAACTGCTCCAAAAGAGTTTACATTAACATTACAATTCTTAAGCCACAAGCTTTACTGAAAGCAGATTCTGAGCTTCACACTAAATTTCTAAGGAAGCATGTGAAACGTTCAGAATCTATCCCAACTCCATTACACAGAATTAAAGCCATGAGGATTATGCAAGGTGTTGACATCTCAGAAATATCCCCACCCAGGTTGCCAGACTTCTGCTCTGCTCAGTAATGCACCCATCTCCCCTTCCCTTATGACTATTAGATGGATGATAGAACTTATTTTCATAGGCCAGTCATTCATGTAAGAAAGAACTGAAGAGAGTGCCATTGTTAGCTTTCTGGGCATTTAGCATGTCTTGTGCTTGGATGTCTCTGACGGAAAGAATGCTATATCTTTCTTCACTTCTGAGTCCAGACTCTAGGAACTCTTTCAGATGTGATGAGTATAAATGCTTACTTGCTGAGTCTGCAAACAGAGGAAGCTACAGCCGGCTGCTGCTTTCTACTACCTGTATATGCAACAAAATAGTTTCAGCTTGTATGTTTCCAATACTGAAGTGACATCCATGTAGGTTACTGAATCATAAGGATTCTATAGACATTATAATCTTTGTTGTATAGAGAGATATTATAATCTTTGTTGTATAGAGAGATACCTGAAGAAGTGTGCATGCACACGAAATGAAGAAGTATGCATGCACACGAAAGCTCATACCAAGAACTAACTTAGTTGGTCTTTAAGGTGCTACTGGAAGGAATTTTTTATTATAACAAACATGATCCAAGCAAAGCCAGTAAACATTTGTGTACCATTAAATAATTTTAAAAACTTTATTATAGAGTATTTTCATTCAGTATAATTTTCATGCTTCCCAAGATGAATGAACTGTTAATACTAAATATACTTTTATCCAAGATATTTGCTGCTGTGGCTTATGTTTGTCTACAGTAAGTGATACGTCATATGAAGTATACAGAACAAAGCGGCTACTTATAGCAACAGCTGCAAGAATATTCACAGTCATATTGACTGGAAGATATTTTATTTATACTTAAAATTATGTGTGTGGGTGTAGGTTTAAGACCTTCATGTGTAGAAACATAATTTCTAGCAGTGATATAACCTTCAATTTTATATGACTAGGTGGAAAACTATAATGGTATCTGAAACTTTTTCTTAATCATCCTTTTGGTTTGAAATTTTCCTTATTTATTCTTCTGTTACTGTGTATCTTTTATATCTTTATTTCACTGATTGACAATAATATCTTTTTGTAAAGAAAATCCTTGCAATTCTCAAAGCATTTCTATAAGGAAGGAAGAGGTAAACTGAATGTAATCCCATCTGAAAGCTACACAAACTGGATTTGACAAGACATAACACAAGGATGAAGCAGGCAGGGTGCAAGGCAGAGAGAAGGGCAAAGGTTACACACATTACAAGAGACAGATCTCTTTTTCCTCCACCCTGGTATTTAAAATCTAATTTTATACCTAATGAAAATAAAAGGCACATAGAAGGCCAGGAGGGGGAATAGGGCACACTGCCCCAACTGGAAGCCCTTGTGTTTGAAAATACTGTTCGAAGTACATCTTAAGACAGATATCCATCTTGAAACAGCAACATGTATTTGTTCTTTATGATATGGATCCAGCAAGTGTTAAAATGTAAGCAAGGATTTCAATTCTTGGTGGGATGATAGCCTAGGTAATGGTCCCTTAAGGGAACAAAGGGAGTGGCTCAGCACTAGAGGACAATGGGTGGGCCCCCTCCCTCAATTGGCTGGTAGTTAGAAAGAGAAACACAAGAGTGGAGAGTTGAGTGATGTGAGATAGAAGCTGGAAGCAGCAGGCTGGGAAGCCAGAGAGTCAGAGTGATGTTTGATTTCTGTTTGAATCCAAGGCTGTAGCTTTGAGGGAAGCAAGACCCTGTAAACCTCATAGCCTCAGGTTGTGTATATGTGTAAATAAACCATATATCATAAAGACACCACAGTCTCCGCTGTGCCTCATTCCAAAGGCAACAAAACCTTGGGTAAGAGCCTGGAACCCCTGAGATCTCGCACCACTCAGAGATCGGGGTTGCATGCAACAATATCAATATGAGGATGTTATATTCTCATGTGTTTTCACTATTCCAAGCCTAATCTTATTGTGGCTTATAATAACACTTTGCAGACATAAAGTACAATTCCCAAAGGCCCCTTACAATACCTGAGATTAGTCTGGATTTCTAAGATAAAGTTCCAGAAATGTAATAAATTATCCATGTGAGTACATTATAACTGAAATACAAGTCAAATTGTCTCATTCTGAAAGCTAAGAGTTGAACATACTACAAAGTTTAGTATTTGGAAAGATCAGTGGAGTTTAGAGTTTGGTTAAATTCTGCCTGAACATTATCATACTCTAAACCATTCATTTTGAACTGGTGAATTGCAACAGCAGTACTACCATTGTACAAATAAATGGTAAAAAATTAAGGAATGTTTGGGTTAAAGATGGTTCCTGGATCTGAAAAGACTGAAGACTGCAGCTATCAAGTCCTCTGATTGTTTGCCTAGTCTCTTTCTTGTATTTAGAATAGAAAAGTTGGTTAACATCAGTCTGTCCAACTAAGGTTACACTTTATTGTGTGCTGGGGTTTTTTTTTGTTTTTTTTGTAGTCCCAAGGTTCTGTGATCCCTAAAGTACACGGATCTTGAGTACAAAAGTATACTATGAAGCAAATCTGAAAATGGAAACATTTACTTATCTAGTAATATTTAACCAGGGAGACATAAATTGCCAAGAAAAGGAAACCCTTCAGTTGCAATAAAATACGACTGCTCTCCAAGCAAAGACCTCAAAAGGCCTTCATTCAATTAAAAAAACATTATTTAAATGCATTTGGAGAATTTCATATTGAAAGCATGTTAAACATGAAATTGTAATTGCATAACGTATCATAGCACGATAGCCATGCTGGAGCAAAACTTCTTGATGCAATGGCCAGCCAAATGCTCCAGGTTATTGGGATATGAAGGTAAACAGCCCTCCCTGTTTGTCCCACACCAGTTCAGAAGAAGCATGCCTCTAAATTCCCATGTTGTTGTTGATTTGTACCACATCCATCTGACTAGGTTGCCCCTAGGTTGCCCCAGGTGTTTCCTAAATGTTATGTAATTACTCGTCTCCTTGACATTTGAAGGGAGGGTGCCACTACCAAGAAGGCCCTCTGCCCAGTTCCCTGTAGCTTCACTTCTCACAGTGTGGAAACCACCAGAATGCTCTTGGTGCTGGATCTCAGTGTCCAGGCTGAACAATTTTAATAGTAAAATCAGTTGGTGAGTGCAAACAAGATTGCAGCCCCATGTTAAGATGGAGTTGGCAGTGCTTTATAGGCTGTTGATGAAGCAATATATCCTTGGTCTAACCCTGGATAGAGAGCAGGGTATAATTGCGTTATAAAGGAATAGGCAGCTCCTCAACAAAGGGGTGGGGAAGGGTAGTAGGAAGTATCTAGCCAACCAATCTTCACAAGACCTCAGTATACTGTTGAGGCAACAGCTCTCTAGCCAACAGTGCCCAAAGGGTCTTGACCAGCAAGCAGTCTTTTGCCTAGCTGACTGGACTGGACTTTATCACTAGACTTCACTAGTATTATTGGGCTTGCCTGCCCTGCCACTCCTCTTTGAAATGCAACAATATGCCTGTGAACTTGAATAAAATATAGGAGCGGCAGGTAAGCCCCGCCTCCCATAATAAATCACATGATGCGGTGCACGCATACCATTTGAATGGCACTGCCCCCTCAAATAATGTATTGGGGCAGTGAAGCCCCTCTGGCCCCTAGCAGTTGGCTCCTATGGCTGTGACAATTTTAAACAGGGCTCTTTGTGTGCAAAAAATTATCAAAGGTTTCTTCTATGAAATAGAACATATAAGATAAACAGATAGCAGTGAATGAACATATAAATAAGATACACTTTGTATCTTGCTTTCGTATTTCAAGTTAATTGCCTAAATCAGGAAATATTCAACATTTAGGAGCTGCCCGCACTAGCAGATCTATTGCAGTGATGTTAGAAAGAATTGTTCAAAGGGATCTTATCTTGAAAGAGGTATGAATTGTGATTTAGCAACTTGACAATCAAACACCTAGTCATGTCTAGTCTTGCAAAGATTATAAAGATTTCAGGAGCTAGACATATGCTTTGGATTCAAATGAATCTTGAACTGGGGCAGGTTGCCTCAGAGGGATTTGGGCGTTCTTCATGTGGGATCTGCATGAGATGCCTTGGGTTAAAGTAGGGATCCCATCCTAAGGACCTTATGGACTCTGTCCTTAAAAAATATATATGCTGCTTTGTGTCTGCCAAAAGTGCAATTATTTCTTTCATATAATGGGAACACCAGTGTGAGGAGAAGGAGGGAGTTCCTTTGTGACTGAATTTGAGTGTAAGTATTGCTGATTGCTTGCTTATTCTTATTACTAGGCAAGTCAATGGATCCTCTCTTTTCCTTAGCAAAATAGTTTGCTTTTTGTTCACTATATGTGTGTAGTCCTGGTGGTTTTTAATTATTTTACACAAGTAATTATAAAGTGGTTATTATTATTCAACTAGTTATTTCTTAGTGCCTCTTTCTGTATGTGTTGTGGTTGTTATCCAACACACCCCTTAATCAAACCTAAGTAATTTTGTATTGGAAGCCAAGCATAGTCTGCCTTATTTAGAACTCTTATTATTACTAGTATTATTAAATTCTTTCTTTCTTAGTGCCTGCCTGAGTGCTATTGTGTGCCCCCAAACATTCACTGTTATAGGCAGCAAAGCATCACACCATATATATTTAACAATCATTTTCATCATGTTACTGTCGTCATCACCACAGTCCTCTCCCTATTATTACCAGTTTTATGTTTGGTCATCATGAGGTATGTACATCATACTGGCAGCTGCCCCCAGGGACGAGGTACATGCAAGAGGTGCTGCAACTGCAAGCAGCAGCACTGACAATTTCATTTCTCCTCCACCCAACTTAAGTGCACCTTCACTGTTGCAGGCAGAAGCAGTGGATACACAACTGAACGTTTCCCCTTCTCCCTGGTTCTGAGGCTGCTGGCATGGCTAGTAGTGTAAACAAGTGCAATCCTACTAATACTATCTCACCTATTGTAGAGCATGAGGCAGCATGCAGCACTTTGCTGCTGGTAGCTCCTCTGACTGAAGCTATAGAGGAGATCAACTTATGAGATGTCAGATCGGAAGAGGCTTTGTCATTTGTGGAACACTTCAGTTGAGGGCTGCAAATTCTGGTTGTGTGTGTCTGCATGCATGTCTGAGTGTATGAGTCATATTAAAGGAATTCCGTGCACTAAGAGAAGCCAGTGCAAGGATTCCCTCTAATGCAATGGGACATCCTCCCTAATCTGCTCTAGAACAGTGTTTCCCAACCGGTGTTCCAGTGTTTCCCAACTAGTGTGCCACGAGATGTTGCCTGGTGTGCCGCGAGATGTTGCCTGGAGGGAGGCGGGCGAGTCCAAAAAAGGTTGGGAAACACTGACTTAAGTTTCTCTTTCAAAAAGGAAACGTGGGTTAAAGCGGCGACGCCGCCTCCCACTCACTTTCCTGCTCTGGCTTCCCTAACAGTTTTCCGAGTTGCGTCACTGGATCCAGCCCCCTTTTCCACAGGTGACACGGGGCTGGAGGGAGGGAAAGAGGGCTTTACATCGCGCACAAAGGCAGCCTCCTAGAAGCGCTCTGGGCCGGCGCCGTTTTGCCGAAGGCGCCGGAGGACCCCCACCCTCAGCTCCTTCAGAAAGGAAGCCCCGCCCCTCGGCTCCCTACGCCGCCAGGCAGCTCAGCTGACTGACGAGGACGTTCTGTGGCGGCGGCCACCGCACAACCACCGCAGTTGCTGGCAGCGTCCGCAGCGCAATAAGTAACAGCGCCTGGTGCTGCCAACTCTTTCTCTCTCTTACACTTTCGTGCGTCCCTCCCGGTGTGACGCTGCGTGCTGACGTCACGGGGCTGTAATGGTGGTGTGCCTCGAGATTTTTTTCATCAAACAAGTGTGCCTTTGCCCAAAAAAGGTTGGGAAACACTGCTCTAGAAGGTTGGAAGAATCCCCAGAACAGTGTGGTGGGGTCATTCCATTGGGCAAGCAGTCATGCTTCCACTGATGGAACGTTCTTCTTAGTCACACACATAGGTTGTATTCAACCTAGTACTATGTGTGGTGTGTTTATGAAAGGGGGGGGGGGAATAGAGAGAAAGTGCTGTGTGAATGCATATGTGGTGAATGTATGTGTGCATGGTCTGTATGCACACATATGTGCATACACTGGCCATGACAACCACTGGCATGTGACCCTTGATGGGGTGGCTGTTTGGCAATGCAGCCCTCAGCCAAAGAAGGTTAGCCACCTCTCACATAGAAGTTAAATTAAAGCAAGACATGCTACTGGTCTATATTGATAGGAAATGATTTCTAATGTTTTGAAGAAAGTTAGCGAATGTGATTTATTTATTTTTTTAAAAAGTAACATTGAAATAACAATTTGGAAATAACATAATCTCCATTATGAAGCAACAACATAGACATGAATAAACAGTAATGAATAATCACATAGTCTAGGTATGAATAACCACAGGTTACAGAACTGGGAAGTTCTTGCTAATCCATACTATATACAGGAAAGAGACTGGGTGTTAAAAGTGGGTAATGACCAGTTACATCAACTGGCATCAATGCAATGATATTAGTATTTAGCTTTGCTCAGCAATGGAAACGTCTCCAATGGCCACTAGGTAACAAGAAACAAACTTGGTAAAGCATAAGAAAGTGTAAGAAATGTTTCAGGATAGCAGCTTACAGTAGCACTAACTCGAAAAAGGAACAAAAACAACAACAACAACAAAAACCCCACTACAGAGAGATGCCAATTGGCAAGTACAGTGGTACCTCGGGTTAAGTACTTAATTCATTCCGGAGGTCCGTTCTTAACCTGAAACTGTTCTTAACCTGAAGCATCACTTTAGCTAATGGGGCCTCCTACTGCTGCTGCGCCGCCGGAGCACGATTTCTGTTCTCATCCTGAAGCAAAGTTCTTAACCCAAGGTACTATTTCTGGGTTAGCGGAGTCTGTAACCTGAAGCGTATGTAACCCAAGGTACCACTGTAGTTAATTTGCGCTGCAGCATGTGAACAAATATTACTTGTCCATCTGACTCAATGTATTCATTAATAAATAGTATTCATAAAGCGTAGTGTTGGATGGGCTATTTGAGAATTTATTTTCCTTCCTTAGATAACAACAGAAAAAAACATAGTACAGCTGATGGCAAAAGGGAAGATAACAGCATATGAATGGAAAAAAGAGAGCAAATAATGAAATCGGGTGAATGCATGGTAGTCTATAGTTAGGAGATGATTGCACTGATGAAGCATTTTGGAAGTTACTGGAAGCATGAATGAAATTTAAAGAAAGCGTTAATAAATATTGTTTATTATGATATTGTTCTTAGATACCACTAACAATACAAACAGCCATTAAAAAGTATATAAATGTCAAGTGTGTAATTTAAGATTTTCCTTGCAGTTGGGATTCAGGCCTGGTTTTTGTACAGAAATACAACAATGACTCATAACAAAAGATCTGACAAGGAGCAGTGTATTAAAATGACAGTTAGTGGGTATTAGAGGCAACTAGAAGCAAACTGGTTTAATTTAACCGACGGAAATTAAACCAATAAGCACAATCCTATGGATCCTGAGAGAGTGATTCAGGATCACAGGATTTTGCAGAACTCCCTCTCCTAGATGCCACATAAAGGACATCTTGCTCTGAAAACAAGGGGGCCATGGAGGGGCATGACAGAAAATTGTCCTCCTATTTCCCTGATGTGCCCCCAGAATGGGGGCGGGGTGTAGTGGGAAGAAGTACATTGGTCCTGGAGCTAGCATTAGTATCTCCCCACCCTACCCTAATGGAACCAATAGGAGGGGCTTTTTTAAAAGTCATGGAAACCCACCCAGCGTGTGACCTCTATATAGCTCTGGATTTGGTGCTTTCTGTGTCTCAAATTTTCCCTCCCCCAGCCACATTGGGTTGCTATGTAAACTGGAGAACAAAGGGATGGATTGAAAGATACATAAGATAAATCAGCTGGGATATTCCAAGTTCTGGACTAATGCTACAACTGACAGCTTCGTTTATAATGCTGAGCTGCAGCCTTATCTCTCCCATAAAACTTTCCATTCATTCATGGGTGATAGCTGCAGTCAGGACACTTGAGAGACTTAAGAGAAGCTATGAGCTTATTAAAGTGGAAGGAGGAGAAAGGATGCTAAGCCATTTTGTGTACCTTAGTAACC
This sequence comes from Podarcis vaucheri, assembly GCF_965113315.1. Classification (NCBI taxonomy): domain Eukaryota; kingdom Metazoa; phylum Chordata; class Lepidosauria; order Squamata; family Lacertidae; genus Podarcis; species Podarcis vaucheri. The sequence goes on along the minus strand of NC_138762.1, from coordinate 25,604,482 downwards.
AGCATGCAGATGCAAATATATCTGAAAATAAACCAAAACATTTCCTTTCTCATCCCTAGCTCGGGATTGGGAAGACAAATGTTATCCAGAGTCACAAGTTAGAATAAATGATCATATGGGATGGGAGGCTCAGACAGGATGGTATAGAATGGTATAATTATGAAGGAAGCCCAGTGCAGCTGGCTGAGGATTGTTTCTGGATTCAACAGGAATCAGTACTGTATAGAACACTCAGCAGTTATCACTGGTTACAGTCATTGGTTTTGTTGGTTACAGTTCTATGTGAATTTTCCATAGACGTATACATGACTTTCACAAAGATGAGCAAGCAGGCATGCAAAGGGAATAAAATGTTTTCAGCTTCAAACAGGTCATTCCGCTATGGAACCACACTCATCCCTTTTGGCCTGATGCACAACCCTTCTCAGAGAATCAAGTTAATAAGCAACTGGTTTTTCTTGTTTCCAAGCAGAAGCCTGCAGAAAAATTGTTCAGGCTCCTGTAGGCTGCTGTGCCATTATGCCTGCTTTGACATCTCAGATGACCCTGCAAGCAGCTTCTTTATATACATAAACTTTTATCAGACAGCTTTTCACCCACCCTGAGCATTTTAGGGTGCTCTGGCCAAACTGATACAAAATAACCTCTGAAGCTCTGTCACATAAGATGGTACACACAAAACTCTCAGTTATCCTCAGTTTTAACTGTTTTTAAATTATTGTAACCCATCCTGGGATCTGCTGGTGAAGAGTGGGTGGTGGTGGTGGTGATGATGATAGCTGCTGCTGTTGTTCACAGCACTGTAAGAACTGAATACACCACAAGGAATCTAGAAGATTTGCCGGTTCTGGGTGGCGTCACATTTCCTCTGAAGGAAAAGGTTTGCAGCCTGGGGCATGCTCTTATATTCATTTTTGTCACTGGAAGTGACCACAGTGGCTAAGAGTGTCATCTGCCAGCTTCAGCTGGTACATCAGCTACAACTGATCCCAGACAGGGATAATTTAGCTATAGTGATTCATGCATTTCATACCTCCAGACTGGATTATTGCAATGCACAATGTAAACTTCTTGGATATTTTGATGTTTAGTGGTCTAAACATTTCACTAAATAAAAAAAGAAAAATATGAATTGACCATAACAGATGAAATCTTAAGTCACTGAGTTACTGCCACATTGGCAACATTCTATTTCACCTTACATCTGGACTCTTCCACCTCAGGTTTTCACTTCAATGAAGCAACCCCAAATACACCTCTGCTCTGTTTGGACACCCTTGTTCCTTCTAATATAGAGCTTAAAACTTAAGGATCCTACTGCCTGAGCTAGAATAGCTAACAAATAACCTACAGGAGACCTCTGTGACACTTCATATTGTCATGTGGTAATTATGCAGAAAAGGAAATGACTCTGTGGGTGTAATTTTAGGGCTCAAGTGAGTTTTTCTTTTCCTGCTTTAGCAAGTGTGTGTCTTGCCATGTACATCAAAGGCTAACTGTGTTGAAATATTGTGCTCTCATAACAGAGCTTAAGTTGGAGCGCTGGCAGCAAGGCCATTGGAAAACAAGAGGAAAGTATCAGCATGCTTAGGGGAACCCTGGGTTTTCAGAAATACAAAGACTCTTAGAAAACAACAACACTGCAGTAGTAAAATTCCCTTAGGGGTTCAGTAGTCATGGAATGCAGCATGACAGTTGGAAAAGGAAAATGGAATAGGGAGAAGTAGAATATCCTGCTTGGAAGGGATGGGCAGCTTGAACTCTGAACAGGAACTCTCATTTTAGCCTGGGTAATGCACTGCAACCATTTGTTGTAGGTCCCACTTGTACCCTTGCAATATGCTATAATACTGTTATAAAAATAAGAATTAAAACCAGATGCTCTGCATTCCACATTCATCAACTGGAATTTATCTCTTATCAAGCTAATACAAGATTTTAGTAAGTGTTCTTATTTACAAGAAGATTTATCTAAATAACTTATTTCAAGAATGACCTTTGGAGGCAAACATCAAGGGGGCATGTTTGACATTACAGCTACTGGTGTGATTTAGTCCAGAATGCTGACCTCTTTCAGAAAGAAGTAAATAGGAGGAGCTCTGGGTTGTATTTTAAAGCTGCATCATTAAAAAAAGCACAAAAACTATTTGTAGCTAACAAATGGCATCTAATTCTCAAGCAAGCTGGTTTATTGATCTCATGAGATTAAGATTGATCCCATAGCCATCCACACACAGCAAATGAATATTAAACTAGACACATATTCCCATTACATAGCTGCCATTGGCCATTAAGAATGAAATAATATCACATTTACTGAAGCAGATACTTGCTCCTTATTGATATATAAAGGCAATTTAAAAGTCTACTGGTGATGCATTTAAAGCAGGATTGGGAAAGCTTTGTCCTCCAAATATTTGTGGACTCCCAACTCCCATAAACCCTGCTAAGCATGACCAGCAGTCAGGGCTGATGGGAACTGTAGTCTAACAACATATGGAGGGCCAAGGGTTCCCCATTCATATATAAAGTAAAGCAGTGCATCTGAATATATAACCATTCCTAGATTGGTAAAACAGTTCCTTCACCCCCCTCTCTGGCATCTACATATCAGTCAATCAATGTAAAGTTTGCTAAACTATGCTTAAAATTACCTGACCACTAAATTCAGACCAAATTTTTAAAATATGGCATATGTATATATCCTGGCACTGGAGGTTTGGGAAATCACTACAGAAAGAGAAAACTTTACAGAAAGCATTGCATGCTTTCACTGGGTGCACAGATATAGGCAGATAGCATTTTCAGCTAACTAAAAGATTCTAATAATTCTTGGGAGTTTCTGAGATATACAAAAGACTAAATTGTTTAGTCCAGGTATAGGCAAACTCGGCCCTCCAGATGTTTTGGGACTACAACTCCCATCATCCCTAGCTAACAGGACCAGTGGTCAGGGAGTTGTAGTCCCAAAACATCTGGAGGGCCGAGTTTGCCTATACCTGGTTTAGCCCATTAGTTCTGTAGGAGTTTTCAAAACAGTTGTTCCTCCAGAAACAACAGGAGTAAGTGAAAAAAAAGTGCATGTGTTGGTGATGAAACATACCTCAATCAAGAGGTATCAGTTTGCAATTTGTGGTTTTGCGTAGTTGCTGTGCTGAACCTGATATTACGTATAGATCAGCAGTGAAATAAGCAGCATGAGAGTCTGAACAGTTCTTCGCATTGAGAGGTCTATGTATGCTGATTCAGTGTTTTATCACTTGCAAAAGTCTTGTCTGAAAGTAGCTAGGAAAAAGCAACCATCTAGTTTGGTTCATTTGGCTATCTGTTTTTGCCAGTAATTTTAACAAGTAAAAACACATGTACCTTTTCCAGAGTCAGAGGAACAATACAGGTGTTGTTCATTTGTTGTTGTTGTTGGTTGACAAGCTGAAATAGTAAACCAAGCTGTGTACTGGTGAGCAGCATAAGATAAATGGAGATGCCTAAAGGGAGAGAATCATAGAATCAAAGGATTGTAGAGTTGGAAGGGACCGTAAGGATCATCTAATCCAACCCCCTGCATTCTCATGTTCTTAATCTATCCTAACCTGGGATAACAGAGCTATCCCAGGTTGAGAAATATATATCAGTTATTCATTGAACGATATAGCATACAGGAAAGCCAGAATTTTAAACAGATAGCAATTTATTCTAACAAACAAAATATTTCCTAAGCAATTCAGTTGTAAGATCTGAAAACTGGATAAACTAACCTTGAAACAAAAATATACTTGGGGAGGAGGGGGAATGCTTGATGACTTCAGGTGATAAAGTTGAGTTTGAAGAGTTATCTGTGAAACATGCTGACTGCAGCATTAAATGTGGTCCCAGCCAACATGTTTATTGAGCACTCATCCTGATTTGTTTAGAGGGAAACTGGATGCTGTTTGCTATTTAATGAGAATTCATTCTGATTTGTTTGTGGGGAGGTTAGATGACATTGCGTTAAAAGCATGCGTTTCCCCATACTTTCCAGTGCATTTTCCTATCTCTTTCCTTATTGTAACAAATCTAATCTTGTTGCCAACCTGATTGATTGACTCCCACTCAAAAATAGTGAGTCTGCAAGTGCTCTAAGATCCAAAGGATCAAGCAGTTGTATCTTCTATTTATCAAAACAGTGTTTCAGCAACAAATCAAACTTCGATGTCATATACCAGATCAATTGTTTTTAGTCACTCAAAAGGCAATCTAGGTGATTTAGAAAATGAATGGTGTTTCTTATGTATTTCTTTTTCTTATGTATTTTGTGTTCTTGTCTTATATTTTGATGTTGCAAATAGCCCTGTGATCTTTGGATGAAGGGCAGTATAGAAATTTAATAAATATTTAAATCAATAAAATTACTTCTCCTTTGCATCTGTGTAATATCAATGATAGCAAAGAATGGAGAGGTGTTCAACTCTCTTTTTAACCAATAGGCTGAATGCTTACTACCTGAAGTTAGCTGCATTTGTTTCAAGCAAGCTGCATTCATTTCAAAAATCTCACGGAAGATATGGATATCAATTATATTTAAAATCACATTAGTTATTCCTGTGAGGTAGATTCACAGAAAACTTAGCTTATCTTCAAATGGTTTTTTGGCACGTGCTAGCAATAACAACAGCATATCTTATTGCCTGATGCAGATGTGTTTCAACTTAAACCACCATTCAGCAGATTATCTGCTTTCAAGGTAGCCCTGTGCAATTTCCTCTCCGTATGCTTGCACTTAATAACTTTGGCACAGAATAGCCCTGTTTGGAATTAGGGAGCATGTCAGATTTCATCCAGGGGACTTTTATTATGAGGCATAATAATTGCTCCACAATTTGTGAAAGGAGACAACACTTTCCCCCACGTGAATGAAGAAATATGAACTTGGAGACCAGCTTTCACAAGTGCTTCCAGAATGCCCTGCCTCTCCTTCCTAATCCTTGAAGAAAAGGAGTGTTATGTATGACACAAGCACTCTTTCCACTATCCCAACAGTTGATCTTGCACACCCTTTCTTCAAAGTTCGTGCCTGTCTAGTGGTGACATGATTTGCAAAGTTTTCAAGAGGTATTTTCAATAGCCAATCAAATGTCTGAAATTAATTAAGCAAATTAATTAATAATTAATCCTGTTCCCACCAAATTAAACATGTCTTGCTGTGGGATGGAGTTGTGCATAGACTTGGGTCAGATCTGGATAGATCTGTCGGTTAGAACATGGTGCTGATGAATGCCAAGGTTGCAAGTTTGATCCCTGTATGGGACAGCTACATATTCTGGCACTGTATGGGACTGGAATAGATAATCCTCAGGGCTCCTTCTATTATATTTATTATATTATATTATTATAATTTGTGTTCCGCCCTTCATCTGTAGATCTCATGGTGGTTCACAGCAAAGAAATACAATATAAAAGCACCACATGCATAATTAAAAACTAATTATTATGATCTCTCCTGCTGAAATCTGTGGGATTCAAATGTGCTCAACTCTGGCTGGGAAGGGGCAGAAGTTCCCCAGAGCATTGTATCCTGGAAAGTGATATACAAATATAGCTAATTCATGCATGGTCAGACCAGCTCTGCGTGTAGTTTTCCACCACACCTGCATTTATTACCTGAACTAGGTTGAAGCCCTCTTGGGACGCTCAGGTGGCTCTAATAAAACGTCCTAACTCTACCCGCTGCTGCAGTTTGGATGCTTTTGGTATGTAATTGGAGGTTCTACCATTAAATAGCCGGTTTTGCCCCAGCAAAAAAAAAAGGGGGGGTGTGTGTCGAGAGCGCTGACTTCCCCAACCGGGTGCCCGCCATGCACCATCTCGGTCGGGGGTGACGGGAATCGCCGCCCAGGAGCACCTGCAAGGGCGCCGGGGGGCGAGGGAGGCCTCGCCGGGCTCCCTCCACTCGGCGTCGCCTCTCGACCCTGAGAGAGGCTCCTCTCTCTCCTGCCCTGCTGCTGCTTCTCCTTCTTCTCCTTCTTCTTCCCTCGCGCCCTTTTCCCGCCTCCCTGGAGACGAGGCCTCGCCTCCTCCTCTTGTCCCGGCACGTCAAGGGGAAGGAGGGCGGGAGGCAGGTAGGGGGCGCGGTTAAAAGCCGCCGGCGAAGCAACAGGGAAGAACTTTTTGACGCTCTCAGGGGGAAGAGAAAGAGACCGCGAGCTGCCGCCGTTGTTGCCGTTGCCGCCTGGCCCCAGAGTGAAGGAGACGAGGGCGACCGCCGCCCACCGAAGCGCCGAGGGGGCAGCCCGTCGCCGGCCAAGCCCGCTTTTCCCGCCCTTTTCCAGCCCATGGTGCGCTCGGCGAGGCGCTCAGGGGCTTTGATTTCCCTCAGACGCTGACAGGTGAGAGAAACTTTGCGCGCTTGCCGCCAACCCCGGGGAGCCGGGCGACCCTCTCGAGCCGGCGCCATGCTCTTCATTAAAAATAAAATTATTTAGTGGAATTCGTATGCCGCCCTTCTCCCGAAGATCGCAGAATGGTTCACAACCTCCAGTGGGATGGCTAAGCCTAAAAGTCTGCAAGCGCTACCGACCCCTAATCCCAAACGGACTAGGGAAAGCGCCCTCTGCACATGCTCAAAAGGGGAATATTTGCTGTCGTTTTGTTGCGTGCTGGGTTTTTCGGAGGGGAAGCCGGAAGCCTGAGCCCTGTTTGGGACTTGGTAAAGCCGGGTTTAACTTGTATAGGCGGGGTGGGAAGGGAGGTGAAAAGAGAGCAAAGCAAATTCATGGCATCCATGGAGCTCCATGGTCGGAGGCTGTTGGCTTCACGTAGACAAGATGGGAGCTTGGTGCTATTCAGCACAAGTTCTTTTATAAAGCATTTCCTCCTTTGTTAAAAAAAATAATAATCCTGAAGGAGTCTGTCATAGCAAGCAAATAGGAAAGAGAGTAATTAATGAGAGGATTTGCCCTTGAAAGTTCCGGCCACAATAATTTTTAAGATGCCACAAGACTCCCCCATGCACACACTTTTGGGGGGATGTGATTTATTTTTATTTTTTAACCGTCTGAGGGTTTTGGTGAAAGAAATAATCCCCTTTTATGCATCTCCTTTCCAGATTTCCACGCCATTTAGTCTTAGTGGGACTTCCTCACTGGGTAGTTCCTTTAGTTGTGAAGTTTCGGGATAAAGAGAGCGATGAGTCCCATATGCCTCTTCACAAAATAAATGGGCTAGTTTGTAATCAACTTGCGCAACACGTTTGGTAAACATGGTGTTCAGGAAGATGCCTTTCTGTAGAATCTATTTCTTCAATTCCTCTTTTGCGTTTTACATTGTTTACTTCTGGTCTCTCACCAGGCTGATCAATATGGCAATTGTAGGGAAAGACAATATGACGAGTTTGAGCAAAAATAGGTCAACAGATAATCAGATTTCTCTTTTCTTTTTTTTGAAGAGGCACAAGAATGGAAATCAGTCTATTGTTTTCTTCTATCATATACAGTGATGAGATCTTGGACAAATCATCTAATCAAAGTCGTAAAACTGAGTTCTTAATGCCTCCTTCAGATATCCATTGTAAGACTAAAGTCGTTACTGTTTGGAAATTGGACTGCCTAGTCCTCAAATGGTACTTCTGTTGACCTTGCCAAGAATGCACTTACACACCTAATAGCACCTTAAGATTACTAGACTCAAAAACATCTAATTTACTTTTTCATCACTTCAGAAACAGATCTGGCAAGTTTTGTTGTGAATAGTTATTTCACATTTCTTTTCCACTCTTCTACCCTGCCCACTAATTTCATCTGATTCTGTTTTCATAGAGTGGCCACTACTTCACTTCTGTTTGGTCCTCATAATGTAATTACCTTTAACAATGGTGTATTGCTCCCTTCGCTTCATGTAGGTATGGTTATTCCATATTCCTATCAGTGGCATAGCGTGGGTTGTCAGCACCCGGGGCAAGTCAAGTAATTTGCGCCCCCTAACCCGTGGATTTGCGCCCCCTAACCCTAACCCCCAGATGTTGCGCCCGGTGCGGCCGGCCCCCCCTGCACCCCCACGCTACGCCACTGATTCCTATGATGATGTGATTTTGATACGTTTGATAGCATGCTACATATATAGCATATGTAAACTTTTGGACTTGGAAAGATATGAATTCAAATCTCTCTATAGCCCCTGCCTCATTGGTCAGTTTTTGGCAGATCATTAGCTCTGATCCAGAAAAGCAGCAAAAAGCTCAAGCCTCTCTAGGTTCTTGTTTAAAATATTGCTTTGAGATTATTAGAGAAATTATTAGATACAAATATAAATAAATCAAACATACTGGCAGCTCTATCTGTTTTGGTGGTGTAATTGCGATTCCTATCCAAGTGTGAATAATATTTGGCACTCCAGATGTTACTGAACTAAAACTCCCATCAGCCCCACCAAGCATGCTCAAAGGCTAAGGATAATAGGAACTGTAGTCCAGCAACTTATGGAGAGCCAAATGTTCAGAAATTTTCTATTGGTGGCTCCAGCAGAAAGATGCTGTTGAGCATCCTAACCCAGTTTTGGTGTATGTGTGGAGTACAGTTCTTGTAGATATTTAATTAACTATCCCCACTGAAGTAAAGAGCAATGGGGTTTTCTGCAAAACTTTTCTATAAATCTGGCTCCCTCTCTGCTTTTCTTCCTTCCACCATCTGTTCAGATGGCTTGGTAATGTACTCATTTATGTTTAAGAGTTCTGCATAGGGTTATCTATAGAGTATAAAAGCTTTTGCCGTATTCTCCTGCCTAGTATCGCAAGGAGTGCACATCACATTGGGCAGTCATGGGGATTTCCTTATTCTGTTGTTAACTTGCAGCCAATTACCGTAAATGTGTAGTTCTTCTAGCTGTATATGACATACCCAAACCACCCAGCAAAATAAATAAAGGCAGAAGTAATTAAAGTTAATTTGTGACACACCTAGTCTGGTTTTGTTTTTTTACAAAAGCCTCACATGAAGATGAAACAGACTTTAGTTTGTAAAATCATTAGATTCCTTTCTGGGAGTTTCTGTCACAGGTCCAACACAACCTATGCTCCAACACATTATTGATCAGTAAATTAAAAGTGTATGTGTTTCTTGGTGGCTGTGATTAATGGAAGTGATACAGATAACAAGAATAAAATGGTATCATGTTTTCTTTGTAGAAAGGCAGTTGATAGATCTTGAATACTTAAAATTTTAAGCTACAAAATGCAACTGCATCAGTAGTGTGATGTAGCAAATGGAAACAGTTATGGGTTATTTATTGTTTTTTATTAAAGATTTCTTGGTTTATAAAAATACATGCATTGTCTGGAAATGGAAACAGTTATAGCTCTAGTCCTACTGCTTCCAGTGACCTCTGGTCAAATAACACATTTGCCAAGATAACATATAGTTTTGCCCTGAGAGACCAGTAGCTGAGGCATTACAGTGGTGCCCCGCAAGACGAATGCCTCGCAAGACGGAAAACTCGCTAGACGAAAGAGTTTTCCGTTTTGGAGGTGCTTCGCAAAACGAATCTCCTATGGGCTTGCTTCGCAAGATGACAATGTCTTGCGAGTTCCTGCTGGGTTTCCCCCCCCTTTCCCCCCCTTTTTCTAAGCCGCTTATCAGCTGATCCGATCAGCAGATAAGCCGCTAATAGCGCTAATCCGCTAATCCGTCAATGGGCTTGCTTTGCAAGACGAAAAAACCGCTAGACGAAGAGAATCACAGAACGGATTCTTTTCGTCTTGCAAGGCACCTCTGTATTGTACAATTTTCCATTTGGACATAACATAGAACAGTAAAGGAACTGCTAAGTTGGGTACAGTATGTCCGACTTCAGAATTAGAAAAAGAGTCTGAGTAATTGCACGCTTTTGCACAAACACTAACATAACTTGCTCAAATTAATCTGTTACCTGCCCATTTTATAGATTTCCCCTCTGCCTATTTCTACAAAATTTGCTGTAATAGGCAACTAGTCATTAGTTCCCATCCAGGGACACTACTTGTTAGTAGTGCCCTGGATGGGAACCATTGCCTATTCTTACAAAAAAAAAAAAAATCTAACCAATTTAATCTAGGGTGAGCATTCTGATGTGGATGGGACAATCATCCACCATACACACAGAATAGTATTAGTCACAGGTGCTATTGAAATCACTGGAATAATAACTTTTAATATTTATTTCAGTGGGCCCTGAGTTAATGGTTTGAAAATTATCCTTTGAAAATCTTTAGAATATGAAGCAGGGAAGGGCCCTAGCTTATGGCACAGCTTTACATACCTAAAGTCCCAGTTTCAATCTCTGGCAGCTCCAGGTATGGCTAGAAAAGACTTCTTTCTGAAACCCTACCCATCAACCCAGACAATATTGAACTAAATTGACTTAAACACAGCTTCCTCTGTTCCTAGCCCAATATTTTTGCCTCTCTCCTACTTCTTTCTTCACTTTTCCTATTCATCATGCAAAGGATAAAAATTAAAGGATGGAGAAGGCACATTTACCAATGTTTGTTGGTCCAGAGGCAAATTAAAGTAGTCAAATGTTCAAGGTATGAACCAGATCTCTTAAAAAAATTCAGGTCTGTTTATTTCCATTTGCCAGAATGTCTACTATATCCATGACCTGTATCTCCATGACAGGCTGAATTTTGGCCTTCCATGACTGGAATATCAACCACTTGGCAACTACCATGGCTTCCTTTATCCAGGCAATGAAAGTAAGGTTGCAGTGTCAGCCCTTAACCTTACAATTCAATAGGGTATGAATAAGTCCAGTTTCCATGGTTAAATCATATGGAGTATCTACAACTTTAGCAAAGGGAAAGACTCTGAGCTATCTCAGAAGCCAGGTCCAATATTCCTTAAATAAATTATTTTGTTGTGCAAGGCTAGGAATAATTTTAAGAAATATTTTACCATTCTTTGATGTGAATTGTGACATAGCATTTAAGAACAATAAGTTACATTACATTAAATAGTGAATTATAAAATAAAATGCTCTGGGATTTAAGATGAATGGCAGGCTCTAAAAGTTTATTAGTTTCTGAGGCGCTTCGTTTCTGAGATGCTGCATCAGAATCAAGCTTTGACAGTCTTCTTGACCATATGCTGTTGTTGTTTTTTAATTGTGCAGTGATTTATATTTGGCAAACTGTTAAAGGTTCAAAGAGGTTGCAAATAGAGATGCATGTTAGCAGCTCAGATATCCCTAAAACATACAAACCACCCACCACCATGGCACCTGAAACATAGTGGATATTTTGTTAGTATTTATAGATACAAGAATTACTGCCTTGTGATCTTTGGATGAAGGATGGTATACAAATTTTAATAATAATAAATAAAGCACATTTCCCCAAAGAATCCTGGGATCTGCAGTTTCCCCCCTCCGAGCAACGATTCCCAGCAACATTAAAAGACTACAGTTCCCAGGTTTCTTTGGAGAAGTTATGTGCTTTGAATGTGTGGTGCTGCTCTTCCTATAGCAAGGGGCACCAAGGACAGCAAAAAAGTGCATTTCTAGAAGTAACAATATCTCACTTGGATTTGTGGTAGTAGGCGGACATATACATCTTCTGCAGTAGCTGAGAAACCACAATTTTCTGGGGGATTGATGTCATCTAGAATTTCTCATCTATCTGTTGTATGAATGTCATCTGTAATCTCACAAGCGTACTTGAGAGATTCTCCAGGTACTGAAATCCACATTGAATGACTTCTTCAATGGTAAACATTTAACAAGGAGATTTCTTAAGTGCATGTACCTTGCACGTTTTAACTTAACCTAGAAAGTAAACTGCTGTTTTTTCTCTGCATTCTTAGTTAATGAGTAGTCCAAGGGTCTGGTGTTTCCAAATGGCTCCATTTGTGTGTGTGTCCCTCATCCAGTGGGCTTCTTACAGTCTAGCCAAAATCTGTCGCAAACAGGCTATGTATTCCGCCTACCCCCCACCCTGTTACTGAAAACAGATAACAATCTGAATGCCATCTAACATTGTTCATCATGCATCAGGTTTCACCACCCACTATCTCCACATTACTGTTCAAAGGTATTTTAAGTTGCACCTACTTTCAAGGTATGTGAAAATATAATAAAAAAGTAGAATACACATAGAGAGAAAACTAGCATAGCAAGCACAATTTGAAAAATCCCATGCTGCTGATCACTTAAAAGTCTATGCTCTCCCCAAAGAAACCACCTCTCCCCAAATGAGCTGACCTGGATCTTGCAATCATTTGAGGCCCTTCTTTGTGTGCCTCCTCCACAAGAGGTCTGGAGGGTGGAAGCACGAGAATGGGCCTTTTCTGCAGTGGCTCCCCATTTGTGGAATGTTCTCCCCAGGGAGGCTTGGCTTGCGCCTTCATTACACATCTTTATGAGCCAGATGACAATTTTTCTCTGTAACCAGGCCTTTCTTGGATTAACATTCTACAGTCTTTTAAATATTTGTGGGTGGAAGGTTATTGGTTTGTTTTTGTTTTATTATGTATAACGGAGCTAGCATATTTGCAAAGCTAACCAAGGTTATTGAATTTGGACAAGGCTGTTTGGTTTGGTCAACACCAAACCATTCCTAAAAGAAGCCATGGTCTGGAAGTGAACAACAAACCATGGTTTCACATTGTGATTTGTTGCAAGTGAACAAACCATGCTTAGTGTCCTGTATTGCCTTTGAACATTGGAATAAACCACACTATGGCTTAGCATTATGTGTGAATCGAGGTAGCATATTGTAATTGTGATGATTTCTGGTAGCCACCTGATACACTGAGATGAAGTCAAATTGAGAGGTAAAGGCAGTCATTTGACAGACTGACAAGAGTTAATATTTTATTTGCTAGTAGCATCCAAGATTAGTATAATATATAAGATACTGACTAGTGGACAATTCTAGGCCAGGAGGGTTTCCTTTCTTTTTAATAATGGTTTATTTTAATGGGAGCCGGTGTACAGCTTCCGGGTCATGTGGCCAGCATGACTAAGCCGCTTCTGGCGAACCAGAGCAGCGCACGGAAACACCGTTTACCTTCCTGCCAGAGCGGTACTTATTTATCTACTTGTGCTTTGACGTGCTTTCGAACTGCTAGGTTGGCAGGAGCAGGGACCGAGCAATGGGAGCTCACCCTGTTGCAGGGATTCAAACCGCCGACCTTCTGATCGGCAAGCCCTAGGCTCTGTGGTTTAAAAGCCCTAGGCTCTGTGGCCTTTAAAGTGAAATGAGTGCCGCAACCCCAGAGTTAGCCACGACTGGACCTAATGGTCAGGGGTCCCTTTACCTTATTTGGTCCTTACGTTATTGACTACCATATGAGATGGTGCTTGGAGGTTTTCTAAGCAAAACTCAATCACGGTCTTCTGTAACTGCAATATGATGAACCATGTATTTATCCACAGGTGCTGTTGCTGGTTGCTGCTTTATGTAGTTCTTCTAGCCACTTTTACTGCTGAAGAGGGTACTTTTAAGATGATTATACTACAATTTAAACAGAAGCGGATTGACTTTTAACATGTGATACTAACTCTTTGAAGAAGCCATTCAATCTTTAATTAACAATTTTTCTATTATATGCCACCATACCATATTCTGCACTAGCTAGACAAAGGGGCATTTCCAGACAGAAGTTTACTGTGAACTGTGTGCTTGCTGCTCATGCATGCAAGAAATGGTATTCCTCACCAAAAATACTGTCCCTTATTATTTTCTCAGTCTGGATTTACCATTTCTACAGGTATTTTGATGGTGGTGGTGTTGCTTGGACACTGAAGAAAAACTTGCATGCCCAAGTCCACAATAGACTGTAGTGCAGAAGTGCCTCTAGAAGGCAACAGACTTCTTTCTGAGGCTGACAGATAGCTGTCTATTCAGAAGTCCCATAATTTTCAATAGGGCTTACACCCAGATAAGTGTGTATAGGATTACAACTTCAGGCTGCTGTTCTAAAGACTGGGGGAGGGTGGTTCTACTGCCTTATCTAAAGCTCTGTTGGGTTCTTGCCAACAGGGCTTTCAACTGTGTATGCGCACACACATACAAGCACATTCTCTTTCCCATTGTTTCTGGTGGGAAGGAATGGGAAAGCAGAAGTAAGTCTCATTTCCCCCTTTGTTTGGTGACTTGACAAGTGTCTAGGAGCGTTTTGGATCCTTTGGATTCCTTTGGCGTCTTCCAACGTTACAAATCCAATGTCAGCTGAGTTGGTTGTTGGAGCTGTCAATGTAGGAGCTGATCCAGTCCTTCCTGAGAACCCTATGATGCTCTCCTGGGAAACGTTGGACCACATCCTTAGTGTTATATTGATCATATTATTTGGATTAGTTGAGTGGTCCTTATTGATGACATATCCAAGCATTTTACAAACCGTGCTCCAAAACTTTATACTGGCTCAGACAGACATAAAGTTATTTGTTCCTAATGCACGTCGTCAGCTGGCATGCAAACCCAGCCAGCTGTATTTGGCTCATAGGATGCAGTGTAGATACCAGTGGTAGGGAACCATTTGGGGTCTGCTTTGGGCAGCAGCTTTTATTGGGCCAGCACTGAATGCACCATTTCCTTTACAGCTCTTCCTATAGTGTGGAAGCAGACCTTTGGATCTTTCTTGTCTCCCAAGTATGTATTAAGTATTGCTTAATGAAGCAATAAGACTAATAAAGAAATGAGGCACAAATCTGGGCTCAACAGAAATTCATGAAATCGGTGGCCAGGTTCTAACATGATGTCTTGTAAAAATGGCACTAACTTTTGTGTTATTAAGGTGTATTTTTGAAGGAGCTTCATATACTGATGTTTGGCCAATGACTGCTGTGGTAATCATGTAGAATGTGAAGGGAAGAAGCATGTCCCACAACTTGAGGCGATACAGTGAACATACCAGTGTATATATATTTGGGTGGTCATATTTGGGAGTAGCTTCCTGGCACCTGCCCACTGTGTAGTTGGGAACAATTGCCTTTTCACACTTCATGTGTTTACTGACCAAACATTGGTAAAGCCCTGATGTACCCATAGTACCATGTGATATATAAATGGATCTAAGCATAGCTCAGAACTGATACTCAGATATAAGTATTTTATCCCTGTTGTAAGCAAGAAATATAACATGTTTCTAAACTTGGTGCTTCGTTAATCTTCTAGATTAGCTAGAGATACTGTAAACAGTAACTTTTCAATAGTGAGTCCAGAAACAGGTCTCTATTCTCTCCAAAAGTTTCAGTTTCTTTGATCCCTTAAGTAATCCTGGTTATCTAAGATTTTGACTCTGTCTAGCAGCTTCTAACTCTAAACAGCAGTGCTGTATTATGTTCAACCAGCAGAGCAGAAAATATTTTTGGTGCTTTCTTGAGTAAAAGGGTGTGACACACAAATTTGCTTGCAAGTGGCTGAGCTTGTTTCTTGCCCAGTGCTCATAGCTTGAGTCAGGGTTATGAAAGGTTGTATCCATGACACATACATGGATCAGAATTAACTACCTCCTGCATATAATGTTACACTATCCCATCTGTAAACAAAATGTGATTTGAAACAAAAATAATCATGCAGAAATGAATTATGCATAAATGAATGGAATAGAACATAAACCTAAGGTCTGGATTCAACTTTTTTGGACCACAAATAGAATCATAAGTTAAGCATTGGCACCTTTCAAAAGCACTGTAAGACCTACCGCTTTGTGGTGGCCTCTTTTATCCCATGGTTAAGTCAGGTAGAGAGATCGATGGAATGTTATTCTGTTGCTCACTTTCACTTGTGTTGCTTCCTCTGAACCTTTGAAATGGAACAGCCTTACAGAATGACTTAAAATTATAAGATGGAAATCATTCATCATATCTTTTCTTTATGAAGGTTATTTCCACTAATTTGATGAATGCAGGATGAATGCCAGTTTCCTCCAGAAAAGGTTTTATCTCAATCCAAAATCAAATATACCATTCCCAGTTCAAAACATGAGTTTCTGATTGCCTTTTCTCTTTCTTCATACATAATTTTGTGCTTTTAAAAAAATGAAAGACTACTACTCATCCATTGAAACAAATTCTCCCTATTTTGGAAGTTGCCTTCCTAACCAGCAGAAACCTATTATGTAAAGAGTTGATCTTTATTAAGTCATAAGAAACTAGGAGTGCTTCTTACTGTGGAAGACTGAACTTACTGTGGAATGACCATGTTCTGTTCACTCTTTACAGGGCATCTTCACAACGTAAGCAGTACATCCTTCTTGAAGTTATGTTTTCCCTGCTCAGCTTCAGGTTTTCCCACTAGAGCTCAGAATTTCTAAACTTAAAAAACAAACACTTTAATGGAATAGTTGCAGAAGGCCTCTTGTACTACTGCTTGGTTCGTTATGGCATGGATAGATTGCTCTAGACGTTTCCTTCTCTACTTTCTGTCTCTTCTCTTTAGAGCCAACTCTATTCTGTTGGCGCTTCCATTTCCAAATAGCATTGCCTTAATATCACTTTCTCTCTCTCCCTTCCCAGTTGCAATGGGAGGATTGTGCAGTGAAGGGGGAGGGGCATTTAACCCTTTCCACACACACAGTGGAGCTGGGGAAAGGGAGATTGCCCAGTTGACTATAGTGTGTTTGAAGTCTGGCAGTGTAATTGATAGTCCTCTTCCAGATTTAAGTAGAAGATCTATGATTGAAGGTTGCTAAATTTTCCATGACTGGAAGCACCCAGGACAACAATACATTTTGTGTGAAATCACTCATTGTGGATAATGTATTGCTTGCTTGGTATCTTGAATTGAATGTTAAATTTTATGTTAGTATAGTTTAGTATACAGTTTAGGTCAGTAGTCTTCAAACTTTTCAAACCCAAGATCCATCTTCAACCCAAACATGCATTTAGGGACCCATTTTTTTAACTTTATACCATGTATTTATATTATGAAGTTCTACGGTTGCAGCCCACATTAGAATAGGCTGTGATCCATTCATGGGTCCCTACTCACCAATCGAAGACCAGTAGTTTAGCTTTGAATCACTGCAATGCACTGTTGCCAGAATGAGGCATTTCCCTTGGAGCAGGAATATGTAAAAAAAGATGAATTTTTCTGGTGAATCTAAATTGCACAGAAAATTTAGTTGTCAACCCCCACCCCCCCACCCCGATTCTTTGTGCACTGCGCTGGCTTAAAGAAAGCAGTAAGACTCCTGGAGTGATATCTGCTCAAAGTAGACCCTTTGAAATAGACATGCATTTATTTCAATGCACCATTAGTATGACTACATAGAATATCACTCTTGACTTCTTGTCATACCTCACTATTGTTTTGTTCCACTGAGGGTGGAATTGGTTCTCAACAGAATATTAAGCAGATAATTCATAGCAATTTGATGTGAAGCAAGTGGGATAATGTGTGGAAATCAAGCTCTCCAGCGAGTTTAAGTATTTCCTCTCCATTCCTATTACAAATTCAATAATGCTTCTATGCCATGCTTGGAGTACAGTGAATCATGCTTGTTAGAGCTTTGGGGTCAAACTAGGCATGACATTAAATGCATCTTTGCATTTAATGTTCAGGTTTTAAACAGCATTGTGGGGGCGTGGGCATGTAATCATCAGGATTGCAGCAAGCCTGAAGGAGGGCTTTAACCTTTCCTCTCCTACTGTGGTTGTTGGCACATGTTTGCAGTGGGAATAAATTTCCCTATTGGTGCCAGTTGCTGTACAAGCTCTGGCTATGCCTAGTTGAAACATGTATCCTAGTAATGAAATGCAAAAACTGTCCGTTTTAAGAAACAAATGCAGAATATCATGAAAACCCACCATATATGCACATTAATGGGATGCTACTAACAGCACAATCCATTGTTTGTTCACTAAAAAATGTTCTGCTGAGTTCCATGGGAGTTACTCTCAAGTCAGTTTTTATAGGATAGCAGCCTCATTCATATTTTATAGCAGAACTAGTATTTATCTAAGAAGCTGAATTAGAATTATTTTCTGGGCACACTTTTTGGGGGACTTTGAATTTAGTAGAAGAGTTGTTTGCTTATTTTAATCATTCTTCAGTTAATAAATATTTTTTTCCCATGATAGTGTCGGAGCAGCTTATGTTTAATGTGTTGTATTTTATAACTCAATCCTTCTTCTTTTTTTTTACATCCTCTCCTTGTCATAATAGGTCCAAAGACTCAAACGATAACATGGACTGGGGAACGCTGCAGGGCATTTTAGGAGGTGTAAACCAACATTCTACCAGTATTGGAAAGATTTGGTTGACTGTCCTGTTCATCTTCCGTATTATGATCCTTGTCGTTGCAGCGGAGGAAGTCTGGGGTGATGAGCAAGATGATTTTGTGTGCAATACGCTGCAACCAGGATGCAAAAACGTCTGCTATGATCATTTTTTCCCCATTTCCCACATCAGACTCTGGGCCCTCCAGCTCATCTTTGTCTCCACCCCTGCCCTCTTGGTGGCAATGCATGTCGCATACAGGCGGCACGAAAGGAAAAAGAAGTTCCGAAAGGGAGATAAAAGCTGTGAATATAAGGACATAGAAGAAATAAAGAAACAGAAATTTCACATCGAAGGTCCCTTGTGGTGGACATACACTGCCAGCATCTTGTTCAGGCTGATTTTCGAAGCTTCTTTCATGTATGTGTTTTACTATATGTATCAGGGATACCACATGCCTCGGCTACTGAAATGCAGCGCCTGGCCGTGTCCCAATGTGGTGGACTGCTTTGTTTCTCGTCCCACTGAAAAGACCGTCTTTACCATTTTCATGATTTCAGTGTCCGGCATTTGCATTCTGCTGAATGTGGCCGAGCTCTCCTATTTGCTGCTGAAGGTTTGTGTCAAAAGGTCCAGAAGAGCAGCGAAACCAAAAAATCACACTAACCATGAGAACAAAGAAGAAAGCAAACAAAATGAAATGAATGAGCTTATATCTGACAGCTGCCAGAACACAGTCACAGGATTTCCAAGCAGCTAAGGTGGCCACAAGCCTAACATGCGATTCATACAAAATAGCCACATTCATAGTTGCCTGTGATATTGGTTAGATTTAACTAAGCAATAAATTAAGTGGGAAAACATGAGTATTACAACATGCTGGAATTAGGCACGTGGTGTCATTTTTTTAAAAGGTCAATAACAACATAGGAATGTAAAGAGTATTGGAAATTAAAGAGATTACATCGTATTATGCATATCTGTACCAAGTCAGCTTTGATTTCATTAGAAAGTAATACTTGTTAGTAACTTCTTGCTGAGACTCATCCTAAAGCCAAAGGGAAAGGAATAGCTGCCTTCCAGACTAGATACTATTATGAGACACTTTACTACTGTGGTAGCAGTTTTAATTGTGAGCTTGCATCTAAATTAAAGTATTTTTATATGGTCTGATATGCCATGTTCCTTGGTATTAACATGTATGAATGAGTAGCGTCTCTTTTTAATATTTTGTTGAAAGCTAGCATGACGGCCGATGTCTTCACGCTGCTGGAAGTGAATCATTTCTAAGCATATGACTACATGCTGTAAATAATTCTATGAATACTCTATTTTACATACTACCAGTTTTAAATTTATTTGTACTATAATCCATGAATGATATAGTCATATCTGAATAACAAAGACAGTTTGGTTTCGTACGCTGCAGAAGATTTCAAAGTATTGTTTTTTTAAAATAAATAAATGAAAACCTGTAGACTGGAAATGACAGTAGTAGGGAAAGGGAGGTTAACTGGCTGAAAATAATGTGAAGAAATTTCTCTCAACAGGTATGAGCAAATTTTTAGAGCAAAGTGTTTCAAATAAAGGAAAAATATATTTAACTTGGTATGTGTTTAATATTTTGCATGCAGTTTTTTAAAAAATGTTAATGGCTAAGTAAAAAACAACAACCCCACATTCGGCTGTATTCTGGGAGATACCAAATGATAGAAAAGATTTGAAGATAAAAGTGTGGAATTCACAAGGTTTAAGGTGGGGCAGGCTTGGTACTTGCAATGGATGTGGAATTGCTTTGAATCTCCTTTAATAGGCTGTAGCTTTAGTATTGTGCATTCCACAGCATTCATCTCATCTGGAAGACCTGATTGGCCTTTGAGCTAATCAGCAAGGTCCTCTAGTTTATCAACAGCATTAATCAGGGGCAGCTTATCCCACGGGTAGGCTGGATCCGGCCCAATCGCCTTCTAAATCCGGCCTGCGGACAGGCCGGGAATCAGCGTGTTTTTACATGAGTAGAATGTGTGCTTTAAAATGCATCTCTGGGTTATTTGTGGGGCATAGGAATTCGTTCATTCCCCCCCCCCAAAAAAAATATAGTCCGGCCCCCTTCTGAAAAAGTGTGCTGACCCCTGACTTATCCCATTTCACCACCTGAGAAGAAACGGGAATATTCCAACCCCGCTGCCAAAGTCTCACTTATTGGGGTTGTGCAGAACTCTTGTGACATCTCGCCAGAAGCTGCTGTTGCCACATGACTGCAGGGGTAGGGGGGCACCCACGGGGGGGGGGCGGGGGACGACCACACACCATCCCATGAGATTCCACCACCTCAGGCGACTACTACACTCTGCTTCATAGGTGAGCCAGCCATGGCATCACTGCAACAAGAGCTGAGGGGAACCAGCCACTGTTACATACCGTATTTAGAGACACTTTTTATACGAGCCCTGGCTGTGTGTGTGAGTTCAAGCAGCCACAGCAATGAAGTGTCACAGCCCCGATGGCAAAGATTCAAGACAAAGGTAAACAGTAAAAAGGTAAACACACACACTTAGGCACCTGTGCAAATTCAGCTAGCATGGTAAAGGTAAGATGACCCTAACCCCTTTCCTGTACCTCACTACAGTAACCTTAAAGCAGATGTTGAAGCAAAGCAACATATTGAAAAATAACACAACACAACATACAAAAAAAAAACTCCCATGAAGCTAGAAATCAGCATGATAGGGGGGCTACCCAGTGTTTACCACTGCTGGTAAGACAGAAGTCATCTAATACCTGTGTGCTTCATACAGTTAGCTTCTGGCTTCAATATTCTAATTCTAGAATTGTAGAGTTGGAAGGGACCCTGAGGGTTATCTAGTCCAGCCTCCTGCAGTCCATGAATTCTGCCTACAGCTATCTCTGGGTGGGCTCAAACCACCAGTGCACTGGCCCATTGCACCACAGGAGAGAAGCAGGGGGCTGTTTGCCTGGCAGAGGAGAATGATCCCTAAAACCCATTTCTGATAACACACCTTGGGAGTTGGGGAGAAAACAGGATTTGCTGGAAGATTTGATAATGAGGATCATGAAGGGCTTGGGTTGGGGTCGGCATGTTGCCCACATGAAGCCTTTTTTTTTAAACAATTTTTATTAACCGACCAATCAAATCAAATCACATCACATAAATTCCGAATTACAAAACCAAATTTTAATTTTTTTTGTTGGGGGGACCCATATTTCAAGTTCCGAAGGGGATTCCAATCATCTTCTTGCTGCTGCGTTAATATCCACAAATCTGTCCAAATAATGTTCATAATTCTATCCAGTCCTATCTTGCTGTTCCCACATCTCCTCTTGTTCGTATATTTTTCTTTTTTTCTTTATGATCTCTTCTGATAATCTCCTTAAGCAGATAAACTCCAGTTATAATCCTGTGTGAATTTTTCCGTTCGTCCAATCATCATGTCGAGATGGTTTCCATATATCATCACTTTCATAATAAAAAGCACTCTTTCCATCATTAGTCTCGCAAATCTGTCGCCTTCTTTAGTCCCTCTGAGGAGGCTCACCCACGATATGAAAACAGATCTATTCCTCCTCCCAGACATAAGTCTTTCGACAGAACTTGCCAAAATGGCGACGCTATTTTTTGCTGCGTCATTCCAAAGCTCTTATACTTTCCACGATCTCCTTAAAACATGCTTTGGTTAGAAAATTATCTCCACACAGTCTTAAATCCTCCTCTTAAGTCCTTTAAACGACATTTCTGACTTGTGACTTGGGGGGGGGGGGATTCTTGGTTAATCACATAGAGAAAATAAAGGAAAGTTCCCCCCCCATCCAGTCCTGTTGCCGAACATACCGAGCCTTGGTGTGTCTTCTCATGTTTTATTCCTGCTCCTCCGACCCATCTTGTTTCTTGGAGATCTCTTCAGTTAGCAGTCTTTACTCCCCATTCTTCCTTGAAATATGTGCATTAGCTTCCTCCTAATTGTTTCTTTTGAAGTCGCTGCAGCTAGAGGCGCGAATCAGAGACAGCATCCAGGAGCGCCGAAATCTGCACAAGGGCTTTCTGCCTAGTGCCCCCACCCCCTCAAATTCGGGGGTGGTATAGGGCACAGCAGGCAAGGGCAGTCCTCCCTACACGCTTGGGGGGGGCGGGAGGCGGTTTACTCCCATCACAGCCTCTTAATTACCTCGTGTGGGTCGGAGAGATGTTATTGTCAGCCATCTTCTGATGCGCCCCTAGTGGGCCCCCCGCCCACATGAAGCCTTTTGTGCCTGGTGCAAAGGTTGTGGACATTATGCAACTTGTAGTTTGGCAGATAGAAAGAGAGCTGGAGACGAGTCACTGACAACAATGCTATTTGGAAAATGTAGGCTCGGTTCAGATGTCGCAATCAAACTGGGACCACGCTGCAGCACTATGGGCTCCCCATCCCTGCATTAACCATAGTTTGCAGAGGAGTGTTATTGCTACAGACTGTGGCTACCATGAGCCGGAAAGCAGAGGAGGCCATTGGTATCTATGCAGTGGGAGGAAATGAGAAGCCTCTGAGTCTGCAGCTTGGCCATGGTGGACTAGTGTTATTTGGTGCTTGAAATTGCTAGACAAGATGCTGAACCCCAGAGCTTCTTCAGAAAGGCTACCTCTTTTGTGGGTAGAGCTGCAAGCTACCAATGCATAGATGGAATATTATGTCAGGAGGAAAAAACTGGGTGGTGTTTTGTTTTGTTTTTAAGGCTCTGAGAAACATTTGAGGACAATTGGAGCCTCTGAAACAAGGGTTGGCTCCACTTGAACCACAGTGGAACAACGATGCTGTCGCTGAACATTAAAATGTCACTGAGATGGAAGAAGCCAAGCTATTGAACTTCTGCACCACCTCCCCTCCAGCTGCTGAAAATGTTCTTGGGTTTAATCTCTGACCCCTGAAATTTCAGCAGCCATTGATTGCGCACTTTCAAGCCACAGCCATAAGAGCAAGAAACATGCTTTTGAACATGGAAACTGAGAGTTTTGGGCAGCTTGCATTCTGTATTGACTACCATATTCTACACTTTTTCTGCTTCCACAGAAGGGCTGCAATTCTCTTTATTAGCTCTGTTCATGTGGACTGTGCCAATATCTTCTGTAAAACACACACATACAAATATTACTTGTAGCCAGCAAACAAGAATGAGCATGTGGTGCATACAACGTATAGCACAATTCTCACTGTTAAGGTTTTTACTTTAGTCACACATTGTTACAACAAGTTAAGCCACATGATACGCTTATGAGGAAGAAATATATCTTCCCCAAGGCTTATTTTGAGCCACAGCTCAAGTTCTGAATTTGTTTTCTTTCCCTGGGCCAAACCATAGAACATGACGTGAAGTAATAAGAATTTTTTTTTTTTTAGAAAAGATACTTCCTTTGAGCACCATGATGTGTTGGAACCTGTGCATGAAATCAAAACCAAGTTCAGTTAATCTTGGTTAATTACATTCCCCTCGCTGTGTGAGAGCTCACACGCCACTCAAGGTCATATATAAGACTAAATCAAAAGAGGAATAGCAAGAATGTCGGCTAGAATCACAGAATCGTAAAGTTGGAAGGGACCCCCAGTCTGCGATGCAGTGCAGACTGTGTTTTTGCTGATAGTTAGCTCTGACTTGAATGATGTGATTTACTGCCGGTTGAGACAAGCGGAAAACCACTTGGGCCCATGCATTCTAGGCTCAAGCCCTGAGAGGGAGTGATTGCTCCAAGATCATACCATGAGCTTCACAGGCAAATGGTCTCCCCAGTCCTAGTCCAACCGTCCAACCACTACACAGCACTATCTTGAACACCACACTGGCTTTTAGCCAGTTGCAGGGGGTGGGAATTATCATCTGTTGTGCCCCAGGCTACACACTACCTTCTTTTTAGCCAGCACCCCCACAGATCTCAGCTGTAAGCCTGCAGGTGCATTGCTCATTCAGGCAAACATCTCCAGCATTCGTTACCTCTCACTGAAGGAACATCGACCACTAATTCCTAAAGCAAACAATCAGCTTTACAAATAGGGATCACACCCACAGCCCCACTGAAACATGTAGCCACACAGCTGATTTTTCTGCAGGTGCCAGGGAGGGGGATGTTATTGCATTTCCCCCCACGCGCACAGCCAACAGTTTCCAGCTGTGTTCCACCTCGCCATCCAACTGGAAGCTGCCATTTGACTATGACCTAGATTGCCTCTGGAGCTGCCCAGCCAACTTCTCTCATGACGTTAAGGAAACTCCCTGCGACAAAATTTGGAAAGCCTAGACTTTTCTTTCTGATTCCCTTCCGTCAAGACAGGACAGTCAAGGCAAATTATTCCCACACCCATCAAAATTACACGCAAGCAACTCTCAGCCGGTCTTGCAAGTCAATAATCCCAGGAGTGCTGCAACCTCTGTTTCCTCTCCTGACAAAGTCCACCTACGAGAGAAGTAAGGGAAAGGTTCATCTCCACCAAGGATAAAAGATTTGTGGATTTCTCCTTGGTGTTTCTGCATACTGGCCCATCTTAATAATGAAGAGCTTGGTCTGTTAGGAGCCATGTTTCTCTTTGTTCTTGAGAAACAGACATGTTTCCAAGAGTTGCCTGCACATGTGATGGGCATCTGATGCCAGGAGTCCTAACTGTACCAGTCCAAAGCAGTTGCATGTCCACACAATTGAATGTATGAGAAACAAAGCTAGCAGAGGGACTAGTCAGGAAGCTGGCAGGCATGAGGTTGCCACTGTGCTTTTATTTATTTATTATTAAATTTATATGCCACCTTTCTTCCCAAGGGAGCCCAGGGCAGCAACTACATTGGCAGCAAATACATTGGAAGGTCAGGATGGGGTGGAGGCAGAATTTGATTCAGCTCACATGTAAAGGAAAATTCACCTAATTCATACTTTTTGAAACCATGCGCAAACTGAAATGCAACCGTTCTTCAAATGTCACGCATGTCTGAATTCTGCAAAGCAGTTCTCCAGCCAAGAAATGTGTACAACAATGCATATAACTAAAGTTTCCATAAAGATGCAGATATTAGTGAAAAATAACAGACAAAATGCATTTTAATGGGGGAAATACAAATATTAAGGGAAATATGTGTTTGCTGGCAAAATCGCATATTAAAAATGTGTTTATTGGGAGAAATTTGCACTAAAACAATGAATTTTCATGAGGATCTCTCTTTTTTTTTAATCACCAACAGATGTAGAGATGTTGTTGTTTAGTCGTTTAGTCGTGTCCGACTCTTCGTGACCCCCTGGACCAGAGCACGCCAGGCACTCCTGTCTTCCACTGCACTTTCCATCTCGTCCTTTTCCACTTCCACTTTCCATCTCGTCCTCTGTCGTCGCCTTCTTCTTGTGCCCTCAATCTTTCCCAGCATCAGGGTCTTTTCCAGGGAGTCTTCTCTTCTCATGAGGTGGCCAAAGTGAGCACTCAGGGCTGATTTCCTTAAGAATGGATACGTTTTATCTTCTTGAAGTCCATGGGACTCTCAAGAGTCTCCTCCAGCACCATAATTCAAAAGCATCAATTCAAATGTAGAGATGTAGAGATTTGGAGAACTGAATTAAGACTGGGAAAATGAGAACCCGAGAAAAAACGAAACTGAGAGATTTGCCCATCCCTGTTGGCAGTAACTACTTTAACAGTGAGTCCTCCCCTGCTTCCTGCTGTCAGCCACACACAGATGCGCAAAAAGCATAGTGGCTGGGATTAATCCGATACATAAGGCGAGGAATGCACATCATGACCTCCTAAGCTGAACGCAGCCCATCCATTCTGTGATGCCATCGGGGCAAGACTTTGGGAAGGAAGCCCATCATCCCACGCCACCTACTAAGCAAGAAAGCGCTGTGCCTCTGCAGGGACAACTGACCACACGTGGAAGTGAGTGAAGTAACACACTTTGCCATATAAAGAGCAAGTCTCCCAAATAAGACCATTAAGTCCAAATTCTAAAATGCACTGATGTGCCTACCACAAGTTGTGAGTCAGCCAAGTACTTGACAATCCCCATTTTTTAAATTTATTTTTTTTTGCACCCCTGGGCAGATGGGCATCAGAAGCAAGACTTAATTTTATTGGCTGACTGAGAGGCCACAATAGTGTTGCGTTGCATGCAGCTTGGTGAGCCACGAGCTGCGAAAGGCTACCTAAGATGAAGAAGTCTTGTGTCCAACTGAAGTATTAATGAGAAAAAACAACAACAAAAAACTTTAAACAACCTGGTTCCAATCCTGCCAAGACTCTCTAGAGTAAACGCAAGGCCTGGCGCTGTTTTCATATCACATGTGACCAGCTTGCTCTATCCGCACTGCCAGTGAATATAATGACTGAGTCAGCATCTGAGCTGCATTATGATTTGTGATAATGGCGCTGTGTCATCCTGTGATGTACCCGTCTACATTTAAGAGGCCAAACCTGTACAGCAGCCCTCTTTTGCATTTGATCTGGGGCAGAAACAAATCCAGATATGCCCTTAGCCGTCTAGCTCACCTTGAGCCCTTGGTACAATATGAGCACTGATTTATTTGCTTTTTAAAAAACAAAAACTAATTAATTTAATTAGCCTCTCTCTCTTTCAGGACTCAGGCACCTTAAATGGTTTTCACCAGAACCTCCACTGCCTGTGACTCAGCCTACCATCCCGTATTGCCTCACCCACTTTTCATCCTAATAACAGCAGACTACAGCCAAGCCATGTCATCAGGACAGTGAACTCCCTTTGTGCAGCTGGAAACCGGAATGCCATCATCTGTAGTTGCTGTTTCGCCAGCTGCTTTGGCAGCCAGGGACATCAACAGAAGCCTCTCTGCTGCCATCTAGTGCTGTGCTATGCAACTGCAAGTCATCCTGGTAGCTTGAACAGTATTTCTTATACAGTAAGGTCGCTAACAATAAGTGAGAGCAAAACAGTAGCTGAAATTTATTTGTTTTTGAATCGACCATCCACTGCCCTGAGTACCTTTATAAGAAATTCAATCAGTTTTATAAATCGATTAAAGAAAAAGATGCTCAGGCAGCAGATTCTTTCTTGGAAGAGGCATTTGCTCATCTCTCTTCTGAGATCTCAGCATCATCGCTCATCATCACCTGTGGGTGGCAAACGTCAACTTAGCAGAGGCATTTGGCTAATTCTTCCTATGAAATCCTAGCGCAGAATGAGAAATTTTTCATTGGTGCTAATGGAAGCACTCCTCATGGAGCAACCATGGTGTAATGGGGATGTTTTGGATCAGGACAATGGAGGAATCAAAGGCTCAAAGTCTTCACACACACACCATAATCTCCATACAGCCCTCGCCCCTATGGTTGCTCCTGACAGTATATTGTCTGAAATTTGACCCTTGTTTCTAATGGTTTGTTAATGTTTTAAAACAAAGAATCTCTCTCCTTCAGAACTATTATTTTCATAGTTTGCCAATTTATTGGTGTCCAGAACAATGAATTTGGGCTGGGGACAGGCAGAGGGTGCTGAGCTGAGAGGCGGGGGGCTCCTCAACAATGACTTAGAACGGAAGGAGAGAGCTAGGAGGGCGTTGAATGTTGGCCATCGCACAGGGCACCATCAAAATTTGAAAGCCCCAAATCCAGCCACCTGAAAGGAAGACCTCGAAAAGGGGCATTCTGAAGGTGGCACCGATTCTGTGAGCACCTGAGCTATTCTTACTACTATTGTGTAATGGTGGCAGGCCTGATAACTAGGGCAGCTCCACATTGCACTCTTGATCTAATA
The DNA here is from genome assembly GCF_965113315.1 of Podarcis vaucheri. Lineage (NCBI taxonomy): Eukaryota > Metazoa > Chordata > Lepidosauria > Squamata > Lacertidae > Podarcis > Podarcis vaucheri. Next base: position 25,576,566 of record NC_138762.1, on the reverse strand, counting down.
ACTGCCCAGTCTTGCATGCAGTATTAAGTATTAGTATTAAGTCCTGGGAAAAGTTTCTAGGGAAGAGTGTATAGGACTGCAACCTCAGATTCATATGCTTATTTGAGTAAGGTGTTTTTTAATTGGATGATATCCCACACTATATATTTGTTTGCATAGTGGACTGATCATACAAGTTTTAAAAACAAGCCACTTGATCCCCCCGCAAAAGAAGAAGAGACAACAGGAAGGAGAAACGGACTAATCTAGTTTGTTCACAAAGTTGATTCAAATGCAGCTTTGACCAATAGCTTTTTCCACAGAGAAGCACTAGCTCCCAAGAATGTGGGTGAAGTCCTGCATTCTGTACAGAGGGGAAAAAGTAGAAATTAACAAAATTGTTAATTTAAATACTGTAAAAAGCCAGTGTCCTTAATACATGTTCTCTGCAAAGAAATGGGTTCTGAACACAAAACTCTATTTTTCCCCATAGAAGTGAGGTGACCATCATGAGGACAATTGCTCACAAGGCTGTGACTTTATTTTACAATAGCTCAGTCCCTGTGCAGGGCAAACCCACCCATACCTCCCTAAATATTGCAAAAAGGAAGGAAGGAAGGAAGGAAGGAAGGAAGGAAGGAAGGAAGGAAGGAAGGAAAAGTGAGAGAAGAGTCAGAAGATGAGGGCAAGTTGAATCTTTTTGGATGCCACATGGATGCTGTTTGGTAGAAACAAAATGCAAATATAATAGTGGTGCTGCTGTCTTGCACACTTGCTCAGAATAAAATACAGGCTTTTCTGAAGAGGAAAAACCTCTTTGATGGGAAGCAAAGAGAAGGCACAGCTACTAGAAGGGACAATACAATGAAATATGGGTTCACTATTTTGGGAGGGGGGGAATAGCATGCCAGTGCCTCAGTGTGTGAAATGTGGCAAGACATTAGCAATTCCTTATCCAAAGCCCACTCAGGTGAACTTTTAAGGGAAACTGATAATTTAACCACTCGGGGGACTATTCAATAAATAGTTTTGATCATTACATAAAAACTAAGCTAAATGTTCATTTGGCTCATGCTGATGCCAGATGCATCAGGGTGTTAAAAAGCTCCTTTAGCTTTTTAATGATTGCATAAAAAGAGGGGATTTCAGCAGGAATGGATTGATATATCACAACGCAGTATTTACCCCCCATAGAACAATTGCCCAAATCCCTCACTTGCATCTCCTCAGCCTAGCTTTGCATCACCAGTGCACTGTACACTCATTAACTCTCAGTTACTAATGACACCCATGACAATTAGCTAAGCAGTAGTGTCCAGTCATGCATACAGCCGCCCTGTACAAGATGGCAATGCTACCCAGGATTGTCACCATTGCTCCAGACAAGATGTGTGATCAACTGTCCTTCCACACCTTCCCTTTTCTTTAAAGAAAGGGACACAGGGTTCTCCCAGACAGGGTTTTATTCTACAGGGAGGGGGGGACCCCCAAACCAAACAAATAATGATACCCTCCTCAAAAAAAACAACCCTCCATTTCTCTCAATGTGAGACCTGATTACTGACTGGATTGGACTGGGAATGTTAGCTATTGCACGCTTGTGCACATCCTGATATTTATTATTATTATTAAATAAAAAAAGATGTGCATACATAGAGACACAGAAAACCTATATGCCTGGGAACGGCAAAGCTAGTGGAGAACAGGGGAGTGACAAGGAAAACACTCCACAGTGCAGATCCCTCCTGTCAAGATCTGCCCAGAGGTATGGAGGTCAGGTGGAGGTGTTGCAATGGATACCCAGGGCTAATAAACAAAAACAAAAGAACAACCAGGATGATGTGGAAGAACGATCATTGCAAACCAATACACACAACAATTAGATCTGATTAACTGGTTTGTGGCGGAAGAGCTCCTTCTGCAAGCAACCTCAGGTAGCCAGGCTGGGGAAGACTTTAAGTGTCTTGAAGAAATGTGGCTTATTGTACACATGTTGACACCTGGGTCTGCTTTGGAGAGAGTTCAGGGCACTGCATCTCAAGAGGGGCTTGTTCCCCACAGCAGCGCAACACTTGAGCCCAAGGCATCCTCAATGCTATCTCCATGCCTCTGTCCCAGCCTGCCAAGATAGTTCTGCCTTCACCTGCATGGAGTTCTGCCCACATCCTTTCTCCTTCCCAAGAACCCTTGCTCCAAGGAGCTCCTCCCCATCCGTCTGCTCACACACACCCCTTATCCAGACCTCTTGTTTTTCAAAAGGACATTTCTCCTGTGTGATATCACGCCTCCTGTAACCTCTCAAACTTTGCCATTTCTTCTGCTAACTAACACACAGCTGGAGGAAGGACAGCACCTGCCTGGTCAATTGTCCTTTAATGGTCTGGCATTCCTGCACCCTCAAGGTCCCTTCCAACTCACAATTCTATGATTCCATGGCATTTCGTTCTCCTTAATGGCATCACTATCTGTGATCTCCTGAACAGCAGAACTGGTTCAGCCTGTATGTCAAATCTGACATCTGGCGTCTTCCCTTTAATACTCCAAATATTATTCAGATTCTACCGTTTATTAATTTCTAACATTCACTAGTTCTAGGAGTGGTGGGTGCCCTTGCACATCCAAACTTGGTCACCCCAGATCTGTAACGATAAGAAGCTGCCTCACACATTACTGAGTCAGGTCATTGGTTGATCTAGCTCAGCTATGCTGACACACTTGGAGTGAATGAACCCAATGAACTTAAAGGAACAAGAAGCTGAGAACCTGAGGTGATTCACACTCCCCTTTCCTAGGTAGTTGTCTTTGCAAAGGTTTTATGAAAAATAAAAATAAAATGTTTTGTTGATGCTGATTAATAGCAGTTCTCCAGGATAGGGGTCTCTCTCAGCCCTACCTAGAGATGTCAAGGACCTTCTTCGTGCAAAGAAGATGCTCTCCCACTGAACTAGTGTCCTTCAAGGAGACTGATGGAGAAGGTGGTAGAAAGGACGAAGAGAAGTCCTTTGGCAATGAAGCAATATCCCAGGTTACCAGGCCCATATCTCAGTTGGTTCCTGGTCATGACCCTATAAGCAGTTCAAGGAAAGGATCTACCCAACAAGATTGTGGAAAATTGAAGTGGATGCTTTGGGCAGATATACTTTTAGGGATGCCAGTGAATCAGACTACTGCAATCCAAGCATTTCACTATGGCATCCTCAGCAGCACAAAAACTCCATCCAAGTTAACTCCACAGCTTTTGGTGAATGCTGAAGACGCACCTCTTTACCCTGGCTTTTGACACCTAAGATGCACATTACCGGGACCCACCCTATTTTTGTGATTGTAAGTTTGCTTTAAACTGTTTTTAATGTTGCATTTTAAATTGATGTAACCCGCCCTGGGACCTTAGGCTGAAGGGTGGGTAGTAAATTAAACTAATCCTCGTCATCATCCTGGGCACAGATCTGGACTGGCACAAGCTCTTTGGCAACAGTGCTTCTCTTTCAGATGCTATGTATTACAGAGAGCTTTAGCAATTCTATGAAAGAATGAACTCCTCTTGCCCTCTCTTGCAACAGCCTATAAATCTGGGGTTTTTTGCCCCACAGAAGACACAGTCATGCATCAGAGGCTTCCTGTAACTATCAGACATCAACACATCAGGTGGGGCTTTTTCCAGTTCCCAGGAAGCAGAATTGCACTCCAGTGTCAGTAATGCAAGACCATGTAGCTAGATAATCGGCAGGAGTTGGTTTTCCAGCGAAGTCAAAGAGACATGTTGCAAACTCTGAAGAACTTGTTACACCATGGAAGGTATTTAATTATCTGACCTCCGGAATGCGTGTTTACTTAACAGCCCAATCCGTTGTGAAGACTAGACTTCACATTAATGACAGGTGATTTCCTGCTGTCTTTAATGTGGGCTTCAGTTTCAACAAGTGTTTGCCAAAGACTGAGTGTACAAGTTGCTGAGATATAGATCTCTTCCAAGGAATAACTTTGGTTAGCCAGCTGGCGCCCCAGAGCTCCATTCACTCCCCAGATTCTTGTTATTTGCCCTTTACGTAACAGTTTATCCCAGCAATTCCATCTATTATGCATTTTCTCTGCAAAACTAGGACAACCGCAATAGGCTCTTTAATTCTTCCCCCATGTGAATGGCAATGGAAGCTCTACTTGAGCAGCCGAGATGCACAAAGAAGGCTTTGGTTGCTATTCAAAAAAGGAGGGGGGGTGTTGAAAATCCCTTGACCTGTGTCTTGGTTTATGCAGGCGTGAACTGCGATTGCTGGCCTTTGCCCCTTCCTCAGTCCAAAGTATGGTTTCAAGTTTAAATGAATTACCAACCAGAAATAACACATGCATATACCTGCATGGTCCACTACTATATATAATGGTCCACTACTACAGAGTTCCCAAGCTTCTTTGCTACCCAAGGCTATAGTGATCCAGGACAACTTTCACCACTGACTCTAATGACATACCTTTAACTGCGATTTATCCTTGTAACTATTGTGAATGTGGCATGCAATACAGGAAGCCGCCATCTTAACTAAATGAGGACTCCCTGAAATGTGTTACTGAATTTAACTGGTATGATGGTTAGATTTGGAGGAAGTTAGACAACTGATAGGATCCCTTACGGCCTTTTAAAAAACACTGTTAGATAAAGCATTCAGTGAAAGATGGTATCCATGTGACCTGCCATTCCGTTTGTTGTTGTTGTTTGCACAATTTATATACTGCTTTAACTACAATAGTCTCTAAGTGGTTTACAAGGGTTTGGTACAAAAGGTAAAAATCAGTTTAAAGTATAAAATCATACTTCATTTAAAATGCCTGCTGGAATTTATAATTTTTTAAAATGTTTTCAGTAGGTGCCATTAGGTTCATTAGGGGAGGGAGCTTTACTGACCTTTGCTGGAAGCAGTGGCATAGCGTGGGTTGTCAGCACCCGGGGCAAGGCAAGTAATTTGCGCCCCCTAACCCCTAACCTGCCGCCGCTGCCAGCTTCTTCTTGCTGCTGCCTGGTCTGGTCTGGTGTGGTTCTCTCCCGCGCTCAGTGCTGCGCTGGGCGGCCGCTGCACTGTCCCTCCCCCAGATAGTCCCTCGCTCTCTCTCCGCAGCGCACGCCTGGCACCCCCCCCTCCACAGTGGGTGGCGACCCGGCGGCTCGTATCGGATTCGCACAGCCAGCACTGCAGTGAGAGAGAGTGAGTGAGCCAGGTAGGGGCAGAGAGCTGAGAGTGCGAGCGCGTCCCCCCCAGATGTTGCGCCCGGTGCGGCTGGCCCCCCTGCACCCCCCACGCTACGCCACTTGCTGGAAGTTCCATTAAATTGAGCCTGCAGTGCCAAACACATGGCTCCTGGTGGATATGAACCATACTGTACATCTATGGGGGACAACTAAGTCACTCCCCCCCAAAAAAAAAAAACCTCTGCTGTTGGGCAGGGATATGAGGGATTAGGAAGTCCTTCAAGTATCCTGGACCCCAACTGATTGTTATGTGCTGTTTAAATTAATGAAGGAACCTTGCACCTCATGTGTTGCATATTCAGTGTTGTTGCTTAGTAAGCTTAAAGGCTGAAATTTTCCACCTTTCATATGCACAATGTGACCCGAGTCTTGACCTTTCAAATAAATAAAACATAATGAATAAATGCTGCTATTACATTTAAGGGCCCAGCACTGGCAACTTTGGATCAAAAGTTGGCACATCTCTGGGCTCTGCCCAGGCTTCACTGGGCTTGACCAGTTTTGCAATACAAATATCATCCACTGTGCCTGTGACTCACCAGTCCCTTATTCAGCGCCAGTCAGTAATTAAGGTCTTTCAGAGACTTTAAAAACACACAAACAGGTAAAATGTTTATGTAGCATCCCTCGCCCTCCATAAAATGCTGCAGGACATTGCAAAATTATGTGCTAGAAAATGAACAGCAATTATGAACCATCAAATGCAACTTTTAATTCTGGTTCTTTCGTCAACATAAAGCGAAGAGGCAGAAAAGAGGTCTACATCTCTACAGAAAGTTCACAGCAGGTCCGTACATTGTTACAGAAAAATAAAAAGCACATAACTTCTTTTTAGTTATTTCCTTCGCAAGATGAGAATTGCTTGGATTTTAGTTGAATAAACTAACTTATTTTTACTTCTCTGGTTTGCATATGGTGGTTAAACTAGTGGCTTTTCTTAAATTGTAGAGGTCTCAGTTACTTTTTTTTAGCATATGTCACGCCATCAAATTAAGGATACTCTTTTCACCAATAAAAACAAAATACATAGAGCAATAGCCAGTGTTAGTCATACGCATTCTTGTTTTTCTATCTGTTGTCTAATCCTCACCTGTCCTTCAGCCACATTGTTTCTAGGCTAACAGCATTCCTTGGGTTGCAAACATTATGATAACAAAGAGACTTGGGGCATCTTAAAGACCGGAGGTGGCATACAAGGAAGTTCGCCCATTTGTGCAATGGGTGCCTGGTTCCTCTTCTGTCACCTCCAACCACCCCATGCACCCACAAAATCTCCACTGGAGGGTCCCCCCAACCCTCCAGAGAATATGTGGGGAAACATGCAGGGTTCTGCATGGAGGAGGAGAGGAACACAAAGCCTTATTGCACAAGCAAACACCTGCTTGTACTATATCAGAAGATCACCGTAACAAAGTTATTATGGCATTCATTAACTTCGCTCCATCAGATGCATGAAGTGTTATCCTAAGTTGGGTGAGTAGGGAATTGCGAGGTCAGAAAGAAAGGAAATGCAGAAAAGGACAGGTGACTATCATTACATTATTAGCAGGGAACATTCATAAAAATCACCTGTTATGCTGATAACACAGAGGGTTTTTTCCACTTTTAAAAGTTTTTATTTATACTTTTCAAGTTTATACATTTCATTAGTTTTACAATCAATTTACCATTTCAAAATTTGGCTTCCTTCCCCCTCTTTCTGCGGTTCCTTAATTTTTAAAAAGTATCTTCTGCATATCCAAATTCATTTCACTTGCTCATTTGATTATCTACTGTAAATATATACTCTTGTGAAACTGCAGGTTATTATAATAATCCTGATAATGTTTTTATCTGTTTACCATTTATCTGTAAATATTCAATAAACCATTTCCATTCTTTTATATATATAAAAAAGTTTGTTATCTTGATTTCTTATACTTCCTGTAAATTTTGCCATTTCTGCAAATTCCATGAGTTTTTGTATCCATTCTTCCTTTACTGGGACTTCTGCTTCTTTCCACATTTGGACAGGTAGCATTCTTGCTGTTGTAGTAGCATACATAAATACATTTCTATACAATTTAGGTAGTTCTGTCCCTCTAATTCCCAAAAGAAACTTTTGGAAGATATCTTTTGAGAGATAACACAGAGATCTTGGCACCACAGGGGACATCACTGAACCTCTATTTCAACAGTTTAACTTTGCAGCTTTGTCTGGGTAACAGAAATGCTTGTGAACATTTCGTGGCGTTATTCCAGCGCAGCCAGTTGGTTTCAGGGTAAGTACACCCATATTGCTTAATACTAATATGCACTTAGAAGCACATATAAAAGGTAAAGGTAAAGGTACCCCTGCCCGAACGGGCCAGTCTTGTCAGACTCTGGGGTTTGTGCGCCCATCTCACATTTATTGGCCGGGGGCCAGCGCTGTCCGAAGACACTTCCGGGTCACGTGGCCAGCGTGACAACGCTGCTCTGGCGAGCCAGAGCCGCACACGGAACGCCGTTTACCTTCCCGCTGGTAAGCGGTACCTATTTATCTACTTGCCCCCGGGGGTGCTTTCGAACTGCTAGGTTGGCAGGCGCTGGGACCGAGCAGCGGGAGCGCACCCCGCCGCGGGGATTCGAACCGCCGACCTTTCGATCGGCAAGCCCTAGGCGCTGAGGCTTTAACCCACAGCGCCACCCGCGTCCCCAGAAGCACATATAGTAGCCAACATAATGTGTAGTTTGGTTCAGAGGGGGTGGGGTGGAAATCTACTCAAAAACACCATCTAGAGCACAATGTTGTCACTGCTCAATAATCCTAGAGGTGATGCAAGTCAAGGAAGGATGCTAACTGAGCACAGAGAAAATACTGTACCGTGACGCAGCTAAGAAAGTAGCTATGATTCTATGATTCTATGATCCACCTCAATAGGGGCACTCATCAAGGTGACCCCCTGTCGCCGCTGCGTTTCGCAGAGAAGTCGCTCTTACACATTGGATTAGCCATACTTGACAAACCTTAATAGAGACTCTGACAATGCAAAGAGAAAGGGAGAGCTCAGCCTTGCCAGTGAATGGGTGACTACGTGAGAGACATGGTGCAAACCCTTTGTGTTTGTTTCACCATACTAATTAATGTGACTGTTTCCCGAACATGGGTTGGTCAGGCAAAATGGGTTACTGCGTCACGGTACAGTATTTTCTCTGTGCTCACTTAGCATCCTTCCTTGACTTGCGTCACCTCTAGGATTACAGTGGTACCTCGGGTTAAGTACTTAATTCGTTCTGGAGGTCCGTTCTTAACCTGAAACTGTTCTTAACCTGAAGCACCACTTTAGCTAATGGGGCCTCCTCCTGCTGCCACGCCGCCGGAGCATGATTTCTGTTCTCATCCTGAAGCAAAGTTCTTAACCCAAGGTACTATTTCTGGGTTAGCGGAGTGTAGCCTGAGGTACCGCTGTAATCCTAGAGGTGACGCAAGTCCAATGTGTAAGAGCGACTTCTCTGCGAAACGCAGTGGCGACAGGGGGTCACCTTGATGAGTGCCCCTATTGAGGTGGATCATAGAATCATAGAACTGTAGAGTTAGAAGGGACCCTGAGGATTATAGAGTTCAACCCTCTGTGATTTGTTCTTTTAGATCGAAATGTGCAAACTTGATTTGGCGCCTCAAATTCCTTGAATCATTACCATTCCTGGTATGTGAAATTTCTGCAGTTCCAAAGCCTATGGTTGTGCCTCAAAGCGACACCTCCCCCATCATGCTCAGTGACATAAAATTATGCCACCATTTAGCTTTGCAGCTAGCCCCCCCCACCCCCAGCAAGCCTCCCTTCTAATTTCCTAAAACACATGTTCAGAAGCTGACACACATGGTGGCACTTAAACAGGAGAAACTTGTGATTCTGTGAATATTGAACATCACTTTTTATACTTAATCTGTGATGCAAAAGTTACATGTCCCCATTTTTAATCTGCAATCAAATATTAGGTTTGGAGGGGAGAGGAGAAGCAGAGTACCAGGAAGGTTGGGGACATAATTGCTCCACTTACCACCTTTCACTGCTGGAAGCCTGCCAATCCTGGCAAGTAAAGAACATGAAAAGCAACTTGGGGCTGTCTTTCTCACACATTGGTCTGATTGGATAAGGACATTTGGAGCATGAAGAGTCCACATGAACCCAGGTTTACCACTTGATCCCTTATAATCAGCCTGAAGACCCTTTTCTCAGTACAGTGGTACCTTGGTTTAAGAACAGCTTAGTTTATGAACAACTTGCAATAATAATAATAATAATAATAAGAAGAAGAATGCTTGCAAACCTGGAAGTAGGTGTTTTGGTTTGTGAACTTTGCCTTGGAAGCAGGACAAGTTTCGCTTCCTGTTGAGTGTGTTCCATTTGTAAATTGAGTCCCCAGCTGCCAGTTATAGGCTTCCTGTTGAGTCTGTCGGCTGTTGAGTCCCAAGCACCCATGCAACACAGAGGTGGCCTTTGGAGCTTTTGTTTTTGATAATTTTTGTGTTTTTGTTTGTGTGGCTTTTTCATTTTTTTGACTATGACTTGTGATGTGGCTTGTGACTTGTTTTTGTGACTGTGTGGAACTCAGTTCAGCTACTGGTTGATTGTGTGACTGCAGAAATAGATAAAATCCCCCCCATCCAAACAATGACTATCATCAGTGCACATGAGGAAAAAATTAATTTTTATTTTTATCATATACAATACTGACTTACTTATTTTATAGTACAGTACTTTGATTATTGCCTTCATTTTATGGATCAGTGGTCTCGTTAGATAGAAAAAAATCATGTTAAATTGCTGTTTTAGGGATTGATTTTCATCGTCTGGAACAGATTAATCCATTTTCCATTACTTTCTATAAAAGGCACGCCTTGGTTTAAGAACACTTTGGTTTAAGAATGGACTTTCCCAACGGATTAAGTTCGTAAAGCGAGGTACCACTGTATAAAGAACATTTCTTGGCATCACTAGCCAGTGGCCCCTCAATCACATACTACACCAGATGATCATAGAGCATGCAGCCAGGACTGATGCATGAAGGGATGCTATTGAACCAGTTGCTTCCTCTGCATGGAGCCCATAAACACAGTCCCTGTGATCTGTGTGATTACAACAGTTCAAGAAAACCCTACCAGTTCAATTCAGAAGAACCAATTCATTCAACTTGACCTCTGCATGCGTGCCTCCCAACTTGGAGCTCAACAGCATCCCTGTATGCTCCCACACCATAGAATTGTAGAGTTGGAAGGGACCACCGGGGTCATCCGGTCCAACCCCCCGCAATGCATGAATCTCTTTGCCCAACGTGGGGCTCAAACCCGTGACCCTTAGATTAAGAGTCTCATGCTCTACTGACTGAACTCTGGAAAACTATTCTATTACTGGCTTTATTAGACAGTATATTTGCATAATATAGCAATGTAGGTGCGCTAAATGCAGAGAATATTGGCTCACAGACACACTTCAAAAACATGTCAGCGCACATATTATTATTTGAGGGAAATCACAGTATGTATCCATCTGCACTTAAGTGCCTTGATGAATCAGAACCACAATCCCACAGAAGGAATGCGCAATAATGCCACAATTAGGCAAGAGAAGAAAATATGTCATCAGGTACAAGGAAGAATGATGACTTGTAAATGAAAGTAAAGTATGCTATTGAAAAACTTGACGCACTGCAAATAGAATTTCTTAATCACAAAACATTTTAAGTAGAGAAAGGCTTGTCTCATGTTCTGTTGAGTTGAAAATGGAGATGTTTTCCCTCAAACCTTGTTTTCCCCAATTACGTATTATAATAGCCTTACAATTACAAAATCAATTTTATATTATCTTATTTGCAAATACTCAAGTTTTATGTTAATCACTTAAGAAGGCTACATGACAGACCCTCCTTAGGTTAGCCACATGGGACTTGTGGAATTACAAACACACTTACAAATTGAACTTCAATATTCTATTTCTCTGTTGCCCAATAATTTAAAAAGCAAAAACAATGCTGCTCATAAAAGGTAAAGGGACCCCTGACCATTAAGTCCAGTCGTGACCAATTCTGGGGTTGCGGCGCTCATCTCGCTTTATTGGCCAAGGGAGCCAGCATACAGCTTCCGGGTCATGTGGCCAGCATGACTAAGCCGCTTCTGGCGAACCGGAAACACTGTTTACCTTCCTGCCGGAGGGGTACCTATTTATCTACTTGCACTTTGACGTGCTTTCAAACTGCTAGGTTGGCAGCAACAGGGACCAAGCAACGGGAGCTCACCCCGTCACAGGGATTCGAACCGCTGACCTTCTGATTGGCAAGTCCTAGGCTCTGTGGTTTACCCCACAGCGCCACCTGCGTCCCAACTGCTGCTCAAATCTGCAGGCAAATGTGATGAATAAATAGTTGGAATAACTAAGTTATGGGAATTGCCCTGAAGGCCCTTTTTGGATTCATAATGTCAATATTCGGAATCTGCAGTCTCTTCCTGCTGGCATGCATCGCTCGATTACTTACTCCTCAAAAGGTTGCCTACATTGCAGGCACAAAGCACAACTTGCAAGTCTCACTGCACCCTTTGGTTACTAGTGGGGTTTTATTGTGAGACTTAAAAACATGCACGCCCATTATTAATAAAAATGGTTTCAATAAAAGTGAGGACCTCTTTTTGCTGTTGCTCAAGCAAGTAAGAGAAGGAGCCACCCCAGCCTTGGCCCTCTGGGTCTTCCATGCCTCATGTCAGCTCTGCAGGAAAAATATTTCATTTTGGCTTCTTTACCCTCTTGTTGTGGTTGTTTTGTTAGCTTTCTGCCCCTTTACTTCTTCCTTGTCCTTATTTGTTTGTCTCATCATTCCCCCGCCTTCCTTCACTGAAATAAATAATAATCATTATCATCATCTACGGGTGCACACCTTAATGAAATGTGCTGTGCACACCCATGCCCATGAATTTTATAGTTTCATACATGAATATGACTTCCATTTATGGATTTGGTAACTTGGGAAGTAGTGCTCAGAGGGGATGCATTTAAAAATGCAAATGCCTAATAGTTAAGCCTCATTATCATGTTTGCATTAGTTGCCTTTGTTTGTTTACTCTGAAAGCATACCACAACAGGAAGGTGGCACCCAGTCAATGGGGGGATCAAAAATTAGTAGAATGAAAAGGCACAAAATTGGATTTAATCTAGCTATACCCTACACGAGGAGCAAATGAGCCAGAAAAGTTGAGTAATTCTTACAAATGCACTTTGACCCTTTCATCCACCAATAAATAATGAAATTCCATTTTTTTTATCCACTTGCTCTAAAGCTGCATAGCACTGAAATGCATACTGTATTTACTTTTACTATTTTAAAATTAAGTTGCAGTGTTCTTGCTGTGAACACTGGTGGTAGATGGGGAATGAACTCGAGTCTTACCAGTGTAGTTTATTGTGCTAAAGCACATCAGTGGTGGTGGTAATGTTCATTTTTTCCTGACAAGGGCACATCCTAGAGGGCTTCTTTGCCAGTGAATAATAACAGAAAGGACCCTTAAGGCAATTTCTTCCACAGGACTTGCTAGGAATCTTTCATTTTTGAGATAAGATTGGAGGTCTCACTTCAGGCAAGCGAGACGGGTGATGGTGTAGCATCCTTATTGTTTTGGAGAGAGACAGCGGCAGGGAGGATACAAATGAGCATTGTTTGTTTTTGTGCATTAGCTGGAGGTTTTTTGTTCACTTATTTCCTGCAGGATATCAGGACAGTGTCAGTAGAGTGCCTCATTGCTTGGCACAGAATAATATCGAACAGAACACCATGTGAGGAGCGACATTTTAAGTATAGAGGCAACTATAGCCTTTTAACCAGAAAGCTTCATTTAACATTGAAAGAGAGGCTGGGCGCTTCAGAGGTGTAATGTGTGTCAGGACTCACCATTACTTACATGGGAACTTTTTCCCTATGCTTCAGCCAGGGTGCCAAGGAGACACAAAAGCCCCCGATTTTGTGCAATTGAGGGGGTTAAGGAATCCAGAAACGAAAACACAGCTTCAGCCTCTTTCGTTTGAAGCTCTCTATTACTGTATTCTCTCAGTTTCTGTTCAACTTGGCAAAAATACCATAAGCCGCATTACACATTGCAATGCAGTTAAGATGAGACGTGCACATTTGAAGCAGCTGTTGTACATGTGCAGATTGCAGAGCATGCACAAATGACAATTTCATGAATTTCATGAATAGGAATTGGTGGGGTGGCTGCAGCAGGCAAGCGGAAACCAAACAGGTAACACACATTGATTGAAAATATATCTAGCCCTTCTCTGTTGTGTACAGCAATATGCAAATGTGACTTGAAAGACATGGGGGGGGGGGGAGACCTGTTTTAGTCCACTAATGTGTACTTTGCCCCAGTGCCCACATTCCATGTGGAAAAGCTAACCAGACTTGTAGCTGAATATGGCTTCAAAACTGGTGAACACACACATTCAATGACACTGCTTTGAAGTGTATTGACAAGAAAACCCTTTAATATTGATGTGATCAACTTGTATCTAATTGATACAAGATGTATGTGTTGCATTTAGGTGGCATCATCCATTTGCAACATATATCATAAGGACCAACAACTTAGGAGAGGGGTGGACAGAAAGTGGACTGAGTTCTATTGGTAAATTGCTGGATATTTTGCAGTAGTTAATAGCAAAGGTTCCTGACTCCCATTTTTTAACAATGGTAGTAACAAAAATGCTAACTTCCTCCAGCCCCAGATTAGATTTGCTGTAACTCAGGCGTTGATTTATGTTTTTATATTAAGGTCATGTTGGTATGAGTGCAGAAGGCTTTGCCCCTGAATCACTATTTAACATCTGGTTCTGCTCCACCAGCCCCTATCTGGCATGTGGCTCTGGTTAGTGGGCCTTAAGATCTTAGGGGGGAAAAGCAAAACAAAATGGAACCTGAAAGCCTAAAATCTGTCTAAACCTGAGTTTGGGTATTTTCTCATGCTAGGTTTAAATGTGCCTTGGAGTCACACACACAATGTATGTGCCCATATGTGACTAGAAAAATCGATTGTATATGACAGCCAATGGAAGTCTTTCTTTCATGTTGCACACCAATTGAAGCCAATACTTGTCTATGAAAAGTTAAACATCCTTATTGTCTCATTGGCTAGCCATTCAGGTCTCTTTCCACGTGCTACCATTTCCCTAAATGTATACACAGCAGACAGCAGCCATCTCGACTCATGAACCACCACCCTGTCCTTGATTAAATTCCTCCCAACGTCTGAGGGTGTGTACACACTCCAGTTTGCTTTGCGTCCAGTGCACTCTCATTGCGGTTTTGGAAAGTGGCACCTATGCCAACAACAACAGCAGCATTTATTCTGCACCTATTCTGATGTTTCCTCTGTAACCAGCTAATGGCAGTTGTAGTTCAACAACATCTTCAGGGCCAAAGGTGCCAAAGGTCTACCACTCCTGATCCACCCCAACAACGGCGGATCTTGGGGTCTCAAAATTCAGCAGCACCTTGTGCAACACCAAGATTCAGCACCCCCTACCTCTCATGCTCCATTCTAAAGCATAGCTGTGGCGTCCTGACCCTGGCGGCACCCGCCAAGGCTCTGTGCCCAGCCTGACTCCTAGGAGCTGAGGTCCCTTCTCTCCCCCCCCAATAAAATATTGGAGGCCAGTTGATGCGCATTGCCATTCTAATGATGTGTGTGCACTGCGTCATGTGATTGATTGTGTGTGGTGGGGCTGACCTGCCCCCTCATATTTTATTCAAGTTGGCATCCTTGGCACCCAAACCAGTTGTGCTCCCCTCAATCCACCTCTTACCACCGTGGTTGTAATAGCACTGTGACAGGCAGGCAGTAGAATTTCATCAGTAGATGCTTTCCCCATTATTACACCCCACAGGGTGAATTAAAATACTGAGGGGAGGGGTGTCAGGTAAGCCCACCCCACATTATCAATCACATAACATGGTGTGCACAAACACTATTTGAATGACAAACCTAGACAGCATCTTAAAAAGCAGAGACATCACCTTGCCGACAAAGGTCCATATAGTTAAAGCTATGATTTTCCCAGTATTGATGTTTGGAAGTGAGAACTGGACCATAAAGAAGGCTGATCGCCAAAGAATTGATGCTTTTGAATTATGGTGCTGGAGGAGACTCTTGAGAGTCCCATGGACTGCAAGATCAAACCTCTCCATTCTTAAGGAAATCAGCCCTGAGTGCTCACTGGAAGGACAGATTGTGAAGCTGAGGCTCCAGTACTTTGGCCACCTCATGAGAAGAGAAGACTCCCTGGAAAAAACCCTGATGTTGGGAAAGATGGAGGGCACAAGGAGAAGGGGATGGCAGAGGATGAGATGGTTGGACAGTGTTCTCGAAGCTACCAGCATGAGTTTGACCAAACTGCGGGAGGCAGTGGAAGACAGGAGTGGCTGGTGTGCTCTGGTCCATGGGGTCACGAAGAGTCGGACACGACTAGACGACTAAACAACAACAACAAGCCCATGACATGTTGAATTTCTACCTGCCGTGCTGCTGTTGCCAACGCAGGAGCCCTGGCAAGAAGCGAAGGGGAAGAAGTGAAAGCGCTGCGGAGGCGTCGTCGGAGGGCGGGAAGGGGCCGCGTCGCAGCCATTTCTTCGACGGTGGCGCCTCCCCCGCCTTGTCCACCCGGGCTCTTCCCGCCTCTTTCCTTGCAGCCGCGCCTGCCGAAGGCGTCGCTAAGGAGCATCTGCCCGAGAACAGGAAGGAGCCTCCCTCAAAGCTGCCGAGGCGGCGGCGGCGGCGACGAAACTAGGCAGCCTACGAGCAAGTGGCGCTCTCTGGACCTCGCCAGGAAGCGGAACGGAGCCCCGCGGGGGGACGCAGCTGGACCGGTTTCTTCTCCCGCGCGCGGAGCTGAGCGAGGTGATGGGGCTGCTGCTGTTGCAGGGGCGATGCTTTCTCCCCCCTTGCCGGGAAGGGAGGGGTGAATGGAATGGAAATGTCCGCGCCCGGCACTTCCATGGGGTGGAGAGGGAATGGGGTTAAAACGCCGTGCGCCCTTTTTAAAAGATCAAGAGAAATCAGAAGGTTGCGTTTCGCAGGGCAGCAGAGTCCGGACTTGGGTGTATTCGGCTTGCTAGGCTTATAGGACGTATGAAAGGGGGCCGGTATCGCTGTGGGCAGGATTGCTACATTGCGGGGGGTTGGACTAGATGACCCTGGAGGTCCCTTTTCAGCTCTACGGGATTTCTGTGAGGGGTGCAAGTGAAAGGAGCGGCTGAATACCATGCGGTGCCAAAGAGAAAGTCTGACCGCTCCGCGCGTTTGTTTGTGTGTGAGAGATAAAGCAGAAATACAGACAAAATTGGGGAAACAAGTCCCTCCACACGTTTTTTCCCCATTCGGGTTTGTGAGATGCACAAGATGTTACGATCTTTCTTTTGCCAGGATGTTGGCTGTAGTCCAGATTCTTCGCTGGGTTCCCAGTGCTTCGGTTCTGCCAGGAAAAAGAGGTCTTTCTCTTGAAAGACCCATCATCATGTTAAGGCCAAGGTCTACAACTTACCGCTGGGAGTTAATAGCCACATGCTGTCTTTTACTAACCAGCTGTGAAGTCCAGCCCCACCATTATGGTGAAACATTATCATACAAAGTTAGTAACATGGTCAAGCCATGTAACTCAGGGATTTTTGTAATGTTGATTTTAAAATAATAGTTTCGGTCTTCTGATACAATCGTAACATGTGAGGAAAGGGTAGGATTTGTCCTGTAAGATGCTTATTTTCATCTTCTAAGAGACCTTTGTACAAAAAAGGAGGATTAGTTTTTCAAGACATCCTGTGGCAGCTTAAATATGAAGTGTGATAACCAAACGTTTGTCATATTCAGAGGTGGCCCACTGAAATCATTTCACATTGAAGTAACTAAGAACTGCACTATTCAGTGAATGTTTGGGATACATTACTTCTCAATAGCTCTCTTCAATACAATCTGTGATTTCTTTCTTGGGTGACTAAAGCGTTAACATGCTTCAACAACTTCCCTTAATGTTAAGTCATGAAAATGCCTGTAAAATTCTCACGGAACTAGGAACGCCCATTTTTTCTTCCTCCTGGGGCAAGAAAGTGATCCCTGAAATCAAAACACATAAAACATATATCCAGTTTAAAAAAGCCTCATAGCTGAAATTTTAATTAATATTTCATATGCCATTCTATCCTCATGTTTACATGTATTTTTCTTCTATTATCTTCTCCCGCCATATTATTCCAGTGGAAATACTGCTGAAGACAGAAAGGGTGAGAGATGCAGGCAGAGAAACATTCCATGATTTCCATATGCTAACCATTTGTATTTTATACAGGGATGTAATTTCAAAATGATATCTAACAGTTTATGCAGAAAGAATGACATATTTAATATCTGCAATATAACCTCTCCATACAGTGGAGGAAGAAATGGATTTGATGTGGAGTCCTGGATAACCATTTGCCCCTTCACTCACACTGATCCATGTAAGATGCAGAATTCTGCATGAGGGATGCTGCAGTTGCCCGATTAATTTTTCACCTTTAAGATGCAATATTCATTAGTAGTATTAATATTAATGTACCTAACCTTTTACCTTAAGGTTTCTAGAATAGTAGATGAATTGAGAAAATGATTTACTCAAAGGTATCTTCTGAGTAGACATACATAGGACAGTGTCTGTCAAATGAGTATTTTCCAGTATGTGCAGGACTGCTGCTTTACAATGCAATCCTATGCATTTCACTAAAAAGCAATCGAGCTCAATGATGTTTAATCTCATGTGAATTTATACAGGAATGCAACCTTAATCTTCATAGGTAAGAGTTCTATCCAATGTTAGCCCTACTCAAAGCAGAGCCATTCAAATTAATGGGCATGATTAGCATAGGTTCATTATTTTCAATGGGTCTACCCTACTTAGTCTTGTCTCAGTTGAATGCAACCTTAAGAGTCTACATCAGTTATACATTAGGCTTATACTACAGATGGAATTTGTTGTGTCAGTTCACATTTTGCAATACTGGCAAAAAATATCAGTGGTTTCCAATTCGCTAAGTCCTGTGGACTCCCTGTTTTTCCAAAGGCAAGACAGGAACCCCCTTTCTTTGAAAATGTTGATACCTCTAGGGTAGTTTTTGCTATGTGAATGGGGTGCAGATTCCCCCGGGTCCACGGGCCACTAATTAGGAACCACTGATCTATATAATAGAAGAGCAAAACACTTGATATTTATCCTTTTTTCTTTTGGTTGAATGCTTTGTTTGAATTGAATTAATAGGGGTGAAAGTCTTCATCTTGTTTAATGGTTAGCAGAAGTGTATTTGATTTGTGGTCACAGAGTCTGGTGTAGTTTCTTATTGAACTTGGTTATAGGAAAACCCGATACCTTGGTTATTGGAAAACATATAAATGATTTATTTTAAAGAAATAAGTCCGTGCAGCTTTCAAATCAAATCCTACAGGGAGGAGGGTGATTAGTAGGAAAAGAAATACCGGTAATTTTATCCATCTTTTCATCTTGATTCTGCAACTCCTCATTACATCAGCAAAATCTATCGACTTTTTTCTTAGGGTTAGTGGGTGTAATGAAAGCTACCATGTCAAGGGTCATGTTATAACATGTTGGAGTTTTGTCTTCTTGTAAGTCAGCTTGGCCTTGCTTGTTAAGGCTTTACTAAACCACATTATTTGTTTGTATAGTACTATGCCAACACACTCTTAGAATAGGAAAGCTGAATAATTAGACACACTCATTTGGATTGATTTCTATTTGTGAACTGCCAAAACCAGCATGCAGGCATCTCCAATGAAAATGAAGATTAACAATGAGTTTGAACCTTAATTAACAATATCAACAAAAATTAGAATTGAGGGTCACCAGAAATGAACTCAAAGGTGTTGTTTGACAGGCATATCTAACTATAAAATTATATCAGGTTTTTTTTTTAATATAAAAAAACCCAGATTAATAAATATTTTAGCTGATTGGTTGCCTGTCACCCAAAGCTCTCCAAGCAACTAATATTAAAGAAAAAGACGTGCAAATACATCATCCAATAAAAAAGGGGAAAATCATATAACATGTTATTTCATTCAACATATGGGAAAACAAAAACAACAAACCAGCCCCCTACATAGCAATAAAAAAACCATTTGCAATATTGAAACAAAAAAACAAGGCAATACTCCCAACCCCTAACCAGCAGATAGACAAAAACTCAACCCTCTTCCCTAGCCCAAATGACAATTCACATGGAGTCAACTCCCCCACTAGTTACCAGTTCATTTCTGGGCCCAGTTCAAGGTGCTCACTCCACCCAGAAGGCAGGTTGCTTCCTGCAAATTAAAGGCAAGTGGGTGCAGGGTCTTCCGGGATGGACTGGCACCTCTCACCTTCCTTCAGGGGGAAGCAAAGCCAAGCAAAGCAGGGAGCTGGTGGCAGACGTTATACCTGTTTTGCCACTGTTCTGGCTACTCCTCTTCTGCTGCTTGGGGTTCTTCCATCAATGAATCTTGGCAATCAAGGTTTGCTGACGGTACTGTTACATATCTTGACACCCCCTACTCCCCATCACAGCTTAAGTTTCTTGGGTTTTCTGAGGGCGGGGGATGATTACTAAATCTGTTTACATCTGTGGTGTAGATCTGCGCTAATAGCAGAGAGTGGTAATGGTTGATAAGTGATGATACAGCGATTGCAGTTACAGCAAGATTCTTTCATGCCATTAAAATGTAGTATCTTGGAACACGTATTTCTCCATTACCTTTGTGTAAGTTTCCCACAATGGAGCATCTCCACAAATTGGATTTTTTTAATGATAACAATAGCTTCCATTGCCAAATAGCTGCACCTCTCCCTCTGACCCAGTTCAGATATAATGTCAAACCATAGTTTAGTTTAATAAGAATGAGTTGCAGTGACCACAGGTGTTCCCACTCTCTTCCCCTGCATGCGCACAAGTTAAATGCACACAAGTAGCGGGCTTTCTGTACATACATCTGAAGTCATCTTGTAAACTAAAGTTGCCATAGGATGGCATTTGGAAAAATGAAAAAATGCCAGTGTTTTTAGTTTAATTATAACCTAACCAGCCTTTAACAGCACCTCCTTTAAAGGCTATTTCTATAAGGGCAGAACAGAAGAATATGCTGGAGCTAATATATGGGCTTCATTTATATGTGAATCCTAGTTGTATAAACTCACTGCGTATCATCAACATAGTGCCATGCCAAAAGAAGTCTCTGCATAAGGAACTCTGGTTTAACCACCCCTTTAATTATGTCAGTGTTTTAATGTCACTGTGCTCCTTTGGATAGATGTATATCAAGTTTTAACATTCCTTTTCCAGAATGGGTGGGAGAGAAAGAAGCCTAAACATCTCAGAATTGTTCTGCCCATCTGCTTACAACTTGTCTGTACTAGCAGCAGAGAACTTCCTCATTTGTGAAGGAATAGAATAATTAATCATTTGGCTTTTTCTTTTTTCTTTTCCTTTGTCTTAATAGGCTAAAGAACACACAAGCCACCATGTGGGGAACCCTCCAATCCATTTTAGGAGGTGTAAACAAACACTCAACCAGCATTGGGAAGATATGGCTCACTGTCCTCTTCATCTTCCGTGTCATGATCCTTGTGGTGGCTGCAGAAAATGTCTGGGGAGACGAACAGTCGGATTTCACTTGTAACACTCTACAACCTGGGTGCAAAAATACCTGCTATGATGATTATTTCCCAGTTTCTCATATTAGACTTTGGGCTCTCCAGCTTATCTTTGTGTCTACCCCTGCCCTTCTGGTGGCAATGCATGTTGCCTACAGAAGGCACGAGAAGAAGCGGAAATACCGACATGGGGAGAAAATTGACCTTGAAAGTCTGAAAACCCAGAAGTTCCACATCGAAGGACCCTTATGGTGGACATACACCAGCAGCCTCTTTTTCCGAATTATCTTCGAAGCGACTTTCATGTACATATTTTATCATATGTATGATGGGTACCGTATGCCTCGTGTAGTGAAATGCACTGATTTTCCTTGCCCAAATACAGTAGATTGCTTTATTTCTCGTCCCACTGAGAAAACTGTATTTACTATTTTCATGCTGGCTGTGTCAGGCATTTGCATGCTCCTAAATGTACTTGAGTTGTCTTATTTGATACTAAAGTCTTGCATGAAGAAGTCTCAGCCCAAGAAGCCACTGCCCAATCATTAGATGTTTGTATGTCATGTATCTGTTTTGCATTGCTTAAAAGCTCATCTGTTTTTAATTAAACTATAGTAAATTACACACCTTCTAAATAGTGGGAGTCCATCTTATTTAACCCACAGTTCAGGAATTCTTTTGTCAGTACAGGCTGATAATACCCAAATACATCCAGTTACAATTGTGCAAAAGGCTAGTATTTTGATGATTAAACAGCTCTTTTTTTGCTCCTTTGAGCGAGAAGAGCGCACAGCCTCAAACATCATGATTCTTTGTCAGATGTTTTATTCTCAGGATGAGTAACAATTATTTCCCTAATTACTTTACCCCCTCAACTTACTGCAGTTAGTTTTAGCTACGATTTACAAACCTGGTTTATTCAGATAAATCATGGTTTGAAGTTGGCATGTTTAGACAAACCATAGTTAAAACCAACCACAGTTTGTCCAAGTCTAAATTTAACAACAGACCATGGTTAGTTGAAAACAATACTGAATGCTTCCAATTTCCTTCCAGAGGAGGAGAGCAAACCCAAGGCTCACTCACTTCCAGAATCAGAGGCAGCCTGCCTCCTCTGAATACCATTTGTGGGGGAACAGTGGGACATGCAGGACTACATAAGCCTTTAGTCTGATACAGGAGAGTTTTTCTCATTTGCTCTTACACAGCACACTAAACCACAGTTTAGCCATGTTAAGTCTGCAAACCGCCACTCTTGAACATGCTGTGCAAACCCTGACTGCCTTACATAATCCTTACCAGGGTTTAATGGCACGAAGCTCTAAAAATCATATATTTAATATGCATTTCCCTTTGTTAAGATGTAAATGCCATCAAATTGCTCGGTAACAGTTTTGATCACCACGCTCGGTATAAGTTTTGGTGGACTAGAGTGTGCTTCAGATGCACACAGTTCCATGCCTCTGATGAAATGGACTCATCTGTGAAAACCTGTGGTATGCTAAAGTCTGTTGGTCTTTAATGTGCTATAATATTCTTGGTTTTTAATAATTTGGTGGCAATAGAACTGGGCATACCACATAAGAGCTGCCTATGTGAATAAATTGTGAAGAAACTATAGTTGAATTCTGCCACTACTTTGTTACTATTTAAAATGTGCCTTTCACTTGATGTAGGAAGAAAGCCAATTCTGTCCTTTAAAAAGTTCTGTATATATATATATATATATGCTTTCGTAGATTTTCACGGGTACAGGAATGCAGGTTTTGGTGTCTTCGGGTGTCTTCCCGTGTAAGAGTCGGGGTGTCTGTGCGACGTTTCGACGAGGTCTCACTCGTCATCTTCAGGCTGGTGCTTTCGGCTTCTTGTTACTGGAACAAGTAACAAGAAGTTCCAGTAACAAGAAGCCGAAAGCACCAGCCTGAAGATGACGAGTGAGACCTCGTCGAAACGTCGCACAGACACCCCGACTCTTACACGGGAAGACACCCGAAGACACCAAAACCTGCATATATATATATATATATATATATATATATATATATAGTGACACCGTTTTGGAAGAAATTATTGTACTGCTTTTATGAGCAGTTTCAGGAAAGCACAAAGATATATCAGGATTAGCTAGAACAAGTAATTCTGTCTCCCTGAGAACATCCTTAATCCAGCTATGACAAACAGGAACTTTGGTGTGTTTCGTGCTTCTGCTTGTTGAATGCGTAATTGAATGATTGACTGCCAAAAGAACATTCTGCTATTCAGTGGTCAGTATTACAAAATATATTATTTGTATGAATGACACTTTTTTCCTAATTATCCTGTACTCAAAATAAATCACATTTGTCATGCCTTAAGTTTTGTTACTTGAAGGGTTTATGGGTACGCTATGTTTATACCAAAAGTGAGTGGAAAATATAGTGCCACTTGTAACAGTGCAAAACGCCTGCAAATATGGACATTTCAAATTTATAAATAGGTCACTAGTTTTGTAAATAGTTCAAACGAATTGCTTAAACACTCTCATTATTACAAGAGACAAATGTGGTCACCCCATGCTATCTCATGCATATTCTCACACACAGGCCCTCTGCTCAGCTGGTGCATGGCCAATGCTGCCTTTTGCTCATCAAATGATGACTGAGGAGTGGGCAGTTGACATTACCTTCAGAGTTTTGGGCTTTGTACACCCCAGCAAGGTCTTGAGGGGCTCGAAAAAATTGCTGGGGTGGGTGGATCAGTGGGCTTTGCCTTCATTTTTTAAGTATTTAAAGCACAGAAAAGGTATCATAGGGCATGTTTACTCTCTAACCCTGCCTCACTGTGCCTCAGTATCACATAAACTGTTAAGTTATGTGACCTTCACAGGGACTTTCTTGATCAGCATGTATAGCACACCAGGTGTTAAGTACTGGGGAAATATAGATCAACGGAACTGGCAAGGGCATGCAACCAAATATTTGAGCTGCCCCAGTTGCTATAAGCTAAATTCTGCTGAAATGCCGCCTTAAACAACACCCTCAAAAACACCCACTCAAAATACCCACATAATCTGACCAGAACACACCTTGGAACTTGGCTTGTGACCTTTATACGGAGTTAGACCAATGCTCCATTTAGTCTTGTATCATCTACTCTGTCGGGGAGAAGTTCTCCAGGTGCTTAGGCTTTCCCTTCCCTGCCCCCTAAGTAATTTTAAACTGGAGATGCCAAGAACTAAGCGCAAGACTCCCATAAAGTCCTGGACCCAGTAAGTTTTAGAAATTAATCAAGCCTCCTGAACCCCTGGATCGAGGCTGGCTTCCTCTTGAAGTAATCGCCTGGGAGATGAGCCATTAAGAAAGAACAAAGGGAAAGATGATGGGCCATTAAGAAAAAGGGGTGGCGGCCAGCTATGAGTTAGAAGACAACGTGAGAGTTTGAAGCAGAGTCTTTAGGGTTGGCTGTGATGTGACCTATAGGAAAAAAGGTTGCAAGTTGCTAAAGAGAGAGGGTCCAAGTACGGTGGCTGATTTCTGTTTTAACCCAAGGCTGTGGCTACAGGAGAAACAAGACTCTTTTGGGGTGCTGATGCTGAGAACCTCTCAATCATAGGCTCAGGTTGTATATATGTGTAAATAAACCATATATCATAAAGACACCACGGTCTCCACTGTTTCATTTCCTAAAGGAAACACAATCCCTGGGTGAACGCCTGGAACCCCTGGAATCTCGCACCACTGGGGTGGCATGCAACAACAGCTACAACATTTATTCATGATAAGAATATATTGACACTTAGAATCTGTGACATTTGAAACAGGACTTTTTGTTTGAACCTTTCAAACATGCAATCATTACACTTTGCTGCCACAATCACAAGGAACAGAAAGTTGCTTTTAAAAAAGGGAAACTGAATCTCAAGATTCTCACAGCCCTTAGTGAGTTGCACTGAGCTGACTTGCCACCTCTTGTTTCAAATATCAGATTTCATTCTGTACAAACATCTTATGTAAACTTGCAGAAACCACCCAAACTTGCTATGCCTATACTCTGCTTACTTATCCACAAAGACTACATAGTGTGCCTTGAACAATTCTTTTTTTAAATGATCCTTTCGCATGGTCTTCATGCATGTGAAATGCCTTCAACATGCTACACAAATATCAATTAGCACCATTGTTAACTATTTCTAGCCAAAAGACAGCATTGACAATTGTAATAGCTGTCCATGTTAGGGTGAAACTGATGAAGTATCACTCCAAACTATGTGAGGCATGGGTAATGTGATATCCCTCCCTTGATCCTATTATTTTAAAAGAGGGGAGAGAGAATCAATTGAGTTAAAACTGTACAATTATTGCACTAAAATTAATAATATGGAAAAGTTATTATTATTATTCTCTAAGTCTTTCTGAACAGTTGAACTTTGTCTGCATTTGTAAAAGAAATTGTTTGCAATTTGTAGGTGGGGTAGTCTGACAACCCAAATCAATCATAACCACAACTTACTAACTTATTTATTTGGCCACAGATTAACACATGTAGTTTTACCAAGTCTTTTCCCACTTCAAAATTATAACATCATACTTCTTTAAACATCTGGCTGTGTTTCTCTTCCAGCTATTGGCTTGATTCTGACAGTTTTGCAACTTTTAGAACACGGCCTGTTTTGAATTGTCATACTGCCACCTGCTGTTTATGAGCACCATTCGCAATCTATATTCATTCCAAAAGCCATAGGCTTCAGTGTCAAACACACTAGGGATGAAGACTCACTGAACAGAGGGGGCTTACTAGAACACACCCAAGGCTGGACATCAGATGCCATCCATGGTTAGGCTCCCAATACACTCTGGAAAAAGTTGGGATTGAGGTGGGACTCGTACTCCCCTCTTCAGTACTACTTCTGGCAAGATTCTGATTCACTTCTCCTCACCTTCCCAACCCTGTCCAGACACCCTCATGTTGACTAACGGTTTTCCCCACCTACATAAAGAAACCACCACTGTGGTTAAACCCTCCTTTGGGTCTTCATTCCACAAGACAGAAGTGAGATATTTAATCAAAGTGCATGCTGTGGAAGGTGATGTATTGAGGACTGTCCAGCAACATACAAAAGGCCCTTGTGACCAAAGTAACCCCACCAGAGACAAGGCAGGGGTTGAGCATCTGGCTCCTGCCTTCTTACCTTATCTTGAGGGACACTCCCCAGAAACAGGAGCAGACAGGGGAGCACATGTCTCTGTAGAATGTAACCAGGGTCATTTGTGCCTCCCAATCTAGCAGCATCTAGATCATAGGTCTTCAACCAGTGGGTCAGGACCCACAAGTGGGTCACAGCAAAGCTGTTGCCACTACATTGAACTCTAGATAAGGCCGACCAAACCAAATGAGCACTCAGATAAGCAATTAAGATACTTCCCTTCTAGCGTTCTCAATCCCACTGCATACACAGTGACTGCACTGGATGAATATTAGTTTAGGGGCCCAATTCAAGGTGCTGTTTTTGACCTATAATGCCAAGCAGCTCAGCGTCACAATACCTCAAGGACTGCCTCTCCCCATATGAACCTACCTGGACTATGAGATCATCCACTGAGGTCCTTCTTTGTGTGGTGTGCATCTTCCACAAGAGGTCCGGAGGGTAGCAACATGGGAATGGGGCTGTGGAGGAATAGTTTTGAAACTGTGCTCTAAATTTAAACATTGCATTGCAGGGGGTTGGACTAGATGACCCTCAGGGTCCCATACAACTAACAATTCTATGGAAGCAAAAGAAGTCAGGGCGTGTAGAACGCCTGTCACTGTTTATATGACTTGACATTCACAAGATGAATGGGAGAGGTTGGATAAAAGTTGTTGCTAAGAGATATAGCAAGAAGCAAAGTGTAATGAAAGGAAAAGTAACAAAAAAGCCAGATAACTAAACTAGACAAGTGTGTAGAGTTTATAATTAGACATGGGTATAATACGCAGACTCATGTTGCAGCATATTGTAATTAGTTAGCTTAGCTTAAAGCTCTTTGTTTGAGACATATATAAAATCTTTATGCTGTGTTGGGGGCAGGGAGATCTCCAGTTCCTGAAGTGCCCACAGAGAAATAAAGACGTGCCTTGATTCTCATATCATTGGCCTCACTTGTTATTTAATCCCTGCCTGGGAATGAACTGCTTAGGGTGGACTCCCTTACCAGGTCTTTTCTGTGGTGGCTCCCCGCTTGCAGCATGCTCTCCCCAAGGAGACTTGCCTGGTGCCTTTGCTGCATAGCTTTCAGTGCCAGTGAAAAACATCCCTCTTCTCCCAGGCCTCTGGCTAATTAAACAGTCTATGGCAGGCATCCCCAAACTCAGCTCTCCAGATGTTTTGGGACTACAATTCCCATCATCTCTGACCACTGGTCCTGTTAGCTAGGGATGGTGGGAGTTGTAGTCCCAAAACATCTAGAGGACTGAGTTTGGGGGTGCCTGGTCTATGACCTTTTAAACTGGGGGGTTAGTAGTATTATTATTGTTTGTTACTATGTTATATATTTTTGTGCTTTTAGATCGTAAACCGCCCTGTGATCCTTGGATACTGGGCAGTATAGAAATGTATTGTCGACATCCATCTGTCTCGAGAGACAATGGAGTGTGCCTCCAAGGGTGAAGTCTCATTCTCACCAATGTGGTCCGAAGGAAAGCAGAACAATAGGTTTGGCACCAGCTTGGTGGCTGGAATTGCCAGATGGAGTCATACAAGGTGCCATCCAACCGCCTTAGGGACTCCACTCTGGATTTGCGTAGGGTTTGCTGCTTCGATTTTTCTTCTCCCAAAGAAGCAGCGGAGGTTTAGGGTCAGAGTTTTCCTTCTCCTTGGATTCCCAGGTGGACGAGCCCCATCTGCTCCTCACTTCCCTCTACAGCATGTGCAGAAACAACCTTCTTGACCCACCATTGGTCTCATCTGCTCAATCCACCAGAGCCACATGCAGGGAAGTCCCTAACTCCCTGAGGGTTTTGAGACCTGGTTTAGCCACCCAGCCAAAGCCACTTTCCAGAGTGTGGCCAATGTCACATGCTGACAGCTTCTAGGAGCCACAGGTGACAGCCGAGGGGCAGAGGGGGGACCAAAAGGTGGGCAAACTACCTCTGCAGGTGCCCCACACCAGAGGTCCCACACCCTTCCATAAACACCCCACAGAAATGCAATAACTAGCTCAATAAATAAATGCTATAAAATGAAATAAACCTACAAAAAAACTTAAAACCGCGGAATCCCTTCCCCTCACAGACACGAAACCTAGCCCTCCCTTGCCTCCTGCTCCAGACGCAGCCCTGAAACCGCGGGCCTGCTCCTCTTTGGCGGGAGCCACCGAGGCCTAGTCCTGCCGAGCGACGCCTCGCCCGCCCCGCGCCCACAAGGGCCGCGCTTGGGCCGGCGGAGAGGCGTGGCTTGGCCGGGGCCCAGCCTCTCCCCCGGCGCTAACTTGGCGGGTTCAGCCAGGCCTTGCTCATCCGACGTGACAGCGGCGATGGCTGAGGGGGAGACCCTGGTCTCTCTCCCTCTCTCTGGGAGCCCCACGTTACCAAGCGCCATTAAACTTCCACACCGGACAGATTTCCCACCCTTTTTTTAAGCGTTCTTTTTATTTTATCCTTATTATTATTATAATATTCTTATTATTGTCGTCGTTATTTTTTAGGGGGAGGGGGGAAGAGAGAGAGAGAATAACAGGACTTCTGCCTTTCCCCCTTCTTCCCTCCCCTTCTGGCTCTTCTTCCTCTCTTCCCTCGAGCCCGGCTGCCCTTTGACTCCCATGTGCCGAGAAGGACTTTGGTGAGCTGGGCCCGCCGGCTGCGCTCAAGAGTTCGGGGTAAGCGCCGCGGGGCAGAGGGGGAGAAGGAGGGCGCGCGCGGATGCGGGAGAGAGGGGTGGCGAAGGGAAAGGAAGGGACCTGCTCCGCGCCACAGCCTCCCCTGCAGCGAAGCCGGCTCCGAAGTGCAGCCTGGCCTGGCCTGGCCACCTCCTTGAGGACTAGCAACGTGGACTTCTTCCCTCTGCTGCTGCAAATGGAAGCGCGGCGGCGGGGGGGGGGGAGGCGTGCTATCCCGCTTTTGGAGGCGCAAATCTGTACTCAGCCGCTTATAATAAGGGGCTCCGTTGCGAGCATGGTGTGTGTGTGTGTGGCAGCTGTGGGAGCGCACGCTCTGCTGCTGGAAACTCCTCTTGAGCTGCACCTGCTTTGGGGTTAGGAGATGCGCTCGGGTCGCCTCCAAGGCAGGCGCGGTTCAGCCTTCTCCCGTAGCTCATGGAGGTGGGTGGGGAAGGGGAGAGGATTGGATTTCTATCCTTTTCCTGTTTGATTGCTTAAAGCTGCTCTTCGTTTCTGCTTTGTTTTGTTTGCAAGCGCTTAAGTGCTTTAGATGTGTGTGTGTGTGTGTTTTGCACTGACAGTCGCTTCTTTAACCACTAGATAAGACAGGTGCTTGCTTTGCTGTGTCTTATTTGATTAAGAAATCGTACATGACTAAATGAATACCCCACCGATAATATTAACATTTTTGTAACACTGCGGTCTCAGAAACAATTCCTATAGTTACAAGGCAGTGTGTGTGTGTTTATCTGTCACACACATATATTGGCAGGCGGCGGGTTGCATAAGCAGTAGTGATGCTTTGGTCCAAAGTTGTGTAATTTGCTTCCCCTTGGTGTGATAATGACAACCTCGGGAATATCGAGGGGTTTTTTCTGCTTTGCCTTGCTTAAAAGTATATAGCGAACGAAACGCAACATGTAGGAAGAGTTTTCCAGGGTCATCAGTGATTCACCCCGTTGCCCTTCTTGGCCTCCCCCCTTTATTGTTTTCCTCACTGTAGAAATTTGTAAGATTTCGAAGTGTAAGTTCCTCGAGGTGGGGAGCTGCGTCTTGTCCTTCTATTGTTCTGTGCCTGGACACTAGTAGCAGTAGTAGTAAATTGATTTATTGTTATTATGAATTTAAGGGGGGGGGGAGACAATGTGCACCATAATTTTTAAATTCAAGTCTGGCATGGAATTCTGATTTTTAACTGCGACTTGCCGTTTCCTTTAAAATGTGCACTTTTTATTTAGTGGACGTGCTGAATGCTCTTCAGGATGGCGTGTTGTTTATCAGTGCAAGGGCAGACGGTAAAACGTTTCCGTTACTTTAAGGTGTTGCCCGTAGTACTCGCGCCGAGGGCTCAGTCCTGCTCAACATGAATTCGGAAATAAGTCAATAGAATTGTCCACCCGGAAATAAGTCGCATGAATATGTACGAAACAGGAGTCTACCCTCTGCAGGATGAACCCAGACTAAGCCCTGCTAATTAATTTGCTTCGCTTATTTGCGACTAGTTGGCAGAGGATAAGATGCCACGGAAAGAGGCTTCCTAAGGTCAGAGATACCCGAGCAGACTCGAAGCCCAAACAGGGTAGTGGATTCTTCGGATCGTGTGAAAGGTAGACCGGAGGATGAGGAGCGAGGCTTGTCCTGTTGCTCCGAGTTTGCAAGAAAAGGGCACCGTAGAGGTAAATCGTGGCACCGTGGTTCAGAGTTTTTGCTGGTTCACGGGCTTCGCTGCAATCCTGGACCCATTTGCTTCGGGATAAGTACCACGGAACGCAGCAGGTCTTGCTTCTGAGCACACAAATATAGGATTGCGTAGATAGTTCAGCAGATCCGGCAGGGGAAATCGAGTTGCTTTGCACTTTTATACACGGGGGTGAAATAGCAGGGAATATTTCGAGATCACACAGGACTGAGAGTTAATTTTCCTCCAGAATCCTATCGCCCGCCTGATCGCACCCCCCACCCCAAACCAGTTTTATGTGTCATCCCAAAATTATTGCTAAAATGCAGTGGGAAAGTCTATAATATCGACCTTTTAACCAACGGGAGGCGTTTGAAGTATCGCTAGGAAACGAATTTGCAATTAGAATCGGCACATATATATTTTCAAATTAACAATTAGAATTTAGAAGCCTTGTTCACGTGAGTCGAAGTTGCAAACCAAATGTGCGCTCAGTGTAATGTAGGGAACCGTGAGAACGTCTTGGAACCGCGTGTCAATGTTTGTGGGAACCATGTTCTCAGGGGCACCCGAGAAATGCCAGGAGTTCAGCTAGTCGTGAGGTCTCGGTTACTCGGGAGGTAAGTCCTTAATTCCTGGCGTGCCTTGAGGGACAATCCTCTGCACACTTTACTAAGTGAAAAAAACCCCAGTAAAAAATCCGTCGGGCTTATTTCAGAGTATCCAAAAGTCGAGGTTATTAGGTTGGTGTCATGAGCTCCGTTGGATGCAGCGCATCTTCCCTCTAACGAAACAATCAGAGCACCGCGAGATGCTGATGCCAAGGTTCAAAATCATTGCGTGCGATCCTAAACGCATCTACTTGGCAGCAAGTTCCACGGAAGCGGTGGCCGTTCTTGCAAAGGAGCGTGTTTGGGATTGTCTCCTCGAGCCCCTTGACTCCGCGGGGCTTACTCTGAAGTACTGTAAACATGCGTGGATCCGCCTGCGCATGACTTGCGAGTTTCCTTTCCCAGCATAAGTTAAATTGCCGTTTCCCCGCCCCCTTTCCCCGGTGTCTTGAATACTCCTTGGTGCGGAATATTTGTGAAATCCGATTTTCTAATTCCGGATTAAGATAGGACGAGTTTGTATACTTTTAAGGCGTTGGTTGGAGGGAGCCAGGGAATCGATGTTTTCAATCGTCTCTCCAGCACTTGACGCTAAATACAACAAGATGAAATAATAACGTTTTGACTATTAATAATTTGGCTCTTAAGTAACCCGAATCCACCGCCCATTTTAAAATACTATAAGATGATTTGGTTTGGCGGAGTCAGTGAAATCGAATCAGTTTAGATTGGTTTAAATTTCACTTTGGCAGGACTTCAGAGGATGCTGCCCCTGTGAGTTTGAACCACAATCTAAATACATTTAAATATTTCGGACCTTGGAACCAGCACGCGTCTTTCTCCTCCCGAAGCTAAGCCCCTGAAGGTGTTGGTGGCCGTTCTCACCAGGGGCTCAAGAGAACAAACAGGCTGAATTCTAGAAAGGAGTGGGTCATCCACCATCTCTAACTTCATAGAGACTCTTGATACTGTTACAAGAAGATGCACACGGAGGAGGTCTAATTAGCCGCTGGTGTCCGGTGGTCTTTCCCCTATAAGCTCTGAGATTTCCATTGCACCAGAACTGGAGAACCTGTGGTCCTCCAGATATAGATGGACTACAAATCCCATTACCCCTGGCTTGGGCGAGGAAGTCCAAAAGCATCTGCAGAGTCACATATTTTCCCCATCTCTATATAGAATTCGTTTTGAATTGAAGCCAGTCTCTACCAAAAGAACCACTTTGTTGCTTCCTTCCGAGGAGGAATCAGTTAGATTTGCTGGAGGGGATCTGAGAGAGGATACTGAATGACATTTGGTCAGATTGCGCCTGTTTTTGTTCCGATCCTGCTTCCTGGACGTTATAGAGAGGGAATAATGACTGAACAAGTGTCATGGAACCGATACAGATTGTGCTACTGGCATTAATGCTGCAATCCTAACCCCGTTTACCTGGAAGTAAGCCCCACAGAATTCAATACGACTTACTTCTAAGTAGACATGGTTAGGATTGTGCTGTTAAACATTAGTATGAGGTATACGTTCAAGCTCATTTCAGAGCTCAAAACAAAAATTTAATATATTTGGAGACAAACCCTGATTTGACTAAATGCTATTAAACATTTAAATGAGTAATATATACATTGTTGTAGATTTCTTCCAAAGATAGTACTGTAATTTGATACATGTAAAATTAATAAAGTTTTGATTGTCTAATTGATTCCTAAAGTGAAGCTTTAATTGCAGAGGTTTTTTTTAAGTTCCCCAATTAAATATTAGGGATTATAAAATGCAAAAATGAAGTACTCCTGGAGCACAGTTTGTTCTGACCCAGCTTCCTCTTCTCTATGACAAATGCTATGATAAAGAAACTCAAGAATGCCTTTTCTTTCCCGTTTATGTATTTTGAATGAGATTGATATGATTTCTCTTTTAACAATAATAAATGGTGTTCTGCTGAAATTAATACAAATACACCTTTCAAACCAGGATTGCCTGCAGAACTGATGGGCATGGAACTTTGTTTATGTTTGGGGTTTTTTATTTTGCCTCTGATGCACTCTTTAGTGAGGAATATTTTAAAATCCCCTATTTCCAGAGTTATGAAAAAAGAAAATATTTAAAACATCCCTCTTAAAAACATTCTCGTTTAGGCAAGCTTATCCAGATGCTTAGAAATCCTGATATGCATTTTAATGTGTTTTAGTATTTTAACTCTTTGTATGTTTTAAAGTCTCGTATTTTTTAAAAAAATATTATTTTATCTTTTTGTAAAATGCTTTGAGGATTATTATTTTTACAATCAGACGGTGTATAAATGTTATGAAATAGATAAATTAACAACAAGTGGTAGTTTTTGCTTATCAGGTTATGAGGTTTCTTGTAGCTATTCCTCTCAGGATCTTCAACCCTCAATGGCATTCTGCAATACATAAATGTATTTCTATTTAATCAGTTGACAATTCAAGCTGCTCTGACTACTGTCAAGAGTCAGCTACGATATAACCCCTCCAGGTGTGATATCCACATAAGCTTTCCCCTGTTTAAACCTGACCGTTTTGTGATCATGGTTCAGCTGAAACAGAAGCAGAGGAGTGCCAGCAATTCATCAAGGTGCTGGCCTCCCAACGTTTTGGATCACACCGGGGGGGCACCAGGTTCAACCTTCCCACAAGGAAAGCATTTCGGCTAGCTGCAGTCAGAGCAGGAGATCCGAGCGGTTAGCAGGCGATCCCCGTGTACTGATTCCACATGTGTGTGTTTTTACAGTGTACACACACACACACACACACACACACACACAGTATTGGACTAGGAAGACAAGGCTCAAATCCTTGCTCACTCAGAGAACTCATTTGCACACCTCAACTATCTCTCAATTCAGCTTACTTCACAAGACTGTGGCAAAGATAAAATTGG
The DNA here is from genome assembly GCF_965113315.1 of Podarcis vaucheri. Classification (NCBI taxonomy): domain Eukaryota; kingdom Metazoa; phylum Chordata; class Lepidosauria; order Squamata; family Lacertidae; genus Podarcis; species Podarcis vaucheri. The sequence goes on along the minus strand of NC_138762.1, from coordinate 25,542,661 downwards.
CTAACATTGTGGACCCTGCTCTGTGCTCAGTGAAGGAAGGATAAGGTGCAAATGTATAGATAAATAAATATACATTTTAAAAAAGCTGAAGCTAGTCAGCGGTTTCCTAGCATATAGAGTAACAAAGAAATGTGAACGGGCTCATCATATCTATGTGTATGTTTTGTGCTATTATTTATATGCTGCTGTGTGAGCAGCTTAAGCAAAGGAGGGCCCTCCATTGTCCCTTTGCTGCTGCAGGTTCTTGCCAACCTACAATGGCAGCTCCCATCAGCTCTAACCAACACTGGGTCCCCCAGCACTCAGGATTGACTTTGGGGGGCAACAGGGAAGCAGGAATGTCTACTGCTGGAAATTGGAACTGAAAGCAAACGAAGTGTTTTCCACGTCAAGAGAAGAGTAGCCTTTATGTCTGAGACATCTGTGATATAACTCATGCACAGATGGAATGAAGTGGGCATCATCTAACGATTTACAGACATATTGTGCTGATCACCATTTTTGCTGCAATAGTAATTCTGTATACTGATAGCGAGCTCATTTAGCTCATGCAGCCAAAACTACACAAGGGGATTGGAGGAACACGGAAGTTTGCAGAACTACAAAAAAAACAACAACAACCCAACTTAAAAGAAATCTGCAGTGGGAAGAGACACCCCCCCCCAACAGCTAAATAAGGATGCAACACTTTCAGCGCCAATGGAAAGCTGACGGACTGTTGGGGTGGGAAACAGAAATATAGGGTTGGTGGAATGGAGTATTCTGGAAAGGGGCATACAGCTGGTTGGCTGGAACCTTGAAAACTCTATACCAGAGGTTTTCAACCTTTTTGAGTCCGCAGCTCCCTTGACCAACTACATTCTTTCTGCGGCACCCCTGTGGGGCTCAGGCGCCCAGTGATGTCACCCCTTGCCTGCAGAACTGGCAGCCCCTCACCCCTTTTAGAACACTCTCCCTTATGAAGTGTTCCCTCAGCCTCCTCTCGAGAGTCCTCTGGGCAGCTGCTGCTGCCACCCCTGCCCCAAACAGAGGTGCCTCCTCACACTGCCCCTGGCACTTGTCTGCCCATTCCCAACAACAAGGGCCGGTGGACTGGCTGGCTAGGTTGCCTTGTCTGCTTGCTTGCTTACTCTGAGGCCACCTCAGCTCCTGGCACCCAGCACCCCCTGGCCAGCCCCAGAGGAAACATTCGCCTGGGGAGCTTGTAGCCAGGGCTGCTGCAACAAACAGCTGTGCAAGCCTTTGGGAGGCAGAGATGCAAGAGGGCATCAGAGGAACTAGCGAAGGAAAGAGGGACAGAGGTCAGTGTTGCCTGGCACCCCTGACCGTCATTCAAGGCACCTCAGGGTGCCACGGCACACTGGTTGAAAACCACTGCTCTACACAGCAACCTGTTATTGCAGGCCCTTCTTGAGACAAATTATTGAATTGAGCACAGAATCTACTGTTAGCGAAACACCATTCTGAGTATAGCCCACAATTAGCTCATGTGTTCCAGGGAGTCTAATCAGGAGGCCTGAAGGGCTCATGTGAAAGTTCAAAGATGTAATTCTGTGAAGAGCTCCAGCCTTAGTTCCCCAAAGACTTCCATCTAGACATACAGCTGACCACATGGTAAAAATGTTTCTGGAATGTACTACTGACTACTAGTGGGGGGGGGGGCAGGGAGATGCACTCAAGTTAAAATTCTTTGATACTGAGAATTGTCCTGTTAAGATCACTCTGATAAAATGTGTCTGTCTGTGCACTCCAGGCCCATATTAGTTACTGTGTACATAGGACTCAGCTGTACACCTGCAAATATAACGGTTTAGGTGCAGTATACAAATGTGACACTAGATGGCGATGGTGAGCTAATTGCAAATTCAATGTATATTTTTAAACGTGGTTTTTTTTTGTAAAGCATTTTTACAGAGTTATTTTTATATGTGAAGGTTCAGCCGTAGTGATTTCCAACTACCACCCACCTCCTGAGCTACTATGAGTGATAATTTGCCCTTCGTTATATGTTTACCTATTTTCTGTGATACGGTCCCTTTGTAATTGAAAGCTACAAATCATTAATTTATTGTTTTTCAGCCTAATATCCTAGATTATATGTTCCCACTCTTACTGATGATAATAATGCATTATTGTGAAAACACTGCCTTGCACAGAAATGCCTGAGTGTGGTTTGAGGGGGGATTGCTTACCAGTTTCTCAGGGATTTTTTATTTTATTTTTGGTAATAATGCTGCCATAATGTTCTTATTGTAGGTTAGAGAGCTGAAACAATGGGTGACTGGAACTTTCTGGGGAGACTATTAGAGAATGCGCAAGAGCACTCCACAGTTATTGGCAAAGTTTGGCTGACGGTACTGTTTATCTTCAGGATATTGGTGCTGGGGGCGGCTGCTGAGGAGGTCTGGGGAGATGAACAATCAGATTTTACATGCAACACCCAGCAACCTGGTTGTGAGAACGTCTGCTATGACGAAGCCTTCCCCATCTCCCACATCCGCTTCTGGGTGCTGCAGATCATCTTTGTCTCCACTCCGACCCTCATCTACCTGGGTCACGTGCTCCACATTGTGCGCATGGAGGAAAAGAAAAAAGAGAAGGAAGAAGAGATTAGGAAAACCGGAAACGGCAGGGAAGCAAGCCGCCTCCTGCAAGGATCAAAAGCGGAAGTTGGCAGCGGTGAGAACAGCAGCGGCAGCAACGACAAGCAGCCGCCAAAGCAGAAAGAGGAGAAACTACCTGTCCGCGATGAGCATGGCAGGATTCGAATGGCAGGTGCCCTGTTGCGCACCTACGTTTTCAACATTATCTTCAAAACTCTCTTTGAAATAGCCTTTATCTTGGGCCAGTACTTCCTTTACGGTTTTGAGTTGAAGCCACTCTACCGTTGTGGCCGCTGGCCCTGCCCGAACATTGTAGATTGTTTCATTTCGCGGCCCACGGAGAAGACCATCTTCATCATTTTCATGCTGGCGGTGGCCTGCCTCTCTCTGCTCCTCAACATGTTTGAGATGTACCACTTGGGATGGAAAAAATTCAAGCAGGGCATGACCAGTAGGCGCAGCCATGCAGCACCCACCTTCACCCCCGTCACGCCAGCCTCAGAAGTGGAGGACTCCAAACCTGCCTCCCACGCAGCCTTGCCCGTACCTGCAGCACCACCAACTGCGACCTCCATCACCATGCCTGAAACTCGTACCATCACCCCACTGGTTTATCAGCAAGCTGGGTTGCCACACTACGCGGACATTACCTCCAGGCCACAGCCGGCCTCTGTTGCAACCTCTCTGACTGGCTACCCAGGGGGTCCTTTGGCTGGCGAGGACAGGCACAAAGCCCTCAGGCACACGGCAGTCTCCACCCCAGTCGCAACCACATCGTCTATCCCTTCACCTTCGCCCGTCAACAACTCCTACTTCAGTAGCCAAGCGCTGGCTGATGAGCACAACTGGGCCAATTTGGCCGTCGAGCAGCAGAGGAAACTCGCAGGCTCCAGCTCAGCTGCCTCCTCCACCCCCAGTAGCCTCCGACAACCTCACCCGGAGCAAGGGGAGCCCAGAGAGCACCCGCCGCCTCCACCTTCTCTGTCGCCTGTGGCTGCCGCCAACAGCAGCAGCCTGAGTACCAGCCTGAGCGGGGGAAGTGGCAGCAAGTGGGATGGAGAAGGGGAAGAGGAAGGGTCCTCTATGTCGGCTGCCTGCACCTTGGTGGAGATGCACGACCCACCGCTGCTCATAGACACACGTCGCTTGAGCAGGGCTAGTAAATCGAGCAGCAGCAGAGCCAGGTCTGATGACTTGACCGTGTAACTGGATCCCCTACGCCGGGAGGAATAAGAAGATGAAGGTAGCAAAGTGTAAAGGGGAACTATTCTGGGGGGTAGGGAGGCTTAACCCCAGGACAAGGGGATAAGGGAGGCCAAGATCCCAAACTTTGAAGCTTGCAGTTCTTGCACTCTGTGGGTTGTAGTGGTGGTGAGGGCGGGGGCGGGACAAACATCAACGTTTTCTAATAGGTTGGGGGTGGCGAAAGCGCAGCCCACCGGCCAAGGGACCAATAGCAGCCAGATCACGTGAGAGGAAAAGAGGCCTTCGTAGATTATAGGTGCTAGCAGCAAATGAGAACGTGCTGTTGTAATCACATATCCCAACAAGCAATGCTTAGTCCTTGTTGTCATCTGTCATCTCATTCTGCCCCTCATCCCAGTTCCGGTTCCTTTCACAGGCTCACATTTAGTTCTAGTAAGAGGGTTTCTTCCTCCTGTTCACCTCACTTCCATAAACCTGAAGCTCACCAAAGCCAGTCCAAGCCATTTTGCTGCCTAAGGCAAAGGACAAGATGGTGCCCATCTCCCACTCTACATACAGAAGTTGACTAGACTAGCAGTTGAATCTTACTAAAATGGTGCCAATGGGATAGCATCCTCCCCAACATCTTAGGGCAGCAAACTAATTTAAGGGATGCAGGAAAGACTGTGTGGCACACACATCTCTGACCTCCAATAGAAGGCCCTGCTGCTCCTCAGCATCAGCCACCTGAGGCTGTTGCCTCACTCTGCCTAATGATAGGGTCAGCCCTGAAGGTAACTGCAGATCATCTTTCCCCTTCGTGGTCAAAGAGCCACAATTAAAACAAAAGCAGGTTTAGGTGTCTTCAGTTAATTTAAGGCAGCTTTCTGCTCTTCACAAATTGTCAGTTTCTAATGGGTCTGTACTGACCCCCTGCTGTAGACTGAAGTGTTCATTTTTTTCATTTATTTCCATTCTTTTCTTTTTGGCTCTTAATCTGTGAGGAAGTGTCAAGCTTGAAATTCTACACAAGTGTTTCCAAACCATGAAGACACATTTTAAATCTATGTATTTTTAAACCTTTGGTTACCTTTCTTGAAATTACTTCTGAAACTATAAATGCAAGAACATAAAGCACACACATCTTAAGATATGGCACACTTTGGCTTTTAACCCAGAAAAGCAAAGAAACCGTTCCAGTATTTTATGCTTATTGTGAACAAAATTGTAGGATGAACTAGGACTGTGCATTTTAGGTGGCTAAATATTTTTGAGCTAGTTAGGGGAAATAGTGAGGGCACAACTGAGCTAAAAAGAGGCATAAACACTTGATTTCAGTGGAGTGAGTAAAATAAGCAGCAGATTACAATCTCAACCTAAAAAGAGATTTTTTTTGGGGGGGGGGTCTGCTGTTGTAAAATGTATTTGGCAAAAGTAATAAACAGTAAGACTAAAACTACAGTGCACACCTGAAGATTTTAAAAATAACCTATGCATTTCAAATTAATGTGGCAGTGCACTTAGCTCTTTAGTTTTATCTTTTTATTGTATAAAGATATACAATTTGTATTGACTCTGGTCATTTTCACAAATGGGAATTAGCTTCTGTATGATTTCCAGCATAAAAAAAATGTCCAAAATGAAAAATTAGGCCCTGTACCACAGAAAGTTGATTGTGCTTAAGTACCTTTGAAATCCATTGGTCTTGTTATTTGCAGCTAGCCTCATCGATCTCAACAGGACCTAAGCGCAACCGACTTTGTCTGGATCAAAGCCTAATGTGCAGCGTAAAACTGCTTTATCTGGTATTTCTTAAGTACATGTTTGCTTTTCTCATATATTTAAATCACATTCAACCACTTTATTGTCTAGAAATGTTGGTATCTATTTGACTAAGCGGCAACTTGTCTTCCACTATCTGAATCCATTTCTTCCAGACTAAAGATGTCCTTTTTTGAAGACATAAAGTGAAGTGCGCTGTGCTATCAATTAACAGTGCAACGTGGCACACGCCTGCTCCGAAGTAAGCCTCACTGAGTTCAATGAGGCTTATTTCCAAGTAAGCCAATATATGATTGCAACCTAAATCAGAGGAAGATTTAAAGACAGTGGGTTGTATCCAACAGTGGTGGGCTGGGTGGGGGGAGTTCTGATCACATGGGATTTCCCCTTCCACTCCTTTCTCTGCCTGTCCCCAAAACTGCTCTGGAGGGTTCTTCTGGAGGGGCTGCAGGGGAGAGGAGGGGGGGGTATCTTTTGCAGACCTGGAAATCTGCTGTGCTAGTGGAACGGCAGCATTAGATACGGCTCAGAATGTCTGGATCAGACCAAAAGTTTATCTAGTCTAGCATGCTGCTTCCCAAAGCAACCAATCGGATGCTCACTCCCGGTTGGTCCACCATCAAATTGCATTCCCTGATGCCTCTGAATCTGGCTGTACCCCTATAGCCATCATGACTAATAGCCATTGATAGGTCCATTCTGCGTGGATTTGTCTAATCCCCTTTTAAAGGCATCTAAGCAGTGCCTTAATATATCATGATAGATGGCATTCTGCTCTCGGGGTTGCATATGCAGTGTTGCTGACGCCAGCATTAAGTCAACAGGCTTGTCTAAGCAGAAATGAGAACAGAATTGTACTCAGTTTGCCTCTTCTTTTCTTTTTATACTGTATTGTCTGAAATGTAACACAAAACGAATTGCCAAGGTAGCACTATATATATCTTATTTCAATAAATAAATGAAAAGGGGGGAAGATAGTTGCTTCAATGTTCTTTGTACACACTGTACTCATGTATCTCAAGGAATAGAGTGATTTTTCCAAAGTTAGCCTGGTTTTCTATTTACTGAGTGCTGTTCCTGTTCTAGGAAGGCACCCAGGAAAGGAGTAAATTAACAGCTTGGAATGGAATTTGACTCACGATTTCCTAGGCTCCCTGATAATTCCCTGTGCTGCCCACATTCCAAGTAATGTTAAAGGTATCTGCAAAATAATAATAATAATAATAATAATAATAATAATAATAATGAAAACTTCTTATAGCATCATTTATTTATTGCTTTGGCCACATGGGCCAAGCCTTACTTAAAAGATTGCTTTGTATGCCAAGCTTTTTAATATACTATCTCCTATGCATTCCAACTCAAAAGTAAGACCCACTGAGTTCAATATGACTTTCTCCCAGGGGAGTGTTGTAGGACTGCAAACTAGGCCTTGTTCTAAATTCACTAAAATAAATTCCATCTCTCTTGGAAGGATATAGAGAAATGCTTTGGCATCAGATACCAGTATTTCTTACTTTTTACTGAGATAACATCCACATAGGCCATAGAGTATTAGCACAAGTAAGAACCAAAAGCAGAATAGGAGCAAGGGTTCAATTCTTGAATACCAAGAAAACACCTCAATTAATATATTTCAACCAACTTAGAAAGCAATTAGTTCAAGAAACATCTGCTGGGGAAAACAACATATCCTGTTGTAAATATGTTCATTTACCTTGGTTTTTTTGTCGTTAAAACAAAACAGAGAGTATGGTGACAATTAACTCTTGTAGCTTTTTTGGGGGGGGGCTCAATATTGGAAGAGGTTTCTCAAAGTAGTATGTATATAAGGGTGTTTTCACATGTGACTTTTAAGAAGCTGAGTGTTCCAATTAATCAAATGAAAAAGTGACATTCATATGCTCATATGTTGTTTTGAAACTGTCTCTCTCTAGCTTTTTAAATCCCACTGACAAGTACATCATTCATAAGTAGCATACCAGAAGCACAGGCCACGATTTGCTTTCCTTAAACTGTATCTACTTCAATGGAACTTAAATTATATATAATTGCTGGAACAGGGCTTGGGAAACCTCTGCCGCTCCAGATGTTTTTGGACTCCCCCAGCCAATAGGGCCAGTAACCAGGAATGGTGGTTGTTGGAGTCAAACAACATCTGCAGGGCCACAGGTTCCCCATCCCTGGTCTAAAAATTGTGTTATTCCACTACCGAGCTTTGTAGACCTTCCTGCAGGTAATTTCCACTGGATGCAAACCAACATACTCAGGCATAGAGTGAAGCTGTAAGACAAAATTATCCTTTGACTGGAAGTATACGCAACGTCGGCCGACTCATGTCTTTGCCACTGCCAAATTTCTCACACCCTGCTCCCCTTCCTGTCAAAGAAACATAGGAAATCCCCTGCTCCCTGCTTGCCCTTGCAAGTTATGCTAATAAACTCTATGTATTGGTGGGATTTCCCCACTGGGACATTTCTCCCAGCATGGGGAAAGCAATGTAATAATATGTAGAAGGGTTTGGGTTTGTTTGTTTTAGTTCACCAACAGCAGCAGGATGCTTAAGAATTACTATGGACAACAGTGGGAATATCTCCCTCCAAGGGAGCCTTTAATCAGCACACAGCCCTCTCCCTACCCAATTTTGTAGTGGAGAGACAAAAAAAGTTGTGCCCGCTTTGATCAGAAGCCAAGGGAGTCCTTACATTGGCACCAGGCTACCCACAAAGTTAATGAAGCTACACATGGAAGGGAAAAAAAGATGCAGCCCATTTTAACATCTTGTAAGACACAAGTTAATTCAGGTCACTGAAATATCTTGTAACATGTTTTGGCAAAACTATAAAGAGGAAAGGGAGATTTGGAGCATATTAGCCAAAAGAAATGGTCATTAACAGATAGTTGATAGATAGATAGATATAGAAACAGTATTTTAGGACCTTTTTCAGTTTGATCTCTTTTTGCTTATTAGTGTGCTGATTATGTTATTGACTTTTAAATCCTGGTGGGTATTTAAATATACATAATTTTAGGTCCTCTGGATTCTCTTCCTTGTGAAATGTGTGCTCTGTTCATCATTTGGTTTCCTGAAGTTTACATTAAATTATTGCCCCTTCACACAGTGGGTTTCCCCGCCCTAAACAGAAGAGTCATGTACAAAAACTGTATCTCACATGTGTTTGTTTCACAGCAGGAAGCTGCTCCTCCAGTCATGTGTATTCATAAAGAGTGTTTTCCCCCCAAACATGTACATAATTACATATGTTTTCCCACATACAGAGGTGTTGGGGATAGTAACTGTCTGAGAGAAACTTCATTGCCCTAAGCAGCGAGAGATTTGTGCAAGGAAATTCTTTTCAGTGTGTTGTTCATGGGAATGTGTAGCTGGATAGACAACTCTGTCCATATTATGGTGCTCATCTGAGCCCTATTGAACCATCTGTATGTGTCTTGCTGTAAATGGGGATGCCCAGCCCTACCAGAGCCACCACCAATTGTCATTGTAAGCTGCCTACAATTTGAGCAATAATGGGAATCCCACCTGAAGCAGTTCTTAGGTCAAACTATTCATGACAGAAGCAGAGCTGTGTTTCAGAAGATTGGTTGCACCCAACGTAGGTAAAGTAGCAAGATGGGGGCAGATTCAAACTAGGAAAGATGGCAGCATAGGAAGCTTCCTTATGCCGAGTCCATCTAGATCAGCATTGTCTACACTGATTGGCAGCGGCGTCCAGGTTTTCAGAAAGGGGACATTCCCTGCCGTACCTGGAGATACCAGGGGTTGAGCCTGGAATCTTCTGCATGCCAAGCAGATGAACCCAAGTAAGTCCACCAGTCCAGCCACCCCCACCCCCACCCCACGTAGGCTCCAAGACAATAGAGAATAAGTTGGGAATAAGTGAACAGAGGAGATGAGGGGGGCCCAACATGTAGAGGAATGTTCATCACTCACCCACCCCATCCCTCCTGCTCCTTCTCCCCTTGAAGTTGCCTCTGCCCCTTCATGTCATACTACAGTTCTTCGGGGCTATCTGTTATTTAGAACTCAGATCCACCTCTGTGACATGTAGATCGCTATCCATTTGTTATTTTATTAAGTGTGTGGGTTGCTTTATCTTGCATGAGGCAACCCAACATGACTTACAAACAAACAAACAAACAAATACCCCCCACCATAGATACAGCCCACCACTTCTAAAAGGCCACAGATAGTTAAAGGGCAAAGGCCTGGTTATAGAGAAAAGGCATCCTATGTTGTGTCTGAATGCTGCCTTTGAATGGACATGTGTAGCTGGTGTGTGCTCAGGATCACAGCCTAACAGGACGAAATCCAGACACTGAATTTTCCTGAAGGAATTTGTGTTAATTCCACAAGCAGACCATAATGGGAATATCCCATGTAGAGCATAACATAATTCCTACCTTTGTCTCTCCCTTCTCGTCTGCTTCCCACCCCCCACCTCCGCTTCCCCATTATTTTAGATTGTAAGCTCCTTGGAAGCAGGGGCTGTCTTTCTCTTGCCTAAAGCACCAATAATGCTATGTTAATAGTTAGGATGCATGCATCTCAAGTTGTGATTTACATGTGCCTTCTCACAAGTCCCCTGTGTGGGAATTTCGTGAGAAGCGTTGAAGCCCATATGTGAAAGTTTATTTGCAATTAATGGAACGTATATGTATGTTCAGGGTCCAGCTGTTATGGGACAAGTTGCCACCGTCATTTGAAGCAACAGCCCCGTCCCGGATTCTTGTTTTCGTTTTAGAATCTCTGCATTGTTCCCATGTGGAAGATTTTGTTTCCTTGCTACGAACAACATGCCAGTTTTATTTGTTCACAGAGATTTTTCTTGTAAAACCTTTTGCATAAGTATAAATTATTCCCATGAGACAGACACGGCTATGCAGGTTTGGATTTCTTAAAAAAATGTTTAGTTATGATACTCTTTGATTTCTGGCATTTCACAACTGTTGGTATACAGTAAGCCCACAACTTACGCATGGTTAACACATTCAGCTTTACGCACTGGGGTAAAAAAGTAAAAAATAAAAGGGGGCGGGTGTCCAGGGCGGGGAAAGACTTTTAGTAATCCCACTCATCGTTGACTCCAATGAGTTGTGACTATATGTGATTCTGGCTTTAGGTGCAACCTCCAGAATGTAACCCCTGTGTAAATTGCGGGCTTACTGCATTTGAAATAAGTGTGTGCAATTTTGAAGCAGAAGATATATTCCCTCTTAACACAGTGTATTTCCACTGGAGAATCGGATTGCATCAGAAGGTTTACTCATTTATGTCGCTCGAAGTACACGTGTCCTTCGACATCACCGAACCTCCCAACAAGGAAGGAGAGAATTTTCTGGGCAGTCAGGGACTTGTAATCACGCCAAAAGCATCAAACTGTTCCAAGGGCTGTCTTTGAAGAAGTGCCTTGTGGATTAATTACGTGAGAACCAGTTGGTGTCCATGTTCATTTACCTCAAATGTTTACAAAACTGTTACTAAATAAACTTTTGTACCATAACGCTGTCTCTTATAAATGACATTTCCACACACCCATCCCATTGGTCGCTGCAGCTGCTGTTTCTTCTTCTTCTTCTTCTTCTTCTTCAAGTAGCACAAACAATTTCCTTAGAGCTTTACATCATGGTCACCTCTACAGCATACATTTAAAGCACATTGAATAGCTTCCCTCAGAAAATCTCGGGAGCCATAGTTTATCCTTCACAGGGCCACAACTCCCAGCGCCCTTAAACTACAGCTCCCAGGATTCCACAGGAAGTCATGTGCTGTATGGCTGTGACCAACTACTCCTCTCAGGTCGCATTTGTCTGACATAGAGAGAACACTTACCTCCAACTCTAGGAAGTAACTTACTGTTGTTGCTTCCAGTGCAGAAAGACAATAAAAGGGCCTACTCTGAGGTTACTGTGTGAGAGCTGTTGTAGTATCATTTATTCCCACACCATAAAGCAGAAGTCAGAAGGTGTGAGAGGAACCCACAAAGAATTTCCTTCCCTCGCTTTCCATGATTCAGGCATGGAAAAGAACTAAGCCACAATTGCCTTCCCAATGAACCCCCAGAGTGCAGGAAGAAAAGACATGCTGCACAGGGTCCCCCAGAGTGCAAGACTTATGTCAGAATGTAGGGCGACCACTTACACATAATAAAGAAGGGCAAACAAGCACAGTTTTCCATAGCAGCTGTGTCTCCTAACCTCTACGTATAATTGTACAAGCTGAGCTTGCTGGCATGTGATTGAATCCCACCTGAAAATAGCAATACAGTGGTACCTCGGGTTACATACACTTCAGGTTACATACGCTTCAGGTTACAGACTCTGCTAACCCAGAAATAGTACCTCGGGTTAAGAACTTTGCTTCAGGATGAGAACAGAAATCATGCTCCAGGGGCGCGGCGGCAGCAGGAGGCCCCATTAGTTAAAGTGGTGCTTCAGGTTAAGAACAGTTTCAGGTTAAGAACGGACCTCCAGAACGAATTAAGTTCTTAACCTGAGGTACCACTGTAGTCTGGGAGAGCCTTCACATGCCTGCAAGGTCTCCTTATATTCTCAATAGCTACTGAGCAACTTGGAGTCCTCTGCTCCCTCTCTTCTTCCGATTATTATCTTCAAACCAGACTTCAAATAGAGGACTGCGCTCTGTAAAAAGCAGATGCACAACCACCCTACGAAAGGGCCAGTGAGTTTAGCTAGGCACAAGTCTTTGGAAGCAGACCCTTTTGGAAACCAATGGCTTAAGATGCAGAAGTCGACGAAGACATGATAAGAGGAGGAGACTTTGAAGAGGAGTCACCATATAACTTGAAACAGATCCTGGAAAAGAAGGAATTTATGAGCAGCTCCCAGTCCCTGGTCAGATTTGCAAAAGACCTGGTAGTGGGGAGCTGGGATGCAGCGCTGCTGCTACCTGCTGTCAGGGACTGGACTGAGGCTGGAATGGTGGAGACCGCCCTCCTCCTCCTGCACTTCCAAGAGAAGACAGTATAGATTTACAACAGTGGTTTTCAGAAGGCCACAGAGGGGAGAAGCTGGGAAACATTGGGAGAGGAGCAGGAAGAAGAAGCAGCACCAGGGAAGGGACAGCTGACAGACTCAGTGTCTTTATAAAGCATTCCAGGACCTGGCGGGCATTGAAAGTAGGAGAACAGAAAGCTCAGAGGCAGGAAGCACAGATCAGCCAATGTAGGGATGACGTATAATAGGAGAGATGGAGGGGGTGGAGCTTTACTCGGAGCAACACCATTATCCAAGAGAGATGGCATTTCTATGTCTCTCTCTGTGAATATTGAATAAAAGACCTTGGTAAGAGCTTCTTGTCTTTCGTTTACTGGCAGCCGGCCATGAGGGAGGGGGAGTGGATTCCCTGGAGCCTGATAGGCGGTACACAAAATAAATAAATATCAGGAGTGGGGATTGTGCGGCCCTCCAAATACTATTGGACTCCAACTCCTGTATTCCTGACTGCGTGGTGTTGATGGAAGTTAAGTCCACCAACATTGGCAGGCCACACGTTTCCCCTTTCTTGATGTACATGGGGTCCTCTGAGCCTACACGTTCATAACATGGTTCTTAGTGACACGGCAAAATCCCCATTCCTCTCAGCTGCCATGTGGTGGTCTAGGATAGCTGCATTCTTGCACACACCAGGAAAGGACTGCATACAATGCCACTGCCTGGAAGGAACCCCAATGGCACTTCCAGTGGCATGTGAATGGTAGGGAGCCACTCAGGTCTTGCACCCTGTACAAAAACTACTGCCAAACAATACATAGGGTTCTATCTAACCAAGTTGTCCTGTTAGCAAAAGGATTTCAATCTGCACAATGGGACTTTTTGTCCCTTGCCTCCCTGACCTCAATCTATTATGGGTTTCCTCCTCAACCCTCCAGAGCAGGCATAGGTAAACTTGGCCCTCCAGATGTTTTTGGCCTACAATGCCCATGATCCCCAGCTAGCAGGACCAGTGGTCAGGGATGATGGGAATTGTAGTCCCAAAACATCTGGAGGGCTGAGTTTGCCTATGCCGGCTCCAGAGTATTTGTGGGGGCATGCAGTCCCCTTGTGCAGGCCAAAGACTCTGTGCTAAGACCATGGGCTGCCCCCCCCCCAAATCAAATAAATAAAAATCTTTGACCCACCACAAAAAAGACTCTGCTGGATCTTTCTTGCTCAGCCATGCACCAGTAGAGCAGTCATTCAGTACCTTGCAGAGAGTGAAGACCTGCCTAAGGTTGACAGTGACAGGGGAGCATCTAAATAGGCCATGCTAACTGAGTTGTGCACAGAAAAAGTGCATTGGGGGAAAAGGATGAAATTGAAAAGGAAGTGCTGAAAAGGTTTTCAGCAAATCCAAGAAAACTTGTCTTAGTTTAGATTTTTTAAATAAAATGAAAAAAGCTGTGTTTGTTGTAATTTTACGAAATACACTCATTAACTGCATGAAAGGTACTCCCTGGTGTTAATTTAGCTCCCTAGTTTTCAAATGATTGAAGATTTTGACAGATTTTTCTGAGCACTTGGGGTCAAAAGAAAGTAATTGAAGGCAACTGTTGGGGAGACATTTCATTCCGAATCTGCTAGACAGAGGAGCCAGACAGAGGGTGATGGCAGGTGGGTGTCCTGCCCACGTCAACATAAATCCTAGCTACGCCCATGGCTAAGACACTTGCTTCCTTTCATACAACCAGTATTCAGAAACAATTCATATTTAATTAAGGAAGCTTTTGGTTCATGTCCCTGCAACCAGAGATGAACAGACTTTGTCCTCAACTTTGTCCAGTCCAAAGCTCTGAGCAAGACAGGTTTGCAAAGACAAATCTTTTAAAGGAACAGCAGTGTTGGAAATGTTTTACACTGCAGAACAAAACAAGAACAGGCAGGGAAGAACTACGTTTCAGCTTCAGTACAGCCTGGATTTTCCACTTCACCCACAGCTAAATCCCAGGAAAATGAGTCTTAACTTGCATCCATTAACTTGTGTCGTTTCAATAAACAAAAACCATTCCTTGTGTTGGACAGCATCACATATTAAGAGTCACAAATTACGTGGGACGTGGTTGTTGTTGTTGTTTTAAAAGCTGCACAATTTTATAGATTCAGTTCTTCTTTTTAGAAGTAATGAAATAAACCCATTTTCAAGATGCCCAAGAGAAGTCACCCCAAGCAAAATAAGAAAAAACAGCACACACAGGAACTATGAGTCCATGCTTTGTAGTGTGAAATGTTCAAATAGAATTAAAAGCAGAAATAACGTTTTGCTGCTTTGAGCAAAGACTAAAGGCGAATGTGTTTGAATTGCCAGAGACCTGGAGGGTGTATGTGTTGTGAAAGCAGACTGTATTTTGCACAAACCGCAGACGTCAGCAACCGGAGCTCAACTGGGGAAAGTCATAGCTGCGAAAAGTTGTGGGAAATGACAGGCCAACTCAACTGAAAATATTTGTGTTAGCTAGATATTTTCACAGGCTGGGAGATGTCAGAACCACGGCAGCTTAAAAGAATTATGCTACATTCTTCTCAGTTCATGCAACATTAAATGAACACATTACCCTGAAAAAGGAATTAATATTACGCCGGCCTCCTCCTGGCAGAAGGGAATTATCTTCATTTCTAGGCTCCTGAGAACTTTCTGCCTTCACTTCCTTAGTCTGTGTTTCAAAACTAATGCGTTTGAATTTTATATGCAATTACGAATATAGAAATAACCAAATTAGATGGCTTCAAAAGAGGACTGGAAAAATTTACAGAGGATAAGGCTAGCAATTGCTACCAGCCATGACGTCACAGTCAGAGGCAGTCGGGCTTCAGAATGTCAGTTGTCTGCAAGTTTCCCACAGGCAACTGGTTGGCCACTGAGAGAACAAGATACTGGATTAGATGGACCACTGGCCTGATCCAGAACTGCTCTGCTTGTGTTCTTATGTGTTTGGTCTACACAAACACTAATAATTATCAATTATTGTTTTTATTATGAATGCAGAATGGATTATTCCTCGTTAGAAGTACAGGAAACACATTTTTTTCATTTCCTTCTTCTTCTTTATACAAGCCACTTCACTTTTCCACCTGCACTGACACACAAACACACACTACAGTGGTACCTCAGGTTACATACGCTTCAGGTTGCAGACTCCGCTAACCCAGAAATAGTACCTCGGGTTAAGAACTTTGCTTCAGGATGAGAACAGAAATCGTGCTCTGGCAGTGCAGCAGCAGCAGGAGGCCCCATGAGCTAAAGTGGTGCTTCAGGTTAAGAACAGTTTCAGGTTAAGAATGGACCTCCGGAACGAATTAAGTACTTAACCCGAGGTACCACTGTACTAAGAGAGGTTAAAATTTCCTTGCATCATCTTTTCTTCATAATGTAGCCCTACCACATGTCTTACAGCTGGCACTCATTTTGCCACGGTACAGGCCCCGTTTGGGCCGAAGTACGATGCTTCTTACAGAGTGCAACATTTTGTCCTGTGCAAAAAATAATGAATGCAAAGTCTATGCATACTTTCTCCAGTATGCATAGGGCCAAAATGACACAGGTTAAGTCATTTAACACTAACTGAAACAACTTCAGTGCCAAACAATATTTGGGTGTTTACGGGCACATACATATTCTCTCTCTCTCTCTCTCTCTCTAAATCTGGCCTTCAATGAGAAAACAATAAAAACATTGTTTGATGTGCAGAGTGTACATCGTATCTCAGACAGTTCGTAAAAAGTCAAACATAATTGAAAGCAGTCCAAGAAATGCTACAAATCAAAGGGCTGTATTGGTTCTTTGTGCGCAATGCCGAAGAAGAGGACAGAAGAGGAGACACATTTGCATAAAAAGCGCATATGCTAATTTGTGTGTGCAAATTTAGGGGGGTGGGAAATACTATCACTTAGTACCGCTCACCCTAATGGAGAAGGTGTGCTGTGTGCACATGCAGTCTGCTGTTCAGGCACCAATTGTTGATGGGCAACTTCGAGGCACCTACAGGTCTCCCTTATTTAACAGAACTTGCTCTTTAAACTAGACTTGGACCAGACAGCCCTTCAAAGAGAGGACTCCTTCAAACAGTGGATTGTCCTGTGTAAAGTAGGCCAGCAGAGGTGGGGGACTAAAGTTAAATCAACAAGGTTGCACAGGTGAGGAGCCCTGGACCAGCCCCTACCTTATCTCCCATTGCACCTGTTATGTACTGAAGTTCTCACCCTGGGCCAGCAGGGGGATACTGTAGATAGTTTTCACTCAGGTCCACATATGCAAATAAGGGATTGAAAGTGATGTTCAGTGATTGGATAGTTACAGAAAGTTGTTACAGTTGCGTTGTACTGGAGCTCTATATAAGCAGGCTGGCTGAACCCTTCAGTTCGCTTTTGTCCTGGCCTGTGAATAAACAAGAGCTGTCTGAAGAATCGCTGTGTCGTCTGATATGTTCACTCACAACCTAACAGCACCTTTGCTTCAGATACTAGCCTTAGGTCTGCTACCCCAACTAAGCCAGGCTCAGAGGAAAAGAAACCAATGAAACTGATGGGGGTAAGGACAGAGGTGCAGGTGAGGTTTAGCTCAAGGATGGGGAACCTTAGCTCCAGGGGCTACAAATGGCCCCCCAGCCCTCAGGACTCTCCTCTGGTCACACCTAGCATTGATTATACATCACATCCTCCCTCAGTACCCTTGCCCTGCTAGGAATGTTTATTCGGACTGTGCAAAAGCCTCCTGCTTGCCTGAATGAAAAATAGAGGACGTGTGTGACTTTTGTGCGGTTGAGATTTAGCCTAATGTGCCAAGGTAAGAGTCCCATCCACTGCTCCACCCACTGTCCCCTCTGGCCTTCCCACAAGCACAGGCAACCATTTGGCTGAAATATGTTTCCCACCTTAGTTTAGCTGCTCTCCATCCTCACAGCCTTTTTTCCAATTAAAAACCATATACCCTGCTTCATATGTGAATGGAGGCAGATGGGTCTTTGGTTGCACATCCAACTGGGCCCTAACTCTGCATAGAAGATGAAATATTTTTACAATAAGTTTTCCACGTCTGCTTTCCTATATATAGCATGGTTGTCGTTAACAGGGATGTAATAATTTTTTAAAAAACAATATGTAAGTGGGATTTTGAATAAGGTTGCCAGCTTTTTAGCAACACAGAAATCTGCCTTACACACCATTGTTTCATCTAGCTCATCTAGCTCACTTCCGTCTATACTGCCCAAGACATTTTGGCACCTGAGGGGAACCACAAAATGCTCGTGCCCCTCCCCCAACAAAGAAGCTGTGGGTGAAGATCTACATCAGAAACAAGGGTGGGTGGGAATAATAATAATAATAATAATAATAATAATAATAATAATAATAATAATAATTTATTATTTATACCCCACCCATCTGGCTGAGTTTCCCCAGCTACTCTGGGCAGCTCCCAATCAAGTGTTAAAAACAGTACAGCGTTAAATATTAAAAACTTCCCTGAACAGGGCTGCCTTCAGATATCTTTTAAAGATAGGATAGCTGCTTATTTCCTTCACATCTGAAGGGAGGGTGTTCCACAGGGTGGGCACCACTACCGAGAAGGCCCTCTGCCTGGTTTCCTGTAACTTGGCTTCTCCCAGTGAGGGAACTGCCAGAAGGTCCTTGGGGCTGGACCTCAGTGTCCGGGCAGAATGATGGGGGTGGAGACGCTCCTTCAGGTATACAGGACCGAGGCCGTTTAGGGCTTTAACGGTCAGCACCAACACTTTGAATTGTGCTCGGAAATGTACTTTACACCAGGAGCAAAGGAGGGAGGAAACCAGCAGTGCTTCCTATTTGCCAAGAGGCTGCTATAGAGGCGGTATTGGGGGGGGGCTGCTAAGGAGGTGGAGGATCTGGCTTCCAAGGAGTGCACCAGTTGTTGATGCATTCCTTGGAGGCTAGATCTGCTACTCCTTTGGATTGTGCCACCTGAGACGGTCAGCTCACCTTGCCTCATGGGTGGGCCGGCCGGCCCCGATATACTGACTGGCAACAGCTCTTCAGGGATCTTCAGGCAGTGGGAATTACCAGTCCTACCTGGCTGGACATGATGGGGATTGAACCTGAGCCCTTCTCCATGCAAGGCTAAACTATGGTTCTTCCCCAGCCCTGCTCTTTCCTCCTTAACAGCAGCCTGCAATGCACAACATATAACAGGTTAAGCTTTCCCTTAGGACAAAATGGAGGTAGAAAGCACCTCCCACTTGATTTCTGAATAATAGAAGGGATCCACTGAACCAAAGGTACCACTTCCCTCTCTCTCGGCCAGCTGTTGGAATGAAAGGCTTAGTGTCACCTTCTTCAGCCTCATGTTCTCCAGACATTGCTGGACTACAACTCCTGGCTACCCCTGGAAGGACGTCAGTGATGATGCTTTGAAACAATCCACCTTAACCAGACAGAATAATAGAGCCAGAAAATTGTAGAGTTGGTAGGGACAGAAAATGAAACCCTGTTATTTTAATTTACTTCCTTGGGCATTTTAGCAGCATAATTACTTTGCAGGAATGGGAAAACCTACAAGAGGGAGAATGGAAGCAACTTTCAACATGTATGCTCTTCCTCCTTCTCCGGGTCTTTCAGAGAAGTTTAGTTACTGCTTCATTTTCCGCAGACTATAGCTGGTCATTGTATCCAAATCAGCAAACTAGGATTTGTTCTTATCTTATCCAAACCAGGATACATCTTGACCAAGCCATGATAACTACTGGTTTTCTTCTACCTGTGTGCTGTTTTGTTTCCAGAAAATAAATCAAAAGTTTACAAGAACAAGCAGGCATCAAATAATATTAGTCGTGATTATTTTGTAATTTTATGCATGGTCATGTTTTCTAGGGCATAACCCAGGGGCACCTGCCAGAACCTCCCATTGCCCAAAGAGGTTGGCAATCCCTAACACAACTAGACATTATGGTGAAACAACCTAGTTTTTGCCCTGCTGATTCCCTATAAATTAGGGATAGGATAGGGGATTTAAAGCACACCACCTTCTAGTTTCTGTTCACATACTTCCAGTAGTAGATAGGTAGCCGTGTTGGTCTGCCATAGTCAAAATGCTTCCAGTAGCACCTTAAAGACCAACTAAGTTAGTTCTTGGTATGAGCTTTCGTGTGCATGCACACTTCTTCAGATACACTGAAACAGAAGTTGCCAGATCCTTCTATATAGTGAGAAGGTGGGGAGGGGTGTTACTCAGAAGGGTGGTGGGAATGGGAGATAGGCAGATAGCTGGGAGAGCCTGTTGACGACTCTTAACTACTGTAATAGGTCTTACAGGAGAAGGCAAGGGGTGAGGAGGTGAGAAATGGTTTAGTCATGTATAGTGAGATAAGAATCCAATGTCTTTGTTCAGCCCAGGTTTTTCCATTGTTTTAAGTTTGGTAATGAGTTGTAATTCAGCAGCTTCTCTTTCCAGTCTGTTTCTGAAATTCCTTTGTAGTAAAACAGCTACTTTGAGATCTTGTATAGAATGTCCTGGGAGATTGAAGTGTTCTCCTACTGGTTTCTCTGTTTTGTGATTCTTGATGTCAGATTTATGTCCGTTTATTCTTTGGCGTAAGGTTTGGCCTGTTTGTCCAATATAGAGAGCTGAAGGACACTGTTGGCATTTGATGGCATACACAATGTTAGACGATGAGCAATTAAATAGTCCCGAGATGGTATGTGTGATGTTGTTGGGGCCAGTAATGGTGTTGTCCGGGTGTATGTGGCAGCAAAGTTGGCATCTGGGTTTATTGCAGGCTCTGGTGCCAGTGTCTGTGTTAAGTCTGGTTGTAGTATTATTGTGGGTTAGGAGTTGTTTAAGATTGGGTGGCTGTCTGTAGGCAATGAAAGGTCTTCCTCCCAGAGCTTGAGAAAGAGAACTGTCATTGTCCAGGAGAGGTTGTAGATCTCTGATGATGCGTTGTACTGTTTTTACTTGGGATGACCTGTTCCTTCAGATCAGCGGCACAGCAATGGGCACCCGCATGGCCCCACAGTATGCCAACATCTTCATGGCAGATTTAGAACAACGTTTTCTGAACTCCTACCCACTCAAACCTCTCTTGTACCTGCGATACATTGACAATATTTTTATCATCTGGACACATGGTCAACAGACCCTGGACACCTTTCACCAGAAATTTAATGATTTTCACCCCACAATCAACCTTACAATGAATCAATCTATGCAAGAAATACATTTTTTGGACACTACTATAAAAATACAGGATGGGCGCATAGACACCACCTTATACCGCAAACCAACTGACCGACAAACATATCTACATGCCTCCAGCTACCATCCCAAACATACCAAACAGTCCATTGTATACAGCCAGGCACTACGTTACAGCCGCATCTGTTCCAACTCTACAGACAGAGACTCTCACCTAAGAGATCTACAGCAAACCTTCTCAGAACTAAAATACCCAGCAGATGAAGTTAGACAACAGATCAACAGAGCCAGACTGATACCCAGAGAGAACTTGCTGCAAGACAGACCCAAAAAAGAAAATAACAGAACACCTCTAGTCATCACATACAGCTCCCAAGTTAAAACAGTACAACGCATCATCAGAGATCTACAACCTCTCCTGGACAATGACAGTTCTCTTTCTCAAGCTCTGGGAGGAAGACCTTTCATTGCCTACAGACAGCCACCCAATCTTAAACAACTCCTAACCCACAATAATACTACAACCAGACTTAACACAGACACTGGCACCAGAGCCTGCAATAAACCCAGATGCCAACTTTGCTGCCACATACACCCGGACAACACCATTACTGGCCCCAACAACATCACACATACCATCTCGGGACTATTTAATTGCTCATCGTCTAACATTGTGTATGCCATCAAATGCCAACAGTGTCCTTCAGCTCTCTATATTGGACAAACAGGCCAAACCTTACGCCAAAGAATAAACGGACATAAATCTGACATCAAGAATCACAAAACAGAGAAACCAGTAGGAGAACACTTCAATCTCCCAGGACATTCTATACAAGATCTCAAAGTAGCTGTTTTACTACAAAGGAATTTCAGAAACAGACTGGAAAGAGAAGCTGCTGAATTACAACTCATTACCAAACTTAAAACAATGGAAAAACCTGGGCTGAACAAAGACATTGGATTCTTATCTCACTATACATGACTAAACCATTTCTCACCTCCTCACCCCTTGCCTTCTCCTGTAAGACCTATTACAGTAGTTAAGAGTCGTCAACAGGCTCTCCCAGCTATCTGCCTATCTCCCATTCCCACCTCCCTTCTGAGTAACACCCCTCCCCACCTTCTCACTATATAGAAGGATCTGGCAACTTCTGTTTCAGTGTATCTGAAGAAGTGTGCATGCACACAAAAGCTCATACCAAGAACTAACTTAGTTGGTCTTTAAGGTGCTACTGGAAGGAATTTTTTTATGTTCACATACTGTTTCAGAAAATGTGAATTTTGTAAATTCACTTTTAAATGCTAATTGAATGGCATTTCTTCCTCACCCTGTCAGTTGGCGAGCCATGAAAATGCACGTGGGTGAGCTGGCTCTCAAAAACGAGAGTGGTCAGGATAAAGAAAGCCGTGTCAATGCACAGCAAAAATTGTAGCTCATATATCTTTGCCATCTTAAAAATACACAGCACAAAAGCAACAAAAAAGCTCAACAATTTTGACCTGAACCCCCCAAAAAGGGGGTAGATCACCGCCAGTTTTTAACTCTGTGAGTAGATCACAGTCTCTTGGGAGTTGGCCATCCCTGGTGTAGCACCAGGGTATTGTTTTTTTAAAAAGCAACACTGTATGCAGAAACGTTTCAAACATACAAGTTAAGCAAACCAGCAAGACATTTTAATACTTGAATTCCTGTTTCACAACTCCACAGTTCCTAATCAAACAGCTGCAAAGGGAGTTTTGGTCCAAAGCAACGGACACAAAAAGCAGCCCTAAAAATATGAACCTTCAACTAAAAATATCTGCAGTTATTTCAACTTCATTTTTCCTTGTTGTCTAAACCAGCCACGCTGTACTTGCTTAAACAAAACCGTTTAAAAATGCAGCTGTCATCCATTCTATTCCCTCCCGTAGCGGAGCACAATTGTTGTTTTATAATAAAATGGTGACATTAGTTCATATCATGTGATTAAGGAGGATTCATCAGACATTAGAGCCCATAATCACAGCCTATAGTCCCATTTCACGTTTGCAACTGGCACATCCCATTTGACCCTGCTTACTAAAGCACTTTTATTATACTAGCCCAAAGGACAAGGATTGAACAAAGACAAAAGGATGCAGGGGAGCAAATTGCTGTCACACTCACAGCTGTGTGCTCAGAGTACCATCCCAGCTCCACATGAATAGTGGGGGGAAATGGGAGTCTAGTCAGCACCACTTGATAGGGATCTCCAATCTCCCCTGACCTGTCTAACTCCAGGACCCCCTTTTCTCTCCTCCATCCCCCTGGTGGCTTTTGAATTAACCCAATCCATCTAGCCAGGCAATAAATTGAATTTTCAAAAGCTTAGGACAATCATTGGCCAGGATCCAAAGAGCTGTGCAATTTACCTTTGTGCAATGAAGGAAGCTACATAACAGGGTTCTGCAGCCAGCGTAGTGCTAAGTTCAAGTCGCTTCGTGTTTTGTGGGAGAAAAAAAGTGCAAGCAGGTGACTTTGTACTTTGTTGGACAACTGATTGCACAAGCCTAGAACGGAAAGCTTTTTTAAATTTTATTTTTAAAGCCTGCCTTTCTTCCAAGGAGCTGATGACAAATTGACACAATAAGGTAAAGGGACCCCTGACCATTAGGTCCAGTCATGACCGACTCTGGGGTTGCGGCGCTTATCTCGCTTTATTGGCCGAGGGAGCCGGCGTACAGCTTCTGGGTCATGTGGCCAGCACGACTAAGCAGCTTCTGGCAAACCAGAGCAGCGCACAGAAACACCGTTCACCTTCCCGCCAAAGCGGTACCTATTTATCTCCTTGCACCTTGACATGCTTTCGAACTGCTAGGTGGGCAGGAGCAGGGACCAAGCAACGGGAGCTCACCCCGTCGCGGGGATTCGAACCGCCAACCTTCTGATCAGCAAGTCCTAGGCTCTGTGGTTTAACCCACAGCGCCACCCACGTCCCTATAATACATGTGCCAAAATGGATCGCAAGGGGGTTCAACAGGACTTTTCTAAGCTGGGTGAATGGGAAGTAAAATGGCAAATGCCAGCAAGTTTTAAGTGATGCATATTTTGGCAAAAAGCTCCAATTCCACGGAATGGGTTCTGACCTGGCAATGGCTGGCCAGGTGGAAAGGCCAGGGAGGGACCACCTAAACACTCTCCTGGGCCTCCTTATTGATCCAGAGGGTAGCAGCTGGTGAGGCAGTCCAGGGTCAGGGTGGAGGTCACCTTTGCTTGGCCAGGTGTGGTGTGGGGCCACAGAGCCATCCCAACGCTCCTGCCATGGCACACCACACTAGGCGAGCTCCCTGCACCTCCACTCTCAGTAAGAGCCAGTGACCCAGAATGGGGCAGCTCTGACAACAGCTGCCGTATTTGCTTTAATTAGCCATTAAACCATTTCTTTTTTTATTTGAATATCCTGCTGACTGAACAAATATTTCAACCAAGGAAGAAAACGGACAGGCGTTACAAGGCGTGGCGGCAAACTCCCTCCCCACCAGTCTTAGCTGCTCTGCTGCGGAATCTCTGGGTCACGCAGGAGGGTCTCATGGAGGAAAGAATCCCAAGCCTGAAATTGTCTGCTGGCAGAGACAGAAGCCACAGAGTGGGACGCGTGTATCTACCGTGCTGCTGTCTCTCGCCACTTTGGGCTTGTGGCAGCAGATGCCTATGTGAGATGCAGCAGCATACCGTAGTATAGGCAAGGAAATGGAACACCAGGAGCAACTGGCAGGGAGGGGAGCTGTGAAACTGGCCTCCTGGCAGCAGTGTCCCTGCCTCTTAGCAGGGCAGTGGTGAGGATTGGGTAGTGTTATGTACATGCCAGAGGCGCCAATCCAGCATTAGACCAGCCCAGACCTCACCACTCCCCTGTTCCACCTGCACTGGGTAAGCAGTCGCAACACCACTGCCATAAGTTCAAGGGCAGAGCACCACAACTCCCTGCTGGCCCTCTAGATATTATTGGATTCCCAGTTCCCATCTGCCCCACTTAGCATAGCCAATGGTCAGGGAATGGTGGGGATTTCAGTCCAACAACACGTAGAGGGCCACAGCTTCCCCATCTCTGTTATATGGAGAGCACTTCCATAGCACGGAAACTGGCAGCAATATGGCCTAACTCGTGTAAGCACAGTCACCCAAAGGCTTTTTAAATACCACAGAAAGCAGATACTTTGAGGTATCAAATAGGTGCTAGAGCAGCAGAGAACCTGCTGGGCTCCAGATGTTCTTGTGGCTCCAGCTCCCATCAGCCCCAGCCAGCATGGCCCATGGTCAGGGATGATGGGAGTTGTAGTTCAACATCTGGAGGGCCACACATTTTCCACCTCTGGGCTCTAGAGTGTGTTGGTGTGATAACCAGTTTTAATATAAGGGTAGGATCAAATTGGTTTTAAAATCTTTTGAGGCATTTTATGGAACCGAATATTAATTTCATTGCATCATTAAGTCACCAAGCCTTCTTTCGAGGAGCAAAATAAATTTTATTAAAAAATTAGACAATAAAACTGGAATAAAGAAACACAGGCAAGATTTGATGACAGTGGAGAGAAAAAAGACACCATAATATTATATACATGAGCGGTTATAAGCAGAAATCTGTGTATCAGCAATAGTCCTGATTATCCTGTATAGCACAATCACTTCATCATCAAAGATATTTATTTTGTTCAGCCTTCCTATTTCCGAAACCTAGCAACTCTCAGACTTCTAACTTAACCAATTATTAAGTATAAATTAATGTATATCACATTCCTGATCTCCTGACCATGCTGCTGGTTTAACCTGTTCCCTCCCCGTTCCCTCTCATGAATCCCTACTCCACTGCCTTTATTTTAACCATGGTGAAGCATTATGCCTGCATCATCACCAACCATGGCTAATGCCAACCAGATTTTCCTATGTAACCAGTTTGAACTGGATCTGCAAACCCTGGTTATGAAACTGGTTAGCGTTGATGCAGATCTAACACCATGCCATGCCTAAAGCAAATAAAAGACAGGAGAGGGAGAGGCTGTGGCTATGAGATCAGGAACACCACAACTATACCAGAAGAAAGCTGGACAATGGAGTGCTCTCCCAACCAAGTATTCCCATATCTAAAAACAAAAAAGGGGTGTGTTTAGGCACATGACTTCTAAGACTGACATACTGCTGAATTGCTTTAGGAAGCACACCATGAAATGCGCACAACCTCTATGCTTTTGGTTTATTTAAACACTCAGACCTAAATGTAGGTTCTAGTCTTTAGAGTGCAACAGAAGTTTCAGCCAAGAAAAACCTGCACAACTGAGCCTAGGTATCTTTAAAAACAAAAATACAAAAAGAACATGTAGATGTTGCTGAAAGTCAGTTGTGGAAGCCTTTCTATTGATGTCGCTATGAATAGAGCTGCATCTCTTTCTAGGTATCTATAGGGCATCTCCATACATCTGAATGCAGGTTTTCATAAGGCATCTCTACCACTGTTAATCAGGAACAATGGGGCCCTAAATCAAGCATATGCATGATCAAACCAATGTTTAAAAGCAGTATATACATATGGTTTGTAGCAAACCAGCACAGGGTAATGGGCAACTTAAAACCATGAATACTTTGTTCCATCTGTATTTTAGCTCACACTGCCTCAATTGGAGTTTGACACAAACATCTAGCCAAAGCAGAACCACCCTAGAGAAAAAGTTGCAAAGAGAATTTATCACTTGTTTCTTTACATAAACAAGACCGTAGATGATGCAGACATAACAAACAGTGTTCTGCTTGCTGCTGTCAAGCAATAGTAACTGTACAGCTTATTACTGGCAATATTAATTTCTAGAATGAAAGGTGTCCCTGAGCTTATTGCAAGGTTGTATTTTGAAAAGAAAAGAAAAACCCTCCCATTACAATGGTATTTCAATAGTTTATGAGGTTTGGTCTGAATATACTTTTAAGTCCTAAAGTGTTGCCGGGCTCAGGAGTGATTTGGCTGGCCTAAGATGGACAAGGAGGGGGAACAGGTGGATGACAGTGTGATGAATGGGGCTGGGGTTGGGGGGACATAGACTGGAGGGGAACACTTCCCCCTTCCAGGATGCAGCTGCACTGGCTGGGGAAGCGGGACCCCCACGTCTCCTCTCCGAGGAAGGGGCACAGAAACAGAATCCAAGGGGAGGAGTCAGTCCACTCTTAGGGGAGGTTGCCCAGGACCTGGTAGACACAGTGACCATCTGCATGTTCAGCAGTCTTGCAAGGCATAAGTCTCACAAATAAGAACACCTTGCCAGGCTTTGAAAGCTTGGTGAGTGGGTGTGCCAACCCATTGGGACAATTCTGTTGCTTCCTTGCAGTTCTGAACTCCTTGCCCTGATCTTGGACTCTATAAACCTGGACCACTGCTTCTAGCTTGACTAGCCTATCCTTTCCTGCCAGCTAGCCTGAGCGTAGCAGATGCTGTGACTCATCACCTGTTACTGAGCCTCTATGTCTTCTCTGCTTTAACAAACATCTCTTCCTTGCTCTCATATAAACTTAGAGTTGGAAGGGGCCCAAGGGTGATCTAGTCCAACCACCTGCAATGCAGGAATCTCAGCTAAAGCATCCATGGCAGATGGTCATCCAGCCTCTGCTTAAAAACCTCCAAGGGAGTCCACAGCCTCCCAAGAGAGACTGTTCCACTGTCAAACATCTTACTGCCAGTAAGTTTTTCCAAATGTTTAGTCAGAATCTCCTTTCTTGTAACTTGAAGCCATTGCTTCAAGTTACAAGATGCAGCCTAGATTAGCATCAGCTTTTTTTTTTGCTGCTGCATCACACTGTTGACTCATGTTAAGCTTGTGGTCGACCAAGACCCTTTTCACATGTACTGCTAGTAAGCCAGGTGTCCCCCATCCTATAGCTGTGCATCTGGTTCTTCCTGCCTAAGTACAGAATCTTACATTTGTCCCTATTGAAATTCATTTTGTTAGCTTGTGCCTAGTTCTCCAATCTGTTAAGATCATTCTGAATACTGATTCTGTCTTCTGCGGCATTAGTTACCCCTCCTAGTTTGGTGTCATCTGCAAACGTGATGAGCATCCCCGCAATTCTTTCATCCAAGTCATTTATAAAGACTCACCACCTGTTACTGAGCCTGTATGTCTTCTCTGCTTTGAAAAACATTGGGCAAAAGATTCCTGTATTGAGGGGTTGGACTAGATGACTCTTGCGGTCCCTTCCAACTCTCCAATTCTATGATCCTATGATTTCTTTTAAGCCTTAGGAATAACTTAAGGGTCAACAAGGGCCAACTGAGGAAACAACCAAATAATTAAAGTTTGTCCACTTAAGGCTAATTAACAGTACTGCGTACAGTTATTGTACAAAGTGTACACCTCTTACCTTAAGGTTGTGATTCTGTACTTGGGATACTGTATTTCCAGGCATTCAAAAGTGCAATAAAGAATACCTTCAAGTTACATGAGCCATTGTACCTTGTAGGACAAGTACAGCAGGATAATACTCTTTTCCTTTGCATGGTATTCTTTGCATGGTATGTGCTCCTCTTGCACCAAAGCGAACCTCCGGTAAGCCACACCATTTTGAGAAGGTGGAACCAGTCGTTATTCCAACCCAAAGCAAGGCATTCATTAAAATCTACTTGCATGCAGGTGGAATATCAAGGTCTCTTTATTGAAAAGGTATTTGCAGGAATATCATACAAAGACAAGGAACCAAAGGGCTGCACACAATGTCAGGTGTGCAGTGGGATCCACCCCATCCCATTGCAGCACTTTATGCTGACTGAAAAGCCACCCCTGGATCTTCCAGAGAGGGGTTCAACATTGTGCCACAGGATTCAGCCAGAACTTCCAAATTATCACACCTACCGACCTCTGAAAATTCAGCAGTGCTTTCGGCTCATGCAAGATGCTTGTGTGCAGATCCTTGCCAAAGCCAAACTGCACTGCTGTACAGCGTGCAGAAGAACCTAGAACTGTACAACAGTCACCTGTATAACTTGCACCTGAGCAAGAAAAAATCCAATTGATTAGGTCCATTATTTGTACAGGCTAGGAATAATGGATTTGCAAGTACAAAAAGCAAAGGCTTTCAATCACACTATGCAACAATCTCATCTAGTAAAGTACTACCATCAGCTCAGTGGTGGTGCCCTGTTTACGTAGTTCACACTCCAGACCCTTGTCTGACACCTCCTTTGCTATCCTTCTGGTGCCAACAATATTTTATTTCCCCAGGATTTTGATGGTTGAACAGCAATATTTGTATTGCTGTCGTTTTTTAACCCGCTGTTTAGGCTTTTTAAATTTTGGTACTATCTTCTTGTGTTTGTTTTCTTTTTTATTACGCAATCTACCCTGAGAATATTTACACCGAAGGACGGCAAGGATCGTGGCTAGCCAATGCGGAGTTCTCCAGATGTTGCTGTACTATAGTTCCCATCACACCCAGCCAGCATGGCCAATGGCCAGGGAAGATGGGAAATGTAGTCTAACGAAAGCAAGCATTGGTACTTACTGTGATAAGTCCCTTCTTTGTAGGGAGGAAGAGGCTCCTGCATGGGTTATCCCCGCCTACCTCTCCACTGGCAGGAGGTCAAACTTTCGAGAGCGTAAACCCTGCTCTCTCTCTTTTGGTGCGTCTGGAGCTGCCAGCAAGAGCAACCTGCAAAGGAGCTGGCAGGAAGCTGAACTGGCGAAGAACTGCCCTGTACCCTCTCAGAAATTTGACTTCCTGCCAGTGGACATGGGCAGTGACAACCCACACAGGATCCCCTTCCTCCACTACAGGAGAATCACTGGGTTACCCTGGCAAATTTGTTTTTAAAATAAAATGCAGCCAGGTTAGGAAAGAATGAACAGGAAAGTTGTTGAACTGCGTATATTCCCCAACGGCAAGGTATGTCTAAATGGCCTTTATGTTTTCACCTTGTGCTCTTATGCAACATGTACTGTAATTGTAAGGGCAAATTCAGAGTCGAAGATAAGGAAAGGATACTAAGATCTTTTTAATAAGGGCAACCAAGAGAAAAGAAAAAGTTGTTTCACCAGGATAGATTCACATTACAGTACATCAACATCGACAGCATTCTCTTTCGTCTATTTTTGGTACATAAGATGGAACCTCTCTACATAACCTCGTAAGGCTTCAGTAACTAAGAGTAAAAAACCTA
Source organism: Podarcis vaucheri (assembly GCF_965113315.1). NCBI lineage: Eukaryota > Metazoa > Chordata > Lepidosauria > Squamata > Lacertidae > Podarcis > Podarcis vaucheri. The sequence goes on along the minus strand of NC_138762.1, from coordinate 25,512,761 downwards.
TTAGTTTACAATTTCTTTAAAAAATTCTGAAAGACACAGCAAGTTCTAAACTTTAGTAGTGCTACCCATACACAACTACCTGATTTCAGAACCCAGTAAGAGCCCAAACGTCTTTTTCAAGGAAGCTCTGCAGCAGTGAAGTTGTGCAATATGGATGTTGCTTACTATGACTAAAAAAGAATAAAAGAGAGAAAGAAATACACATGGCACATTCTCATTCATGTTTTGCAATGTAAAAAGTTACAAACATACCTAACCAAATAAATAATAATTAAAAAAAAGATGAATGTGTTTGTTAAGTTTCCTAAAACCACTATGGAGAATAATGGCCACATTCGCTCACAGATTATTTACATGGTAATACCCAGCTGAGGGTACACTGCTACAAAACGTGTTAAACAAAGAGTAAACTTGAAATGTTTTACTTTTTTTCCATAATAAAAGTCTAGCAGCTTGACTAGCTAATGCTGTTGTGTTTTCCTTTTCCCCCACAGAGAGTTTGGAAAGTGTTTAATCTATGTCTTCATCCAGTTCGTAATTGTCTTTATCATAAATATCTTTTACTAAAAGAACCCGTACGAGCATGTTTTCCAAAGTATTGCGATCCACTGAGGTGGAGGTGTACCAGACCGTGCTGTCTGAGGGAACCGGGTAGGCTGGCTGCAAATAGAACACATCCATTCTCTGACTGAGATTGGGCGGGCTGAAAGGTGAGAAGAGGACAAGCTTAAAACAACAACAACAACGCAGCCTATTCACATAGACATCCATTCATATGCTGTCAGGGTACAACTACGGTTTTCCACACACTTCTGTTCCAGCAGAAGAGCACCTAGTTAAATAGTGACTTCATGTAACATGCAAAAGCTAGTACCTTAACACAAGTCACACTATGGAAAAGTCCATAAAATCAGTATTTATCATCCCCAAACCCGCTGAGAAACAAGCAACTGAGGTTTACTACTGCAAACAGCCCAAGGATGATCATATTCAGACTTTTCTACTGTTGTATTGTCCCTTCTTCCTTTAATGATCTGAATCTTATCATGAATGTTTAGATACATGCCTAGTGCTCCCCCTATTGGCTTTTCAGCAGAAGCAAGGCAGACATGGGTACAAATAAAACTATTTTGGTGTAGCCCTCCAACTCAAAATAAGCAGAGGGAAATGACCTGGAAAAAAGAGGGGGTCTTGTGAGACAACCGAAATGGAAACAGTCCAAACATTCATGCAGACAGAGAGGCCACTGCCGTTACAGATCATATTCTTTTTAAAGAAATAAGGAAGAATTATGTTTGCATTATGTTGTATCTTTCTTATGAGAAAGCATAATTATCTCTGTTAAAAGAGAGAACAGAAGCAATAAGAAACAGATTTGCATATACACAGGCTTTACCGCTACTGTTATTTCAATACCTCTTAGATAAGTAGCATTCAAACATTTTCACAGGGCATCTAGAGGGATCCGCTGTGTTTTCAGTTTGTTCAAATACCGGCTCATCATCTTCATGCTTCCTTTTTCCAGTAGTAATTTTATCTTCTAGAACAGAAGAAAGAAAAAAAAGAGACAAAACAATAACAGAATGGATGAATGGAGTGCAAGCCCAAAGGCTACAGTCCTGGAAAGTGGAACCTTTCCATCTAAACCTAACAGCCCTGCCCCACAAATGGCTGTATGATTTGGAAGGTGGAGGTATGTGGAGAGTGAGAAGGTTAGGGTTAAGCATTCCCTCCCCTGCTGCCACCCCACACATTATCCCCCCCCCCAATAAATTGGTAACTCTAACTTTGTCTTGAAGGGGTGAAGCTGCAGACAGAAGGCCAGAGGATGGATCCCAAAGCAGTGTGGGCTGGTGGTACCCCACCCCTGCCACGAGGAATCATAGCTACATCTCCTCAGCTGGTAAGTAGTGACTGCACAGCCCTCAGTTTACAGCAGCTCTTTCTCAATTCTATCCAAAGAATGGGGAAGAGCGACATAAAAGAGAAAACACAATGCAATGAACCTGCCTTGAATAAAATCCATAACATCTGTCCTTTAAGTGTGGCTGTAGTTTCTTTGCCACAGCTTTGTGGGAGTGCCACATGGTTTGGCTTCAAGCACATGGTTTGGCTTCAAGGAGGCACAACTGAGAAAGACACTTGGTGAGAAACTCTGGAGGCACAGTGCTAACCAGTGGAGACAATACAGAGCTGAGTGTGCAATCTGCCCTCTTTCCAGAGGCAGACCTCTCCCCTTTAGCTAGAGGTCAGCCACTGCCTCAGGTCTGTCTGAGAGAGATGGTGCTGTTGCTGTTGATTTCTTACCCACCCTCCACCACAGGGTCCCAGGGCAGGTTGCGGAAATTTAGAAGCCTGTAGAAATTTACAGAGCCAAGTAATTAGCCCAGTGGCCCTTTCGATTGGGCCAAATATGGATGCTTCCACCATATTAACTTCAGAATGTTATGGTACCTTCGTTATCTGTTCCACATAAGGAGGAAACCTGGTATCTCAGACAAGCTTTGCTATCCATGGTTAGAGGATTTTTCTTCCAGTGCCTATAAACGGTGCCAAAGGAAAGTCTTAAGTGCTGCTCCACTGTTTTCAGGCCAAAATACTTGGTGTTGAAGTAGAACAGTGTATTTAGAAGAGCAACTGGAGAGTGGGATCCTAACTGCTTTATCCTCCACAGATAGTCTTCTTCAACCCGAGAAAAAATTGAACCTGGTAAGAGAAAGGCGGGGGGAGGAGATGAGTATTCTGTAAATGAACCTATGGAATTTAACAAAAGAAAAATGTGCTAAACTGAATTATCAGTTATATCTCTCAGAAATATCTGCTACAAATTAAAAATTCACAGTCCCACCTCTTCAGTCTAACCAATCAATTGAAGTTAACATATATCTACGATTGACACTCAGCTTCATGGAACTTAAAACACGGAGTTTTAATTGCACTGAACTTGCTTAAGGAGCATGAATTCAGAAAGAAAAGAGGATAATGACCAAGACAAGAACAGTTACCGTCTGGAAGTATGCTTGGTTGCCAGCATCTGAGTATTTTATTTATTTCCTGCTCAAATGTTTGATAGTCTGGATCCAAGAAGATATTATCCTTTCTATTGCTTCCGTTCAAATACTACAGGAAAAGAGGAAAAACAAAATATTTAGTAGACCAAGACAAAAAACCAGAAGCAAAAACTATTCCTTTTATATACATATGAAAGCAGGCCATTTATTCATTTTAAGTTTTACAAACCACTCTCCCTCCAAAAATGAATTCCAGGGTAGCACACAAAGTAATTTAAAATTACAGAAAATGATATGGTTAAAAGTGTTTGAAGATTTTTATATATTTTAAGCTGCTGTATTTTATGCTTCTTGCTTATGATAGCATCTCAGTTTAACACATTTGTCTCAGTTTAGTAATTAACAGGCTTGTCAAATATTGGGTTGGATTAAAAGCTTCCATTCCCTTCCATTCACAGAGGTTCTTCCAGGAATGCAAAGGCCTTTGAACTAAGAGAGGAGATAATTAACCTCTGGACTTCTGTTACTGGGTGCTAGGAGCATGCTTTCTGTGACTAGAATTGCACTCATGGAAGCTTTGGATACAACAACCAATTTATTCTACAGACCAAGACACCTAGTAGCATTAGTTACAAAAAACATATTTAATTGTGGGGGGCGTGGAGAGAGACCCAGAAGGGGAAGGGAACGGTTTTGGGTTGAAAGAAAGCAAAAAGTATTTGTTTTCCACTTCAGCCAGTTCCACTTTGGCCACGTTTACTTTTAGAAAGTATTTCAACAGGTAATTCCTTATTTTGCCACTGCCAGTCTTTCATTCAAGTTTATCATGATATCTCTCCCATACAGATTACACTGTTGTTAAAATGACTCACTTCCTGAATCCCAAGACACAAATAATAGATGCTGTCAGGTGCATAGTTTTCCCCATTTGGTCTTCGGATCTCATTAACAAAGTGTGCCAACCCAAAGTTCAGCTCAGAAGACGTATGTGACACGATATCTTCTTTCAATTTCACTGTTTTAGCTGTAGCGCAAAATATTGAGAATCATGTAATGCAAACTCCATGTCATAAAACAAAGCATCTAGCAGAATACAGGAAACAGATAAAATGCATACAAAAGCAAATGGAAACACTATCGAAGAAGCCCATCTCAGACGAGAGAATTTTTTCACTAAAACTGGAAATTTCCATTAACACTTTTATAACGCTTAACTATTTGCTACTCGTAATTATTATTTGTAATATCTTGCTATGACCCTGTTTCACAGATCAGGCACTCAAGCTGAGAGCAACTTGCCCAAAGCCACCCCAACAAAACATGGTAAAGCAGAATTCGAACCCCGATCTAATCTCAACCCACTGTCTAAACTCAACCCACTGCCTGCCTGCCAGACCTGAGACTTATAGCTAAGTAGGAAATACTTACTTGAATTCAGCTCATCTAATACTGGCAGATCTTCATCTAGATTCCTAGTTTTTACCCAGTGTTTCCACGCATTTACACCATACGCATACTTGAAGGGGAAACTGCACTCTGAATTCTCAGAGCTATCATCCTGAGAGTGGTACTCTGACACTGCTTTTCTCTTCGCTCCCTGCCATTAAAACAGATCTGTAAACATTACTGCTTATAAACATTGAATTTACACCACTTCTGCACTCTACTACGGGCAAATGAAAGCCAAGAAAGTCATAAATACCAGTCATCAAAGTCTTTTTTTAAAAAAACAACAACAAAAACACCCAAGTAATACTTGCACTTTACTGAGCTCAAATCAGCATAATGGTTCCCTATACTATAATCCCTTTCAATAACTGTTCTGCACTAAGATCCAAAGTTGGTTTTAATTATGCAATAAATAATGATGATGATGATGATGATGATGCAATTATTGTTTAATTAGAGCCACCAGTGTAAAGGCACTTTACAGCATTGTTTCCAGAGGCAACAAGCTTGAGAAAGGTACAGTGGTGCCTCGCAAGACGAAAAGAATCCGTTCCGTGATTCTCTTCGTCTAGCGGTTTTTTTGTCTTGCGAAGCAAGCCCATTGACGGACTAGAGGATTAGCGCTATTAGCGGCTTTTAGCGGCTTATCAGCTTATCGGATCAGCTGATAAGCGGCTTAGCGGCTTAGAAAAAGGGGGGAAAGGAAAAAACCCCCGCAGGAACTCACAAGACATTTTCGTCTTGCGAAGCAAGCCCATAGGAGATTCGTTTTGCAAAGCACGTCCAAAACGGAAAACTCTTTCGTCTAGCGAGTTTTCTGTCTTGCGAGGCATTCGTCTTGCGGGCCACCACTGTAAACTACATTCTGGCGTTGGGAATAATTTTATTCAACATTATGTCTAAAAGGCAGTCTTAAAATTTTAGATTGTTAAATAATTGTTACCAGCCCTTTAGAAAGGTAGGTAAGACATGTGTGACTCTGAGAAATCCAAACATTTGAGTTACCTTAAGAATTACTCTCAGGGGTGTTGTTGCTGGAGGAGGAAAATCTAAATGGAGATCTTCCCTGATTTAATTTGACGCATGGTCCATTTAGAAAGGCATTATCTTAAGGAAGCTCCATTGTATCAAAGGAAGTGGCATAAAAAGACTATCGTGCTGTTTACACAGCTCCCTTTCCTTTCAGTAGGTTTAGTTCAAGAGACCTTCTCAGTGCCCCCCCCAAAAAAAACTTTAATAGCACACGACTGTCACCTAATGAAATGCTTCACCTTCATTCATGGTAGGGCTATTTCAGGCTCCCATTATACAAAAGGTCACAGCCATATCTTCCATTTCCCATGCAACGCATATTAGTTTGGAATACATTTCAGTCACAAAAACTATATGCGTACCTTCTTCTTAGTTCGAGGTCTTGGCTGTTCCTCGTATTCCTCTCCAAAGACAGGTGGCAGCAAAAATTCACTTTCTGTGTCTAGTTCCTCTGTTGCTGTACATATATTGGAAGGGTATTAATGCAGTTAAATGTCATGTAACCTAAAACTGTTGTATCGGGTGCATATAACTGACAGAAGCCTTAATTATTGTACAATGTGTTTTACACATTATTCATCAGTGTTGGTCCCTATTCTAGAAAAACCTGCAGAAGACAGTATTCTGAGAAGCACTGGTGTCGTAACATTTATTGCATCCTAAAAAGTGGTTGCTTCAGTAGTGCTTGAGTAAGACAACAATTTATCACTTCATTTCTACTCCCTTTGTTTTTTGGTATGAGAGAGAGAGAGAGAGAGCCGTGCAGTTGGGGTGCAGGAAATGGGATCTAGCATTGGTTTGTTAGTATGAGACCTTCCTAGCTGAGGGCATGTGAGTTGACAGGGATATCTAGTCCATCCTCGTGTAGATATAAAATTCTGGAACTAAGTTTGATTGCCAATAGGTTCAAGACAAACAAAATGTATCTTCCTGCAGTGCAGTGCAGTGCAGAACTCATGTGGTGACTGTTACCACAGAATATGGCTTTTATATCAATTAGAGCAGGGGTGGTCAACTCCCAAGAGACTGCGATCTACTTACAGAATTACCAAAACCTCCCGGGATCTACCAGTAGATCGTGATCAACCTGTTGGACATCCCTGAATTAGAGGATAGCAATGGCTTATAGCCAGAACAGTAAGAAAAGAGTAACAGTTGCACCCATTTTCAAGGGAAGGGTGTCTCTGAATTCCAGATTAAGGGACAAAAACAGGTGGCGCCTTTCATCATGTCTTGCTTGAGAACTTCCAAAGGACACTAGATGACCAGAATGTCCAAGAATGCTGAACCAGATACATAACGGCCTGATCTAGGCATTCACGTGCACTCATGCTCTCTTTTAAAAGGATAAAATTACCAACATATTTGTAGATTGCTCTAAGCCATTGTAAAGGCTTTGAGTCAGAAACTGTTAACACATTAATAAAACCAAGACATCTATGCGGGGAGGAAGGGATGAAAACAAGTGTTAAAGAAGTTGGCCCCATGTTGGCATCAATACTATCCATTTTAAAACTGAGTGTACAAACCTCTAGGAAAATCAACCTCAATGTCAAGGTCTGGCTCATATGGAATATCAGGCAAGCTTTTCTGGGTTTCTGTTTTACAGTCGGGCAATTCTGTCTCAGTTATTACACCTGTCTCAGTTATTACACCTGCAATTAAAGAAAGGCAATGTAAGCTAATGTGTGAACATGAACAATGGGTCTACTTTGAGCAAAATGTAGCTGAATACCACCCAGTATATTGGTTTTATTTTATTTAACAGGATTTATTATCCAAAAACAATATAAATGATTCATTGAAAATACCAATCAAACTAAACTTTAAACCCTGTCCTAGGGCCTAAGACTAGATACTTAGCTCCAGAATATAGCATCTATCAGGAAAAAGCATTGTGTCTGGGAAAAGGAACACACTCTTTGCTCACACAGTCCGCTGAGGAAAGAGAGGGAGGGTGTCATCTCAAGAAAGTCCTGTATATATATCAAGAGGGTGAAGAAGAAAGCAGCAGGGCCAGTGCAAGTCAGCTGTCACTCAAATCCTAGTGCGTACGCACTCTCCTGCAGTCAATAGTAGTCAGGAGGGCAGAGCAGGGCAGGGCCACTTTGCTGACATCCTGTCACCACTGCTGCTATAGCTTACTTAGAGGGGCAAGCAGTGAGGTTGACACAGTGCAAATGCACCGGCAGGAGCACTGGATTAGTTCTGCTGGTGCACTGACACTGCACTGAGCTTGCTACCACCTCCACGCTTCCTCTCTCGGTAAGCCACAGCAATGGTGGTGAGGGGACGTCAGATAAGCACTCCAAATCCTGCCTCTAGTGCAATGCATCCTCTTTTCCAGAAGGGGACCCATCCCTCTTGAAATAGTTCCATGTCACCAAGGGAGGGAGACCACCCAAAGTCTAGGTATAGTTGCGCTATGGATGTCCACCTTCCACGGCCCTTTGCATAATACCATTTTATTCCCATCCAGATCACCACAATTGATATAGCCAGCCATATCGGCCACAAACCCCAAATGGAGAGGAGGGCAGGGAACAGAACTGTCTACACCATCCTGGCTTCCTTTTTTTTTTTTTAACCCCTCTGAACTTGCAGTGGGAGTGGGTTCACCACATAAGCACTGAGGACAGATTCAAATTTGCCAAACCAATAATAAAAACCCCCTGTTACCAATACATACTTTTGAGCTCTTGAGGTTCCACTTTCTCCTCTTTTTCAGGCATCTCTTCTGCTACAGCCAGTGACTCCTCCTCAGCCTTCACAGGACTGGAATTTGTTTTGTTATTTAGTTCTTCTATTGCTTCAAGTATCTTCTCGCTGCTCTCCAGTGTGGTGGGCAGAAAAACCGGAACTGGTACCTAGTATAGGAAAGATTAAATCATTAATGTCGCTAGTGACGAAAGTACGGCTAATGCCAAGAAAGCAGAACTGGAGTAAGTCCTCACAGCCATTTTTCCGAAGGAGAAACAACCAGTGGCATATAAATGTAGGGACAAACAGAAAAGGAGAAATTAACTCACTTAGTGCATATGTACCCAGGGGACTATAAGCAGAAGGCCACAAAAACAGGCTGAATAAAATATGTAAAGGCACAGCATTAAAAATAAAAAAGCCCCAAGGTGTAATTCTGTCTCCCACTTCACTTACAGTGGGTGGGCTCTTTAATCATGCATACTTCCATGAGCACAAGGGGGTGGGGGAGGATGTGATTTTGTAAATTTCCCCTTTCTTCTGCAGCCTCCCATGCTATTCCAGCCAAAAGCTCTGCAGAAGATGCGGGGGGCGGGGGGGGGGCACAGTGCAAATGCACCGGTGGTAACACTGGATTAGCTAACATTGCTGGTGCAATGTTACCTCCCCACTCACAGAGGTCTCCACTGGACACAACTGGATACAGCCCTACGTTCTCCGGAATCTCAACCACTCCTATAAAAATAGGTTATTTCTGGTATTCCCATTTAGAGGGATAACACAAGAATACATTTCAGTATATCAATGTTAGGGTGGTGGAAAAGATATGAATGCTCTGCATTAATTGGTTAATTCCATAAACAGGTTAGGTAAAGGTAAAGGGACCCCTGACCATTAGGTCCAGTCGTGGCTGACTCTGGGGTTGCGGTGCTCATCTCGCTTTATTGGCCGAGGGAGCCGGCGTACAGCTTCCGAGTCATGTGGCCAACATGACTAAGCCACTTCTGGCGAACCAGAGAAGCACACGGAAACACCATTTACCTTCCCGCCGGAGTGGTACCTATTTATCTACTTGCACTTTGATGTGCTTAGGGCTTCCTTATTACTTTCCTACCCTTGTATGCCTCACTTATCTCCATGTCTAACCAGGCTGCTGGTTTATGGGCATGCAATAAGAGGGGCACAGCTTTCTGTAGAAAGGCGTGGTACAATTTATTGAAATGATAAATGCATTTTGGCAAGAGAACAGATGCCTGGGGAGATAAGCATATTTAAGAGAGTGATCTGTTGAAGCCTAGCATCTCTTAAGAGGCACAATCAACTCTTTTTAAGAGATGATTTCCAGTAAGAAAATTTAGGATTACTAAACTATATTCAAGGCATGCAAAATACTACAAATTTTAGAACAAGGCTGAAATCTGGCTTACTGGAACAGGAACCGTTGTAGGAACTGGAACATTTTGACTACACATGTGCATAGGAACAGGTACATACACAGGAACTGGAACAGGTACAGGGATGTATTCTTTTTCCCAGCCATCATCTGAAACAAAAGACAATACGCTGTTATAGACTACCACAAGAAGGGTAGAATACAATTATGAGATTATAATTGTATTCCTCACAAACAATGTTGCAAAAGAAGGCGATTGGACAGCCGGTGCTTTGACTCAACAGTTTACCTGTCTGACAAGATTTCGTTTGCATGTGAGGTTTACAGTATGTTGCTTTAGTCATTGTCAGAGGTTTGCAAAGAACTGCTTTGTTCTTCATTTCTTTATTTGGTGTTGGGGAAGGAGGTGGTGCCGATCCCTGTGAATAAGGACATCAGTCAATATTAGCACCCCCAAAACAAAAGAAAGACCCCTAACAAGGGCAGGGCAATAGCCCACTCAGCTGACACTGAAGTTTCTTTAATACAGGATAAAGCTATAAATGGCTGCTTCTGAGAGCTCAAAATGGATTTTCTATAGTGATGTAAGAGACGTAACAAGTTTAGTGGGAGGTACCACAAAGTCCACGCCCTGAAGGTTCTTTCCTTTTAGAATAAAGCCTGCATTCTAGTGGACGTGGAGGAGATTATTCAGGGTTCTAGACAACTGGCAACAAGTAGGGAGGACACCCTAAACTCTTTTACATCAGTAACTCTCTAAAATCAATCTGTGGTATCCAGCACAGGGCCTGAGGAGTTCCACTCATGCAGTGAGACTACTCTTTCCTCCCTTCTTCCCAAGCACCCCCCAAAACTGCTCAAAGGTCCTCTCCTCCAATCTTCTGGAGCAGATTTTGAGGGTGCCTGAGGGGCTTCAGGGGAGAGGAAAGGGAAGTTCCGTTCTGCAAGCAGAACAACATTGTTGGATTCAACCAAGAACACATTAAATTGCTGCTGAGTTTGCAGGATCATCACAAGTTTCCTATATAATCATTAACCCACAGCAGCTTGGCCCACCCAAGACACTTCTCAGAAGTGTCATGCCATAGAAGTTGTGCTACAGAAAACAGACCTCTATTCTCTGAACTGGCAGATAGCCAATATAAGCCTATCAGGAGTTTTATTGTGAGCCAAAATACCAAAACAAATCCCCACCTATATTTTGTGGAATACAAGTACAATGAACCCAGCTATACAAGCTGCAATTTACTTACTGTGGTTTTTGTTCGGGGGGTTTGACAGCCCTGATCTATGAATGAGAAAAGAGAAAATTAATATAGTGCCATTTTTCTAATGCAGTTGTTATAAAAGGTAATACCAATGTTTTCAACCTCGTTGCACTACTACAGTAATAATGTATACCAGCCATGATGAACATTGTTCTGCCTTTGTGGTTGGAGGCAATGTGTGTCTGAATGCCAGCTGCTGGACTCACAAGCAGGAAAGAGCTGCTGCACTGAGGCTTCCCATGGTAAGCCACAATAAGAACAGGATTCTGGACAAGATGGCCCACTGGACTGATTCAGCAGGCCTTTCTTATGCCCTTAACATTGTTCAGCTAATTAACCGATTATCAAGTAGCAGGGGATCCTCCTAAGAATGGGGAAACTGTGAGTCTGCTTTCATTTTTTTGGAAAGACTGTCCATTTTTGTCCACTGATCATGCAGGCTGACATGCTGAGCTCTAGGGTGATCCCTGCTCATCTGTGTGCACTAAGTTATTGTATAGACGGCTCCAGTGCTTTATCTTAAAAGAGCTCTTTTGGAAGCTCATATTGCTAGACTTTCCTGAAAGTACATCATCTCTTTTTTATTCTGTGTTGTTAGTTACGGGAAGTCTCATACCATACTGTAAGTTTTCTGGTCCTTTCTGTGTTGCCATATCAGGTTCATTTTGTTGACAGTAGAAACGTAGAAGACAGTGCTGATCGCAGAAATGCTTCATCTCTCCTCTCCACTGGACTTTCTCCCTAAGAGTTCCTTGAGTTTTGCAACAGTCACACCTTGCGGCCTTAAAAACAATTTCAGTGTTGTTAACTAGAGAAAAAATTACTACCATACATGTGATATAAATACTATTCTAAAAGGTGTTTAGACTGGGCAGCTGAAAAGGGAAAATAAGTAACAGTAATACCTTTGAAATATTTTTAAGCAGCACAGTTCTACTGTGAAATTCCTTCCCAGGGAGGCTTACCTGGAGCCTTCATTACATATCTTTAGGAACCAGGCAAAAACATTCCTCTTCTCCCAGGCTATAGGCTAATTAAACAATTGATGGCTTTTTAAACTGTGTGTGTGTGTGGAGGGGGGGAAGCTATTGTTATTAAGGCGTGTATTTTTGTGTTTTTATATTGTAAATGACCCTGTGATCTTTGGATGAAGGGTGATATAGAAATAATTATTATTATTATTATTATTATTGTTATTATTATTATACTACAATAAAAAGGACAAGGCATAAGCAAAGTGGCTGGGAACATTTCTCCAGGAGCCTGCATGTTGGCATATCTTTAGGAAGCCGTAGTTTGGCTTTCTGTATCATGCAAACCAAGTTATAGCATGTTATATGGCTGCACTTCTTTATTTATATGCAGCATTTGGATCAACAATATTTTGGATAGTTTATCTCTCAATCTTCATTTCTTTTCAAGCTTTTGAATACTTATGGAATACTGCATTACCTTATAGTACCAGTCTTGAAATTTTCTACAACACTCTTCACTGCAGAAATCTCTTACTACTCCATCAAGTTCCTTAGTTGCTCCTTTTTTACAGAGCTGAGAGCAATAATTGCAAGTGACGCATCGTAATCCTAACCGCCTTGCAAAATCTTGTTTGTACAGCAGCTTGCAACCTGGAAAAAGAAAAATGACACAGACGGTTGATGAAACCTATATGATATGGGCCTCTGCCATGGGTGTCCATGTGCACTGTATTTAAACCTATCTTTAGTTGTTGCTTGGATTATTTTTAAATCTATTTTTCATTATTCTCTTTTTTATGATTCTGTATAGTTTGAGATGTGAAAGGGTATTGAAAAATGAATAATAATACAAGATAAAATATATTGATCAAATACTAATAAACACTGAAAAGCTTTTGCTCAATAAGACTTTTTTTACATTAAACGTATCTAAACATATCTATATAAGATTCTCTTCCAGCAGAATACTTCCTTATGAAACAAAATTTAGCCATGCCCCTGGCTGAAGTGGATTTGTACAAACAGGGGTTTTATCACAGGGGGAAAAAATTGCCTGGCTCATTATCTCATATTCTAGATGTCCATCTACTTTCAACTGAGGTTGAAGTATATAACTTTTTATTTTATTTTTCTGCGGTTCACTGCTCCATCTAGTGGAGATGTCGTGAACAAATCCACACATTAGAATTGCGTCCCTGGTTTTATTTTGCATAGGTTATAGGTTTAAATAAAGGTGCTTCCTAGCAATATATGACAATCCAATAGCATAGAGATTCAAGGGCTTTAGATTGTTTTATATACCATCTCAGCAAAATTCCCAAATAGTGGTTGGTCTGAATGGTCCGAAAAGGAGAATACACTGAAACCTCAAAATCCACTTACTTTTTAAAGGCCACCTTGATCTTGCTGTCGCCCGCCCCCCCCCCCAAAAAAAAACACACAGAGAAAGACCAGCTTTTTTGCACTGTGTGGCAAAAGATGCACAAACCCCCAGGGCCATCCCAAGATATTTGCTGCCTGAGGCTAAAGTTAGAATGGTGCTCCTACCATACCATGTACAGAAGCTGACTGAACTAGCAATTAATCCTATTGAGGTGAAGGACAGTTCATGTAGCATAAACAGTTCTGTCCTCCAACAGCAGGCTACAACCAAGAGACCAGAAGGAATATCCTGCCACTGTCCCCCATTGGCCATCTCACTCTGCCTAATGGCAAGCCCTGTCTTGTCCTCTGTTCTTTTCCCAATTTCCCAGATAATGCTAGCAGGTGGGGAACGAATGTGGAAAAACATAGGCTCAGGTTTCCTGTATCAGAAGCTGTTTCTACAGTAGAGAGAGAGAGTGTGTGTGTGTGGACATGCAGTGGACAAGAGTTAAGGCATTTTTGTAGCATGTGATGCAATTTGCTGGTCTATATTAGATTTTGCAATGTACCAAACGTGCAAAATCTAAACAAACAAAAAAAATATTCAATTGATTCAAGCAGTAGTACACTGGGAGTGGAATCTAACACTGCACAAATGGACTCATGCTCACACAAGGAGCCCCCCCCTTCTCTTGTCCTCCTTGCAACGCCCCCAAATCTGTCCCTAAGCACCCTCCACAGCGTTATTTTGAGGGCAAACAAAAGGCTATAGGGGGAAGGACAAGAAGGCGAAACCTTGGAAATCCATTTGGCTTCCATGCGGACAGCATTGGATATTGGATGTTGATATTACTCAGCCATTAGTCTGTCTATCAGATGACAAAAACTACCTCAGATCAAATAAATGACAGGCTATGGCCTACTGGCTCCTTCAGTTAGGCCCCAGACACATCCAAAACTGGTTCACGTGTTTTTGTAATGTTGAAATACTTAAATACTACGTTTACAAATGACAATATTGGTAGCAATATGCACCAGAGAGACACAACACACCTTCACTACAGAATGGTCTCTTGATACCAGAAAATTTCACCGTTTCATGCAGAGTCTTCTCCTCTTGACAGTATTCACAGTATGTTACTATACAATGTAGTTTCTTATAATCATCAGAACAAATTTTACTGCAGAACTGATACACTTTGTTCTAATGGAAAAAATACCACAGAAGATAAATGGGTAAGTTAGAAGACTTCAAACAAAAAAAGCAAAAAGTTACATTAGCTTAAGACATTTTATCCAAAAAAAATAAATCCTTATTCACAAGAAACTCTACCCTTCAGGAAAAAGGCTATGTGTTTGTTTTTTAAAGCAAAGGAGAATCCGCTTGACTATTAGTTCTTTAAAATGTCAAATCATCCAACAATATCAACAATATGACATATTAAGGCTTTTATATTTTGACTAATAAAAGTAAGAACTGTGGTTTTTTTAACCAAGGATTGGGCAATGTTGCTTGCTGGGCACAGTTGCCAGATCAGCAAAAGCCATTCTATAGGAATACAGAAGGCAGAGCTGTTTCTATGTATTTTCAAATTAATGTTCTGCAGCTAACTTGCAAAGCATACTTTGCACACCCACAAGTTACAGCAGCAGTAAGCGCTCCGGCTGGTTGGAAGAACTAGGGTGTCTTTGTCCATTCCACCCCATTTCCCAGGAGCAGGATAAATAGTTCTCCACACTCCTCTCAGAATACCACAAAGTATTTTACGTACAGCCATGCATGCACAAACAACATTTTCATGGGAGGAAAACCAAAGGCTGCAATGTGAGCAGGGCATTGTTTCCTACATTGGGTTTTTCTCCCATATATCTAATAATTTAGAATACATGGGTGATTTACAACTTGTAAGAAACAGACACAGTCATACCTCAGGATAAATACACTTCAAGGTAAGTATTTTAGGGTTGCACTCTGCGGCGACCCGGAAGTAATGGAGCACGTTACTTCTGGGTTTCGCCGCTCGCGCATGCACAGATGGTCAAAATGATGTCACGCACATGTGTGGAAGCGGCGAAACGTGACCTGCACAGACGCATCTTACGTTCTATTCAGGATGCGAACGGGGCTCCGGAACGGATCCTGTTCGCATCCCGAGGTACCACTGTACTAGAAAACAAGACACCGTGTTTAATCATACTGGTGCCTGAGAGAAAGAACTGGCAGTAACTGGAACTGAACCATAGATGTCTGGAATGTGTTGGTGATCAAGAATGTATTTCCTTTTCTTCTGTCCTAACAGTTTCCCCATGAACAACTCACACATAATTTAACAATAAAATAAAATTGGGGTGGAAGGTCTGGAGCTGAAATGTCTGCAATGCTAGGTCTGCCTTCTTAGGGAGGGTTTTTCATAGCTGAGGCACCGCTATAGAAAATGCCCTTTCCTTGGTAGATATCATAGTGTATCTCTACTAATGAGTGAATTTTGAATAAGGTCTAGAAGACCTTAAAGCATGAATAGGCTGGTAACATTCAACTAGCATTAAAGAAATATTAAACAGCGACTTGGTTGGGCTATAAAGATTTTAAATACATCAATAAAATATCAACATTTAATGTTCAATACAAGAGCTACATATCCCATTTTGATATAATTTACTTACTTCCCATTCCAGTACTTCAGGCTTTGAGCAGAAAGTATTTTTGCAATAATTGCATTTCAACTGAATATCACTCGGAGCCACAAACTGGCCATTGGTTGAAGACTGTACACTAAGAGTCTGAAAAATATTTTTAAAATATACAGATCAAATTCCTCCACTGTTAAGACACAGTAAAAAAAGTGAGAATCATAGCATTGTAGAGCTGGAAGTGCATTACTGCATTTGTTAAAAAGAATTAGTGAGAATATGTGCCATTATGAAGAGGGTTTTCCTTGAAACGGCTTCTGCTAAATTTCACATCCTCTATATAGGATCATTCACAAAGTTTCTGAGGCTCACTTTTACTGTTTATACAGTCATCAATGGACATGACAACTCAGAGCTACATAGAGAAGCAGGTGTCAAAAGAGCCTCCAAAACAACAACAGCAAAAAGGGGCAAGAGGGATGGAGGAAACAATGATAAATATGAACACTGGGTGCTCTTTGGCTTCAGTCCAGCTGGGGAAGGTTAAACCAAAGGCTTTGCAAAGAAGGGAGAAAAAGGTGTAAGGGGAAGCACAGGTGAATGAGTGAAGCTGTGCAAGAGAGAACTTTAGGCAGCAGGTGGTGATAGACGAACAACATTCTCTAGTAGAAATATATCAGGAGATAACAGTAGACAGATGAGGAGGGGCAGGCCCATGGGAAAAGGTGGAGAAAGAGTGTGTGACGTCTCATGATCTAACTCCCTCTCATTATGTCACTGCATTCTCAACCGCTCACTGTGCTCAGCCTACAGAACCCGTTTGGCTGCACTGCCACATGAACACCGACACACACACACACACACACACACACACACACAGGCATTAAATCATAATCATTACTGTCAAGGCAGAGGTCTTTATGACAAGATTCCAATGAAATACTAGTCAGGTCTATGCACTTAATTATTACAATTATTTACATCCTGTCTTTTAGGACACAAACCCTTCCAAGCAAATTTACAAGAAACAAAAAAAGATTACTAAAAGCCACATTAACAATATTAAAATATAACACTTCCTGGAGACCCTTCACACGGGGCACTTGGTGGCAGAAGGCCCTCTGGGTTGGGGGCAACTGGAGTGGTCCTGATGAATCCTTTGCCTAGCTAACCTCTTTCACCTATAATGCTTTCCAAAGAGCACATGGCCTTGAAGTAAAGAGAAGAAAATTCAGCTGGTGCAGAAACAGATATGAAACCTGTGGTTGAGCTAACCACAGTTAGGCCTGCCAAAGGGCCTATTTTGGCCTGTGAGTCCCTTCTTACCCCAGCCACAGTCCCTCCACCTGATGTCTTACAGCTGAGGTGAAGGGAGAGACCGACAGCACAAGCGCACACATGCTCCCTATCAGCACAACGTCCAACCAAGAGGAGAGGAGGACCAGGAAGAGAACAGTTCACAAAAAGGGAAGGCAGGCTAATGAAAAACACAGAGTTGATTTAGAACCCTAAAGGAGCCCAACTGTCTTGCAACAGGGAGAAACCCTTTCCACAGTAAGCATCTAGAAAAGTCAAATCTTCCAGAAAAGGCTACCCCAAGGTCTTCAGACCATCCCAATTGATAAGAGCAAATAAAGACTGTATTTGATGGGTGGTGGTGATAGTGAACAGTAGAATCAAGCAGACAGTACTCCATTAGCAAAGCACACAATGTATGCCATTTGTCTCTGCAGCCTGTGTATTCCTTTGACTCAGTCTCCAGCTCCAACTCCCAATTAATTTGCATTTAGCACATCTTTTAAAAATCCAAACCGAGTATCACTAAAGCTCAGTTCTCTCCAGAAGTAGTTCTGTTTGTGATTTAACTTTCAGTTTTTGCCACTCAAAACCTACTATTTTAATTTTATATCAACTTGGACTGTGGCGAGGGAATAGTGTGAGGTGGGGTGGGTGATGTCAATGGCAGAATAGGATGTGTATTTAACTGAAGAGCAACAGGACGCTTGAATGTTTGAGCCAAACTGTAAGCCACATGGATAGGACCTTTGGGACCACAGAAGCTCTGAAGCCTTTCAGATATCACCTACACATATATACAGGTAGCTTTAGAATGCAGAGAGGTGTTAATAAAGCTGAAAAGTGGTGTGTAGCTACATAGGTTAACACAACATTTCCACTGGGAGAATGTGGGGTACACGAAGTCATTGGAAATATAGGCTTCTTGGGATACACGTCTGATTTGTCTGCAAGCCTAGTTTTATTTGTACGCATGCGATTCTGACATATCTTCTAATCTTACAGATATGGTAAATTCAACATGGTGCACATACCTGCAACACCCAGTTATCCCAAATTGTGGAACAATGGAGTCAACAGGAAGCAAGCATGTCAGAACACCACAAAATGCAATCAGGTTCCATAGTTTGCATCAGTGGTGGCCAAACTTGGCCCTCCAGCTGTTTTGGGACTATAATTCCCATCAACCCTGACCACTGGTCTTGTTAGCTAGGGATGATGGGAGTTGTAGTCCAAAAACAGCTGGAGGGCCAAGTTTGGCCACCACTGGTTTACACTATATGGGAATCATTTATATGCACTCAATAGTTTTATTTCAGTGTACTGAGAATTAAAACCAATGCCCAAATGGCCTATTTTGTTTTTTGCATAACTAGCTATATTAAGTGAATGCTGTATGTGTAGTTCTCATACTTGTGTGTAGCAGATCTGGCTTAAGTTACTTGCTTTGGAGGTAAAACATGAGAAAACTAATTGTTAGCTACTACTTATGTGAAATAATGTTGGCTAACTTGGAAAATATACAGTGGTACTTTGGTTTACAACCATAATCCGTTCCGGAGGTCCGTTTGTAAACCAAAACAGGTTGTAACCCAAGGCGTGCTTTCGCCAATGGGGCCTCCAAAAAAAAATTGTTCATAATTCAAAAAAGATTATACATAATCCAAATAAAGGTTGCAAACCAGGACATGCACTTCCGGGTTTGACGTGTTTGTAATTCAAAACGTATGCAAACCAAGACGTATGCAAACTAATGTACCACTGTATCTGACCTGTAAATTTTCCATTCATGCAGTGAAAATGAGGGCAGTCCAGATCTGCAGATTGCCTTCCCTTTCCATCGGATAAGAAGCAGTATTACTAGCCAGCTACATCATATGAGAGCTGTCCAATTCTTCCTTCTTTGTATACATAATAAGGTCACCCCATGAAATGAACTGTGTTAGGACAACAACGCAAGCAGCAAAAGAGGTTGAGTAGACTAACCCACATACACAGTTAGGATCAAATGTGGGGAGGGGGAATTAATCCACCTTGAGCCCTTAGAGGTAGACTGAAATGTAGGCTAGAATTGTTTAAAAAAAAAAAAGTAGTAAGTAAAGCACAGCTAAAAGGTGAGTCTAGTAGGTACAGATAGCATGCAAGAAGGCCAAGACCACAAACTGGTTTGTTTCTTTTTACTGTTTTGCTCAGTTTTCAGATAAAAGATGCATCTGGTTTACATGAAAAAGGAAGCAGCCAGGGTTACAGGTACAGATAGAGACATAGGTCAAACTTATTCTAGCCATTTTGAAATGAACTATCAGTGTGTACGTAGATACCAATACAGATTTGCAAATTGAGGCTTCAGCCTTGGTGACTCAGAAAAGCAAGAGTTTGCCAGATTCCAAGTATTGCAAGCAAAGGTATATTCCACTTGATGGAACTTCTTTCTGCAATATTCCAAGAACTTTCCAGGACACACGACCAGTTTATATGTTAATAGGCCAATGTCAAATCTGGAGATGAAATCAGGTGGCTCCTTACACATTTTATTATTAACTTGGACAAAGTTTTAAAAAACCAGTGAAGTTATCAAGTTTGTAAGAAATGGATACAATCTAGTCAAAGCTAAGCTGTATTAAGATGGAGTCACTCCCCTGCTAAAGTTGCCGAAATCTTTCCCACCAAAATCAACAGGGCCTTTTCCTTTTCTGAACTTGTTTTATTAAATTTCAAGTATAAAAAACATACAAATAAACCCCCACAGAAAAATACAGCATATCATGTCTGAACAAACTCAAACCTCCAATAAAAATGCCCCTCAAATAAAGCACCTTTCCACAGATCGTCACGAGAGGCTGGTACTCTTTACCCATGTACTTTTGTCATACCGTATCTAATAAAACTGAATCAAACAGGAAAAAACTTGTCAGACTTCTTGTTATGTCTTATCACTGTAGTTTGTTGGTTAACTTTTCCATCTGAAGGCCTCATAATTATTGAAACCAATTTCCATTACGCTTGTGTTTAGCTATCTCCAAATTTTAGTTATAGTTAATCTTACTGCTGCTATCAGGTGAGTAATCAGTTTAGCGTTATGAAACATTTTTATCCAAAAATTGCTAGAACTCTGGACAGGATGCCAAAATATAGAACAGGGAACCTAATCACCGATAATTTGATAGTTGACTGCATTTGTTTTGGCAATCCTACTTAACAGAAGTGGGTGCACATACCAGCAGTGCAGAAGTTTTTAACGCATTTTTAAGTGCTCAAGCAGATGACGAGAAACCGAGCTTTACCCCGCATGTGTTCCCAATGAGTACTGCCTATTATTGCACCCAGGACACAACCCCAAAGGGCCTTTAAGGAAGTTAGAGGTTTCTTTGAGGTCTGGACCAAAATATTCAACATTTTTGACAGAAGGCCTTTATCCAAATGATCTGTGGTATAAATCAACTTTTCAAATCGTGTCATAGGTCAGAAACATGTAGAACCTGATGGATGTTAATCCAATTATATGGAATCTCAGACAGTTTTAGTTGTGGGAAGAAAACACCTGAGTTCTGCCCATTTATTTAATTGCTTGCTAAGCTTTTCACTTGCCATTTTATTTAAAGTAATGAATAAAAATTTCCACTCCCAGTGAACAAACCCTTTGGTGGCATCCAGGGCTAAAATGGCTATAGGCAATGGATGATTTTGTCCAAAATTAATTGCATTCAACATTAGGCAACTGAGCGTTGTCAGATGAATTCTTTAATAATGATGAATACAGTTAGATATGATCACAGCCCATCTCTTTACCAGGATGTTTAGTACAGGCACTTATTTAAAGGGCGGGGTGATGTGGTTCAATGGATTTAAAATCCTTCAAAAGTTTAGGAATCATAGCAATTCTCAAAGTATCTCGTATTTGCCTGTTGCTTTATTTGTTTAAAAATGTTAACAATAAAGAAGCCAATTGGTCTTGGAAGGTTTTAGAGAAGACAACAGTTTAGCCATCTGGTGGTTTAAATACATTTGGTTTTCTTAATGCCCACTTGAGGTTCTTCAATAAAGAGGAGTTGGCTTAACATTTTTCTATGATTAACTGTGGAAGAGATATTTTATCTATAATTTAAATTAATTAATGCTCCTCTGGCCATTGCCTTAAGAATTTCCTTTGGTGGCCTTTCAACAACTACTGACTGAATCCATTTCCAGTGGATTATTTTCCCAGATCAAAGAAGTGAACAAAGGAATATGATCAAAGTGTGCATCTTCCCAATATTGGAGGAGTAGACCCAAAAGGACCACATCTCTGAGATCAAGAGGCAGGCTATAAGAAAGTGTCCTATTAACTGGAAAAACAAGTGTAATCATGTTAACTGGAAAAACAAGTGTAAACAAGTGATTCTCTTGGTGGAAGTTGTGTGAATCATATAAAAGTGTATTTTCTTCAATAATTAATATAGCAGAGTTTCAGTAGAGGGTGATGTATTTTTCCCTTAAGTATTTTTTTACTTCTGTCAAAATATTCATTTAGTATGAAATGAAGATCGTCTCTGATGGCCATCCATTCCTGTTTAAAGGATTCTTGCTATGAAAAAGTATCTTTTTCAAAAAGAGTATTTGCTGTTTATCGGGGCAATACACTGAACCTGTAGTTAACCACTTCCCACAATTGTTGGCATGTACCCATTAGTCCCATACAAGTAACAACCCACCACCCACAACTTCCCCTTGCCCTGAAACACAGTGAGCTCCAAATGCAGTGGGAATCAAAGGGGAAGGGGGAAATCCCCACTCCACAGATCTAACAGTAAAGAAGTTAGCGCTGAAGTTTTATGCTGAAGTTAAAATGAATGTTTATGCAATGTCAACAGAACGGTCACATAAAATCCCAAGCTGAGCAGGATCCATCTGGGATAAGTTCTGGCCATTTCTTCTTTGGGGAAACCCTTCTGTCTCTTTGCCACTAGGTCAAAGCTCTCTTGGTCTGGATCCCTGCTTTCTTCATCGGCTTCTTGTGTTCACTGCTCCAATTCAGGCTGCAATTCCAAATGCTGTAAAAGCTTTCTAGATTCCATTCTGGATTACTATTAACTTACAATGGTAACCCTAAATCTCTGCATTAAGTCATTTTTTACCAAGTATTTGGAAAAACGCACTACAACATCCCTAGGGTTCTTGCCTTTTTTTCTTTTTTTATTTGGAACAAAGTGAACTGTGTAGGTTTTCTATATCCCCAGGTTAAAGATTCACCTCAGAAGCAGCTGACAGATCTGTGCTATAAAAGCTTCTTGCAAACTTTGTTCTCCAGGTTCCTCGTGGATTCCCCCTGGCCCTAATATTCAGGCAGCAATCTTGATCCTCAATGTCTTCTAGCTGTAGCTTTAAGTCAATTTGTGGGGGTTTCATTACCTCAATGGCGGCTTTGTTCTTGAAGCTGAGTTCTGTTGCCGTGCTTGCTGTCGCTGAGATCTCTGCTAAGTTGCTTGCCTATTTAGCAAGTTGGAAGACTTCATCCAATTTCTGATGAGGTTAGGAGACAAGGGTTGCCATGGTGCTGGACTTGCTCTGCTCAGGTTCTCCTCTATATCCACATTTTTCCTTCCTAAATCTCATTCTGGGGTAACTCTGGGAGGCAGAAATGATGGGGAAAGTAGGTCCAAATATCTTTTCTGTTCCCGTGCAGCCTATGTGGCATATCATATCTGGGAATCTTTTCTTTTTTCTTGCATTCATAGCTAACAATTGCATACTTAAGACTAATAATCCCAGGGCACAAAGGGTCATCAGGGTTAAGACGCCATCTTGCAATGTTGATTTCGCCATCCTCTATATTTACAATTTCTATTTCATTTACAGAAAACAAAGTAGGCAAAAGGTCAGGAAAGAAACAGAGGCTGAGGCCCATTCAACATCAAGTCTCACTGGCTTGTATCAAATCTGGATGGTGTAGACACAAGCACATTTGGTTATTTTAAGTAAAACTGGCATAACATTCAAGAATAAGCAGCAGGCCACTTGGAGGCCACTACCAAGTAGCATAAACAATTGTTCCCTCTTTTCTTATTTAAAAACACTTACTGCTTTTAAAATGGAAAGGGGGTTAAGGTATTCAGAACTCTGGCGCTTAAAACTATGCAACGTGAATACATGGCAGCCTTATTACATGTACACTGAGGCTTCAAATGTCACTCATATGGGATGAACACCCAGCAAACAGTGCACTGGAAACCAATCCAATTGTTCTGTGCAGTGTAATTCTTAATCTCTCAAAGAAGCACGATTACATAGGTTGCCAGTCGATGCCAAATTAAACATTCGGTTTTTCTTGCAGCCCAAAGGAGAACTTAAGCCCAACCCTCACTCACATTGACATAAGATATTAAAACTTACTCTCTGCCTCTCACCAACTTCTAAACATGGGATGATATAAATGCTTCCTACCAGCTCCTATTACAGTAAGCAGAAATGACCCAGGAATTCCTGTGGTTATCTGAAACTAAGTTTAATACACAGGGTCAAAGTTGATCTTGTGTTCAAGTAACCATGGGTTGTCCCAATGCAGGTGGTGACCTGCTTACAATCTCACTTTTCTTAGTGCAGGGGAATGGACATTCAAACAATTCTCACCATAACTCTGGAAATTACTGAGAAGTGCCAAAATTTGACCAGGTACATTAGAAGCCCCACTTGTTTAAACATATATTCATAAAGAGTAGTTTTTAACAATGAGTAGATAGCAAATTATTTAATATGAACATACTAAGAGCACCTAACAGGCATGCACAGAAAAATACATATCCAGGGAGGAAGAGATTTAACACAACAGCTAACCTGAAATTTAGCTACACAACTCGAACTGCAAAAGGTGTACAGTATTCCATCAGGCATTGTGGCTTGATATTGAGGTAAACAGTTTCGCTTACAAAAGTGGCAAACAATCCCCATACCTAAAAGAAAAATGTAGTTTACAAATAAAATAAATGCAAATGTACAATGTTATGAATAACAAGTTGGCGTTTCTCAAAATTTGCATCAATGGCTGTGTTCATATCATATTATCTTGGCTTAACAAACTGAGTATTTTAGCTGGGAACGCAGCCTCTTTACTACTCAAGCAATCAATCCAGGAAATCTCTATTTTCCCACTTTACTTGAACCAGGAGACTACAGTTACCAACTTTGGAAGACACCAGGTGTTCTGAAGCTAGAAACTATAGTTTCTTGGTTCAGATGAAAACAGAATCTATGGTTAATTACAGGCTTCGTAGTTTATTCACAGTGTTGAAGGAGGAACAAATAAGCCATGTATCATCTTGTTCATATCATGATATTGTAAGATGATCAGATAATCATCTGAACCAGGCCAATGTCAAATTGTTTTTAAATACAGATATAATTACAAACACTTTTTTGTGTAAATCATGCCTCAGTGTATTATTTTGGTGGGGTTACAAAAAATGTACTTGCACTTTTTCAAACAAATTCAGCTGATTTTTAACTATCCCCATCTATTTTGCAAGGAAGAACACAGACTGCACTTTTGCTAGCAATGTGTGTTCTTTGATCATGACTCCAACAATATACCTCTGTCATAAAATAAAAGCTTCACAATGAATTTAAGACAAAAATAGATGCAATGGAAGAATTAAGAGTACATTTTTTCATTATAAAGAAGTTGTAGCTAAATATTAAAAGTCTAAAGGCATCAATCTTTATAGCTTTTGTATGTGACCGATAAGCATTGCTAATGTTATTTTATGTGCTAAATGTAATCTAGGCATCAACTAATTTAAAATAATTTTTCCCCCAAAGGAAAATCAGATAGAAAGCATAAGTGAAACAAGAGTCTCCTACTTCGGAAAATTATTTTATCATCATGGATGAAAACACGCCAACCTTTTCACTTACTTTCTGATTTTGCATGTTTTGATTTGTGTGTGTTCATGCATGCAGTTGAGCAGTATGGCTCCATATGTCCATTAGGTCCTATGCACTGTGTCATGTCAAAAAACCTGCACTGAACTCTGCAACCAGTACAAGCTGTTAATTTGCCATATTTCTAAAAAGCAAATAATGAAAAAGTAAAAATAACATTAGTTATGACTCAATCAGATTGTCTTATTACAATAGGCATACAGGAATTTTCTAGTATCCTCTCAAAAGCTCAGCTACTGTTACAGCAAGGCCAAGTCACCACACACAGGATCCCTATCCACATGTATTTTACAGAATGTAGAACCCACATACAACAGAGATAGCACCCACCCATCCCATCTATGCCAGTTCCACCTCATGAACATGCATTCAACATAATCTGCAAATTGTGTCTGCTTATGCAGAGCAATCTGCATAGAGGCCTGCCCATGCTATTTTTATTCCAGAATGTTTATGGGCAAGGATGACAGGACTTGGGTTCATGTGTGCAGTCTCCCTGTGAATGCAAAGCAGATTTAGGTTTTTTTAATCACCTACCTAATCTATGTAACTTAATTTGCCCTTTTCATAATTGTCATACACTGAATTAACATTTACTATAACCACTGGCTAATTAGGTAGGAAATGATCAAAGGCAATTAATTTATTTAGGAGGAAATTCAGTTATAACCCAATATGAAATGACTGACTTGCATGTAAGGGAACAATGTCTACAGGGGACAAGACATGCTTTATTTTCCTACCATGGGGTAGCCAGGATGCTGCCCCGCCAGATGTTGCTGGACTAAAGCTCCCATCCCTGATCACTAATCATGCTGGTTGGGACTGGTGGGAGTTACAGCCCAGCTACAACTTGAAGGCACCATACTGGGTACCCTGCCCCATGCTACCTAGTACTATAGGAACAACTCACAGTAATTTCTGCCTCTGCAACAGGAGCCTCTAAAACCTGTTTTTCACTCTGAAACCACCCAAGAAGTTTTTCCCACCAAGAGAAATGACAGGGAACAATCAAACCTAAACCTTAACTTGATCAGTGGAAATAAAAAAATTCTTTCCTGTAGCACCTTAAAGACCAACTAAGTTAGTTCTTGGTATAAGCTTTCGTGTGCATGCACACTTCTTCAGATAAGTGGATCAGTGGAAAATATGATCTTATTTGAGTCTTCTTTAAATACCAATCAACATGTTCTAGATACTTTCTTCTACAAAACACAGCGAAGTTTCAGGCTCATTTAATCCCTGCGTGAGTTTGCGCTTGCTTAGGCAACCCATGAAAAAGAAAGTCTTCCTTTAAGATTAGTCAGTCACTGTAGTACTGCTGGTGATTAATGGGGAATCTAGCTAGAACAGCCATGATTTCATATCTGTACTGAGGATGTTCTGACAGTCTCAAAAGGCCATCTGCTGGCAGCCTTGCTATCAGAAAGTTGATTTACAGAAGCTGCCTAAATAGTCTGGAGGAAAACGTCGGGTTTCTAGACAAATTGTTTCTTTGTATTAAGTAAGATAGGAATTTAACTGTGTTTTGTACAGAAACACAGCTTTGAAACGTGCAAAGGGTGTTTCCATAACCATTCCTTAAACAGTGCATCCTCTAGCTGAAAATCAAGTCTTTCACTAAAAAGAAGGGGCAAGATCTCTTGGGATCTGGAGAAGCAAAGGGAAGCAGAGAGGTTGGTGGACAGAGCAGCTTTTCATTCTCAAGGCGAAAGCTCCTCTGCAGTCCTAGAGGGCATGAGGACAGCACTCTAAGAGGAAATGTTCCATTAGAAGTGACTCATTACTGAGGGGCTAACATATATCCTGTCACAGTGACAATATCCCTATGGGGACAGGCTCCTTGTTGTAGGTAATTCAATCATTAGAGACCAAGATACCTAGATTTCTGGTGGATACAGTGACTTGTCTGCTTGGTATGAACGTTGCAGGTATCACACAGTCTGGTAAAGTATACTGGGTGGGAACCAATGGTCCACATTAGCACCACTGACACAGGGGAAGTAGTCATATGGTCCTGGAAGTCAAACTTAAGTTGCAAGGCAGGACACTGAAAGTCAGGGCCTCCAGCAGTCTTCTCTGAGATACTACCTGTCCCACATGCGGGGCCAGCTAGGAAAGCCAAACTGTCTGAAATATGTAAATGAGAAAGTGGCATAATGCATGGGTGACTGAACCGTAGCCCTCCAGATATTGCTAAACTATAACCCTCATCAACCAGTGGCCAATGGCTAGGAATGATGGGAGTTGCAACTCAGCAACTTCTTGTATAGGGAGTTTAGACTTGTTAGCCACTAGAGAACATTTTGCTACTACCAAAACTGCAGATTGAATCAGAATGTTAGTGCTGAACAGCAAGAATGTGGCAAAGCAGTTTTTATACTGACCCCTTGGGGAAAACCAGCAGGAGCTGTGAAGCATCAGTTTCAGGATCCATCACTCCAAGGGAATGAGGGTGATGTTTTTGATGACCCAAATAGGGGTGGGGTGGAAGTAGGTCATGCAGAGGGGAAGGAGAAACTTATTGATCAGCTACTGAAACTGTTGCGGTCAAGAAACTTATTGATCAGCTACTGCAACTGTTGCGGTCAAGTCTGTTTCTCCCTTTCTCTGTCCGATGGACTCCGCTGTAAAATACAGTGCCGGCACAACAGAATCTCTCCTCATGGAAAATAACCAATGTGCATCCTCAGTTCAGTTGTTTCCCCTAAACTTTTTATCTTCATGAAATGGCTACAAGTCACCCAGGTCCACTTCTTTTTATCTGAAATGTGGCAGTGGCCTCTTCTAAAAAAGTATCTTCAATTTGTAATGGGATAGGATGTGGGTGAATAAACTGAAGTTCCATCTAGCCACAACAGAAATGATGGTTGGAAATTTGAACAAGCAGCAATCTGGGAAACTGCCTGTTCTGGAAGGGGGAGTCATATCACTCATGTTTGCAGTTTGGAATGCATCTTAGTCCTCCTCAGTTCCAGGATACCTGGGATGTGCCAGTGGTCCAAAATGCTTTTTAACAGTCTGGGTTGGTAGGCGAACTGCAAAGACCATCCAGAAACTTCAATAGGCCCGTACATTGATGGATTTGCGCCACTAGGATTATAACATTTATTTCGAAACAACTTCATTGGTTACCATGATGTTTCTGACACTAATTTAAGGTGGTGGTGACCTTTAGTATCCAGAATAGTATGATGCTCATGGGCAACCTTTCCCTTTTGAACCCATCATCACCCATAATTACGACTGGCTAAGGAAGCACAGACCCTTATACCAGTGGTTACTGACATTAGGTTGACATCTATAAGAAACACACTATTTAGTGTGGTGGCTTCAGAATCATGAAATTCCCCCCCCCCCAATGATATGGCATGCCCCTTTCTGGTGTAAACCACCTTACATTTAAGCATACTTCTGAAAGGCTAGTTGAGCACCACCTAGCTGGGCAGACAAACCACCCCCCAACAATATTCATGTCTTCCCTGTACCAAGTTTCAGTTTACTGGCCCTCAGCCACCACAAACCCAAGCACCGCTCACAATTCCCACTGCCTCAGCTGGATTAGATGAAAAGGAGATGTAAAACTAGGAATCATCAAAATACTGGTGACACCCAATCACCAATCAGCTCACACCCCCAGATGATCTCTCCCAGTGACTTAGATGTTAAATATAGGAACCATGTAGTAAAAAGTACCAGAGAACTTTGTGTGAAAGTAAGACACTTTCCCATGGCCTTTTCACAGTTAACTTATTTTGTTTTGTGGGACCCACCTTCTTTTGTTGAATCTATGTTCCCCCTTTTTTTGTTTGAACAATTTTACTTGTTTTTATAACTGTATTTTTGTAACCCGCACTGCAATCTTGCGGTAAAGGGTGGATAAGAAATCTTATAAATACAGCAAAAAAGCATATGAAAGTTAAGTTAGATGCAGCAATGTGTTTTATACACAGAAGAGCTTTTGGAAGCAGAAAGAGTTAGCCGTGGTGAGAAGATTAAAGGAAGGGAGAAAGTTGCTTACTAAAGGAACAAAAGAAAAACAAAGGTACAAGCAGTTTTGTAAGCAAGGGGAAGCCTTAAGGTAGGAACAAAGCCTACAAGCAGAATACGAATTAAGAATTCAGGTGTTACTTTTAGGGTTCACAGATCTAAACAGCAAATAAAGTTACCACTCTCCTGCAAGACTCATTCTGACATCTTTAGAAGCATCTGACTACAGAAGATACGTACTCTATGTATTTGAATTTCAAGTAAATTAAGGCATTAGGCTCTTTCATCTCTGTTACATTACGGTTTCGTGTGCCTTGAAGATTAATATTATTTACTCGTTCAAGCAGACACATGACATGTTCATTAGAGCATTCCTTCTTTTACCACTTTTCACTGTTGCTGCATGTTCCTTTGCTCAAAATGAAAAGCCTACCTTTTGGCAACAAAGTTTACTTGTTTGATTCTATGCAACTACCTCCTCTGAAAAGCGTGACAGATAAGCGCTAACAGTTAAAGTAGCAAGCAGCAAAGAAAGTAAGGAGCAAAAACTAAAAGGACATGCCCTGAATTATCAACCACTGAAGAAAAAGAGATAGAAATCATTAAGGTTTAGCTACCATAAAGCAATGCAAACAAAACGAGTCAATTACAGACAGCAGCCTAAACTGCCATACAGTATTCTGTTTGTGGTCTAAGTGCAGTTTCATGAATTACTTTGCCAGATACAGTATTAAAAATATTTGTATTAGAAAACCCATGTGTACTGAAGTGTGTCATTCCAAATACACAAAAAGATCATGTGACTGGATTCTGGAAACACATACCAGAATAAAATCTGTAAACTGCTTCACTCACTTATCTAGTGCAGACACCTTTACTGACGCATGTATTAACACATAGCCGTAATGTCCATCAAGAGTGACTGGTTAGCAGCTGAAGTGTAAAGAGTGAATGCTCAGCTGTATTGCAATAGTATCTATGGGCAAACTCAGCAAAACCCTCACAGCGATTGACATAAAAATGGCAACATGTTCCTTGTGTTACGGAAATGCATTCAGCAAGGTATGTTAAATCATCTTTATAGCATCACTTCTGCAGCACATGCAGGTCCTGGACTTCTTGGAGGAACTGCCTCTCCAACCCATCACCTAATAACCTGGATTTTTTAGACACTTTCTGTATTTCCTTTTTCTCCAAACCGCCCCCCCCCCCCATGTTTAGATTCAATGGCTAAGGAAGCAGTCTGCATGTGTTGTGTGTTTGAGTTTTGGAGATAAAATTGATATTACTTTCCTCTAGGCCTGCTGGATTCTGTACAGACTCCTGGACTTTTAACAACTGCATGGCTTCTTCTCAGTGACAAATATGGGGAAAAGGAATCAAGACAAAATGTACCTGGCAAAGTTCTCCAGTAAAGTTGCACAGAAAAAAAACCCCTGCATAGTGCAAGACCAATGCAGCCCTAGGTTTCTGTTATGTTGCAGCAGTGCTTTCAGGCCTACAATAGCTGGACATCAATGATACAAATGGATGGCCAGTTGAACTCGTGTTATCATAATTGAGCTTCTTTCATTTATTTATTTATTTGCTTCATTTCATATCTTCTTAAACACTGTGTTGTCTTCCACATTTAACCTTCATTTGTTTCTTCAGATTTTTATTTTTATAATAAAGGGTCTCATCCAAGACTTAACGTTCCGAGATCTTGGGCAGCGTGGTAGTGAAAGGCCTCTGACAGACCACAGAGAGTTCTAGACCAGGGGTCAGCAAACCTTTTCAGCAGGGGGCCGGTCCACTGTCCCTCAGACCCTGTGGGGGGCTGGACTATATTTTGAAAAAATAATGAAAGAATTCCTCTGCCCCACAAATAACCCAGAGATGCATTTTAAATAAAAGGACACATTCTACTCATGTAAAAACACGCTGATTCCTCCACCGTCTATGGGTCGGATTTAAAAGGCGATTGGGCCAGATCCAGCCCCCGGCCTTAGTTTGCCTACCCATCTAGACAGTCAGAAAACACTGTACTAAGAGCTAAAGTTCTGACTCCATGTAAGCCGGCATCACTCTGGGCTTGAGAGAGAAGAAGAGCAATAAGTAAATAAGCCCTTGTCTGTGGACTAATGCACTTTCAGATGGTCCCTGAGACCATACAGAATATAAAGCAAAGTATTGGAGGACTTTCCTAAAGCAAATATAGTGGCAGAAGCATGTTAAGATTCTGCTCGCTTCTGCACTTTGATGTGGTTATACTGAAAGCACAAGGTGAAAGGAAAAGTTTTGCTAAGCAGCAAATTGGCCTTCCTAGGCTTGCAGATGTTCCAGGACAGCTTGAAATGATATGTAACCAATGCAAATCTACTGCCACATAGCAACCCATCCCTTCTCCTCATGCATTCATATTCCAAGTACTTTTCTCACATGGCACCCATGATGTGGGAAAATATGTCAGTCCTCAAAGAACAACCAAACTAAAATAATGGTCTCTAAAGTCAAGTTGTAAGCACTTTCAGGCTATTTATCCATGAATTCTGTGTTACTAAAGACTACCATAATAAAATTGCACAGGAAAATGTTGAGAGAGAGCAGAACGAGTGGGAACTGAAACAACTACTTCAAAAAAGTTATTTGTGGAAAAAATTATTTATTTAAACAAAATGTTAAGTAGGTACAAATATTATGTCTATCAGTTTTCCTACTACATAAAAACCAAATATTTGTTAATACAACTTTTTTAGTAGCAAAAAGCAAAGGCAGTTTTGCATAGCCAATTGCGTTTAGGCTAAGCTTTAGGCCCAGACCAAAAATTTCAAAACAAATGTTTCCAAACGATTGTGTTTTAATATTAAGTGTGAAAATATTTAAACATATTTAACAATACTCACTTATAGTGCCCATAGTTGTTTGCTAATATAAGGTATAGTTGTGTTGATTTTTAAGTCAAAAAATTAAAATACTTAAGATGCAATCAGTTTACATTCCTTTATAGTAAATTAAAATCAGAATAAAGCTAATTCACAAAATGCTAGACAGAGGGTCCACTACTATGGTTCCATCCTTCTATAGTGAAATCCCAAATAATATGTAGGTTATGCTTACATAGACCCCAAAAGCCACCAATTTATCAACCATTCTAAACTATGAATTTAAAGCCAAAGCACCAATCTCTTGGTTATTTTTTAAAGTATAGAAGTAACTTAGCTTTCTCCATAACAAACCATTTACAATCCAACAGAATGATCCATCCCTTTCCTACACATGGGAAGGGTCCCCAATACACCACTAATACACTCTCCCCCACCTGGGCCTTGCACTACTGCATATGGAGCCAGGGATACTACAAAATGCCAAGGCATTTTATCTGCAATGGGAAGACTATAAATATCTCCCATAGCCAGAGAATCATCTTCCCATGCAAGCTACTCACTCTTGGACAACAAACAGCTTATGAGTGGCCCCAAGGAGGACTGAAACCACTATACTCATTCAAGGGCCTTTAATTGCAGATTAATGGCCAAGCACATAACAGGAGAGGGATTTATCAGGTTCCAGGTTTTATATGCAGCTAAACATTTGCCCCCACAGCCTTCTACATAAAGTTAAGTTGTTCATCCATCTCCAAATAAATTCTAAAATATAGGTCCCAAAGAACTGCAATGATTCAAATAATATTTTGTAATTTCCTCTATATATATCACACCATCTCACCCTCTTGGGGGAAAAAAACATATGGGATGATATGTCAAAAATAGCATGAAATATCTATACAGGTGAAAAAATGTACATGTCACAATAAACTGATAAGATACAGAGTTGTTATTTGATCACAATTCCATGTTCACTTGGAATTTCAGCAATGCATTATTGATTGTGTGGGAAACTCCCATGTTATTCTTGTATCTTTTGGGTTCCTTCATGAAATCTTATTCAAGGCTTCTCCAAGTTTCTCCGTGGCTTCAGTGTGTGCCTATCATTTTTAGTATCTTGAATAACCTATTTTGACCCTTTTGTTTTGCTGCATAATAAAACAACAAGGCCCATGTTATGTTTCTAGAAGTGCTGTTTACATTTTATAAAATATATATAAGTAGCATCTTAAAATTAAGAACAGGACAGGCTAATACAAAATGAGATAGAATATAGAGTATTTTTTATTCAGTATAAAGCCTCTCCACTTTAAGAGACTAATTAAGTTACCTTGTTCCAAGAAAGGAATAGAAAATTCTTCCACACAGTTTAGAATCAACCTAAAAAGCACCTTGATGAAACAATACATTGGCCTGGATCCAGTGTAGAAGAATAGTTGCACAAGGAGAACACCCCGCCCCTCTCAAGCCTCCCCCCCCCCGAAGGTCGAAGGGCATTCAAGAAAGACCTGCGTTTCGGGACTGGCGACTACAGTGGGAGAGGTTTGGGAGAAATAGTGTGGAGGCATTCGGAGTTATTGTGAGAAAGGAATGAAAAATCCCATATGCACTACCCCTGATGTTCTTTGGACAAAATTGTCAGTTCTCATGTTGCTTCAAAGAGCCTGCTATCACAGTCACATATGCAGTAACTGGAGGGATGGGACAAAAAACAAACCCCACTCCTTCTGAAAAACCAGCTAGCTACAGCTAGTTACAGCAAGTGCTTTAAGGATCCTTAATGAGAAACATATGGAAGAAGGCATATTTTGTTGGCTGATATTTTCTTAATTTTTTAAAAACGAGTGGAAATCTAACATACAGGGCCAAAACCTGTATGAAACCCATGAAATACAGCTTTATTGTGGAAATAGGTTTGCCATATCCTAGACATGCCTCCAAATGAATGAAAAAAGGCCAAGGTTGATTGTGGAGGTGCTACTTCAACCAACATGGGAGTTTCGTGTCCTCAGTTTCACTTTTAAAATAAGGAATATGCTTCGAGATGAACAAATGTACACTACTTGTAATACCAAGTATGGTTTCAAAATACACTGGTTAAACAATTTTAAATAAGCTATCACTAAATGACAATGGAAGATAAAGAGTTACCTGTTTATATTCACTAACGCAGTTTTGGCAACAGAATCTTTTCGGCTCTCCATCAACCATAAGGATATTGTTTGCTGCTCCTTTACTTGGCAAGTATTCCCCACAATGCTCACAACAATTCATTATTAAGCCATTTGCCATTCGGTATCGATTGAAGCAGTGGTCACTACACAGCTTATGTGTCATATTTTTAAAGCTAACCTCATGACGGATCTAAAAGGGGGGAAACAATTTTACTGTAATGAGTTACATGACAGATGACAGCTTTTAAACATAAATTTGGATTAAAATGTGGAAAATGCAATTTCAGAAATGCAAGCTGCATTTGGTACTTTTGAAACTTAAAAAACAAAAACAAAACAGGAACAGAGGATACTACATTAAATACAATTTGACTGTAAAATATATGACTGGTAAAATATTGGTAAGTATTCTGTACATGACTGAGTATTAAAAAACCAGAATGAAATAAAATGTGTTTAGTAAACTTTCACATGTAAGGCAAAATATATTCTGTTTTACAATATATTCAATCACCACAGAAGTTTAGTAACTCTCAAAAAGTTAATTTTCAAAGATTGGAAACTAATACCCTCTTCTATGAAAAATACCATTTTCCATAGAACTAATATTCACAGAATAAGCTGCACTATGGGCAAATGTGAGGAAAAATGAGTTTTACATGTATATTAAAAGCACAAAGAGCAAGATGCACCAAATTTCCTCCTTGCCTCAGACACTGACAAAGTTGAACCACGCATTACAGTACATGCATTATTTCTATCTTTGCAAAGTAGGAAAATAACAGACTAATAGTAACGACAAGGATAGAGACTACCACAAGTCGTAACTAAAAAGAATCAAATAATACTTAATGTAAGAAATTTCAAGTCTGTGAAGGATGCAGAAATGCAAACTAACCAACCTGGAAAAGCTAGGTAAATAATTTTCATTTCCTAGCTATCATATGAGAACTTGTATGCTGCCAGAAGACTGAAGAGCATGACAAGTGGCTCAAATGAAAATTCTGCCCACATAAGAAATATTGGTGAGAAATATTACCTAAGTAATTTCCTGAGAAACTCAAATATTATATTAGTGTATAAATGAGGGATGGGCGAAACAAACAAACCTCTGTTAGTTTTCCACAAATAGTGCATCTAGACTTATTTAAGATTCCTTTTGAGGGATTCTGTTTGTCTTCATAGAAGGACAAGCATGACGTACTGCAAAACTCCTGGAAGGACTCACTTGAATCAACCTGAGCAACAATGGTACCTTTCATTGTTGTTATGTCTCTGAAAGATAAGAAGGGAACGTCCTCTAAATATTAGGAGCCACCATAAAGTACAATAGTCACAGATAGTACAAGATTTAAAAGTCTGAACAAAAAACTGGGAAGAAGAAGAAGAGTTTCGATTTGATATCCCGCCTTTCACTCCCCTTCAGGAGTCTCAAACCAGCTAACGTTCTCCTTTCCCTTCCTTCCCCACAACAAACACTCTGTGAGGTGAGTGGGGCTGAGAGACTTCAGAGAAGTGTGACTAGCCCAAGGTCACCCAGCAGC
Source organism: Podarcis vaucheri (assembly GCF_965113315.1). Lineage (NCBI taxonomy): Eukaryota > Metazoa > Chordata > Lepidosauria > Squamata > Lacertidae > Podarcis > Podarcis vaucheri. Next base: position 25,477,153 of record NC_138762.1, on the reverse strand, counting down.
TGCATGTGGAGGAGCGGAGACGCGAACCTGGTTCCCCAGATTACGAATCTACCGCTCTTAACTACACCACACTGGGAACAATTTGGTATTGTCAAGAGCCCCCTTCCTCCCACCACCCAAAATGGGAGGGGGCATCCCACTGGCTGCATTTGAACATCATGCTAAAAATGGTTTAATGTGACACACACAAGAAGGAACAAGCTGCACAACCAAAGACAATGCTTTCACTTCTTCAGTTAGACATAACTTTGGTGTCATCCAAATCCCTGCTTGTGGTTAGCATTAACTATGCTTAAATTTTAAAAAGCCAGCTTCAGAAAATGTGGTTTGAAGTTAGTTTTAAAAAAGCCAACCACAGTTTGTGTTAACCAGTTTTTTATGGCTGACCTGACAGATTGCAATTAAAAGTGGAATCCTTTAAGTTGCCCTTCTAGGCTGAGAGGGAGAATAGGGAGGAGCATGCAAGCCCAAGGCTTACTTCAGCTAGTTCCTGCTTGTTAAACAAGTATTCCCCAACCTGGTCCCTCCAGATGTTTTGGATCATGGACCATGCTGGCTGGAGCAGACAGTCCCTGTACATAACTGCTGGAGGGTACCACATTGGCTATCCCTGCTGTAGACTAAGGAGCAGTGCAAATAATGGTTTGCATATCAAAAGCCAGTCTTTTCTCCTTGAGTACAGTGGTACCTCGCAAGACAAAAAACTCGCTAGACGAAAGGGTTTTTTGTTTTTTGAGCTGCTTCGCAAGACGATTTTCCCTATGGGCTTGCTTCCCAAGACGGAAACATCTTGCAAGTTTGTTTCCTTTTTCTTAACACCGCTAATACAGTTGCAACTTGACTTTGAGGAGCAACTCATAGAACGCGGTGTGGTAGCCTTTTTTGAGGTTTTTAAAGACTTTGGTGATTTTTGAAGCTTTTCCAAAACTTTCCCGACACCGTGCTTCGCAAGACGAAAAAAATCGCAAGACGACAAAACTTGCTGAACGAATTAATTTCGTCTTGCGAGGCACCACTGTATCAGGAGATAGGTACACCCCTTCTAATCTTGCAGTGAAAACATATTTTCATATATCATGGACACCTAATGCAAACTATGGAGAACAAATCCTGTTTCTTTGTAAATTAGAGTGTGAAAACGTAGTTCAATCTGTTTATGAAATTATTTTGCCATAGATGCAACTGTAACGTAAAGCCATGACTTGTGACAGGAAAGAGGGATCAATTGCTTTGGGGAGCTGGGAGTGGAGTCTCCCATTTCACAAACCACAATTTAAAAGGAATTAGTCTTATATCTACATCAGTGCTCAACAGTGGTGAAAATGCAATGAAGAAAATGGAAAAGTTTATTTGTAAAAGTATTATTTGGAGACACGTGGAATACCATGAGAAGCAAAAATATCCATTATAAACAGAAACACCATAAAGCAAACGTTTGTTGTTGTTTAACAAAAGGGAAAGGGAGCACATTTAATTCTTTTGGGCTGTAGCTGCTCATTGCTCACCAGATACTCACAAACCTGAGGTCTCTTGTACTGAAGTATGCATAAGCTAAGCCCTATTAACTTGAAGTGATTTTACTCTAATAAAACAGGAAGACAGCTACCTAGCTGCGGACAGCCAGTGGATCAACAGAGAGTTACAATTCTTCTCTCTCAGTAAACCTGACAGCTTCAAAAGCAAAGTTATACATTTTTAAATTACAATTTGATGTCAAAATCAATTTATCTAACTGTCCAGCATGTCTCGATGTAGCAGTTAATATTGTTTAGATGGGTAACTTAAAAGGGTTTCAAGAATATTAACACACTGGATTTAATCGTGTTTCATTAACAAAGCAAAGCAGGACTTGGCACCACCCACAGACCTCACTGCTAGCACTCAACAAATGTGTACAAATTAGGCCAAAATGCTCCACCCATGCTTCCCACAAGTCTCAGCTTAATTTTATATTTTGCTTTTTCAGAACTGTTTATACACCCACATTATTAGTGCCAAACAGCATTCTTCATGGATTCCAGAAGAGGAAACAGTGAACAAAACTAAGATGCTAAGTAGTACGAAATTTAACTAGGTTTGTTCCTCTTTCCAAGTCTCAGTATTGGCATAGGATTGTATTATACAGAGAAAAACTAAACATGCGTGTGATAAGGAGAAAACTTTTTATACAAACCACCTTCATTTTAGTTATTTTATATTGTTTCATGTTAATTGCTTAGAGGTTTTTGCTGATTAAGCGTTATATAAATTTTGTTAGCTAAATAATGATCGATCCATGGTTAGCTCAATGTGAATGGGCACTCAAGCCAACAATTTCCCATCTCCCACTGTGAGCAAATCATGGTTTGTGCTTAACTATAGTTTGCTTTATCAAGAAGACCCTTCAAAATGGGCTAATGATTTGGTCATTACATCTGAACCAACTCAATGCCTATCAGTTTTTATGACAAGTATGAACAAGAATAAGTTGAAAGAGGGTAGCTCATTCATGTCCTGGATAAACTGCTTTGAGGACGGGTTTTTTATATAAAAAACCAACTATCAAGCAGTGTATTTATTTTATGAAATAAATAAATGAATGAATAAAAATAAAATATTTTTCTGAGTTCTTGGAACGTTGAACAGGAATACTGATCAGATTGGCAAGGATCAAACAGTAAGATCTATCCCTTACTTTTTGCACATAACACAGAGTTTCTTTGGAGCTGGTTTATGCGAGAATGATGAAAGGCAGGTAGTGGAACAAAAAAGGTGAACAGATCCTTTCCGCTGATATGCAGTCTGGCCCTTCTGCAAAGGTTTCTTGCAGTTAGCACATGTGACTTTAACCTGCTTAGAAGGCTGCTGTTGTGTAGGAGGCTGGAATACTTGTTTTGGGAGGGATGCCACCGGTGACAGAGAATCCACACCTGGTTGTTTCTGATTTCTTGGAAATGAAGCTGACTGAGATATCCAGGAATCTTAAAGAGACAAAATAGATAAAGTTAAAATTTAAAAATTACTTCTCAATATGACAAGCAATTTGACAGTGAAGGAGAATATTCTATTCCCAGTGTAGGTAAAAGAGACGCACTCAGTTTTTCCCAAAGGCTAAATAATAAGTGTTAGTAACATAAAAAGATGTTGGGATACAGCAATACCCATACTGCATAATAAATATTTACAGATCACCACCTGCTAGTCATGGGAATAGCAATAGAATGCCCTGTCTTCAAAATTCCAACACAATGCTCAGGAGAATTCCGTGAACGTGAAGACATTATCCTACTCTGTGATAACAGACTTTGAAGATGGAACAGAGGGAGTGGGGAAGACGATATCAGAATTGGGGAAACCTTTTTCAGCATTCACATCTGAGGACCAAATTCTAGTGGTAGGCAGGGCCACATTGAATGGATCAACAAATGTACAGTACGCTGGTTTCTACACACACTCACACACCTCTCTATCCTCCATCAGAAAACTATTATCAGAGTTCAAGAGCATATTCTAGCCAGGCACATGCACTTGGGTTACAAAGCAGGGTCAGTGCGGGTTATAGCCTGAGGAGTGTTTCCGGCGCCAGATGGAAAGGCCTGAGGAGCCACATTCAACACCCAGGCCTCAGGTTGCCCACTCAAGATTTAAAGCAAATTTGCTGTATGCCTCACTTTCAAGGAGGAAGCAAAAAGCCCTTCCACCGTTCGGATTCTATTCTTAGACCAAGGTAAAGTTCTCAAACCGGGACACTACTTCTGGTTTTGTGGAGTTTGTAAACCGAATCATTTGTAAACAGGACTGTTCTTAAACCGAAGTACCTATGTTTTAATTACATATTTAGGTTGTCACTCTAATGATTATGCATACATACACACGTACATAATTTTATTTGTATGCCACTCAAGGCGGCTTGCAACATGAAGGAAATATCTAATTACAACATAACAAAATGGTCATAAACATCAAAACATACACAACCAAATAGAACAATTTCCACACAAAACATATGATCTAATTTTTATGGTATTTTGTGTTTGAACTTGTATACAATCATAATATTTTATACAGCGCTATAGAAATTTCAATAATTTGCCATTTAGAAATGGAGATGATAAAATAACTAATTGGTAAATGATAAGCTGTGTCATGATACTGTATTTGAAGAACTGAAAATATTAGGAGTAACTGGACTTCACTATCTTAAGGAACTGAAACTTCTCATATACAAATAGATCAGTACAGTGGTACCTCGCAAGTCGAATGCCTCGCAAGACGAAAAACGCGCAAGACGAAAGAGTTTTCCGTTTTTTGAGTCGTTCCGCAAGACGAATTTCCCTATGGGCTTGCTTCGCAAGATGAAACGTCTTGCGAGGCCTTGCGAGTTTGTTCCCTTTTTTTTAAAGCCGCTAAGCCGTTAATAGCCGCTAATAGCCGTGCTTCGCAAGACGAAAAAACCGCAAGACGAAGAGACTCACGGAACGGATTAATTTCGTCTTGCGAGGCACCACTGTATTTGTTTAATAACACACTTCAGCACTTAACTTTGGACATTATCATAAAACCCTAACTCATCTCCTCTACCATTAACCTGTGACATGAAAACAATCTCTGTAGACCGTCTATGGAGATTGTCCTTCATGAAACAAAACCTATATTCTACAGTGTGGATGAAAACCTTTTTAGATCCACATCACATTAATCAGCGAATGGCTCTAGAAGCACCCTGAAACGAACAGCAAACAACAAAACCAAGAAGATAAAGGTAACAAACTACTCAAGAAATAGATAAGAGAGAAGAAAACAAGGACAATGTTTGCCCAAGAGCAAGGACATCATCTCTGATAATGATGCCTCTGCCAAAAGGTATTGAGCAGAAAGTTGGGGGCCATGCTCCCATGCACACTGAGAGAAGGGGGGAAAGCTCACCCAAAAACCTAGCTCTAGAAAGTTCTCAGCAATGATCTGCATATGTACAGCACCCATTTGTGAAACCATTTCTGAAACCAAATGTTTTGCTTAGAAATCTTGGTTTGAAAAATCCACCTTGTTTTCAACCATTGTTTGGCAGTACAAATAATCCCAGCATCCTTTCTTAACCATGGTTTGTGATCACTCCTCTAAACGCTGACTAAAGTCACAAGATAAGAACAACTGAAAAACCCAACCTTGGGAGAAACTTAACCATGGCCAAGCCTCTGTGTCCCAACATTGCATATTACTGACATCTAATTAAGTTGTTTACATTTTTATATTGGGGGGGGGCGGGGGCGGCTATTTTGGCCATATAATGGTGGGAAGTTTTCCTGGAAGTTCAGAAATTAATAAAAAATAATAATATTTATACCCTGCCCATCTGGCTGGATTTCCCCAGACACTCTGGGCAGCTTACAGAATATATAAAACATAATAAAGCATCAAACATCAAAAACTTTAAATCCCCTATCTGTAATTACGTTCAGATGCAGATTTGCACTTTTATAAGCAGATTGTCCTAATACGGCTTTTAAGGTGTAGTACATAACCGTAAAGTCTGTCAACCACCCAACATTGTTCAAGCAATGTCTATTGCCACAATGGAATCTGGAAAGTTGCTCACTGAGTGGTATGAAGACATTATAGTAATTAATTAACTAATTAAAACCCCCAGAGTGAACTTAAATGGTTAAATTGGACAATGAGGAAGGGAGCTTGTCCTCCAAACAAAAAACTATGGGTTTTCCATTCTGGTTTCAAGTGCAAGCACTAATAACAGTTGCCAATTTGGGTATTACATAAACCATGATTAGAGTAGAGGAAAACCATCCACAGAAAAAGGAGGTAAGGAACGAGAACTCCATGAATCTGCAGTATTTTCATTGTAGTTGTTGGCATCAGTCTGACTCGGGAGACATTGGAGGAGTGTGCTTTTGGGGGTAAAGTCGAACTGGAGAGTTACAGCTCCCGCTATGGCTATAGAGATTGATATGAGAGGCATGTTTTATTGAAGGTGAGGCAGATGTAGGCATCCAGTTTTGTTGCTACAGGTGCACCATGGCACTTCTCTCTGTGCTGCTCCCAGCAGTCTTTCATCCTCTGGTCACTGCTGTGGATATACAACCTGCCTGCCTGTATTTTCATAAGATTACTTTTTGTAGAGAAAAAATTACAAAAACTGCTACTTGAGAGAAGACTGGCTAGCTCTTCCAAACAATGAGACACATGTGGGAAATGGGTCCTTCATTAACCAAACTACAATTGGTTATCTTTCGGTATTAACCACAGTTCCCAATTATAAAATAAAATAAAATATCTCATTTTAATTTATTTAATTTACTCCTATGTAGAAATGACTGTATATGATACTTAATATGGAAAATCTCTTTGGTTTGGTCAAAATGACTTCAGTCTTTACTTTAGCACAAAATGTTTAAAGGTTGGGGTGGCAGTCAGGGAGCATGTTAAAATGTTTAATATTGGCCCAAAGGCACTATGAATTTGTGAAAGAATGAACCTCAGTGTTTTAATCTAACAGCATCTAAAGTTAAAATAATTCACCATTTCAGTGAGTAAGATAGAATAGCATTTGACACCTGTAAATCACATACTGTACATAAGCTCCTGTTCATCCATGGACTGAAGAATGTGCTATTAAGTACCTCAGTGCACATACATACTGCAAGAAATTTGTACATGGAATTGTGAAATGCTAAAATCCACAAGTAGGTTTCTGGTCAATTGCTACAGAAAATTAATGTACAGAAACCTGGTAGTGATAATTGATGTAATTGCGTAACAAGGCAAACTCAGATTTAATTGTCTACAATATAGGAGTGATAGAGACCTCCCTCACATGATTGTAAATCAGTTTCTACATGAAGCTTTATGGCCAAGCGTCGTAAAGTTCTGAAACACCAGTCACTTACAGTGGTGTCCGTAACATATTCAGGCAACCTCTTTTGACCAGAGCTGCATTTGTCCTTTATGTATGAAACTGTGTATCAGGTGCAAAAATTAAGCACCTTCAGAAAGAAACTCAAGTTTTCATTAGTTTCAGATCTTCCTTAGTTAGAGAGAAACAAAGCTTGATTGGTGAAATCTCAAGAACTAAAAAAGGGGCTGAGCAGATTTGGAGGTCAGAGTTTTTAGCAGGCAACCCTTTTCCCCTGCTCAAAAGTTAGCAGAAGAATTATACCTCTATGCCACTGTGCAAATTTGGTTCTACATGTGTAACTTAGGGATCTTGTGGGCACAGGCTTATATCTTTCTTTTGACACATAGTATATACAATTCTTTTGTAATCTTCCACTGCTTGGTTTTTAAATTTAATGTTTTGGTGACAATATTAATGTTTGTTTTATTTTCTGTACACTGCTTAGAGATATATAATTTGTTAAATAAATAAATAGATGGATCCTCACTCTTTTCTTCTGGAAGCAAAATTTTGTTCTCCCCACCCCTTTTGACCCTTCTCATGTGCTCCAAGTTACCTGTATCTATGCTCAAAACTGCATCCAACACTTTCCTTACAATAATGAGCTGGTTTCTGCTTAAGGTTTATTATTTCCACTCCTCTTAACAAAACATGGTTTGGACCTATCCTATCCCATTTAAATGAACACACATATAAGAAACAGTGACCAGAACCCTGACAACTCCCAAAACCAAGCCCCACAAAAGTTTGGTTGTGATGCCAGAGCAAAGGGAATAAAGGTCTGCTGGTTGAACCATTAGCAGATCTTGTTAAAAGTAACCAGGCCTCCCTCTCTATTTATCATACATAAATGAACAAAATTATCAACTTTACAGGGCTGCAAAAACTGTCTTAATCCATGGATAACTAAAGAAGCTAAGCTTAACACTCTCAACCTGAGCAGGGTGTATAGAAGCTCTCTTGAAAATTCAAACATGTTCAACTCAACATATAAAGGAAATGGGGAGGGAAGGAGAGAATGTATTTTGAAGCCAAGCAAAAAAGATGCCATATTGTATTTATTGCTGTGGGGTTTCTACTGCACCCAGTATTCATAAAGCCACCAGTGACACTATTCACTCATGAGACATTATCCTATATCCCTGGATATTTCTAGCTGGTATCTTCAATGGCAGCTAAAGTTCCACTACTGCCCAATCTTACTAACTTGAAGACACCCCAGTGTGTGAGAACTTCACCCCTCTCCACTCAAAAATCTAAAAAGGCAGCTAATAATTCGCCGTCCGAGGACTGAACATCTTGGATGAAAGTGCCTTTAGGGGAGTTCTCTATGGATAACAATTTAAGAATCCTTTAAGAAATAAACAACTTCTGAACAGCACCTGATTACAGACAGATTAGAAGTGGTCAAAACCTGTTTACTTAAAAACTTCTTGATCCCCATCAGTCCAGAAACTCCTTTGATGCTAAGCAATGGTAACAGAAGATGCTCCTTTGAACATGTTACTGATAAGTGAATTAATTTGGATGTGCATAAGTGCACCTCACAACACCCTGAGCCCCAAGGGGACTAGGACTTCAGTATCGGGAGGTAAGCATGAGGGCTTGGGAAATGGCTGTATATGCCATGACGATAATAACTCCATATGGCAACCTATCAAGGTTGACTGACTCTTTAAGTCTCCTCCACCCTTAGATATTAAGTTCTTGTCATGAAACATTGTGAGCTGGAGAAATAAGGCAAATGACTGTGAGTTCCTAGGAGACCTGGTCTCAAACCCCAATAGTAATTGAAGGCTTTAAAGCCTATTCACTGCCAGCCTTCAAACTAAACCCAAAAGGTAGATTCCACCCAGTTTATCCATTCTTACTGCTCTATGTTTAGATTGAAACCTGACATTCCTTCAAGCCTGTAGCTCTACAATCTAAGCCAGGCATAGGCAAACTCAGCCCTCCAGATGTTTTGGGACTATAACTCCCATCATCCCTAGCTAACAGGACCAATGGTCAGGGATGATGGGAGTTGTAGTCCCAAAACATATGGAGGGACAAGTTTGCCTATGCCTGATCTAAGCCTTCAAGTTTGATTAGAATCAAGGGACACTTGCCAAAATCTATGCAGATATATCTCCCTGCACAGAGATGCCCTCCCCATTTCTTCACTGAAGCAGTTTGCAACAACAAATTCCCTCTACTGAAATAATCTTAGCATGTGACTTTAACAAGAGGGTGGGCAATGATGACTCTGCACTTCTCAGAGTGCTTGGACTTGACCAAGGTAATTCTCTACCTGCCTTTAACTGTCTACTGTTCTAAGGACAACATCTTGAACAATGCAGGCATATGCCTCACCAATGTTTGCATTCAATTCAGTAAAGTCTTGCTCAATTATTCAGTGAGTTTTGATAATTCCGGAGAGTTCGCCTACATATCAACAAGGGGTTAACTGTGTGTTTGACTATTTCCTAGTTTCCCTAGTATCGGGGGATTGAGTCCTGGTGGGCAATTGCACTGTTAAATGACCACTTATTTTTGACCTTGGCCATAGAACTTAACTGTCCTGTGCTCACACCTTTCCTGCCCAACTCCTGATGAAAACATAAGACATTCTGCCAAGAATTCCTTGGACTGCATAAATTCCATCCATTATTTAAAACCAAGACAACACTGGAGTGCAGTTTCTGTAATTAACCCAGAATACCCCCAAGAAGCTATCAAAATCTATGAACATCTAACTGATTTTTCAAAACAACAATTTAAGGTGTGGAAACAATCCAGGGAGTCTTTTACTAACAAGTGGTTTGACAAGGAACGTAGAGCTCTAAAATCTTATATCCAGAATATTTCTTGACAATACTGGAAGGAAGAGGGTGCTGCCTGCTTCCAGAATATTTTAGTTCTAAAAATCTACTGCGGTATCTTATTAAAAAAGAGAGAGAGAACTGAATATACTAACAAGCAATATCTTCAAATAAGCTCTAGGAAATTCTGGTTCTTGGTCTCTGAGGAACTCAACACCAAAGACCTCCCCACTCCATCCATTTCGCTTAGTAGTTGGTATCATTACGTTGCAAGTGTCTTGCACAAGGAACGACTAGATGGAGTGGCATGTCACCATTCTATGCTCCCAATCTCACCAGATGAAATAAAAATGCTAATAGTCCAGTTAAAGAAAGGGAAGGGCATCTGGTCCAGATGTGATAGGCTCCAAAGTACTAAAATTAGACCTGACTGGTGAACCCCTTTGCTGGCTAACCTGTTCACATCGGTGAATAACACTGGATTCATGCCAGAGGCATGGACAAGAGCAATAACAGTTCCAATATATAAAGGGAGGCCATATAATACCATCTAACTATAGATCAATAAGTCTTTTCCCTATAGTGGGTAGGTTATATGCTAAACATCTATTGGGTAAACTTACACTTTGGATGTCTCAACTTGCAATACTAGGCCCAGAGCAGGTGGTCTTTTGCCAGGGTAAACTAATCTGGACCACTGTGTCATCCTATCTCACCCAGATAGAATCTAGTGCTTTAAAAGTGCTTTTAAAAATACATTGAATTTTCCATAAGGCTCACAATCACCATCTAGTGTCACATTGTATAAAGCACACATAAAAGGTTTTATTTGCAGCTGTATAGCTGAGTCCCGTTGATAAATATTCTAAGGCATCCAAGTCAAAGCTCTATACGATCTTCGTGGACCTAAAAGGAACCTTTGATTCAATCCCAATTTATACTCCGGAATAAATTAACCAGAATGAACATTAGCATAAAGTTACTTTTTCTTATTAGGAAATTATATACCTCCATGACCTGCCAGTGAAATGCTCCCAACTAGGCAGGCGAATCCTAAAAAAATATTGCCAACAAAGGGGAGGAAACAGGGTTGCATCTCAGTCCCTTACTTATTCAATCATTTTCCACATGACCTTGTTATCTGTTTATGTGGGGTTGGTGCCCACTGCCCGAAGCTTAGCTCCATTCAATATTCCCATTCTATTATGCAGGTTAGATTGAGGGCCACTCAGTGTTGAGTGCCCCAGAGACCAAGAACCAGAATCCCCACCAATGTAGAGCTTTTTTCCTTGCAAGATTTAACATCATGCCATCTGCGACTGTAAGGAAGATTCTAGAAAATTCCTTATTCAGAAAGATATGGTCCCTGTGGTATAAACTGGTCAAAACCATTGCACATGTTTTATTTTACTGCCCATTTTACACAGAAAATCTGCAATAAATATATAAACCCCATGCTGAAAGGAAGGTTAAATTGCCCTGACTTCTCCAGGGTTTCCTTTCTACTAAACAGCTGTAGGCCTGCCATTATGGATAATGTAGCAAAATTTCTGAGAGATACCATGAAACTACATCGCTATAGGATTTGAGAGGCACTTTTAAACCTTATTATGTCTGTGCCATATTAGTTTTATCTGAAAGTATCTCATATTATGAACAGATGCCAATTTTATGCTTTGACTGCTCCTTCTTCAGTAATCACATTATTGTTTTACAGCTCTGAAAAGGAGTGAGGTTGTTGGTCTGTTTTTGTTCTTGTTTTTATTATGTACTTTGTGTTCTCCTTATGTATTTTTATGTTCTGAACCACCCTGTGATCTTTGGAGGAAGGGTGGTACACAAATCTAAATAAATAAATAAATAAATAAATAAAATTCTTAGCAAATGAAATATATTTTTATCCAGTAACTGAAACAATATTTTCCTTTTTTTATAATAGGGAATAATTATTCTATCCAGCAACTAACAATCCCTTCCGGAAAGTACACTATGTTCACTCATAAGCAAGCCACACCAAACAACGGGCCTAACTCTTCAACAGCTACTCACCTTGGTCTCAAATTAAGATATAATTCTGTAGCACAGAAGGTTCTGTGGGCTACTTGGTCCAAGGAGAATATGCTTTAATTGTTATAGTAACCAGCTATTATGCACACTTGTTCAGCAAACATACTAATTACAGTGGAAAACTCCGTTTAAATAACCTTGATTAAATAAATGCAGCCTGATTTGTAAACCTGTACCGTGGTCTCAAAAATGGAAAAAAATAATCCACAATGTAACTGCTATTATTAGTTGTGCCACTTGTAGAAGAAATATATATTTGCATAAAAAGGTACAACCTACCAGGGTTATGATGAGTCGCAGATTCTCCATTCTGAAAGACATCTCCAGCTACGTTCATTCTACCAGGATTGAAAGGTCCTACACCAGTCTTGGTCTGTGAAGTTAAAGATGGGGTGTATGTTTGTATATTAACACCAAAATTACTTGACTGCAGTCCGTTAGATACATCTCCCAAGTTGGTATTCTGTAGTGATGTTACATGTGTAATCATTAAGTTCATGTCACGCCCTTCAGTATTTTCTAAACGGCCAACACTCACAGAGCTCATACCTCTTTCTAATGTAGTAACATTAGCAATTTGAATTTCAGAGTCTGGTTCTGTGGTTATACCACTATTACCTATTCCTGCATTTACCTTACTTCTCGAAAAACTGGGTGGTGAAAATTCCATCTCAGTGGCTCTGTTTTTAGGCTCTGGAAATCTTCTTTCACTGAAACTGGAATCATTTCTCTCTTGCCCCTGATTTGCTTCAGTATCTTCTTCATCATCAATAATAATAGTTTCAGTTATACTTCCCTTTTGAGAACTCAGGTCTTTTGTTGGAACCACTGCTTTGGGGTCATTTCCGTGATGCTCTTCATTACTGGGTGAACTAAAAGCTGCATTTCTAGGATCCGTTATCAACCCTGCAGAAATCTGTGGAGGTTGCACAGGTTCAACAAATACAACATCATCGTCGTCTTCTACGGAAGGACTCTGGAACTTAGATCTAGAAACCAGAGAGTTAGATGGACAGCCGAAAGAGTTTCCTACATTGGCTAGGCCAGTTGCCATTGTGGTAGGCCCCAATAACTCAGATGGATGTTCAGACAGCGCCAGTTTTCAGACAGCTTGTGGACCTTCCAGAAAAACTGTTATAAAAGAAAAAAAGCAGTTTTACTATAATACAATGGGTTTTGTGTACGTTCACCTTGAGTCATGACCTCATTTTTCAAATATCAAAATCAGATGCTTAGACCAAATTGAGTCTTAACTTATTAAGTGTCTTGATAAATTTAGAGGCCCACATACATGATATGAGCTTAAAGTTGAATTGCCAATTACCACATGTTCAGCAGTGGAATCTTGCCCCATTTTCTTTTTTCTGACTTGCTTTAGAGGTTTAACATGAAAAACGTCATAGCAAACCTTGGGTTGGTACCCTCCCCCACAAAAATGCATGTTACCTGGATACTGAAAGCTTCCACTTTAGATTTTGAAGAACCAATTTTCTTTTCCGTTCAAATTTGGTAAATAGTGGTTTATTCTAAAAGTGTCTAGTTCAAAACTAATTACAATTAGAATTGTTTCTCAAGTTTTGATGTAATGGGAAACTGCTTTATGCAAAATGAAAAGTACAAGCCTTTGGTTTCCTGCCATTGTGTGAATAGAGGGGTTTAATAGAAGGGAAATTAAAAGGCAGGAATCATTTTGTCATTAGAAAACATCTGTTCAAACAGTTTGCTAGTAAGAAATCCATCAACAAAATGAACAAATGTGTGAAGTAAACTTCCAGTGCAGTGTGTATCTAAACAGGCTGTACTAGAAAATAAGTCTCGGAGATAAATAGATCTTACTTCCATCTAACAACGTTCAGCAATTCACCTTCAGTCAATCCTGTTTCTACTGTAATGCAACTTCAAGTCATACTATTAGAGAAGAGTCTTATTCACACTCCCAATCACAATGTTCATAATTTTATAAGCCTCATTTTACTCTTAATCAGTTTTTCTAAAAAAAAACAACAGATTTTGGCTACCCTTTACGATTCTGTCATTTTGAGTCTTTATATTTTTAATATTTTAAGGAGTCAGCAACAGAAATTTTCAACATATGCTAAACATGAATGTGTAATAGATTTTTTAAATGGTATTAAGATACTAGTCACTGTTATTTTTCTATGAAATATTCAACAGTGTGCCTTTTTTTCTTACTACAGCACACAACTTGATTTTGATGAGCTTTCTTCCATGCACATTCCCTTATCAAAAAATATTTTTCTGAGTTTACAGCCAGCTTAGACCATATTGGTATATATTTTTGTCTCCCAACGAGCATTTACATTAAATTCATCTGCCAATTTGTAGCCCATTCATCTACACTGGAGTGATCCTTTTGAAACACTTTTTAGTCTGCCTGAAATCACCATCCTGAATACCACTTCTATAGAGGATTAGGTATTATCTTCTGAAACACTTACCCATTCAAGAATATGTAGCAGTAGGTTAAGCTTAAAAAGTTGCTCCAGTGCCTTGTTTGTGCTGGAAACCTGGCTCTCTCTTCCAGAGAGACTGGAGATCTCTGAAAATATGTATCCTGAAACAGATTAGATCCATGTTAAGAATGTTTATTATTCAGAAAACTTACAATATTTCAGTCCTAACCCCAAAACTAACCTAAACTTAAAAATATACCCAGTTCCATCAGGAATTGTGTCATGTTCACTAAAGCAAATGGGAGATGTATTACTTGACAAAACTCAAGTAACATTCACATTGCCGATAAATTCCTTGGTTTGTACCATCAGTTGTGTAGAAAGAAAACATGATAGCAACATTTACGAACAGCCACAGATTTCAAACTATATTTCTAATAACAGATATCTTAAGGAGTCCTAGAAAAGCAGAGTACATACTAACATTAATGCATAACACTTCCAACATAACTAAGTTATGGCCCTTAAAATTCCCCAGTGACAAATTTTCTAGATTTTGAACTGGGAAAATTCTCACTAACTAAAAAACTTCTTTTCAGAAAGTGTTTTGATTTTGAAGTTCCTTCCAAGTATCATTCTAGTTCCTTTGTACTATCGCTCTAGAAAATATAATTTTTAATGTCACTAATCTATTCTTGAATACAAATTTAGTTCCATATTCACTCATTTCAAGAGTTAAAAAAGGAATACCGTATTACAATGTTGGCGCAGTTAGAAAGCTACCAGTCACCCAGCTATCTAGAATGCTGCAAGAACCATTAGCATTGCTCAGAACTCATACTTGTTCCAACAATACACACATGCCCTCCAAAATATACACACCGAAAGCTGAATTCAATCTCTTCCCCGCCCCCACTGAAAGCACATTATAGAGGTGTGTGCCAACCATCTGTACCAGGGCATTCTTACTTAATATTTGCTACTAAAACACAGAAGGGGTAAGCAGCTATCAGGTTGTTTTTCAAAGGACTCAGTATCTACCTTTTCCCATCAGAAAAGGACACAAAAACAGGACATAAACATGGGACACTGCACAATTATGACCCAACTAGGAATTTACATAGACAAGAGAACCATCACAACAGTGACATCATATAGCTTGAGCTCCCAAATATTGGTAGTACCAGAAAATGTGGTAATACCTAGGTGCCTTAACCTTCCAAAACATTAAAACAAGTGTCAATTATTGCTATACTCTTCTAGATAGAATCCGAAACCATTTAATGCTTTTTAGGTCAAAATTTGGGCCTAGAAACCATTTGGTAGCATCACATATAATGCATTGCAGTAAACTAAGCCAGATGTTGCCAGAGCATAGACGACAGAAGTTAGGCTATCCCTGCCCAAATAGGGGCACACTGGGCTATCAGTCAAAGCTGATGAACAGCATTCCTTTGGGTTTATACTTCAAATTATCTACCTGTACATTAGCAGAAAGCAGCCGGCAATTTTATATTCATGAATTCCACTCCTATGCATGTTCAGAAGTCAGTATTACTATGTTTAACAGGGCTTACACTGGGTATATATGATGGGACTGAAGCCTTTTTACTGGTATTTATTCATTAGCATGATCACTTTGAAGAGGACATGGCAAGGTAGGAGAATCAATCTCAAAGATGCTGAAGAGTGCTGCTTTTTATTAATGAGAAAATTATAAATATTTTATATTTCTATGCCACATATCATAAAATATAGCAAGGTGTACACTTTAAAACATCATTTAAAACTAAAAATAAATGAATAAAAGTAAAATCATTCAAGTGAACTGGCTAATCAAAGTCCTTCAGAAGTCAAAAGTGAAGGTGTCTGCTGAACCTCTGCTGGAAATGTTCCACAGCATGGGACCCACAACACTAAATGCCCAACTTCTAGTTGAGGCTGACTGGAACTCTGTAAAACGGGAGACAACAAACAGCACTCCTCCATGTGATCTCAGGGATCAAGATGGTATATAAGAAGTCAGATGGTCCTTAGGGTACCTTGGGCTCAAGTTGTTTTGTACATCAACACAAAAACCTTGAACATCGCCAAGTAGTATATGGGCAATCAGTGCAAACATTTTTAGGTGTAACCTGCTGCTGGCCACCTGCCCCCATCAACTGTCTAGCTGGCCCAGCATTTCCCAAACTTGGGTCTCCACCTGTTTTTGGACTACAGTTCCCATGACAACAGGTGCTAGCTAGGAATGATAGGAGCTGTAGTCCAAAAAAAAGCTGGGGACCTGTTTGGGAGACACTGGTCTGGCCACTTAATTCTGAACCAGCTGGAGCTTCCAGACAAGGCCCTAACACAAAGCACATTGCAGTAATCCAGTCTTGGGGATACTATAGCAAAGCTACCCGAATCATTACAGCCATGGCTGGCACACCAAACTAAGGGTCACTTGGGCCCTGAATGAGAAATACGTATTTACGCGCACCCCCAAGCCATGCACCTGTTCCTTTAGAGGGAGCGCAACCCAACCCAGAACAGGTAACTCTCCTATCGTCTGGACAATGGAACCACCCAAAGCCTCCGTCTTCCCACAACTTTTTGTTGGCTGTCATCCAGTCCACCACTGCATTAAGGCACTAGCCCAGAGCTTGCAGCCTCTCGATTTAAATGTTATGAAGAAATAGAGCTATGTGCCATCAGCGTGCTGCTAGCACTGTGCTCCCAAATATCTAATGTTTGGCTTCACATTTTTAAAATATTTTAAGCATGGTTTATTAATTGTTGTCCTATCTTTTAATAGAAGAGCCTCCATGGAAAGTCTTTTTGAGTGGGAAACATGTTAGGCACTAATAAAAAGTATCACTCTTCAGCATGTTTGAGATCGAGACCCCTTTTTGGTCATTTCTATCGGATGCTTTGATTTTCATGTCTATTTTTGAAGAGAAGTCACTGGGTTTAATTCCCTTTTTAATCCTTGTGTTATAGCTGTAAAATGGAACTAGTAATGCTGCCATGTGAAAGATTTGACTAGCAGTTTACGGCTTAGCTCATTTTCTTGAATTATCTGTTTTGTGTGTCAATCAGTGCCCTGGATTGACCAACTGTCCTTGTTTAAAGCTTTACTGCCACCATCTATTATATATTTTGGGAAATAGCTTGTATCTGTCCTCAGTCATCACCAAATTTGGCGTGAGGGTTCCCAAGGCGGAGCCAGCAGTCTTTGTCAATGTTTAGTCAGCAGCCACCATTTTGAATCAAGATGGCCGACCAAAATGTCACTTTGGCATGTCTTCACCAGCCCACGCATGGATTCAGGGTCAAGCCAGGTGTTCCCTGAGTTGGGTGGGTGGATGCACACCCCCCTAAATCATGCCGTTACACCATCAATTTAAAAATCATGATTTTTTTTTGTTTCTTTGAATTCTTAGGCAGCGCCAGGCACTCTCTGCTAATCTCAAAGTAGGTGTTTTCTATCATGTCACTATTCCACATGCTGTACATGCAACTTGTCATGTCCACAGGTAGGCTCACTTTTAGCTTCCACTTTGTGCTTGTGACAGTTTCATTCTATGAAGTATTACGTTGTACTGATGCAGCCTGTTAGGTGTGAACATTTCTTCTTGGTTACAAGATACATAAATACATCCAATACCATGTTTAGCAACCTCCCTCACCCACTCTACCAGGTTCAACCTTCCCTAAATTGCCATTTTGTGACTACAGCTCTGGTTTTTTAAAAAAAGTAAAATTAGTTGCCCAACTAAAATTAGACTGCCCAACTATCTTAACTGTACATACATGATTGTGATGAAATGTTGAAATAAATAAATCACAAAAGGTTTAATCTTTGTGCAAACTACCCAATACATTCAGTTTACATATGATCTTGAAGTACAGTGCAGGGATAAAGCTGTAATAAAGTGTGAGAATTTAAATGTTGAGCAACTTCCCACAAGTTAAGCATTCATGTTCATGAAGCCTGAGAGAGAAATTTGTTGATTAAAAAATAATAATCTACTTTTTGCAATGTAATCAGTGGAACAATTGTACTGTTTTATAATTAGAATGTAGTTTCAGCCTTATGTTATAAGTGATGACCAAGCAGATTTGTGTTTTTAGGAATGAGCATATAGCCAAGTTAAAATTTTGAAGAAATATGCTTCATGTGGCCAGAGGTGTAATTTCTGCTACTTATTAACACACAACTTTTCATACCTACAGCAACTACGATGCAATATGGTGACAGTAAGTTTCAGACAGTCAGTGTGGCATAGTGGAAAGAAAATTGGCTTTAGCCCTGCTTTCAATCCCCAGCAGTCTTCAAATACCTGCTAAACCATGATGCTAACTGAGAGACCTTGGGCTAGTCAGTGTCCCTCAGCCTAACCTACCTCACTGTGTTAGAGGATAAAAGAGAATATAAGTATCTATCTTAAACATCAGATTATTCTGTCCATTTTGACTTGCTGCCATTTCTCCAGGGTCTCAGGGCAGACATCACCTGCTACCTGACTCTTTTTAATCAAAGATGCCAGAGACAGAATTTGGGTACAAAGCATGCGCCATACCACTGACCTATGCATGAAGTCCTTGGAGTAAGAGTAAGATAAGAATTAAATAAATAATGGTTTTCACTGGCAAATCCTAGTTAATTCATTGACAGAAAAAGCACACAAAACATTTGTACTACTCCATTACATTTGTTCTCTCAATACAACAAGAAAACTTGTATGATCTCTGGTATCACTGTAGTCCTAGCCAATCATTTTAGAAATATTGGCAATAATTATTCACTCCCAAGTTTAAATTTCATTACCTAATGATACACAAGGCAAAATCAGCCTGTGGCCCTTTTAAAAAGTGTTACTTCCAGGCAAATAGATGTAGTTATCTTGTGACATGGAAGTTATCAACCAAGATGTCTCAGGATACACTTCCAACATAACCCTGAACACCTCCATAAATCAGTTTCTCTCTCTCTCCCTTGTTTATATGCCACTTTCCAACAAGTAGTTCTCAAAGTGGTTTACATATTAAAAGGTGTGTGGCAAACATGTTTCAGTAAAGCTGTTTAGTCTTCACAGGGATGACTGTCATCCATGCAACTTTCAGGAACTGTAACTTAATAGATTCCAATAGACATCTAGACGCATGCAGCAAATGTCAGTTCCACATAAAATGTCTACAAAGAAATGCCACTGCAGTTACTTTTAATTCCCTATCTCTAAACTCCAAATGTTATACTAGAAATGGGCCTAAAATTGAGTGGTGAAAAAAGCAGATTTTTCCCAAGAGCTACTTTTATATACACAAAGTTATTCATCTTAAGCATTTCTATTCACTTCATTCAGTGCCTTATCCAACTATTAATTTTATGTAGCCAGCTCTTTATACTACTACTCCTGTTGGGAATTTCCCACTACACAGTAATGAAGTATCTTAAAACTACCAAAAAAGTGTTTTGTGGGACCATCTATTACATTTCAAATGAAGATTCTAGTAAAATAAAATGTACCAAAATAATTAAGTCGCAAGACACTTACAGTGTAAGAACTTCTGTACTACACAAGTAACAGTCAATGCAGAAGACTTGAATTCAACTGGCCTTTCTGTCACAGAATAGGTATAGTATTGCAACCTTAATGTCCCAGTACCAATCACTTACTTGTTTGCTCCAGTGACACTTAGGGACTAGCTTTCATGAGACAGTCTATACTTGATTTGCTCAGTTAAATTGGTGGCGTATGCATAACTGCACCAATTCATGCAACACCATTTATACTTTAAAATTTACCAGTAACGATGTCTGTATCATCAACACCTATGTGAAGATACATCAATGGCTCTTCTATGCAAACCTATCACAAGATGATCACATGGGAGCCACCTCAGATATGAATGGGTCCCATATGCCAAATGGCATTGACTCAAGTCTTGCCTGTTAGAATTTTTAGTCCTTTAGTATATGTTATCCTATTTTATTGTTCTGAAGTAAGCAGTGTGTCGACTACACCTCTCATCTAAACATGTCTTACTTGGAAATACATCCAAGTTATTCTTTTTCAATATAACCTATTTTTAAGCACGCATGCTTAGATCCCCAGTTTAAAGAAGTCTATGTACTATGGTTTAATTCTGCAGCTGAAACCCTTCAGAGCTGACCAAACCTTCTCTCTGAAGACTTGTACAAAACAAATTTCCATTCACCTTCAATTCTGGTATTCCTTTTATGCTGCTTGGGAAATATTTATTAACCATTTATAATTTGTTCAAGTCATCCTTTAGTATCTATGATCCTGCTGGAAGTTGTCAGAAATCACAAATCAGGAAAATAGTTGGGGGGCTGCAACGCTGTTTGGCATTACAATTTAATACACATTCATTTTCACATTTATGTGAATTTGTCACAGGTTATTTCAGCAATTCTACTAAAGTATGCACAAAGCTATTTACCATACAATCTTCCTCATGCTCTTGAAAAACTTGAGAAATTAGAATTGTGAGTCAATCTGCTGGGAAGTTTTTGCCTGCACCCTTAAAGTTTAAGGCTTAAACCAGTTGCTCTAAAGACAGCTTAAAAATCAGCACCCCCCTCATCCTCTGAGTAAACTAACACCTTGCATAAAGTATACTCCTCCTGATCTTTCTCCCTAATTTCTATGTGAACAATGGACAAGGAATGTTGATCTTGGATCATGCAATACCCATGTTTGCCTCCTGCAAGCTAAAAAGTGAAATGCCACCAATGGATTCCTGCAGCGGCCTCTAGTAAGAGACCCTTAACAAGCAACTATTGATCACTTTCAGTCTCCAGATGATGGGTCACGGCATAAACTGCTCTATTAGGTTTGCCCTCACAGAGCTACTTCGCCACTTAGTGTAAAGAGCTGAAATTACTAAGGGGAAGAGAAGGGGGCTAACTGCAGTCATCTCAGAATGTAAGAAAAGGATGGTTCTTTGCTGACTTTGCAATAGCCTTGAAAAAAATTCACTTAAACGAGACACAACCGATGGGATTCTCATATAGCATCAGGATTTAAAGGGAAATGGGGCAAATAAGACGTTTGTCCTTAGCAGAGAAACACATGAAAATGTCCATTGTGTCCAACTGTATCTTCTTCCCCACCTCCATGCCTAAGCAAATCCGCCTGAACGAGAAATAAAACGTGTGATCCAGAACACACTTCGCTCAGGACTGGATTATTTTAAGTCGTCTCCCTCTCGCCGGCCAGAGAAGTCAGGTAAGGTTGCAGGGATTCGGAATTGCGAGGGAATTAATTCGAAATCTGGTTAAATGTGCGCTTTAATATACGCTCCAAAACTCTAGAGGGCACTCGAAAGATACCCTCTCCATTCCCCTCCCCCGCGCGGCCGAGCCGGGTAAGGCGAGAGGCAGAAGCCCGTCGTCTGCTTGCGGGTGTTAGTATTGCAGGAGCGATGTCTGCAGCAGAGCCCACCCCGGGGGGAGGAGTCGCCTCACGGCCATTACCGGGGCTTTGCTCCAGGGCAGCAGCTGCTGCACCCAACAACCCCCCCCTTTTACCCTGGAAGGACCTCCTCTTAACCCCCCCACCCATTCACTCCTCGTGCCAAAAAAATGGGGGGAGAAGGATGATCTACCTCCTGCTCCTCCCCAAGGCAGAAAAACATATAAATAGCACTCACAATGGAGCTCCTTCTCCTTGCGAGGCTCTTGCCAAGGCTGCACCAAACTGGCCTGGAGCCTAGGGAGAAGAGGTGCTGGTGGAGCGTGAGGGTGGGGTGGGGGGTTGAATCGGGTTTTAATCGAGGTAGTGGGCGCGCCTCCTCATCTTCCCCTCCAGGAGACGCCCTTCCTCCTGGGCAAAGAAACGGGTTGGCAGCATAGCCCTCCACTTTGAATTCTCCAGCCCCTCCAGCACAGCCCCCTTCTCCCAGTGGGATACAAACCTATTGCCCCAGAGACAGGCTCCACCCGCCCCAGGGCCTCCCCCACAGCCCCACCTCGGGTGGGGGGTCGGCCCCGTCCCCCAGCGCTGCTCCCCAAGGGCGCCCAGCCTTGGGAGCCTTTGCTGGAGGGCAGCGGGGGGGGGGTTTAGTTTGGACAGGCGCGGAGGTGGGAGAGGAGGAGGCAATAGCGAAGACTTTCTCCCCACCCACCCAACACATACACAAAGCCGCCTCTTCTTTCCCCCTTCAGAGCTCTCTCTGGGGACCGAGTGTTAAGTCGATTGAACACCCTCCAACAAACACACACACACGAACACACGCGCATATACACATACACACAAAAACAACAACCCGCGCGCGCGCGCCTCCAGCGCCGAGATCTGCCCTGGCGCCCGTCCCTGCCAATTGCCCCGGGTGTCGGGTTTGGCCCCCTGCAGTCGGCCGGCAGCACTGCCGCCTCCAGTCGGCCGCCATTAAGGAGACCCAGCCAAACAATACGGGAGGGGAGCGCGAGGGAAAGCGGGAGCTGGGGGGGGGGAAGAGAGAGGAGGATACGCGGAGCGCAGCGCTGGGCGCAAAGAAGGGC
The DNA here is from genome assembly GCF_965113315.1 of Podarcis vaucheri. NCBI lineage: Eukaryota > Metazoa > Chordata > Lepidosauria > Squamata > Lacertidae > Podarcis > Podarcis vaucheri. Next base: position 25,454,470 of record NC_138762.1, on the reverse strand, counting down.
GCCGCGAAAGGGGGGGGAGGGGAGCCGGCGGGGCGGAGGGCACTGAAAACAAAACCGCGGGCGAGGCGGTTGGAAACGAAGCCGTGATAAAATGGATCCTTCCCTTCTCCCCCCCCCCGCCCCGCCACCCCAGATACCCCCCAAGGCAGCCCCCCCTCCGCATTTCTGCCCTCAGCGCCCCTCAGTGAGGGGGGCTTCCTCCTGTCCGTCGCCCCAACCGCCTCCCTCCCCCTCCCCCGCCCCCAATCCCTGCTGGCGTGAGGCGAGAGCGACACGCAGCGGGGCATTTAGCCCGGGTTGCTGCGAGGCACGGCTGGGCTGCTCCAATCCCCACCCTGAAGGGGCAAGCTGGGCTCCAGCCAGCCACCCACCCTGCTCTCCTCTACCTCAGCCGCTTCCTCTCACGGCCCTCACCAGTCTCGGGGGGGAGAAGGAGGTCGTAGCGGCGGCGGGTCACACGCACCCTCCGCGGCTCCGCCAACGCTTCCTCAACTCTAACTCGGTCCAGTCCCGGGCTAAGCGCTGCTGCTTGGCGGAGGGGAGGAGCAGGGACCAACCCCACCAGCCGAGCTCGGGGAAAGGCCGCCTCGTGCGCCCGCTTATTGGCCTTCCCAGGAAGAGGGCTTCGTTGCCTGCAGAACCCATTGGAGCGGCTTCCCGCCTATCAGCGTCCCCGCCGCAGGTGGTTGGGCCGAGGCCCTGTCAATCCGATTCTCACTCACGCCTACGGTCCCTCCCTCTTTGGTTCCATCAGGTTAAACCCGAATCGCATTGCCCACCACCAACAGCTGCAGCACCTCTGCCTTTCTCCTGGTGGATGGGCGGGTTTGGGGCCCCAGAGGTTGCTGCTGCCGCCGGGTACTTTCCTGCAGAAGTTTGTGCTCTTTTTCCCCCTCCATGAAAGCGGGATGGCATCCCTTTTACTCCGCATGACATTTGCCAGGGAGGGAGGTGGTGTGTTTAACCTATTAATTTGCCTTCCACGGTCCCTCTGGGCAATAATTTCAGCGGAGACGTGTGGCTTCGGGTGTGAACACCCTGTTCCGTGGGGAGGTGATGGTTGCCACGCTTCGTCCACATTTTTAGGCGCGCGCGCGCCCCCACAGCAGGGCTGGGAAACCTGGATCCATTTCCATAAGGGGGCAGAGTAATGGAAACAGTCTCCAAGCTCTTTCCCAAGGGCAAAGATCCCTGTCTCCATTGAGGAACCCCCCCTTTTTCCCCCTCCCCCTGCCTACTCCGGAGAAAGAAAGCTGTGTCCCTTGCAACTGCCAGCACGGCTCCTGGTGGTGGTAGTGGTGATGGTTGGTAATGGTGGTGACGTCCTCCATTTTGTCGGAAGCTGCTGCAGGCAGGGAACTTGGGACCACTTCAGACCAACATGGGGCTCTATGAGGTGCCTGGTTTCAGAGCCTCTCGCCTCAGGGGCACAGCAGATCGCGGGGGGGAACCTCTGGCAATGCCCTAAAAGGAACAAATCGAACCCAGAGCCGCCAAGGCGGCAAAGCACCGAGAACCACGCTCCCCACCCTCCCTCAGCCAAAATGGAGGATGCGCACTTCCCTTGCGCGGTTGGTTCCCCGTTCCCCAGCCATGGGATTGACGCCCGCTTCTTCGAGGACGGGGGCGTGCTCACTCTTCTGCCTGGTTGGTTAACCCACCTACTACCCCGTGGGCTGTCCCTCTCTCTCTCCTCGACAAAAACGGGGAGAAAGAGGCGGGAAACAACGCCACACAGTCTTCTCCACCTTGCAGCTATTCCACAAACGTACACGCAGCAGCACGGTATTTTATTCCCTGGAGAAAGGCTTATTATGTACGGGGGGAAAGGGAGCGGGCAAGAGCTGTTGGCCCCATTTCTGTCTCAGATATGCAAGAGCTTCTCGCGATGCCAAGTCCCTGGGTAACTTGCGCGGGAGCTCAGTTCGAAGAGTTTTAAGTTCGCTCGGTTGCCCTCGGTGGCTAATTTCCCTGCGCCGCAGACGCGAGCATTCTGAACGCGGCGCTGTCGCTGTACCATATCTAGTTCCCTCCTGCCACCGGCCCTAAGCAGAGACGCAGGCAACGGCCAACAGGTCTAGCCAAATGCGTATGTGAAACTATTAATAGGATGCTGCCGATTTAATGGGAAATGCGAAAGCTTGCATTTCTAGGTGGGCAAACAACGTCGCAGAAAGTCTATAAACTCTAATGGATAGTGAAGGGGAGAACTTAATTTTTCACTTGATGGCCTATATTGAAAGGCTAGACAATGAGATTATCTGCTTTGATAGCTGCATTTCCTGTTACATTGTATTTGCAGTTGGAGTTTGATAGTGGAGGCAGAAAAGGAAGAAGTTTTGTTGGTTTAGTCATTAACCGCAGCATCTTTCAGGACTTGTGTTGTATTGTGTGGGGTTTTTTTTTAAGACTGAACATTTCCATTGCTTTCTCCATATTATAGGAATCTAAATACTGTACTCTGAAATCTGAAAACCTTGAGTTTTATTTAAGGGTCATTACTTGGGATTCAGAGGCACTTCTGAAGAAACATGAGTAGGATTCCACAATTTAAAGAAATGGTTCCCAAACATTTTTGGGCTACCGCTCCCTTGGTTCCATAAACTCATTCCTTTTTCTGTAAAAAGCATTATTCAGAAGAGCAGTCCACTAAGAAGATGATAACACAATAAAATTCAAAGCAGTAACAATTAATTGCACATTTATTCAAAATCTGATATATTTAGTTGACTAATTCAACAAAATTTATGAACTTGATCCAGTGATACCAAATTTTCAAAGCCTGATAATCATTTACATCACCAGCAACTCCCTGCCACCCACTTGCCTCTTATCGCCCCTCTAGGTAATCCCCCCCCCGGGGGTGGTGCCACCCACAATGGGAACCACTGATTTAGAGTATTTTTAAGTTGACTAGTTTTGTGAAAAAAATGTTATTCTAGTTGAAATCACTCAATGCTGCACATTCTCAAAGTCTGAGGTTGAACATTCTCAGAGTCACACTTGGGTATTGCTGCATTCCATCATCCACAGGAAATTCTTTTTTAACTTTACCAAGACTGGGACAAGAAGTATCTACCACAAAAGTCTCTGTACAGTGGTATCTCGGGTTAAGAACGTAATTCGTTCTGGAGGTCCATTCTTAACCTGAAACTGAGGTACCACTTTAGCTAATGGGGTCTGCTGCTGCTGCCGTGCCGCCACCACACAATTTCTGTTCTCATCCTGAAGCAAAGTTCTTAACCTGAGGTACTATTTCTGGGTTAGCAGAGTCTAACCTGAAGCATCTGTAACCTGAGGCACCACTGTATACAAAAAGAGGATGGGAAGAAATACTTTCTCTTACTGTCGTATTAACTCCAATGACATCCACATATGCACATCAGTGACTTCTAGAGATGCTGAAGTATATATACAGATGTTTGCTCCCCCCAAAAAAATGGCACCTGTGACGTTGGAATTAAGTAATCCCTTCCTTTAAATCATATATTAACTCCATGGCTATATTTATCATACTGAAGATGTAAATTAGTGTGAGGAAAATTATAAATAAATACATTGGGTGTTATGCAATGTTAGTCATACTCAGGGTAGGCCCAATGAAATCAATTGGCTTCTGTAACTATATTGGATATCACCCACTGCCATACAAAGCTGCCTTCTATTGATTCAGACTATTGGTCCACCTAAGTCAATACTGTCTCTACTCTGATTGATGGTAGTTTCAGACAAGAGCCATTCCCACCCCTTCTTGGAGACTGAACCTTGGACCTTCTGTACGATTGGCAAATGCTCTTCTGCTGAGCTACAACTCTTTCCCCAAAGAAATAAAACAAAAAGGGGGTCATGTCAATTTAGGCATTTAAAACACTTATGCAACCCAAAGCTGTGCCATCATCCAGAATTGGTATAACAAAATTGTTTTAGGTTGAGCAAAATAGTTTCACTGCCTCAAAAATTAAAAATCTTTTTCTGTTGTCCAGACTACATTTAAGAAAATGCAATTCTTAACCATTTTCTTTTACATACTGCTTCTTTAAAGCTTAAATAACGTTATATACTTTCAGAGTGTTGACATCAACTATCTGTAAATAAATCCTTTATTTATGTAAAGACTTGATTAGGGTTTTTTTTTTGCTCATCCCTGTTCATCAGGTAGTGTCACAAAACTGCCAGGGATAGTTCATTCAGTAGAGCAAAAGGCTCTTATGTTTGGGGTCATGATTGGGCAGAAGATTCCTGTATGATCCTTGTGGTCCCTTCCAACTCTACAGTTCTGTAATTCTAATTTGACTCTTAATCAACAGCTGCAGAAAGTGTGGCAAACAGCACTTTTGGAAAAATTAACATAACAGTTAAAAACAAATAACAACACAGATTTCAATTATTTTGTTGAACAACTGTACAATTTCATTCAGTATATTTGAAACAGTGAAAGAGCAAAAGTTTCACCGGCAACACACCAGCAACACATTGACAGACAATTATGGTTGGATCTGTTAATGCAAGTGTGGGGAACCTTTGGCTGAGCTACAAGTCCCATCAGCCCCAGCATGTCTGGCAGATGGCCAGGGATGATGGAAGTTGTAGTTCAGCAACATCTGGAGGATCAAAGGTTCCCCGCACCAGTCTTAACAGATCCACCCAAAACTGTTCTTACGCGGTTTCTTAGATATAGGATAAGTTATGTTACACTATGTTGTTGTTTAGTCATTTAGTCGTGTCCGACTTTCATGACTCCATGGACCAGAGGACGCCAGGCACTCCTGTCTTCCACTGCTTCCCGCAGTTTGGTCAGACTCATATTTGTAGCTTCGAGAACACCATCCAACCATCTCGTCCTCTGTCGTCTCCTCCTTGTGCCCTCCATCTTTCCCAACATCAGGGTCTTTTCCAGGGAGTCTTCTCTTCTCATGAGGTTGCCAAAGTATTGGAGCCTCAGCTTCACAATCTGTCCTTCCAGTGAGCACTCAGGGCTGATTTCTTTAAGAATGGAGAGGTTTGGTCTTCTTGCAGTCCATGGGACTCTCAAGAGTCCTCCAGCACCATAATTCAAAAGCATCAATTCTTCGGCGATCAGCCTTCTTTATGGTCCAGCTCTCACTTCCATACATCACTACTGGGAAAACTCCATGGACAAAGACAACAGGCATATAATGTTACACTATACGAACATCCAAACAAATAAGTAATTTGTATTAACTTACACAGGTAAGAAGAAATCTGGACACTTAAGGGCAAAGGATTATCTGGGTGGTAGTGTGTATCAGTTTAATTCTTGTTTATTTATATTCATTGTACTCTTGAAAATGAACTAATAAACAAATATATTTTAGAAAGATTGTAAGCCTATGGACACTCCATAGGACATAAACCCATTGAACACAGTGTAAGCAAGCTTAAATGCCTGCAAATCCTAAAGGTATTAAAACAGTCTTCTAGCTAAAAGTATATTTGAGAAATACAGACATTTCTTAAAGTATTTCTGCTCACTTCTGGCATAGACTGGCCAGATGCATCTCCAAAAAAGAGGAAATGTATCAGCAGAAAAGCGGATACAGTGGACGCTTGGGTTGTGAACGTGATCCGTGCGGGATGCACGTTCCCAACCCGCAGTGTACGCAACCTGCGTATGCGCGGGTTGCGATTTGGCGCTCCTGCGCATGCGCAACCACTGAAACCCAGAAGTAACCTGTTCCGGTACTTCTGGGTTTCGGCAGTCCGTAATCCGAAAAAGCGCAACCTGAAGTGTCTGCAACCCAAGGTATGACTGTACAGGTTTGCATAAAATTTGCACATTCTAATTTATATGTCCAGGTGCAAATTTAGAAAACAATAATTCAAATAGAGATATAATACACCTCAACATAGTGGGGAAGACTGCTCTAGCTCATTTTGTTATCTAGGTGCTGAATGTTGATGGGCAACTTCAAGGTCCCTACACCTAGCAATTACCGTATTTTTCGCTCTATAACACGCACCCGACCATAACACGCACGTAGTTTTTAGAGGAGGAAAATCCGTAGGCATGCCACCCGTAGGCATTCCCTCCATAACACGCACAGACATTTCCCCTTACTTTTTAGGAGGAAAAAAGTGAGTGTTATGGTGCAAAAAATACGGTATATATGAATTCAAATCTCCAGGGCCTGATGAGCTGCATCCAAGGATACTAAAGGAACATGCGGATGTAATCTCAGAGCCTCTGTCTATAATCTTTCAGAATTCTTGGAGAACAGGGGAGGTCTCTCCAGACTGGAGGTGGGCAAATGTTATCCCCATCTTCAAAAAGGGGGAAAAAGAAGACCCAGGTAATTACCTACCTGTGAACTTGACATCGATACAAGGAAAAGCCCTAGAACAAAAAATTCAACTGTCGATCTGTGAGCACTTAGAAAAGGATGCTGTGATTAGTAAAACCCAGGATAGTTTCCTCAAAAACAAGTCATGCAAAATAAATCTCTTTTTTATGGAGTTACAAGCTTGGTGGATCAGGGGGATGCTGTGGACATAGTGTATTGACTTTAGTAAGGCTTTTGACAAAGTCCCTCATGACATTATTGTGAGAAGCTGATAAAGTGTGGGTTAAACAAGGATAACTGTTAGATGGATTTGTAGGTGGTTGACTGACTGAACCCAAAGACTACTCATTAGTGGTCCCTCAGCATCCAGGAAAAAAATGACAAGTGTGGTGCTACAGGGTTCTGTCCTGGGCCCATTGTTGTTCAATATCTTTATAAATGACTTGGATGAAATAATTGTGAGTATGCTAATCAAATTTGCAGATGACACCTAATGCTGCAGATGACACCTAATGCCACATAAGACAGAATCAGGATTTAAAATGACCTTAATAGATTGGAGAACTGTGGATAACAGTTGGATAACATACTGAATTTCAATAGGGACAAATGTAAGGTTCTGCACTTAGGCAGGAAGAACAAGATGCACAAATGTAAGATGAGGGACACCTGGCTTATTAGTAGTACATGTGAAAAAGATCTAGGGGTTATAGTGGACCACAAGCTTAACATGAGTCAACAGTGTGATGCAGCAGCAAAAAAAAGCTAATGCTATTCTAGGCAGCTTCAACAGAACTATAGTGTCCAGATTAAGGAAAGTAATAGTACCAGTCTTCTTGCTTTGGTCAGACCACACCTGGAATACTGTGTCCGGTTCTGGGCTCCACAGTTTAAGAAGGATGTTGACAAGCTGGAACGTGTGCAAAGGAGGGCAACCAAGATGATCAAGGGTCTGGAAACAGCCTTTTGAGGAGCGCTTGAAGGAGCTGGATATGTTTAGCCTAGAAAAGAGGAGACTGAGAGGAGATATGATAGCCACCTTCAAATATCTAAAGGGCTGTCACACCAGAAGGAAAGAGAGATACAGTGGTACCTCGGGTTATAGACGCTTCAGGCTACAGACGCTTCAGGCTACAGACTCTACTAACCCAGAAATAGTACCTCGGGTTAAGAACTTTGCTGCAGGATGAGAACAGAAATCGTGCGGTGGCAGCGCGGCAGCAGCGGGAGGCCCCATTAGCTAAAGTGGTACCTCAGGTTAAGAACAGTTTCAGGTTAGGAACAGACCTCCAGAATGAATTAAGTTCTTAACCCAAGGTATCACAGTAGAAAGTGAAACCCAGGCTCCTTCTGGCCTTATTGCTATAGTCAGGATGACCTTGACAGATAGAGATAACAGAACCAGTTTAAGCCAGCTGTACTCTGCTTCTTTGACGGAAAAATCCAAACACTGTGAACCTTCTGCTTGTTTCTAGGCAGAATAGAAACTTACTTGTCAGCTAGAAACTTCCAGCTTGCACCAGTTTCTTTCACACAGAGAAGCTTCCAGAACCCTCTTGAATTAACTAGAATAGGAAAGATCACATCAGATCAATACTTTCTGTACCAAGAAATGCAAACTGACAAGGATATGAACCAATGACTTCAAGTTACAAGAAAGGAGATTCTGACAAAACATCAGGAAGAACTTTCTATTAGTAAGAGCAGTGGTTGCGGACTTGCGAGGTTGTGGCATCTACTTCCATGGGGGGTTTTGTTTTTGTTTTTGTTTTTTGATATTGCTTAAACATAAATACATCCAATATACAAAGAACTAAAAAAAATGCAAAGGAAAAAAAGGCTCAAAAAGACACATTTTCAAGCCATCTCTTCCTTGGAGGTTTTTAAGCAGAGCAAACATCTGTCATGGATGTTTTAGCTGAGATTCTTGTATTGCAGGGGGTTGGACCAGATGACCCTTTGGGTCCCTTCCAACTCTATGATTCTATTATTTCTTTATCTTCAAACAAAACTTGGACTGGGTGGCCTTTGAATACAGGCTACTGTAATAAACGGAAATCTGCCCTTATTCCCTTATGGGGTACAAAAGAGCCCTTGTAGAGTCCTTTGCAGGTTCTCCATCGGTCAGAGAAAAATAAGAGAGGCCCACCAGAGAATATTGAGAAGCAAAGCAGCTAGTAAGCCTGATCTTTATTGATCTGTTGCAACAGGGTGCTCCCCTCACACGCAGGAAAGGAAGAGGACCCAGGTGTGTCCGCCCTTATATAGACCTTTTAAATTGCCCGCCCTGGAGTTCAAGACCACCCCCAGAATCATCATACATACATCACAGAAGGGGTGTAGCTCAAGACCACCCCAAAGACACATCAAACCTACATCATAGAAAGGGCGGTCTACAGCAGAAATCTGAGTGCATTGTTTATCTCCTGTTGTTGTTTATCTCCTGTCTGGCAGGATACCTGTTGATGCTTACTTGATTGGATACCCTGGGGAGCCTGGCCAGTCTTTTGTAATGATAAATACTTATTTCCTGAGCCAGGTCACAGGCTCACACCCTATTGATATTTTAAATGTGCCCTTAAGACAGGGTTTGTGAAGGAAAAGACAATAGGGAGGCTTTTCCATTTTCCCTTGACCTTGCAGAGAAAACATTTGGTCAGTTTGGGAATCAAAAATGGTTTTAGGTCAGTCTTCCTGTGCTGATCTATGTACGTGCTTGGTTGGTACATTTATGAACATTTATTATACATCTAAGACCTTAAAATTCTTGTCACAATACTGTACCTACAAACCCAAGTCTGCCTTCTTTAAAGCAGAACACATAGTTACCCAAGACATAGTAATATCTAAAACGGATCTACATTACCTATGGATGTACAAATAAATTGACTTTAATAAATTTTATCAGCTAATTATAAGTGAACAAACTGCTACATAATCCACACAAGGCAGAGGTGCTTTTTGGTCTGTCAGCAGGCAGAACAGGGAATAGTCATTCAGCCTGTGTTGAATGGGGTAACACTCCCCTTGAATACAGAAGTTCAGAGTTTGGGCAAGCTCCTGGACTCAGCCCTGAGCATGGATGTTGAGGTCACTGCAGTGGCCAGGAGTGTATTTGCACAGTTAAAGCTAGTATTTGCACAGTTAAAGCTAGCTAGATGTCTGATTTGGCCACAGTGGCACATGCCTTAGTTACATCCCATCTGGATTACTGCAATGCGCTCTACGTGGGGCTGCCTTTGAAAAGGGCTGAGAAACTTCAACTGGCTCAAAGAGATGCAGCCAAATTGTTGACTGGGGCTGGTTTTAGGGAGCATACAAGTCCCCTTCTAGAACGACTCTGCTGGCTACTGGCTTATTTCTGAGCACAATTCAATGTGCTGACCCTTTTTTCAGGGTCAGCCCTGATGTCAGGAAGTGTATGATGTCCAAATTTATTGACTGGAAATAAATTAATTAATCAAACCTTAACTGATGGTATTAAGATTAAAATATTTCTCATGAAAAGTACAATTAGCAATCTATTGCGTTTGTTGCAAGAAAGACTTAACACTGAAACTTATTTTGAAGAATTTCAGAAAACTTAACAAGTTTACTAAGATTTCCTTAAACTGAAATCCATTGTGGGATATAGAATGACAGCATTTAGAGTTTATTCATTATCTCACGATTTCTAGCATATATATGAAACCAGCTTTTTATTTTTTAAAAAATAAAGAGATTAGTGTCTTAATTCTTTATTCCCAGTACTATGAATCGGAAGTTATAACAGTAATTGAGGACAGAAACGTTTGCAACTATTATATTTATCAAAGGACATGGATAATAAGTGAACAAAGCAGGTGTCTTAACTACAACAGTTTTAAAGCTGCAGAAAGAAAACTTTACATTTACGCAGATGTAATTCATAGCCATTATGATTTTGCAGCCCAAACTGCTATCTATAAAATACAAAGACTAAACAAATTGGCATTGACTTTAAAGTGTAGGGTTATTCAAAAGGAGCATGTATACAATTGACTGTTTAACAGCTCCTTTACTCTCTCCAACATATCCCGGGAACTCCAGTTCTGGGAGCTATGGAATGTCTTAAGAGAATTAGAAGCATCCTCACTAAACTATAATTTTCAGGACTATTTGCAGAAGCCATAACTGGTAAACTGGTATAAAATGGAAGTAAGTTTGGGTCTGCCCAGTAACAACAACCAGAACTCCAGATTCCCTCTGACATCATGGTTTGCAAAAACTTGTGTACATGTTAGTGAGTGGCTTACAAAGCATAATAATATTTATGGACAATATTCCATAAGAAGCTACATCACTGAAGCTTCTGCTTACATGGTTGTATTTTCGTATCCCATGATTAGGGATTAGTTTGTCTTTAGGAAGTACTTTGACTTCTTATGGGTGCTTAGATGTCCTTAGTGGTTGTCACATTGGTACATCTTTGAATGGATAGATGCTTTTTAACGTGTCACTATCTTTCTTTCTTTCTGCTTGGCTGTCCATCATTTTTGTCCTTGAAAATAACAGTGAATGAACATTCAGACAATATTATCCACAGGAAATAGGCATACTGGCAATCAAAGTAACGAAAGTAGCACTTTTCATCCCCTGTGTAGTCAATGAACACTGCAATTTCATCCCTCTTCCTTACTCCAAAATGTAAAAACAACAACACTTAGGATATAGCACTTACAATTTTTCCAAGTCAAAGAGGACAGCACACTGCTGCTTATTGGTTGTGGGTAATTCCTTCAAATTGTATAGCACACTCAACACATTGTCAGCACCTCATAATATCATGCATAATCTCTTGATCCATATGACCACCATCTGAAATGTTGAGAGAGGAGGCATGCCATATTCACCATAGGTTCAGGAAGCATCTGTTTAGCAGACCTTGCATTCTGACATGTATCATCATGTTCTTTACACACTCAAGAGGTAAAGCTCACAAATACTATTTAAAATAAAAAAATTCCTTCCAGTAGCACCTTAAAGACCAACTAAGTTAGTTCTTGGTATGAGCTTTCGTGTGTATGCACACTTCTTCAGATACACACGAAAGCTCATACCAAGAACTAACTTAGTTGGTCTTTAAGGTGCTACTGGAAGGAATTTTTTTATTTTGACTATGGCAGACCAACACGGCTACCTATCTGTAACTGGAACCATGGAAAATACTATTTACTTCAAGTTATATTTTGCTCTTTTTCCTCATACAGCAGAGGAGGGGACCCAGTTAAGCCTCCTGTTTCACAGTGGTTCCAGTTCTATATGAAAAAAACAAAACAATACTATATTTTATTTACCCAGGCATTTGGTGGTTAAGTTAGCTTCTACTGTGGTGCTCATCTTTTACTCAGGTGAGGTAGGACTTGTCTTTGTTACTGTATTGCTGAATGAGCATTTTAGGAATTTTGTATTGTATGCCATTTAAAAAATGGGCTTTTAATTGGTTGTGTCTGTTTGCATTTCCTTTCATTCTTAAGTTCCTTTGAGACATTTCTTTTTAGTGTATGAAACAGCTAACACGGGCAATTAATTATTATAGTAACCAGGCTTGCTGACTTTTAGGATATGGCAGCTGCAACTAGAGAATTGGATTGCAATAGACTATTAAAAAAATAAAATAAAAGCAGTCTCCATAACATCCACTCTAATTCAGGGGGAGAAGCAATGCCATAAAAATCAATTAAGTGCCATTAAAAGCTTGTGGGAATAGGTCAGATTTCATCAGGTGACAAATGCATAGCAACGAGGGTGCCTCATGACTTGGGAGGGAGCTCCACACTTTGGCATAGGAGGACCGCTTAACTGTCATGGACTGGCTGGATGCAGAGGAATTATGGGAGACTCCAGCTGGGGAACCCCCAAAGGAACCCCCAGGGGAAGATGGTGCAGAGGCAAGGGGTTGGTGGTGGGACAATATTGTGTGGTTAGAGGGAGGAGAGGGAGCAGACGGGGAGGAGGTGTCAAAAGCTGAAGAGGTAAAAGGATTAAGCGAGCAGGAAGAAGCTGTGGCAGAGAGCAGTCCAGAATTAAGAGGCAGAAGCAGAGGCTGGAGAGGAGAGGGGCTAAGAGGCAGCAATGAGTCAGGGGGGTGAGGAAGCCAGGCTGTCTCCTCCTGCGGTGACCAGCTCCCCTCACCCTGGTTGCCCAGAACCCGTGGAGGTATGAAGATGGTGGAGCAGCGACAAACAAGATGAAGGAGTCTCAGATTGCATGGGAAGGAACCAGGGGAGGAGGTGACTTAGAGAGCTGTGGGAAGGTGGGGACCTTCAGTTTCTCGCAACTGCCGCATTGGGGCAAGATCTGCTGGGAAGAGCTGCTTTGCTCACTAGGCCTGGGCTATTTTGTTTCTTTGAATAAAGAGTTAACTTCACTGATACCTTGCCAATTATTGCTGAATTGCTCTCTACACCCACCCTGACATTAACCCACAGCAAAAAAAAAAAGGAACTGCATCATCACAGACAGATTTGCATATACAAATTTGTATGTATAGGTGTGAATTTAGAAATATTTGCTATTATCTCAATAAAATACATCATACCATCATGACCACCAGGTGACCTATGTGCCTGCTTTCCTCTTTGAACTGTTTCTGTTCCATCTCGCCAATAAGAACTATTGCCTGAGTTTGCCTTTTCCCTTTTCCCTCCTAATCCAAGATTCTTCTTGTGTCATGTATTTTAGTCTGTTTGTCTGGATGTTGGCATACAACTCTCATCATGCCTAGCTAGCAGGACCAGTGGCCAGAGATTATGGGAATTGTAATCCCAAAATAGCTGGAGACCTGAATTTGGGAAACCCTGAACTATTATTATTATTTATCATTCTATGCCATTCTGGGAGCTTTTTTCAGATGAAGAGCAGGGTAAAATGCTTCAACCGTACAGTACAGTATAAATAAATAAATGTTCAATAATGCATGCCCACTAGGAGGCAGTAATAGCTCTCAGTCCCTACCAAACAATGCAGCTCTCTATAAATCCTTCTGCTCTGAGGACAGAATAAATCATTCCCCAACAAAAATATTATTGCTCTTTTCTGTTTTGAAAATTTTGGGGAAAACAACAGTTATGCATAAAAATGTCACATTGTGAAACAGTTTAATTGGGCCGATAAATATATAAAATGTTGGTACACAAACGAAACAATGTATTAATGAGCAAATAGTATGGGGAAAGAGAAATGTCATGGCAAGTTTTTGGGATTTTGCTGCATTGAGGGGAAATGTTAGCACAATGCTTTTGTGGACGTGCTCAGAATAGATCATTTATCAATATAGTTTAGTTATTTATGACAGTTTATTTTACACTTTCATTCCTGGAATGGAAGGGCTGTTCCAGTATGACTGATGTCAGTAAAGTACTCTTTTTTATTATTATTATCCTGAGCTTTAAAGGTTAGAATTTTTACAGATGAGATATTGAGTAGCTCACCATGCTGCTTACTAGCTGTTTACAAATGTTATTAATTAATTTAATTTTTCAATAATATCATCAACACATTACCAGAGAGTACCAAGTATAGAATATTACATGAGTTCAAAACTGTCCTTCAAGCAAAGTCCATTTATGTCATCCTTCAAAATTAGTTATCCCAATGTGTCTTTCCACAATAAACCATAGGTGGTGGGGGATCACCAATCATGTTCCCTTTGTGCTATGTAGGCAATAAAACAGAACCATTTGTCCTTAATTGTTATTGTTTTCTGTCTTTGATTTGTTAGGATAGTTTTCTTCCATTAAAACAACTGTCCATATTTATTAATACCATTAATTTTAACATTGTATATTTGCTGCTCTTATTAGTAATCTGATCTACAGGTTTGTTTATTTTTTAAATGTTTTTAGCTGATATAGGTCATTTGCCATTTGCATATTGTATTCCACCGCAGGATCCACTGTGGTGAAAGGCACGCAGCAAATATGGCTAATGCATCAATAAACAATGAAATGAAAATAAAAGGCATAAAAGCATCATAAATGACAGCCATAAAACTAATAAGATTGGGCAGCTGAGCTACCCCATAAACTAACAGTTATAAAACACATTGAAATATATGGGCACAGAAGAATGAATTTACTTGGCATGAAAACGAAACAGAGGTGGCACCAGGAAAGCTTTTCAACAGAGTGTCACTGTCAAGAAGGCCATCTTTCTGCTCACTACAGTGGTACCTCAGGTTAAGAACTTAATTTGTGCTGGAGGTCCGTTCTTAACCTGAAACAGTTCTTAATCTGAGGTACCACTTTAGCTAATGAGGCCTCCTGTGCGATTTCTGTTCTCATCCTGAAGCAAATTTCTTAACCCGAGGTACTATTTCTGGGTTAGCCGAGTCTGCAACCTGAAGCGTCTGTAACCTGAAGCGTCTGTAACCCAAGGTACCACTGTATTGATCAATTCTGGGGAATAGGCAGGGCCGGCCGTACAATGAGGCAGCTGCCTTAGGGCAGAGCTATTTTTCTGGAAAAAGAGATGCTGAAACTCTCCATGAACACATCCCTTGTTCTCTCAGAATGGCAATGGCGCCCACCTGAGAGGTGCTGGAACTGAGTTCCAACAAGTTCCAGGTGGAAAAAAAAACAGGCACTCTGGGCAGCTTCCAACAAATTATAAAACCACAGTAAAACAATGAACATTAAAAACTTCCCAACACAGGGCTGCTTTCATATTGTTTACCGTACTATACAGGGTGTCCCCAAAGTAGGTATACTTTTTTAAAATGAACAAACAAATAATAAAAGCTTTATTTTTCTTTACTGATATTGTGAATGATGAGAACTTGAGACAAGAACAAAGAAAGTGGTTTCTAAAGCAGTATCCTACTTTTGGGTCACCTTGTAGTTAGTTGTATAGTAACTTATCTCCTTGACATCTGATGGGAGGGCGTTCCACAGGGTGGGTGCCACTACCGAGAAGGCCCTCTGCCTGGGGAAGGAACGGAGGCCACTGCGCCTGCCCAGTCCCTGCCGCCATGACACCAGTCCTGAGCGGCATGGCTGTTGCACCCTTTTTGCACCACCCTCCTCGCATCCCAGCCTTGCAAGACTGCTGGGGGGCACACGCGATGGCATGGGGACGCAGCAGCTGTGCCCTCTTCAATCCCAGCCTCATCTTTGCTCATGAGTCTGGGATCGAGGGGCATGCGACTGTTGCACCCTTTTTGTGCCCCAGATCCAAGCCTTGCAAGGCCTCTTGAGGAGGGCGGTGTGGGAATCAGATGAGGCTGGGGTCGAGGGGTGCATGGCTGCCACATCCCTTTCATGCCCCCTCCCTGAATGGTCTCGCAAAGCTGGCTCAGGGAGGGCAGCGGGAGCAATGCGACCCCCTGAAAAATGGACCACGGCAATCTCCCTGGCTCCCCTAACGCTAAGCCCCTGCTTCGAGTGGATCTGTGGAGAGGCATTCCCTGCCCTCAGGCTCACACTCTAAAAGACATGGCACAAGAGGAAAAGCAAGCGCAGGCCCCAATTCTTAATCAGAATTAATTTGTTTTGTTTTTTAAAGTTTTTATTCCATTTTAATAAAAGTTTAACAATGTAGGGCATTTATATATTCTCAATTTGAAAAATACAAAAAAAGGAGACATTTCTTATTGTGACACCATATGTTAACTATTAAGAATCAAGTGCCCACAAAAAAATAAAAAGAAAAACGGGGAAAATCTACAAACAGAAAACAATACAGTACAGTATTTGTTGAGTACATTGGTAGCCATCTAATGATAAAAACTTTGCGTTTCAAGTTAAGTAGGTTGGAGCAGGGATGATTATTAACTAAGTGCTTCCTTTAGAAAGAAAGGTTTCCCCCGCTATCCCTTTCCAGGACTGTGAGAGTCAGCGAACGCGGGGGACGTTTTCTTTTTGTCTCCGCGCACTGCCAATGGTCCAGGCGCGAGGATGACACGCAGGCGCACTGAGCTTCCAAGCCGAGCGCGCTGCCCAGCGGCAGTTCAAACCTCGCGCGCGTGCGCACTAACAAAGCGGGAGGCGAGATGGAGGGGGCGGGGCGGCGTTACGAGGCGTCAGCGAGTTAGGGCTCCCGCCGCCATTTTGGGTTGGGTTTCTTTTTCCTTTTTTTGTGCGCGTGTGTTTGCGCGCGCGCGCGGCTCGTCCCTCCGTCGCCGGTGGCCGAAAGAAACGGCTTCGGCGCCCGAGAGCTGCTCTCCGTCGCCCGCCTCCTCTCGTCTCCTTTCCGCAGCAGCGTCGCCTCCCTCGGCGCGATGTCGGCGAACAGGAACCTGAAGCAAGTGAGAATTGAGAACAGCTCCCCGGCGGCCGCCCCGCCGATCAGCATGGTGGGCGGCGGCAGCATGAAAGGGCTGCGCGGTCTGGAGCCTCCGCCGGACAACGAAGCGGCGGCGGCCATGGTGATGGTGAAGGATGAAGAGGAGCAGGGCGGCGGCGCCGGCTTCACCGTCGACATCAAGAGCTTCCTGAAGCCCGGCGAGAAGAGCTACACGCAGCGGTGCCGCCTCTTCGTGGGGAACCTGCCCACCGACATCACCGAGGAGGACTTCAAGCGCCTCTTCGAGCGCTACGGGGAGCCCAGCGAGGTCTTCATTAACCGGGACCGCGGCTTCGGCTTCATCCGGCTGGTGAGGAAGAGTGCCCGGGGTTTCCCTTGGAAATGGGGTGTGTGTGTGTGTGAGAGAGAGAGAGAGAGAGAATGAATGAAGAATGAGAGGGAAATGTTCCCTTGCCCGTCCTCGCTCTACTTATCTCCCCGCACCCCACTCACGTGTGAACGAGGCCGTAACGTGTCCATATCCCTGCTCGCCCCCTCACTCGCGAACGGCTCTGCAGCAGAAACCGAGCGCGCGCGCACGAGAGAGCGACACTCCTTCTCCCGATAGACGCGCGTACACACACGCACATTCACACAAGCCCCCACCCCGCGAAGCCGCTGTGCACGCGGGTGGCCTCCTCCCCTCCTTTCACGTGCCTGCTGTATGGTCCCTTTACGTAGGGCTACGACTTTTCCTTCCGTTTGCTGTTGTCCTCCGTAACCCACGTTCACACCCCAGTTTTGATGATGAATGAATGGCTTTGTTCATTTGCAGCCACAGAGCCGATTTTCTGTCCTTCTGACGCCCCAGGAGCAACTGATGTGGATCCTGTATGAAGCTGTTCAGATGAAAGTCCCCCCAGCGGAAATACCATTGATGATTCTTAGAATTGTAGAGTTGGAAAGGACCCGAGGATCATCTAGTCCAACCCCCCCCCCAATGCAGGAATACAGTGGAACCTCAGGTTGTGGACGTAATCTGTGGCGGATGCATGTCCGCAACCCGCGGCGTTTGCAAATAGAAGCAGCGCATCTGCGCAAGCGTGTGACGCGATTTAGCGATTCTGCGCATGCATGAGCGGTGAAACCCGGAAGTAACTTGTTCTGGTACGTCCGGGTTTGCCGCGATGCGCCAACCCGAAAACACATAACCAGAAGCAATCATGAGGTATAACTGTATGCAGATGTCCCATACCGGGATCAAACTGGCTGCAATAAGAACTCCATGCTGTAGCCAGTTGAGCTATCCCATGGTCAAGAGTTAAAACGTCCGCACCAATCCTGAAAAAGAGAGAAAGCTGTTCCATATTCCCAAGTTCCATGACTATTTTCCTCAAGTTTGTGTCAAAATGGTTACCCCATTCAAGTATTTAATGGGTGGTCTCACATGTCTTCCTGTGACTGTGAGCCGCCACCCCCGTTTTCCCCCATCATATATCATCTGCCCATCAAATTGGTTCCACCATTCTTTATAACAGTTGCATGCCGCAATACAGTAGGTGGCTGAGGAGACAAACACATTGTGTTATACTGCTTGGTCTGTATTCAGGCTGCTCCACAAATCCAACATCATGGGTTGATAGAAAGTGGGACTAACTTTTCTTTGTGCCCGAAATGCAGCAACATTGGTCAGGCATTCCTCTTCAAACTTAGTTCTAATCATAATTAACATGTATTATCCCCACTGGCTCTGACAAGCAGACATTGACGGGATATTGGAACCAATTCACATCTTTTTTGAAAACTATTTAGGCTTCTCTTGCTGCCTCATGATAAAGGGCTATTTTTACCCGTCCCCCTGTTTCTTGCACCAACAGAATTTCTATGAGGGACGCGGTGGCTTCTTAATGATAAGTGGGACTGGAGACCTCATCAAACACCTAGGGATGTTTGAGGGTACTGTAGTGCCCCCAGGTGCCACATTGGTTCCCTCAGCTTTAAGATATTCCTCCTTCCCCAACACCAAACAGATTATTTTGGAATATTTATGGGACTTCTTTGCTGCCCAATAATTGAGGTTCTGTGAGCAGCGTAAAAATTACATGGCATTCATAGATTAAAAAGGTGGGGGACACTCGTAAATAATAGGGGTTTCTATGGAGGAAGAAAAGCTGGCTCAGGTGTGGATGTGTGGATGGTTTGACTTTGTGTGGTCTAGGCATTCAAGCTCCAAAACAACACCCAACCTTCCTTCCATCTTCAGATCTGGGGACATTGCAGTGATCAC
Source organism: Podarcis vaucheri (assembly GCF_965113315.1). Lineage (NCBI taxonomy): Eukaryota > Metazoa > Chordata > Lepidosauria > Squamata > Lacertidae > Podarcis > Podarcis vaucheri. The sequence goes on along the minus strand of NC_138762.1, from coordinate 25,435,639 downwards.
AGTTCAGCTGCTAGGGAGATGATTGGTTTATTTTTGTTCTTATTTTTATCATGCATTTTGTGTTGTTTATCATGTATTTTTATGTTGTGAACTGCCCTATGAGTTACAGATGAAGGGTGGTATGCAAATTAATAATAATAATTCCCAAACACCTCTGTAGATTCAAAGCAGGGTTTGGAATTAGCATGGTACCAGTTGCATTTTGCACCTAAAGATTCTCCATTTGTGAGCATCTCAAAAGCACTGGGTGCCATTTTTTTGTGCCTGGCTGACACTCAAGGATTACAGAAATGTATGTGCTTTGAAGCCTCAAAGTATATGTTGCGCATAGGCAATATGTTGAGGAGTTTAACAATAAGGAGTAGGGTGTTTTGAAAACTGAAGTAGGGTGCCAATATTTTTATTAAACATATATTAAGAATTTCTGCTAAAATGTGATATTAACAATGTGTCACTTATGTGAATTGCGTATTAATTCATGCTTATCAAAAAAATAAGCGGCGACTAGACATTCTGTTTTGGTGCCCACAACCCAGGTCCTAGAAGCCATTTGACTTTTCTATCCTAGTTTCTAACACTGATTCAAAGTTATAAAGAAGACAGGTTGCTCACCATGTACGCTAGAGAGCAATGGAGAGTGGAACTGTTGAAGCCTGGTCATAGAAAATCAGAAACAGAATACAGTACTTTCAGATTTTAAGTACATAGGGTGGGATTCACCTAACCAGACTTCAGCTTGCATAATGTGGCTTCCCCTTTACATGCATTCTGAAATTGACTTGGGGTTGTGTGTTGGAAGAACCCCCAGAACAGCGCTGGGGGACGGGTATTTTTCCATCTGGCAAGCTGGAATGCTTGCACAGCTGGAAAAATTTGAAAAGCGCAAAGTTGAATTCCCCCATAAAATGTTGAAATGAATTATTGGTGTGTTATATTCAACTGTGCATTATGTGTATATGTTTTTTCCTGAAAAGGAATCCAGGACACTAGCTGAAATTGCAAAGGCAGAACTCGATGGAACTATTTTGAAGAGCAGACCACTTCGAATTCGTTTTGCTACTCATGGAGCTGCTTTAACAGTAAAGAATCTTTCACCTGTTGTTTCCAATGAGCTCCTGGAACAAGCTTTCTCTCAATTTGGCCCTGTGGAAAGAGCTGTTGTTGTAGTAGATGATCGTGGTAGAGCAACTGGGAAAGGTTTCGTAGAGTTTGCTGCAAAACCCCCAGCACGTAAAGCTCTAGAAAGATGCAATGATGGAGCATTCCTGCTGACGACGTAAGTTCCTGATTGAGTTTATTGTGGTGTATGTATAAAGAAAACTGTGTAATTGGACTATCCAATAAAGTAGCAATAGAAGTTGCTCAAAACTCTTGGAAATTTGAACTGGTCTCAGAACCTAGTTTAGATTTCTTCTTTTTCAGCCTAAAAAAGCTGATAGTGACAGTTGCTTCCGTGAAAGATTATGACTCTACTTTATAGCAAGTATATATTAGAGATTTCAGAGGCATCCAAGGCAGGGGGAAGTATAAGAGAATGATTTTAATCCTCACGCTACTTTGCAGCCCTTCATTAAAGGGTCTTGCACCATAGCAGTCTAGTCTGAGAGATGATGATGAGTCTAAATTCAGCACTTATTTGCTGTATCATGCTGGCTTTTCTACTTGTAGTCCTTACTCTGCATATTTGAAAGATATTGTGTAAGATGTTGGTTTTTAATGTTTGATGTTTTATTATGTTTTCACATATGTCGTAAACTGCCCAGAGTGGCTGGGGAAACACAGCCAGATGTGCAGCATATAAATAATAAAATTATTATTTATTAATATTAAATATGGTAGTTATCACTTGGATAAAATGTTACTATGCAGAGACATAGGAGAAAGCCCGCTCCTAATCTAAGACATTTAGTTATTACTCCCATCTTAGCAAGATGGTATTAACCCGTCTAACTATTCTGCCCATTGCTCCTTGATAGTCTGATTCCAGCATACCTGAAATATAATGTAGATTCTAGACACATTGCAGCTTAGCTAATGTTGTACCCAAAAATCCCATATCCATTGCTCTGGAATAAAATCTTAGTTTATGTGAGCATGAATTTGTTGGGTCAATCCCAACTCTGTGAAATAAATGAAGCCCATCTGCTTTATATGCAGAAGGTCCAGGGTTAATTTTGATGAAATTGAGCAGCAAGCAAAACTTACTCTACCGAATGTAGAGTACAAAACTGTAAGAAGAAGGCAGAGAGTACCAAAAAACCCACAATACAATGATGGGGCAGCACCTGAAGCCTTAGATGAACTTTCTCCCAGAGGCAAGTTTAGGGTAAATTCATTTATCCTTGAAGCCAACCTAGACAGAAGACCAACATTGTATAGGAGTGTAGCTGACAATTTTTCATTTTTTGTGAACCTGCAAGCAACCCAGGAATAGATTTAAGTGGCATTGAGATGTTGATGCAAAAGTTGATGCAAAAGTAACCATAACAAGTGGCGGATGTCAATATTCACAACTTTCATATAACCTCTCCAGTTGAGAAAACAAGGTTCAGATTGTGGCCTGCCACATGTGTTTGGCTGATGACATGTTGGGACAGCCCCATTATCCTCATGGCAGCTATGAAGTCCTGAGCCACCCTAGAGCCTCTTGCCTCAGCATGGATGAGAAGTCCCCAAAACCAGCAGTGTTGGAGTCTACCTCAGACACCAGCTCTTGTCACCTCAGGCAATGAGATTGCTGGACAGCAAGACTGGTAGTAAACCAGCAGAATCCCCTAACCTTTATCGATTCCCCAAACCCAGGAACACACATAATGGCGTGGGAAGGCATGTTCAGTTAAAATTCCCAAAGGTTGTTACTGTAATTTAAACTTTGTTTACGATGGTTGTCAAAATGATGGTGGCGTGTTACTTAATATGATAATTTCCTGTTCTTTGTATGCTTTAGCCACAAATACTTTGAGGTGATCACTCTGTCTGTTTGTTGGGCTAAGAACTGACCCTGAAATAATATGTTGTAAAATAATAATTGCTTTTATAATTCCATGCTTGGTACATATATAACCATGGCACTTTGATATGTTTCTTTGTATCTAGTTATGTAAGCCTCTCCCCCTGTAGCAAATCTTTCTGGAATTTTTGTTGCAAATGGGATTATTTTAATCAGCCATTGAACTGTAATGAAGTACTAGGTGCAACAGACCTTAAAACAGTTGGCTTGAAATACATTTTGCTCAGGAGAAAATGCTGCCAGTTTCTGTGGATGTTGAGGTTCCAGTGCATATTCTATGTAATTTTGAGTTAGGCCCTTTTAGTGTTCAGATTGTTAGTATTCACAGAGAGCTAAATAAACTTTGAGAATACTTTTAGAAGTAAGAATGTGTCACCAATAATAAAGCTACAGAGCTATCGTAAATCTGCTCTGAAGTTTCTCAGAGTGGCATCAGCCATTTTCTTACTGCATCAGCTGCAGGCTTGGAGAAATCAAACTTCTTCAACAACTAGGCTGGCCTTGGCCTGCTCTTCCCCCAAAACACCCTGTTGTGGAGTATTGTGCTGGCAGTGGGAATAACACAGGTAGCTCCTTAACAGCCCATACCTTGGGTAAGCTCAGTGAGGGCTTCAGCGGTTGCCTGCAGTCAGTGGAGCCCAGCTCTGAGGTTTTATAAACTCAAGGTATGTAAAAAATATTTAAAGGCTATGCTATGAAGTTAAAATAACAATCCGGTAAGGAATATGAAATAAAATACAAAACAGCCAGGTTCACAGCCATTACTTCAAAATACAGTGGTACCTCGGGTTACATATGCTTCAGGTTACATACGCTTCAGGTTACGGACTCCGCTAACCCAGAAATATTACCTCGGGTTAAGAACTTTGCTTCAGGATGAGAACAGAAATCGTGCAGTGGCAGCGCAGCGGCAGCAGGAGGCCCCATTAGCTAAAGTGGTGCTTCAGGTTAAGAACAGTTTCAGGTTAAGAACAGACCTCCAGAACGAATTAAGTTCTTAATCTGAGGTGCTACTGTAAAGTACATTCTCTACTTGGTGAATTAAATGTAACAGCAAACCATATTGATGCAGAAGGAATACAATGTTAATGTTATGAATAATTGCATATTCAGTCTCCATGTTTGGCTGTCATGTAAGCAACAAATGGCTGCCAAATGGAAGTAAAATCCATAAATTTAGCTGCACCCTGAGATACCCTTCATTTATAAGCCAGTTTCTCAGAAATAAAAATAAACATTACCTTATTGAACCAAATATTTAAAGAAAACCCAAGGACTCCTTTCAGCCATATGATATGGTCAAATGATCAGCTTCTAATAGATTTACATAATAACTATTCAATTCATCAAAAATTGATAAAAGACAGAGTTTGGAGGTCAAAGGCACTGGTATACCTATTATTTTATTACCTTTTCCCAAAATTTGTATAGTACACATGTTTGCAAGACCACTACATGAGCCAATAGATTCTGATAGGTTTTGTTAAATAAAAATAAATGTTTGACAGAGCGGGTTGATTGTTAACTCATGGTGACTTTAGTCATTAAAAAACAAACAAAATTAAATCACCATTTTCTGTTTATTATTTAGGTACTTCCTAAACAAGTATGTACTAATTAGTTGCTATAAACATAAATAACACATTGATTTAAAGTGGATCAATGCCTTTATATAGCCTATTTTAGAAAAATGATAGGCAGTGTGTATATAAAAATGCTTTGGATCGTGTCAAGCTTAATTATAGCTTAATGCTTGGGATCATGTCAAGCTACATTAGAATTACATTGACTTGTTTCATGTAAACAGCACATTGTGTAATTTTAGTTAAAATCTTTTTGTCACATAGTCATCTTGCACCATCTCTCACAAAATAAAATGCTCTCCCTAAGAAGCAAAAGCTGCCAGTAGTTACTTGGTATATTGGTGTTCTTTATGAGATGGAAGGTAACTGTCCATGTCCTTTCATCGTTAGTCATAAATATGTATGACTGTCAACTCTGATCCAATTAATTTGTATGCACCCTGGTGTTTATATGCAAGCAATATTCCTTCTTAAGTCATTTAAATCAACATGCAGATTTTGCTTATTTGTGCTATTTATAAGTGAACTGAGGACATTGGCATATTATGGCATATTATATTAATAATTGGTATATTAGATTATGTCGCAGCTTCATTTTACAGGAGTTTGTTTCATTTATAATGTTGTTTTCTTTTTAAGAACCCCTCGACCAGTAATTGTAGAACCTATGGAGCAATTTGATGATGAAGATGGGCTGCCTGAGAAATTAATGCAAAAAACACAACAATATCATAAGTACGTTTTATACATTCACATTATAGAATATTAAAAAACGGGAAGTAAAGCTTTAACTCCTGAGAGGTGTGGGTCTAATTCAAAAACTTGATTGTTGGTACCAGTAAAGCTAGCCATGACAATATACCTTTATTTAAAATGGATTGGTGAAATATAATATGAACTAGGGAAAAACTGTCATGGTTGAAGGGCTCTTTTTTTGCCACAACAGAAGTGAAAGCTAATGGATAAGGATGCATAAAATTAGAATGCATCTCTCTGGTCTCAGCCATCACAAAACTTATGAAATATCCTCACATTCCACACCAAAAAAAGCTGGCTGAATTAGAAATAGTGCAAGAGATGGGGATAGCTCTAGCTTTTGGAGGGCTCTTGGTAAGATTTTGAACTCCTCCCCTGCTTTGATGGGTGTCATGATCGCTTTTCCCCTTTGCCCAATCGGTTTCTCCCTCCCTCAGGATTGTGTCCAAAGGGATCAGTGACAGGTAGTGAGGGGCACTGTCCCTTGGTGTCTCCTTATTTGCTTATATGAGAGGTTCCCTGACTGAGAAATAGGGGCTGCACAGTAGCAAGCTGTTGGGAGAAGGTTCTGTCTGCTGCACCAATGTGCCCCATTTGATTAAAAAAATTGCCCTGAACTGTTCCTCTTTCTATGTGTTTCAGGCAGATGTGTGTTTTGAACACACAGGTGTGTTGCCTCCACATCTTGATTGGTTTTAAATGAGCTAGATATAAGTAAAGAAACGAATTCTTTTATTTAGAATGCGTAAGGAAGACTTGATTAAATAATGGAGAAATTTGTCAGTTAACTGCATTTTGCTGTGCCATTTATGAATGCATCCTGTTCATGTCAAATGTGATGTGCTCTTAGGGAAAGAGAACAGCCACCACGTTTTGCTCAACCTGGAACATTTGAATTTGAGTATGCTTCGCGATGGAAGGCTCTTGATGAAATGGAAAAGCAACAGCGGGAACAAGTTGATAGAAACATTAGAGAAGCTAAGGAGAAGCTGGAGGCAGAGATGGAAGCAGCTCGACATGAGCACCAGTTAATGCTGATGAGACAAGGTATTCTGCATCCCTATTCTGCAATTTTTATTGCATAAACTGAAAAATTAGTAAAAGTGGTGTGTGTTGTCGCAGGAAATATATATCTAAAGTGTCTATACATTGTGAACATTTCCATATTTTTACAAGCCACAAGCAGGGATTTTTCAGGAAGTTTGTGCAATGTCTAGAGCTACCTGTAGGTAATTATACTATGACCAAACTTATTTGACACTTTGTATATGCTCTGATGCTATGTTCTACTCCATGACCCACAAATGCAAACTTGCCTCCATTAAAATATTTTACTCCAGCCTTTATTAATGCACTAGGTCAGGAGTGAACAACCATTATTCCTTTTGTTATTAATGTAAGCAGCATGTATCATTGCTTTTTTAAAAAAATCACAGTAGCAAAATAATAATACTGTGACTGGGGTCTAAAGTTCATGTGTAATCTGAGACATAGTTTATAGGTAACATAACTTTTCATTGTGCTTTTTAGTGTCTATTTTTATACTGATAACTGTTCCTGTTAAAATGATAATTGCTAGCTGCTGCTTTGACTTTTCACAGATCTTATGAGGCGTCAGGAAGAATTGAGACGTTTGGAAGAACTTAGAAATCAGGAGCTACAGAAACGAAAGCAAATACAATTGAGGTATTCTATAAATCCACGCTAAAGGGCAATAGCCCTTAGATGTGTGAAATGAGATTTCATAACTCAAGAGATACCATTTTAAAACTAGCTCTAGTCCTCTGTAGCCTTTAAAACACATACATAGTGAATTGACTACTTAGAGATTGCCTACAAAGTCCCATGACCGTGACACAAATGTGGGAGGTTGTGTCAGTAGCTGCCAGGGCTACTGCCTTGTTTTCTTGATGCAACGCTTATGATGCCTTCTCTCCATCATTTTAGTTACAGGAATTATAGTAATTCAGGAACCTTAGAACTTGTTATAAAACCATTGCTTATATTTTACTATGTTGAATGTTTACATAGGTTCTTGAAGTATCTAAAAGTAACATGGGGCAAGGATCAAATCACTCCAAAATGCTTGTGAGTTGTTTAAAAATAGGATATTAGAAGCTCAATTGGAGTCTATACTACAGATGAGGAAAGGTATTATGAAGGCCAAGATGATGCCAGCATGGTTAATGAGCAGAGTCAAAGAAGCTATTATAGGGAAGAAGGCATCCTTCAAAAAATGGAAGTCTTGTCCAAATGAAGAGAACAAAAAAGAATACAAACTGTGGCATCTGGTTGGCCACTGCAAGATCAGGGCCATTAGTCTGATCCAGCAGGCTCTTGTGTTCTTATTGATGGAGAAAGTGGTCAAAAGACAATAAATAAAGCAGAGAACAGTAGATGGATGATGACAACATCATCATCAATTAAATTTCTATACTGCCCTTCAACCGAAGATCACAGGGCAGTTTATAGTATAAAAACACAAGAATATGTAACATAATAACAAACAAAAACAATAACCCTTCCACATAGGGCCATAGATAGTTTAATTAGCCGAAGGCTTGGGAGAAGAAAAATGTTTCTGCCTGGTACAGAAAGCTACTGCAGAAAAGGCCCGTTCCAGACCTCTTGTGGAGGAGGCACACGAAGAAAAGCTTCAGATGATGATTGCAGGGTCTGGGTTGGTTCATATGGGGGCTATAGTTCTTCTAAGATTGAAAATCATGTTTTTGTGATTTTGGAAGGGAAGGATTTTATAGTTTTTGGAATGAAAAGATGTAATAAGTGTCTTAGGAAGATGCATTCTGTGCAAAACCATTAGACATGAAGAAGAACATAGGCGCCGTGAAGAAGAGATGTTGCGCCAAGAGGAATTGAGAAGACAGCAGGAAGGAGGATTTAAGTCCAATTTCATGGATAATGTAAGTAGAACTCTTATTTACTGAAATGGACACATGCTTTTCCTAAACCTGTTAGTGATACAAGTATCATCTTCCTGTCTGCCTTTACTTTCTCTCCATTATAACTTACTTTCTTTAAAAGTTATTCCTGGAACCAATGTAATGGTCTAATATTTGTCATAATTCCATAACAGAGAATAGTGGCCACATCTCTAAAGTAATAATGATTAATAACGTAAATGATAACCCCCCTCCTTTTCATATTCATTTCTAACTTATGTTGTCTATGGCTTAGATTCTAAGCATTAATACTAATAGAACAGAAACTACTGTACAATCCTTTGCACTGAGAGCAACTTTCAGAAAAAGCATGTGTTTCAGCTTTCCCAGGACTGCACTGCTTGTAATTTTCCTTTGTGTCAAATTTCTACACACAAAAATGGCATTAATTCAACTCTGATTTTGTTTGCCATGGAAGACTTTGTAGTACACATGAAGCAAGTGTGATATGATGAGAAGCTAGTATACGGAAGCTCAAATAAAGGAGTATTTTTGTTCCATTGTTGCTTTCCTCTTCTACATGGTACGAGTAAAAATGAAGAAATAATTATTGTAAATCACCTCAAATAATTATTCCAATGCAGAATTGCTAGATAGTGTCCTCTGTACTTATACGTTATCATACATACAAAATAATAATCTGGGAACATTTTCTATAACCTATATAAAGATGCGTTTCCAGGAACAAACAGCTTCTAATGGTTTTGTCAAAGGCAAAAAATAAAATAAAATACAGATGATTAAATGAAATTGGAAGTAGTACAAAGAGAGGGGGGAGAACATTTCCTGAAAGCAGAGAAGGGTCAGAATTGTCATTTGGACCCTGTTGAAGTCATCCTTCAGGTTCATCTGTAAGAGGATATGTTTTTTAATGCAGGTTGTATTTGTCCATAGGAAGGAAATACAACTATAGCCATATTGGTATCCCTCTCCTGTCATTCACTGTAGCAGATGGGTCCGATGCCTGGACTTCTACCCTAGAGTCAAGATGCAAAATTTCCAGAATTTTTGAATACAAGGGGGGAAATTGCTTGGAAATTTGGGGAAACATGTAAGTTTGCAATATTTAGGCATCTAATCTAAAATTACTACTTTTAAGAATAGAAAATATATTATGTAAACGAGGGGGAGCATACTTGTGTGACAGAGCACATACTTGGAAAGCAGAAATTTCTAGATTCAGCCCCTGGCACTTGTAAGTTAGAAAAGAAATCTGGCAGCAAGTAATGAGAGAGACCTGTCTGAGATGCTAGAGAGCTACAGCTAGTCATAGAATGATAGAATTGTAGAGTTGGAAGGGAATCTCAACAAAAGCATAATTTTAAAAGAGAAAATGGTTCCTAAGACAGTTTCCATGTTTTCCATGGAATTTTTAAATAAATCTTTGGAAAAATGCTTCCCTCTACTTTCATATCTATATTGAAAGTTCAAATGCATGAATGGTTAGGAAGGTGCTATATGGTATGTTTTATAACTATACTCACCTCTCACATTTAAACTTACATGGAGGTGAAATTCCTTAGAGAAGTTTGCTGAAAGAAAATAACCAGAGTTTGCTGTGTTGCCACAGTTCTCTTATATCAGTGGCGTAGCGTGGGGGGTGCAAGGGGGCCGGCCGCACCGGGCGCAACATCGGGGGGGCGCCGAAAAGCCTCGGGCGCAGGCTGTAGCAGAGCCCCATGTCTCGCGGAACCGACGAGCTGGCAGCGGCTCTCAGCGCTCACCGCGGTCCCCGCGCGTCAGGGCCGTGGAGGGCGCACCAGGCAGCCCCTCCTCACAGCCCCGCCGCTGCTGCAGCTGCTGGGCCATGTTGCATTTTCCTCACCTCTCTGCCCTCCTCCTCCTCCGGGCAAGCGGCGTCGTTTGGGCGGCAGCGCCAGCGGCAACTCGCCTCAGATCACCTGACGCAGCAGGTTAGGGGTTAGGGGGCGCAAATTACTTGCCTTGCCCCGGGTTAGGGGGCGCAAATTACTTGCCTTGCCCCGGGTGCTGACAACCCACGCTACGCCACTGTCTTATATGTCCTCATATGGGTCTTAAATTCTGCTGTGCCTGCACCATTCTTAAGTGTGTTTTCCCTCTGATTATTCATTTGTGTTGCACCTTTGGTCCTTCATTGTGCCTGGTGATTTTTCTGCAAAGCAGTCAGCTGGCGTGTGGAATGATTTGTAAAGACTTATGTCATGCTCTTCACCCAAGTGTTTCTAACTTTAATTGGAGAAAAGTCTTCAGATCATCTCCTGGGATTTTAAAAATAGTGTTATATTACAATTTTTATGCATTTTTTCTCATTTATGCTGTAGCAGATCTGATTAATGCATGATTCGTGATTAGTGCAGCAGTCAATTACTCCAGCGGAACGTTTTAGTCGCCTCCACTGAATTGTGTTCACGGTGCTGTGAGATGCTTGAAAACTGCTGTGCATACATGCAAACCATCAATTGGTTTGTGAGAAATCCTCGTAAGGCAAATGTTATTAATGATGAAGATTAAATGATACATATTAGCTGTTCATTTTATTTAGCATGGGGAGGGGATATGAAAGATAAGTTGTGAAATGTGTTGCAGTTTTTAAAAAACCCACCTTTAACCTAATGGATAGGGCGAGTTTTAAACAATATCTACATAATCTGGCATACTAATTTATAGTAAGTGGAATATATATGTAAATTCACAATATGCTATGTATTGAGTTATAACTTAACAATTTTGAAACGGTATTTGATTGGTACTGTCCAACACGTACCCATAAATTTTATCATTTGGAGGCCTATCTTCTGTGAACTAGTGGGTGTGACTACTTGAAGTGGTGATCTGAACATTTTACGAAATCTGCTGTTCGAAAGAGTATAATCATTTAATGTAGCAGGTAGCTGAAAGTTTGGGGTGGGGGAGAGATGTTCATTTTGCCTTCATTCCCCAGAATTTGCTTCTAAATCTACTTTGAAAATGAAGTTGTTTTCAAGATGTTGCAAGATAGATGCAATTGCACTTGCTTGTAAGTAGCAGTAATAATTATCTTGAAGCTAATGTGCTTCAACAGCAACACTTCATGACTACTTTCCATAAAGCTAGTATGACATTTTTGCTCTGTAAGTTAATGTTATGTTGGAATGTGGTATCATCCAGCTGCGTGTAGTTACTTAACTAATGTTTGCCTGCAGTTTAATAACCTTTCAAAGTACTACAAAACCTGCAAGATTCTATAACATTTTATGTAGTTGTGGGTCTTGGTCCAACGGGTTAGCTTTTATGTAGAGAGCCCTGTTTGTCCAGGGCTTTTTCTGCTCTCTTCTTCCAGAGGAAAATATGGGTGGTGCTCATGCATTCTGAACATTTTCTTGTGAAAAAAGAGGGTGATGTAACTATACTAGTAGGGGGAAAATTTCACTCATATGTTTTCTTTGCTTTGTTAGAAGGGCACATCGTCTACTCTCTTCCGATGAATGTGGATAAAACCTGCATATGTGAAGTCTGGACAAGTTGCATATTAAATTAAGCATTTATGCTAACGTCTTTTATATAATTTTGTAAACATTTTAACTAAAACTCTCCAAGTGACTTGGCAGGTGCCTCCATTGCTACCTCTTAAAAGTTAGAAGGAAGACAGCGCAATAAACAGCTTCGCTTGTGTAACCCTAGTTAGCACAGAGTTATATGCCATGCGAAGTCCACATGGCACAGCCATATACATGCTGTAGCCCTTTTAATCTCAGAATCTTCTGTGAACCTTAAAGAGAGCCCCATCCTCAGCTTAGGTAGATTTTCTTCTCATAGAGTTTTGAACCTGCAAGAGGAAGGAAGATGACATGTGTGAGGGTTGGGGGTGGGGAACTGGGTGGGTAGAAGAGTTCATGCGACTGGCTGCCAGTGCAGTTCCATGCCCAATTTAACAGGCTAGTTTTAACTCTTTAAAGTCTCTGAATGATTTGGGCCTGAACTACTTGAAGGACTTCCTTCACCTATATCTACATACCTGCACTCTTAAGATTAACAACAGAGGCCCTCCCCATTTTTCTGTTGTTTTGGTTAGTGAGATTGGCCAGTAGTGGAGAGACTTTTTTTCACGTATGTCAGTTGATCTTTAAATTGGTAACACTTTTTGGTTGTGATACATTTTTCCTGTGCCTCATCTCCTTAAATTATGTTTTGTTTAATGAGCTGAGTTAAGGTAAAGGCATTTTATTGATCCTGTATCTTTGAATTTTATTATGTTAGTACCAGTAGAACCTTATTATTCTGTCAAACAGCATGTAAGTGTTTTTAGATGAATGGGAAGGGAAAACAAAACTGGCTTGTGTAGAGTTTTTGGCAGTATTACTTAGCTTCTGTTTTAATAATAATCTTTTTGCTTTTGGTGAATCACACTGGGAGGGGGGTTGACTGATTATAAAAATGTTTTATCTGTGTTGTTTGCCCCATTTATTTTGACGGTGCCACTTTATTGTAGAATTAAATTTGAAACTATTTTTTGTATGTATTTATAAACAACTTTTGTTTCTTGCACTGTAAAAATAAGTCTACTTATGTAATCTTCAACATTTTTTAATTAAAAGGAAGGCATAAATGGTAAGTGTACTTGGAACCACAAAAAGAGTCCTTGTTTTTAGAGTTAACACAGAATTAATTTTCAGATGCTTCTACTTGGGACATGTGTGCAGTTCATAGACAATATCGGCATATTAATTTAATTACAAGTTGCTAAATAAAGAAAACAGGTTACAATTTTATCGAAGCTATTTTGCTATGGAAGTAAACAAATAAAAATTCTGCCAACCTTCAGTCGTGTCCCAGTAGATACTTAGGGTAGAATTCAACTGACATTTACTCAGAGAATACTAATTGAAATGAATGGGCTTATATTAGTTGTGCTCATAAATTTCAATGAGTACTCTGAGTAAGAGTTAGTTGAATTCCACCCACAGTTTACTATTCACATAGTTTGGGATAGTGCTTTTGACCAGAGGAAAAGTTATTTAACTTGCCTACAGTGCAAATCACTGATAACTTAGGATACAGATTAACATTTTTCTATTAGCTTCCTAACGTTACCTTAAAAAGCATTTCTGGGCAGTTTTGATGAACTGTTTGCAATTTAATGCCTTTAATCATTAAATAGGTAAAAGCAATCATAAAATGGAATCGTAAGAGAGTTGTGGTAGAACATGTATTTTGCTTGCAAAAAGTTCAGGTTCTATCCCCATCAACTTCTTTTAAAAGGATTAAACCGTAAGTGAAGGCCACTAACTGAGACCCTGTAGTGCTGGTGCCAGATAGAGTAGGCCATACTTGATTAGATGAAATGAGCATGTGAAGTAAGTGAAAGGCAGTTATTAATATATGTATAATTTCAAATTGGAAACTTCCTAATTAACTTAGTACATATTAGTAGAGACACAGTGAATATATTACTCTTACTTGAGTTTTTTCTTCTCCTGAAATGTTTTTAAAGGCTGCTGTTCTCAGTAAAGGTTCCTTTTGATGCATAGGGTACATGGAATAATTTCCCTCCTTTTCCAGCTACCATCATCTGCAACCCTTGTCAAAATAGTTTTACTATAACTGCCACTAATTGCCTTTGTCCGTGCAATTCATAAATCAAATAAGAAAGGAGACTTATTGGTGTTTGAATGCCACTACCAATCAGTTGTGGTTGTGGATCACCCTTAATTACATGTAATTTTAATCTGAGAAATGTACTTCATAGCACTTTGCTTGTGACATGAAAATACAAGAGATTCTATCTTAAACTGTAAGGATTGTTTTATTGGAGTTCAGAGGGGCAATGACTAGATAAGAAAAAGTTTTGTCAAGTAAATTTACAGACTACTGAGTTTCAGCAGAGTTTTCCAACAGATTAAATTAGTGTTTCTCAAACGTTGGGTCTCCAGCTGTTGTTGGACTACAACTCCCATCATCCCTACCTTGCAGGACCAGTGGTCAGGGATGATGGGAACTGCAGTCCAACAACTGTAGGAGACCCAGGTTAGAGAAACATTTGATTAAATAATGCAAAAACCATACTTCTCCCATTCCCAGCTTGGGATGGTGAGTAGGAGGGAAGAGATGCATTGGCTTAACTGTTGGACGTTCAGTGAAGGTTTGCTCCATCTGAATACCTTGCAGGACTATCGGCTGCTGGAAAGACAACTGCAGTCTAGCTCTTTATGGGGTCATGAATTCTTTTGTCCCAACAACATCACAGTTTGCTTATATTTAACCATGCCTACCTCAGAACCAAAAGTGGGCCATTAAATTGTGTCTCCAGCACTCTGTCACCAAAAACACTTACAGTAAAGTGAATAGCTAACTCTCAGTAGTAGAATGAGGGTTCATTCAGTTAAGCTGAATGTTGGGTGATACAAAAGGAAGTACTTCACACAGTGAGTGCATAGTTGAATATAGAATTTTCTAATGCAGGAAGCTGTGATGGTTTGGACAAGCTATAAAAGGGGATTAGACAAATCCATGTAGGATATAGCTGTCAATTAACAATGCTGGATATGTTGAAATATCCGAGGCACTAGTCCTCAGAATAACCATTTTCTGGATATCACAAGTAGGTTGGCCGGTGTGAGAACAGAATGCTGGACTAGATGTCCCTTTGATTTTATTCAGCAGTTATGGTCTTTTTTGCTTGGGCATCAAGAATCTGGAGGAAATGTGTTAAGACATCTTAACACTTCTTAACTGTCTGGGCAGTGGGGCGAATACATAACAGGGGTGAAAATATATTTAACTGAGGGATGTACAGTGGGGATTAACACGATCCAAGTTAGTCAAAACGGGGAAAATTAGTATCTGTGGATCAATTTTCATTCTGGTTGACTGGTTCTATTGCTAGGTCTATGTCCAAAGTTCAGGATATTCCTACATCTGATAAATATATTTACTATTTCCCCCGACAACATTATGCCTCAGGATATATAGAAATAATGAAAGTAAGTGAGAAACAGGCTTGTGCCTTGGTGTCACAGGTTTATATAGAGCACCATGTTCTCATTGTTGAGAATACCAGGAGATTGACATTTCTGTGCTTGGGGTGAAGAAGGGACCCATCACCCTTTTTAATGTTTCCCAGGCCCGAGTGACTCTTCCCAAGTCTCATTCCATGCTTTGCCCAGGACAGAGTTCTTTGAGCCTCACAATGTTAGTATTGTCTGGGCAATATTTTGGTTACCTTAAATTCTAGTTTTTCATCGAGGTTTTCTGCTCCTTTGCTCATTTTAAACCCTTCTCCCCAATTCTCTGCTTTTTCTGCTGTGTTTCTCTTTCACCTGATTCTTATGGGAAAATCCAAATGTGTGAAAAAAATAGAGAGAGAGAAGAGGATGAGAAGGCTTTATTTCTTCTCATCGGAGAAGAGGAAGCATGACCAAGTTGAAATGATTTCATTATTTTTAGAATTTGTATTTTGATGTCCTATTCCATTCTACGCTGCTTAAATGGTGTTAATGCTGTGAGGTGGTCTATAAATGTGTTAAATAAACTCCACAGGTTTCTGTCTATATCTGTGCCATGGACAGAAACTGGGGAGGAGCCACCAGGGACTGGGATGCATACTGAAGCTAGTCAAATGACTATTTGCTTGTCCCCTGGGTGGAGGGTTGATGGGTGCCTTGTTCACTCTAGGAGAGAAAGCATTTTCAAGGTAAGTAACCAGTGTATCATTTATGTGCAACCACTGCTCTGTTTCTGTTATTTTCTTGCTTCTTTGATCACAGTTTTGCATATACAGTGGTACCTCGGTTTAAGAACAGCCCTGTTTAAGAACGATTTGGTTTACGAACTCCGCAAAACCGGAAATAGTGTCCCGGTTTACGAACTTTACCTCGGTCTAAGAGCGGAATCTGAACGGTGGAAGGGAACCAGTGGCGGTTGGTTTAAGAACAGTTTCGGTTTAAGAACGGACTTCCAGAACGGATTAAGTTTGTAAACCAAGGTACCACTGTAGTAGATCTTTGCAGTGTGCTTGCTCACTATACAAATTGTTTTACTTACTATACAAAAGGACAAAAAGTTTATTCAGTACTACTGATCCCTTCAGTTTTTTAATATGGTAGTTTTTTGATAACTGGATTTGCAGCTAAAATAACTTGTGAGATTTTCTGATTCCATGTAGGTTAGAGATACAAACGTTGACCCCCTTGAATGCTTATACTTTCTTTTCCATGGCATGCTGTTTTCAGTTTGGTTCTAGAACATTTATTACAGAGATAAAGATAAGGCTTCTGTCATTCAATTTGATATGCTTCAAGATACGATTGCATGATGTAAATCTTTAGCCACTTAAACTTGTGAAAATGAACTGTGCTCTTTGTAGGTGACTGAAGATCACTTCATAGCTGATGAATTTCCTATATGCATATTACTTTTCATGCATGATGAATATATTTGGCTGTGGTACATGAGTGATTAAGATTATGTTTATTTGGTGCTCCTGATTGTCTTCCATCCAGGCTATTGATCAGCTCCATGTCTGCTTATCTGGCCATGCTGTGCCATCAAATGTTTCTATACCATTCATTGAGTTAGAATTTACAAACATTCTAAACAGAAGTGGCATCCATGTCGGAAATTAACATATATGAAGCATTTCTTTTTAGTTCTGTTGGCTTGAAGAATGGGGATCTGTTCAGTATCATGTTAAGGCACTGAAGTTTTATAAGGCTGAGCCACCACCCACCCTCCTATTTTACTTTTCAGTATTCTCAGCAGTTCCCTGAATAGATCTAAGAAAATGCCCGATAATAGTTTAATTGCTTAAAATCTTAGTATTTCTCAATAAGAGGGCAATGGTGAATGCTGTTTTCCCGAAGATTTCCTTTTCATAGGTAAGCACTCTTTACAGTCAGGACTTCGTTAGTGATATAAACTTTTTGGAAGTACGCCTGTATACTTAATGCATTTTTAAATAGAACAAATATGTGCTATAATTTGCTACTATTCTCAGTTCCTAATAATCTTCAATTGCCAGCATTATAAAAAGTAATATGAAACTACATTACATGTCATCTATGCAGTAGGAATGTTATAAAATTATTGTCTATCATGAGTGGTTATGTGTACCCCTCATGCTTCCTTGTACCTCCTTGTACTTATATGTACCTACCAAATGATCCAACCTCTTTTGCCTTGTAATGTTTTTTTCTCCTGTTTCCCTACTGTAGTGTATTCATGGGTCATCCTTCTGCCTTGTATAAGGTTATGGATAATCAAACTGACATTCACAGCAGTTGCACTGAATTTTCTGCAGTTATGATTGGCCCTTGTCTCCCTCTGTTGTATTTGAAGTATTAATGATATCACTGCAGCTCATATATGTTTTCATGGTGACAGGCAGCTTGTTGTTCACGAAATCCATGCTGCGTCTGAGGTCAATTGGAATGTGTATATATTTAATTGTGATACACATAGTTTTTAATTACTATTTTAAAAATACATTTAAAATATTTTATGTACAGTAGTTATACTATGGTACAATCTGACATGGTCAACTTTAAATAAGAACCTGATTGTGCTGGAACTGTATAAAGACAGTAGTAGTAGTAGTAGTAGTAGTAGTAGTTGTTGTTGTTTGTTGTTGTTAATGCCACCCATTCTGCTGGGTTGCTGGTTTCCTAGATCCAATACCATCTAGGAAAGGAAAGGATTGCTGTATGTATTGTGAATTAAGTCTAGAAAACAAAGTCTTGACCATTGGGGACAGCACCGTGAAATTGTTTCAATTGTTTCAGTGCATTTAGAGATATTCTTGATCTATTTATTTTTCATTTCTCTAAGAGAATTAGCTGAATGAAGCAAATAGCATTTTTCTTGTGGGAATAAACTTCAGAATAGGTGTTCCAGCTTCCTACATAAGCTTGCTTGAAGAATGAGATAAAAAAATGCCTTTAAAATTGATGTGATAGTTTTACATTGGTTGGTGATTATCGTACCTAACAGTTAAATATACACAAAAATGTCACACGATGTCAATTGAATTACTATGTCAAAAACTTTCATATATTTACCTGACAATAAGTCCATTCTTGAAGGTTAATTCTTTTTTGCCAGTCTGTACTGTCAAATATATTTAAGAATAACATGGTTAGATTTAATACATGATTTGCTGAGCTAGGCAACCACACCTGGATGTATATTTGATGGAATATTTTTATTTTAACAGAAACCTTGAAAATAGTTTTTAGAAGGAATACATTTCTTCCTGTTCATTAACGCTTAACCGTTAGGCTCCATTAATTGAGAAAATAAATAATAACATGTATGTACGAGACATGTGATTTATTATAGTCTTTCTACAGAATGAACATTTGCTTATGTATTATAGTGAGATACTTACTGAGATGGCTGGTGCTGTTTTCCAGTTTTTAAAGATTGGATTTATGGTTGAAGCAATGGAAGTTTCAGCCTTAAATCTGGTTCCATATCCAGCTTGGTTCAATATTTTGATTTCAATGCTGCAGATGCAGAAAATCTCCCTTCATAGAAATATTGTAGGAAAAGGCACAATGTGCTTCACAGCTTTATTGGATCATTCCAGGTATTTAGAACAGAAGTCAAGACAGGTGCCTTTTAAGTCAGCCAGAAGAATCATTCTAGGAAAGTTCTGTCTTGTTCTTTTGAAGTCAGATCGGAGAGTACAGCAATATCAACACTGACAAAGGGGTTTCTAATCTAGTTGTATCTTTTCTCGGGAATGGGATACTGTACTTGGAGGCTTTGCACGTGTTCATTTATGTCAATAACCGCATTTGTGATGCGATTAACAAATCTGAAAGACATAAAAATGGTAGGACTGATTAGCTCAATGAGACCACAGACTTAATTTTTTGGTCATAGCTTCTATTTTCATCCTTAACTTTGAACATATTTATGGCCTTTCCCTGAGGACTTGATTCTGTACACATGGCTGGAAATAGCAGCTGATATACCAGTTTGGCTAACCAAGAAAAGTAACTCGAGTAATGTGGAAACTGAAATTTTGAAGCAGAAAAGTCCTCAATTTATCCTGCACTTTGAATAGGCAAGTGAGAGCTTTCCCTTAGCAAAGCATTTCTGTGGATTTCTGTATGTAGAAGTAGTTGAATCATGATCACTGGTTGTCTCCTCAAACAGAGCTGCAAAAATTAAGGCGCAAGCCTTGATGAAATTAACAGTTTATATAGATTCATCTGAAATAGTCCTAAGCTCAATATGTATTTTTTTCTTTGCAAGTGATTCCCTGTTCTCCTTTGACTGACAGGTAACAGGGTGGGTTGATAACACTTGTCAATTATTTGGCTATTCGCTCCACACTTTGCATTTTGAAAGTGAGTTAAGTTCTAATGAGGGGCAGGTAAAACAGGCTCCTGCATAGTGCAGAAAGTTTGGATATGCCTTCCTTGCACCGGCGGGTGGTAAAAGAAATCAAGCGCATGCATTGGTAACTTTGAGACTTGATTACTGCAGGGCTTGAGCCTGGTCCAGAAGCTCCATTCTTCACTAGCTAGACCACAGTTCCCCATTCTTTGCCAGTGATGCAGAGGACTCTTATCCCAGCTAGAGGATGGCCAGTAATTATTTCTTTATTTAAATTGTATAGTGCCCTATACCCAAAGACCCGAGGGCAGTCCTTTCTTATGTTCAGGATTCTCCAGTAAATTGCCGTTCATTATTCATGGCTGGACATGCCGATCAGAAGGTCGGTGGTTCGAATCCCCGTGACGGGGTGAGCTCCCGTTGCTCGGTCCCTGCTCCTGTCAACCTAGCAGTTGGAAAGCACGTCAAAGTGCAAGTAGATAAATTGGTACCACTCTGGCGGGAAGGTAAACGCCGTTTCCGTGCGCTGCTCTGGTTTGCCATTAAAGCAAGATGAGTGCTGCAACCCCAGAGTCGGTCACGACTGGACCTAATGGTCAGGGGTCCCTTTATTCATGGCTGAGATAAGGACTTCTTTGTTGTTGTTTTTAATAAGATATTTATTGAAATTTTCAAAGTATTACCAAATAAAATAAAAGCAATAGAAAATACAAAATAAAAATAGTTAACCAGGTAGAAAAAGAAAGAAAAAACAAACCCCTTCCAACCATATGAATACAAATTTTAAAAAATAAAATAAAAAAGTGACAGGGAAAAAAAAGAAATACAAAAATACATCACAAACAATTAAAAACATTTAAAAACAAATTCATTATTCTCATAACCTCAACTGTCATTACTTTCTTTCTTTGACCTCCTCCTCCTCCCTTTCTTTGTATCCTAGTTATTATTTATCCCAGCAAATCCTTTCCATATTTCATAATATTCTGTCATTACATTACCCTAAACTGTTTTAATCTTATCTTTCTATAATAAAATAAACCTTAAAGCTTAAAACTTAAATCTTATCCTTACCCACTTCTCATAACCATAATATTCTTTCATAATTCTTTAAACATCTTTACTAAAGCCAAGTAATTTCATTCCAACATTTTTCTAACATTCATCAATTTTATAAAACAATTCTAATGGTAGAAAAAAAAATACAAACAGATCCAATCTTCATCCAACGTCCCTTCCTCCTGGTTCCGGGTTTTGTCAGTCCTTATTATCCCGTCGATCTGGCCCATTAACCTGGCAGCCTTACATCCGAGGCCCTCAAGTCTCTTCCATGTCCCTTCCGCAGCTCTTCTTCAAATTTGTAGCTGTATTTTCCCTTGTCTCCTGCTCGTGGTAATACCAGCTTGGCAATATTTTTAACCCTTCTCGACAGATCAGCCCCTTTTCCATATTCAACACTGAATTCCATATGGTATTTAAAAGCATGTTTCAAAGACCCTCCAAAATTAAGAGCCTCCACAATCCCAAACATCTCACGGCCCATTGCTAGATTTGAGAAGTCCAAACATCCCAGTCAATCCAGCCCCCCATTTCCAAGCCAAATCAAACTTTTCCTTTCCAAATCTGGCTTTTTCCAAGTTCATTTGTCAAATCCGAAAACTCATATTCCTGTTGGGCCTGTTCTGTCAGGACGCACTCCTGATTTAATTCCTGAGTGGGCTCCACATATTTTCCCACTGTCTGTTCAAAATTTCCCACTGCCTGTTCAAAATTTCTAGCCGAAGTCGCCATCCAATTCACCTTCTCATGTAATTGTTCCAGTAGGGCATTTGTTTTATAGAAAGCACACAACAAAGCTTCTGAATACATTCTCCTGCAAGGTCAAATGCCTGTTCCCACGATTGTAATCTGTAACAGCTGCCGGCTCCCTGGAGTTGGTTACAGTTACACAGTCTCCCTCTAGGGGGAAAACTTCTATTTGTTCTTGCAACAGTTTCCCTTTTAAAAATACTTTGTCAATATTTGTTACTTAAAGATGCGAAGGGAAGCAATGGAATCGCTATGTTTCTCTTCTTTTAGCTATCTGTCAAAATCACTTGTCTCTGGTCAATGTACTTCAAACGTCAGTCCTGACACCCTGCTCCAGGATCAGGACGGAGGAAAGATACTTTACTTTAAACTCACTTTAAACAGTCCGAAAAAACCCACCTCCTTCTCCTGCTGTCGAAGGGGGGTTCCACAATTTTAAATGATGAAATCCAATCCTTTAAAGGCGATTTTCTAAGCTCTAGTTTACATTGTCTTTGCTTTAATCTGTCTACAGAAGAACGGAAGGCTAACTTCCTGTTTAGACCTTCCCGTTCCGTACCAAATTAAAATAGGTTTTTAAAATCCAATTCCTTTCTGCTCGCAAGTCCTTATTTATTGTCCAGTTGTTCAAAGTCTAAGTACTCACGGGTGCTTATTTTAGAGTCCAAATTGTCCCAGGAAAAAGGCAGCGCTCTCCAGCAACGGCTGTGCAGCTTCGCTCCACGGAAATAGCAGTTGACTCACAGCACCGCACCACTTCCCCCTCTTCACTTCGGAGCCTGTTAGTGGGTTCCTTAGTGAGTTTGGGGGCACTAAAGGTGCCCGCCGAGTCCCATGGTCACAGGCTTCATCCGCCTGTGATTTTTAAAAGGGTCCCCGCTTCGCCGTAGCGGAGAAGACCCGTTTCCCGCGGAGCTAGTCCTTCCTGTTCAGAGGGAGTTCGCCATTGCCGATGGCGCCACCCCGGAAGTGAGATAAGGACTTCTTTGATCCTGAAATGATTGCATTCAAAGGTGCATCAAAGGTCAGAATGCTTCAGCCAAAGCAGAAGCCAGAGGTTGCTTTGTGTGACACTGCAGTCTGGCCTCTGATACTTAGTGTGAAGTGTATTCGTGCCCCAAAGGCATTGGGACATGCCTGGATGTTGAGTGAAGTGAAGTAACAGAACTCTGGTGACTCGTGGGCTTTAAACAGACACAGAACGCAGCAAAATCATCAGTAGGAAGTTTACTAAGGCAAAATAGTTTTACATTTGGGTACCAGGTCCCTGGTACAGCAGTCTCAAGCTCAATTCAGAGCGTAATCTAGTTACAGTATAAAAATTCCACACCAACGTAAAAACTATATACACAGAGAGAATAAATCAAAGCAAGTACATTAACAGGAAATAAAGAATGAGAGTGAGTAGGAGAGTCCTCACCAGACAGCAATTATAGCTAGTCCAGGGGTTGTATGACCTTGGAGGAAACAGATAATGCAGTATTAAAAACAGCAGCTGCATTCCTGCTCCCTAGAGAACTTTTGAATGCTAGAATATACTAGAACACTTCTGTTAGCTTCTATAAGCTTCTGTTAGTTTCTGTACTTCATAAACGTCATCATACCCAGACAGTATACCTTAAGAGCCAAACTGTTCTGGCCAGAAGCCCCTTCTAACCTTCAATATGAACTGCATTTGCTTTGGAATTCTCATTAGCAGGCCTGTGTTTTAAATATTTTCTCACATATTATGGAGTGTGTTAAATCCTCACCAATTCTACTCAGAAGTAATTCTGGTTGAATTCAGTGGGGCCTACTCCCAAGTAAATGGGATTGGGGTTGCTGTCTGAGTTAGAGCAGGAACTCATCATATTGTACCAGTACTTTTATCAGTTG
Organism: Podarcis vaucheri; assembly: GCF_965113315.1. NCBI lineage: Eukaryota > Metazoa > Chordata > Lepidosauria > Squamata > Lacertidae > Podarcis > Podarcis vaucheri. Next base: position 25,412,345 of record NC_138762.1, on the reverse strand, counting down.
CTCAGATTCCCATTCCAACTGTGGACCTAATTCAGATTTCTGGTCTTGGCCTCTTAAAGCTCTAAATAGTGTAGGACCAGGCTTCCTGAAATACTGCATTCTCCAAAATAAACATACTCAAACCGTGAGAAGCTCTTCAGAGGCCCTACCAAGCAAAGTGAGGCTGGTGAATGCTACTTAATGGCCTTCTCAGTGGTGTTTTCAGATTTAGAATGTCCTCTCCAGAAAGTCTATGGTAATTCTGAGTGTGGTTTAACTTTTGAACTACAGTTTATAAGTTCTATATGTTTGGGTTGTCTACTTCTGTTCTTCACGCTAGAAATGTTAATGCAGCCTTTTCTTTTTAATGACCCTGTTTTCATTTGTATTGTATATCACGTTGTGAGTTGCCTAGAGAATAGTGTTGTTGGATACTTTTCTACTACCTTTTGGTGTCTTTCTGGGGTGGGGTGAACAATCTGGTGTCCAATTTCAACTATATTAAAATCTTGGATTTCTCCATTGATTAAATTGGGCGGCTCTCACTTTTAACTTTGGAAACATTTGTGCATGAGTGGTGCCATTTTGGCGTAATAAGGGCCACACTTGAAGAATGAATTTGCTGCTATTATAGGATTAATGATGATAGGACAAATGATGTGAAATTCCTTTTTTGCTTCTTTGATACAGAGGAAAACTCGGGCAGTATCCCAGCAACAATAGCTTGGGGCTGTATAGAGGGAATGGTAAAATGTGGCTTTGCACTTGCTCGTGGAGAGATACGGTGGAGAGCTTATTTGTGGTAGACATCACCCGTCACAACTTCAGAAGATGTGCAGTTTGCCAAGGAGCCTTCATTTGCTGTAAACTGTCAGTTTGATACTAAGTGAATGTTTCAAATTACTTTATTCTCATTTAGATGTTCTCCTTAAACTATACAAAACAGTAAAATACCAGTTTTAGAGTAATCCAGAGCTGCCCCTGTGCCTCAAAGATAAGAAATATTTATTTTTGTGTTTGCAAAAAAAAAAGTATTCAAAATATTTCCTCATCTTGTGTTGGCAGATAATTTTTTGGCCCTGAACCAATTGCTAGGTTTGTTCTTTCATTTCAGTAATCTGCCCTATATATTGAATTTTTACTTTTGCTAACTAATACAGAATGCTATGTTTGCAGGTGTTTCCCAAAAGCGGCTTGCTATTTGAGGTGCAACTGCAGTGCTAGCTTCCTGGGAGGTTGGGTGCTGTTGTTTACTGAGAGGAGGAAGGGCAAGTTGGTGAAGAGGTCAGGAGGTTAGCGCAAGAAAAGGATTGACTGCAGTGATGTGTTTGCAGTATGCCAACCCCTATCTTACTATCAAGCACTAGCAGCCCAACTGCTAGGAAGCTAGTGTAATGGCTTCACCGAACCTGACGAAACACTGCTGGTGTTTCCTCTGCAAAAGTTTAGCTTTCTGCAAAAATAATAGGTGGAATGTAAATCCTTTTGCTAACAAAACTGACAGCTAATGGTTGTGTGACATGGCTGTCTCAGAAAAAGCTGCTGAAGCTGGGAAAAACAAAACAGATTTTGGGTGCTCTCCGATTGAGGATGACCCTTACTGGGTGTAAGATTTTGTGGATTGACACCTAGGGATGATGAGAGTTACTTCCTCTAAGGAAAAGGTAAGATATTTGAGAGAGTAATTCTGGGGGTGTTGCCAGACATCACCCACCCATTTTTTGCTTTTCAAAGGGTAACTCCTCCAGTTAAGTGTGAATCTGATGAAAATAAGTTTGATGTACACATATAATGTGATGTTAAATACATGATGATCGTACCTAATGTGAAACGTAATATAAGCCATACATTTAGGAACACTTGTATTTCGGTGGCAGAGGCAATTACGACCCAATGCAGCCGTTTCTAAGCTGGGGGGTGGGATTCTTCCTGCGCTACTGTGACTCTCCCTGCCATTCAGATTTGAAATGGCGAATCACAGCCAAGCTGGTGGGCAGTACTTGGGTGGCAGACCTGACTGGAGCCTATTTTTCTCTTGAGCTGCACAGAGGTTTCAGGATGAAATACAGCTGAGCGGTTTTCACAGCGAGGTGCTGCCTTATTACTCCAACAAAGCTCTCCCCCCCCCCCATTTTCTGTTGACAAAAGTTCAAAGTCCTTCCCACCTCTAAATCATACAACTTCCTGCTCATTGTTTTGCATGTGTTATTTGTCCAGGTACATACAACCTACTTCTCTGCTATAATAGTACACACATTTAGCTGTATAAATTTTATATTTCAGCTGTATTAGCCTGGAGGTTATGTGGTATTCTATCCATTCTGTGTTGTTTATGTTGACATTACAAGTATTCATGTTCTGCTAAATTTTTATTAAAACTGTCTTGGAACATAATTACATACAAATATGGGATATTTGACTGCATGGCTAACTTTCATTTGTAATTCTGAATACTGGCTTTTAGTACTTTGTTCTAACAATATTACTACTTGTCTTGAAAGAGCATATGACACTTGGTTCTGTGAGTCTATTAATGACTTAAGTAGAACTAAACACTTTATAATTCTGCATTTTCTTGAATTTTTTTTCTCCACATGAGAAAATGTATCATATTTGGGAAAGGAGTAACTTAAAAAAATTTATGAAAATGGGTTTTCTCATTTAACCTATGATATTTGCACAGTTCCATTCTTGTGACTTCAGTGGAGTCTGCAGTCTGTACTAAGTTGCAATCGATGTCAGGGGCACACGGCTTCTCTCAGTATTCTAAACTGGCTTGTAAACATATTGTATTGAAGCTGTTTGAACTCTGATGCTTCAATATTTATAAATTGTATTAGGAAGTTTAATACTGTTACTGACCACTTTTAGTCTTACAGTAATTTTAATATTTTTGGTTTTAATCTTGTAATGGTTGGATATATTTATCAGAAGATCTTATTTTTGTAGAGCTGCTTGACTTTTCATGGTTTTCTTGTGTGCATTGCCTTAGGTTGCCTCTGGTTGTAAGGTGGGAAAGAGGAAAACTGTGTGTCTTGCCTTTATTATTCTGTCTTGCAGTTTTTAATTACTCCATTCTGAATTTCTTCAAGTTATCTATTAATAGAATTGTTTGAAAACCCACACAAACTTCTAATCTCCAATAATATCTGTTCTACTAGCCTTTTGACTTCACTAAAAAGTCAACTTTCTCCCCCTTCCCCACCCCATTTTATGAATACTACCATTAAGTCCTAATTTTGCTTTTGATAAATATTGTTCCATTGCTTCTATAGACCTGGTTTTTAGTAATGAACTCAACACCTGTGTTTTGCATGGTTTGGATTGTAAGGGATAATACATTAATAGTTGTGTCTTTTCTTAATGGCACAGTTCAGTGTACTTGCACATTAATGATCTCAAATGATAAGTAGTATGATTTTAAGCCCATATGGCAGTACTGTAAACAAGTACAATAACACAGAGAGACACTTAATCTTCCACTTACACATAGCTTTTAGTTATTTGAAGGCTTGAAAAAACCCCTTAATTTTCAATTTTCTGAGTTTGCCTGCCTGATTCTTACTGGCTGAGACCATTCTTAATTCAGTACAGGCTACTGGTGAATGAGTATTTACCCACCTGCCTTACGACAGTGACCTACTGCTGGTATGACTTTTTACTCCTAATTGTATTCTATATTGTGAGTTTTCTTAATTTATGGCCATTGCACATAACGCTTCCAGTCTGAAACATTTTTAAGACTTCAAGCAATATCATTCCAAACTGCCCATTTTTTAATATTATGTGCTGTTATTAAGGCTCAGAAGAACAATCACTAAAAAACAAGAGCAATATAAGCAACACTACATACTTTCATGCTCTTAGGGTCAGTACATACTGTTTGTTCTGAATATCTCAGGATTGTGAGAAGAATCATACAAACAAATTAAATCCTTATACACTAATCTAAATTGTTGCTTTTTCTCGATCATGGTAGTTTCTTTATACTGTCTCTGGGTGCACTATGACCTGGTGCAGAAGTAATATTTCTCAAGATATTATCTATTGTCTATTTGGGGACCAGAACATTGCCCCTGTGGCACTGGATGCCTGTGCACCAAAGCTCAAGAATGTACAAGTTTGAGTTGAGAGTATGCAGTCCAGATGTGTAGTCAACCTCTAGGGGCTTGTTTAGTTGTTACCCACCTCTTTGATTCTGCCAGGTTTGTGATCAGAAGAGAGTCTCAACTTCATTTACTCCTCCTTGTTCCTTTGACCTTGAGCAAAAATAACATTTACACAAGATCCTCTATCTATAGATATCTCAGTTGGAAGAATATTGTGTACTTATGCTTTCTCAGCAAGCCCCAAATTGTAGGACTTCAATAATTTACTAAGTTTTAAAACTTTTTTGCAGGATTCCTCTGATTTTATGTAAACCAGAAAATGAGATTTATTTTGTAATAACTGTGACAAATTAAGTTTTGCTGTTGCTTGAAAAGATGAGAATGTTAAAGTAATAAGTGATAGGTTGATTGTTAAAATTATGTTTACTTTCAGAGAGAACAGGAAATGAGAATGGGTGATATGGGTCCTCGTGGAGCATTAAACATGGGAGGTAGGGATCTGAAGCAAAAGGCTCTTGTTATTTCAAAATTTATTTGAGACTGTACATATTACTTATGAGTATTATACATTGAGAAGTATTCTTGAAATATTTATTTCTGTAGTGAATCTTGTTCTTCAGAATTTTTTGTTTCAAATGTGAGTTATCTTAAAATTAGGAAAAAGCAAATGAACATAGTAAATATGGGCTGGTGGGTTGTTACTTTTTTCATTTTAAGACTGTTTCTGAAGAAAAGCAAAATACGAATTGTATCTAATACAAGAAGAAAAGGTTGTGGGTTTTTAAAAATTACTTCTTGAGATTCACTTATTTAAGTTTTTGAATATGTTGCTATTTATGGAAGATGATTCTGGAAAACGATTGGAAACAAAGTACAGTTAACATTTATCAAAGTCATGTAACTGGCATTAATGAAGCACCTTTGTGAAAATTTCATGCTCTATTAAGTTTAGCACTATGTATACAGTATCACCACAGTGATTTATTATGGGGCAGCACCCAATTGTCTGCTATGGTTTATCAACTGAGAATGTGCTACACTCCTTCATGCTTGAATTCCCCCACTCTTCTAACCATGGCTAAGATTTTGTGGCCATTACTGCTTTCTGGTTATATTTTCTGACCATTCTGAAGAATCCATATTTGGACCTAGAGTCATTATCTAATTATCCTTGTTGAGGCAAGCTGCTCAAAGGGGTGGTAGCTGCACATGCTTCAGTCAGTCTTGGATGAAGCTGATTACCCAGATTCATTTCATTCTAGTTTCAGACCTAGGTTTGAAACTGAAACTGCTTCGGTTGTCTTCAGAGATGACATGTGCTGAAGGAGTGTAGGAGGAGAGTGATGCTGCTGATTCTGTTGACTAAGAAAGCATTAAACAGTCCTGATTATCTTACGGAATATTGCCTTCTGCATGAGCCTCCCTGGCCCTTTCAATCTGAATGTGTGACCCTGTTTCTCCTTGCTTCAGATTCCACCTTGTGTGGAGACTGGGCTGGCCTACAGAAGAAGTGAGGCCGAATGTCCTGGGCAAACTAAACAAACAATGGATAATAAAGTAGAAATTTGGGTAGAATGGGGGGGGGAGTGCGTATTCTCACTGCTTAAAATTAAACCATGGTTTAATTTGAGCCGGTTAGTATTGGTTAGTATAAATTCTGAAAGCAAAAAGCTTCCTTTTGTGAATGGAAGCGCTAATTAAACAGCATGTGTTTTAAAATGAGCTGTCTGATTGAAAGCATTCTTAAAAAATTCCTTAAGGTTCTTAGTACACTTACGGTGAACAAAACTTCTATGAACACTGTCTTTAGAAATAGATCCAGGAATTTTACACACAACCAGCACACCCAAATAGGGCTTGACTACATGTTTAAGAGTGTCCCCCACATTTAACCTGCTGGAAAGATGTGTAGTTTACTCAGTGAATTTGCTGTAATTTCCAGATTTGTGGACAGAGATGGTGGGCAAGATGTCTTGTTGCCCATAAGTATACAACTGAGGCACAGCATTTTGATGTGCAGTTCTGGCAGGTATATTGAACTTCAGGCCTTTATTGAACTTCAAGCACTTTAATGTTGGAGCATAGGTCTTTCCTCTCTCTATTACTAGGAAAGAAAGGGAGAGGCCTAGTTAAGTCGAATTGTCTACATAAAATACAGAAAGCTTTGTCAGCTTTGGCACCCAGATTAATTCATAATTCATACATGTGCTCAAATATTAGGCTTATATGGAATAGAATGAAAGTTCATTTTACTTGTTAGTTTAAGTTCTTTGTTTACTTATGTTTAAGAAATATGCACTTGGTTTGAATATATAAGAATCCTACTACTTCATCATTGTTCTAGCCAAGATTAGCTTGAGTAATTTCCCCAACAAAACCGTGTGTGTGTGTGTGTGTGTGTGTGTGTGTGTAAAAAGTGTAAAAAACACAGTTGTGGCTGAAGAGTTACGAAGTCTAGCTAAGTAGACTTTATTGAACATACTTTATTTGAAGCATTAAAATGACAGCTGAATATCATTTTATAGCTGTCCTTAACCAAATGCATAGAGCATACCATTCTTGTCACTCATCTCGGTTTCCTGTCACTGGTAAAATTAGAATCCTAAATTCTATGTTTCAGAGCCAAAGTAGGTATCGTGGTGGAAACAATATTCTGTTTCTTCATGTTTCTGCCCTCCTTTCATGTGAAGCTGGTGTGGTAGAGTAAAGCTGATTTTTCCCCCACCCAAAAATCATGCACCTTAACCTCCCTGTACTCTTATAATCCTAGGCATTTTTCTGCCAGCCCAGCTTTCTTCGTTTAACAGATAGGAAAGACGTACAGGAGATAGTTTGCGTGCGTATAAGGTTCAGGTCTCATTCATATGCTTCTTTTTCTATAACATATTGAACATAAACCCCTGCCTTAAATGTAATGGGACACTGACTTGAATATACAAACATGTCCCTAAAATCATGGATCTCGCTCTTGCTATCTCTCCCTGTGTGCACGCAAATATTTTTTAATACAGTATGATGATTCCTTCTGCATTTCTATAATGTACAGTTCACGTCTTATCTCATGGGTATTACTATTTTCCACTACAAGTCAATGTGCAGCTGTTCTTATAAATGAAGAGGTTAACTACTTGAGTATAAATAAGTACAATATGTTCACAAAGTTAAGTGGAGTCATACTCTGATTAGTAAAGCTGAATAAGTTGCCTACTACTTGGACATAAGTACCTCTGGGTGACTGCTTTCAGTTTCATTCATTCTTATTTGTGATAGCACATGTGAGAGTATATTCTACCATAAACCTCTTAAGTTACTTTTATTTGTCTTGTGATTCAAATTTATTTGCTAAAAACCGGGGGGGGGGGGGAGAAGCTATGAAAAAGCTGTGTTACACACAAATGCTGGCACCAGGCCTCTTTGGATTGGGGCCAACTTGAAAGTTACTGCAGTTACCTGTATGAATTGGTAACTTTATGGAAAATAAGTAGAGCTGAAACCTATAAACAGTTTAAACACTTACTTTCAGCAGTAACTTTCAGGAACTAACTTTTTCTTAAAAACCTTTTGGTGGAAGTAAATGTACAGTCTCAAAGGATAAAAGCAATTTGTTCATTTAATTGATGTTTTGTATAGTTTGTTATTGTTGTAAATTTTAAAATTCAGTTAGGACAGCTCTAAGTGTAGACTGTTTTGCATAGATGCCTTTAGCCCAGCACCTGCTGGAAACCAAGGTCCTCCTCCTCCACCTCCAATGATGGGTATGAATATGAACAACAGAGGAACAATGCCCGGCCCTGCAATGGGTCCTGGTCCTGCCTTGGGACCAGAAGGAGCTGCAAACATTGGAGCCCCAATGATGCCAGATAATGGAACTGTGGTAATGTATCACAAAATTTTAATTTTGTCTCTACTTCATTGTGGCAGATCTCTTTGCTGCAAAGATAACTTCACGCTAAAACTAGTTTAGAATAGACCTTTGAGTTAATAAATACCCTTTGAGATTGAAAAATAATTTAAAAACAAACTGAACTGCAGTCTTGTTGATATTGTTATTGATACTGTATTAAAAGTGATTATACCTGAGAATTGTGTACACAGAATTAATTGCCAAAATTGTTTTACAGCTAGAAGGCCATTTTTCACACTTTTGCAATGATCAAAGTAGAGGAATGCAAAAACAAAACAATATTTTATAGACAACAAATATAATTAGTCATTCTTATTTTGCTTTATTGGGGCAGGTAAACCTATAATATGATTGCTGTTGAAATGACACATAGTGTGAAGATATCTTTGATTAAGTGAATCTTAAGTACAAATTTAATTTGTTAACATGCTAGTGTTATACAAGTGAGGCTACAATTCTAGAACCATCTGTGTGGCTCAACACGCGGAATAGCTTCTTCAGATGGTTGGGTATAATTCACAGGTGGGCAGGCTGTGTTGGCAGACTGCATCTGGTTCTTGGCTTAATTTTAAAAAACCATCTGCAGTGTGATCAGACCAGACCTCTGGCAAGAACATCCTTCTTGCAGGTCCAGAATGAAAAGGGGTGCCCCATTCAGTCAGCATGTGCTCCCTGACAGTTTATCCCTAAATGAATGTTGCCGTTGGCGAGAAAATGGTTGCCTACTCCTGGTTTAAGTTAACAGATAGAACTTTGTTTGTTGTGTTTTCCTGTATCAGTTTATTTTTGCTGAAACGTCAAGATGACTTTTAAACTTCGTCAGTAAAAATGATTGCAGTGGAAACAACAGATGAAGCTCTTGCTGTCTCTGATACTCTCCAATATCTTGAAAGCTGGGCTATTTCTGCTCATACTGATTTTGAAGAGAAGTATATCAGCACCAGTTTTTTCTATGTATTTTACTCAGAATACTGTTTTCATGAGGGATGTGGCCACAGAGCCTAGGGCTTGCCGATCAGAAGGTTGGCTGTTCGAATCCCCGCGGTGGGGTGAGCTCCCGTTGCTCGGTCCCTGCTCCTGCCGACCTAACAGTTTGAAAGCACATCAAAGTGCAAGTAGATAAATAGGTACCGCTCCGGCGGGAAGGTAAACGGCGTCTCCATGCACCGCTCTGGTTTGCCAGAAGTGGCTTAGTCATGGTGGCCACATGACCCGGAAGCTGTACACTAGCTCCCTCGGCCAGTAAAGCGAGATGTGCACCGCAACCCCAGAGTCCTCTGCGACCGGACCTAACGGTCAGGGGTCCCTTTACCTTTACTGTTTTCATGACAGTCATGAATAGTCAGTTTAATAGGTCCCATGTAGCATGCAGAATACTGAAAGAGGCAGTGGGCCTTTTTCTCTAACCCTTCTCATAAGGGAACCAAAGGAAATTGGCCTATATTATGTTAACATCTAATAAAGGGAAGGACAATATACAGTGGACCCTCTGGATATGAATTAAATTCGTTCTAGGGGTCTGTCCGCAACCTGAAAAGTCCGTAGGCAGAGGCGCTGCTTCTGTGTGCAGCGCGATTTAGCGTTTCTGCGCATGTGCGCACGGCGAAGCCCGGAAGTATACACTTCTGGGTTTGCTGTGTTCATAACCCGAAAGTTGCGTATCCAGAGCGGTACGTAACTAGAGGGTCCACTGTATTGTGTTCTAAAAGGAGATGAAATTTGTATTTATCAACATACCCTGAATGTTTTGTAGCATAATCATTTATGAAGACTTCTGAAAATGAGCTATGACAGTGCTGTTTGAAAATGGAATGTTTCTCTGAAGCTGGTTATTTTTTCAAAGAACTAGTAAACTTTTCAAAGAAAACTAGCACACTTAAAAAAAAAATCAACTACTGTACTTCCGCATTACTATGCAGCCCCTGGTGCCCCCAGAAAGCCCATTCTTGAGGTGGTGGGGGGGGCCTCTTTGGTGTTCGGACCAGCAGTAGAAATTAGGAATTGTTGGAATTCTCTGTGTGTGTTTGTGTGTGGAAGTGTCTTCAGCCTATACAACAAAGCCTTTTGGATCCAAGTGTGAAGGAAGTTTATTACTGTATTTATATCCTGTCTTTCCTCCAAGGAGCTTAAGATGGACGTTTCCCTTCCAGTTTTTCTTTGCGGGTTGAGGAGCTTTGATTAGTCCCATGTCACCCACTGATCTTCATGGCTGCGTGGGGATTTGAAGCCTAGTTTCCTAGGTCCCCAGTCCAACATTCGGTGTCAACTGCAGTACACTGTCTTACATTATTTGCTCAATTGAGCTCTCCAATTCTTTGTAATTTCTTAAATGGCTGAGCCTCTTTTCCAGATTTTTGGAAGGTATACACAGATAATACTAGAAAAAAGACAGCAGTGAAGTCAGATGGGGACTTTTAAAAAATGTATATATTTAAATTAATGCTCCTAGATTCAAAAGAGCATGTAAGAACTTAACTTATTAGTTCAGTTTGAACGTACGAGTTTTCTGAGTATATCTGAAAATGAGTATAATCTCAAACTATATCATAATGCAAAAAATATATTGCAAATTTTATAATAGCGCATTTTGTTGTTAGTTTTTCAGCTGACAACAGGTTTAAATAAAAATGCCTAAAGGATTTGGGGAAGTATGTGGCGGTAGAATGAGCAGGTAGCTAATGGCATCTGGCTCCTTTTTTTCCTTCTCTAAAACTTATTTCCTCTTCTAACTCAAATTGGTCTAACTTGAAATGTGCTATAGCTGGTTTTTACTTACCATTTAAAGTATTGATATGTCTTCCAACAGAAAATGAATTTTGCTTCTGCTTACTTTATTTCAAGAATAAATACTACTTTACACGTATACCGTACAGGAGAATCCGCAAAATATATTTATTATACTTTTATCTCACTCTTTATATTGAATGCTCTGGGTGGCTTAGAAACTGTTTCTCATAGCATTTTTTATCTCTCTTTAAAAAAAACTAAAAAAAAAACTTGGATGTTAGATCCCTTCCCCTTTTGTCTTAATATACTGGAGGGCGCAACATTAGTTAATTTACTTTTCAGCTTATTATTAAAATAATGACTAAAATTAATTGCTCCTTTCTTCCTTCTATGTATCATCCTGATTCTGCTGGACTATCTGCGATCTTCATGAAAACGCCACTTGGTTTCCCCCCCTTGGTTTTATTGTAACTAAAATGGTTCTAAATGGACTTAAAATAGCATTCTGAAAGATTCCCGCAAGGAGGCCCACAACAAATGGGTTCTCCTATGGTTAGTAGGGCAGGCTCCGAAACGCCTCAGCCGGCTATGGGTGGTGTAGGTGCTGTCAGTGGTGGACCCGGTGGCTTTGGTAGAGGAAACCCTGGGGGCAGCTTTGAAGGACCTAACAAGCGTCGCAGATACTGAAATTTATTTCTTTCTTCTGAGAAAATTGATTGACTATCTGGTGTCATGCCTTTATAATTTTAGCTGTTACCTTGAAAACGGTTTTATTGTTAATGTAGTCACCAAACTTTTTTGGGGGGTGGGGTGGGGGAGTAAAACTTACTTTTTTGTATTCAGTCTTAGGCTTTAACGTAGAGCAGAAATAATGTGCTTCATTTTGCATGTCTGATGTTTGTGACTTCAGCAAAATAAAATGTGACCATGCTGTGAAATTTGTGAGTTCCATACTTACAATAAAATATAATACAGATCTGCTTAAATGATTTTGAAACATTGTTATGAATTCTTTCCCTTAACTTTCTAATTGTACGCATAGATTTTCGTTTTTCTTCAAAAAGCCTATCTTCTGAAAATTAAATGCTTTATAGATTGTGACTGTATGGAAATGAAAGTGCATCTTACAACTCATGGAGCAAATGTTGAGGCTTGTGCAACTTTAGAACATCTGAAACATTCAGTAAGACTTTATAGATCTGTTTTAAGTTGTTCTCACCAACATGTACAAACCTAGTTGCAATGCGAATGTCATAATAATGTATCCTGTGTTCAGCTTTCAAATAAACACTTGAAAAAGTCTTGAAAAATCTCCAAGTAGTAAATATTCACCTGTGGTTTCGGATTATGAATAATAATTTCTTCGCAGGAAACAAAACTTGAATATTCTTTAAGAAAACCAAAATCTTGTTAACTTGGCTGGTAATTGTGTGTTAAAACAGTATTTTGCCCTGTAGTTAAGGGTTTCAATGGATTGTGTAGGTTGGCTGTTGCCTTTGCAGAAGATTCATAAAGAATATGAGTTGGCAGTATAGGTTTGAAGACCTTTCCTTCCTTGATAAAGTTACTTTTTTCAATGCTCTTTACTAGTACTGTATATGTTTTTTATCTCACAGCATGAAAAAATATCTTCCATGTTATAGGGAGCTGGCTTACTATATATATACAGATAATGATCATAACTGCTGCTGTTTAGCTCTTGCCATGGGCAAAATGAGTTTGCATTTGGTTGTTTCATTTAAGTACACACATTTTCAATAGGATTGTTGGTGCAACCTTTACCTAGCTTTTTAAAGGCATGGTGTAAAGTAGATACAATGTACAAAAGCTTGGACAAAATAATACTGGGAATAATAATATCCTTATCCAAATAATAATAATATCCAAAATAATACTGGGAATTCATATTAAGTAGAGGGATGAAAAGTTACTGACATATACCAATATTTATATACCAATATTGTGATTATACTACAAAATGTTTTTCATTAATGTAAATATTGCATGTTTGCATATGAATACTGTTAGGTAACATTCTATTAAACCTCAGTGTGTTGGAGTTATATGGAAGACCAGTACTTCTGAATAAGTATGGTATATTATGTGAGCTGAGTATGGTTTTGCAAAATATGTGGTAACACCTGTCCCCCTATTTCTATTTTTGCTAAATCAATATGAGTGTTGGACTTTTTAAATAATTAGAAGGAAAACCCTGTATTCCTGGGCCAAGACAGGACACTAGTGACCATATTTTCATCAGTGTAACATTTTAGAAATACTGGTTTTGGGTGGGTGTTTTGTTTTACTCTTCATGGGTGCTGCATAAACTAAATTTGTATAAAATCTGATCTAGATTATCAGTTCCAGGAATTTATATTTGTATGCTGCTGTTTGGATCCTGAAGAAGCAGCCATCCTCATCATATGGCAGGTGTGAAATGTAAAATAATGCAGGAAGATGATAGCCATTTAAACATAAGAGCAAATGGCTTTTTCCTGCCCTCATTTTACTCTCAACTTTCTAAAAAGGAAAGGTAGAGATAATGTGGATGAATTTCTTTGAGAAATGACTTGTATGCGTAAAATTTTATTGGTGCATTTTCTGATACTTTCTCAAGACTTGCAACACTAGAAAATGAGGTACTTGAGAATGGGCTATATTGAAGAATGTTAGATTACTCTTCTACCCTATGCAAGCAATATATGTAGGAGGTAAATCCTTGTTAGTAAAAATATTAATAACTAAATGGTTCACAAGCAACTGATGACCCCTGACTTCACTGTTTACAGTCACCCCACCCCACAACAACTTGTATTATCTGTGACTCAACCCCTGGTGAAGTGGACTATGCTGGCTTATGCCATAATAATTCTGTTCGTCTTTAAGGTGCCACAGGACTGTTGGACGCTTTAATTGATGAAATAGTTATTCATGTAGTTTAATGGATGAATTCCTGCCTTAATGCTACTACCCGATCTCATACAAAATGGTTTCATTAGGTAAATGTATGAAATGATGCTTCAAAGGGCTTGAGACAGCTCTTGGTGTTGTGAGCCCCATTATCTTCAGTGGAGCACACTTGGAGGAACAATGAGCTACATTTCCTGATGTTTACAAGATTTTAGGCAATTTCCCATTTATTGAACACACATTTAACACTTTTCTATATTTAATTTTGAATGTGTAGAAAATTGTATTGATTTTACTAATTCCAGCATTCACTATATATTTACTGAGGTAGTTTGCATGTGTTTTTTTAAAAAACTAAATAACACCCCCCCACACAAGTCACGTCATGTATATTTTTTTGAAAGTGTGGTGTCGACTTAAGCCAGTGATAGTTCATGTAAACTTCAAGTAAACTTTGTGACCTAATGACTACTTCCGTTTCAGAAAGCCACAGCACACAAGTTAACATAACAATGGGCAAGATAAAGCAGTTCAGCTATTACTTTAGTTACCACATGTTCCTTGATAACTTTTTGTTTTGGAATTGTTTTTCAATATTAATGTCAAACTTCTCAGTTTTCGCTTTTAGTGTTGGAGCGAAAGCTAATGTTTTCTGTGAACTTTATTTGAATTTTAGAACTCAGTACTTTGTTTAAAGCTAGTTTAAGCATTTTGGTATCCAAAATAAAAACAAAAGTGTTGGTTGAGCTGTAAGCCTGTGTTCAGGTGGCACACTGAGCCCAAACTATGGCTTAGCGTGGCACAGCAGTAGAACAACCAGGGAAAGAGCAAAGCAGCTGGGATCTCCTCTCCCAGATTCTACACACTCATGCATTTATGCTAATCCATGGGTTGGCTTTGTGTGACATGGGAACCAGGCCATTGTATTAAGTTTTAATAAGCAAAACATTTATTGAACATAACTAAAAGTTAAGTTAGTAGGTACACTGCAGAAATGTTATCCTGTCACATCATTTTACTGGGATATCTTGTACGGGGATTGAAATAAAGTAAAATTTCATAGAATTCTATAGCATGATTATGATTCTGCTCTAAGGATATCTTCCTACTTGAGTCTGTAACCTGTGAACTTTTAAATTATATGAATCTCAGAATACACACCAATGGTTTTTTATTCTGGTTGTGTTCTTCAAAATATACTTTAGATTTAATGGATACGCAATCAACATAAAATAATGTTTATGGTCAGATTTTTCTGTTTTCTCCTGGTTAGGTGTACTATAAAGAAGAAATACAATGATTAAGTTGTTGAGACAACTTTTCCAGTTTAAGTGGAAATGAAATCTGACAAGGACACAAATTAGAAGAACTTACTCTGTGGCAGTGAAAATGGCAAAGCCATCCTGTAGAATTGATTTGAATAATACTTGTCTTGTCCACTGGCCCATCTGATGTTGTTTTTGGTAACCTGCTATGGTTACCAAAACCTCTTGCATCTTATCCAACTTGGATTTTTCTTTAACAGCATCTAAATCAGAAGTCTCCTCTGTTAAAACTGGTCTGGCTAAATTTGAGTTGTAACAGCCTGAGGATGTTTTGCAAGGTTCTTGTAAGAGTCTTGCCAAATCCTTCCCACATGTTGTGGATCCTACCTTTTCCTAGTTGATTCAGGATGTCAAGTGAGGCTTGTTGAAGCCATAAAACTGAATATCTCCTTGAGGAGAATGGTTCTCCAGTTCACTTGATGCAATTTATAGATAAAAAACTAACAAGCAAGAGTCCCTCCTTGGATCCTGTACATGCAGGAAATAGCTCATTCTTCAGTATATCTTAGTTTATAAATGTGATAGTTGCTGACATTGAGCCAGCTTCAGGATCTCGTGGATGAGACTGATAACACTGGAGTATTACAGTGTTACCAGTATACTAGTGGCACCATTAAGCATTTCCATTTCCTCAAATTCGAGTGAGATAGTGGAATTAGGAATCATAGTTGGAATGCCTAACACGCTGTTCAAGAATTAATAAACTGGCACTCAATCCTGACTGGAGGTGATAGTAATAGGTGGGGATTGGTGACTTGTAAACTCTAGATGAGCTCACAGCTTGGTGATACCGTCCTGGATTTTATATGGGGATTCCTTGAAAATTACTTTGGAAATCACAACAGTTACAAAATGCACCTGTTGGAATCAGATAACTGAATTCTGTCAACCTCTTGTCCTAAAGACAGGCGCATTTGTTTTACAGGACAAATTCAGAATATTTTGGTTTGAATTTTAAGACCTATTGCGTATCTGAAAGAACTTCGTGTTCTTTATCTAACTTCTAGCTCCTCCTTGGTGGTAGCACCCCAGTCGTGCAACTCTGTGTTCAGGGCAGGTCACTTGATGTTTCTCCATGCAGACTTGGGGGGCAGGTGAAATAAATATGTAGTCATCAGACTTGGTTGTTAAGCTAGAAAATTGTTCATTGATCTGGGCTGACTGTTCATTATTTGAACTGACTTATGGTGTGTGTATACTGATCTCTCTTGTTTGTTTGTTCCAGCTTGGTATCTTTTGTTATAAAGCATTTAGAGGAGTATATACTGGAGCACTATAGAAATTTGGGGTGAGATCCAACATGCAAGGCAACGTCTCTTCTTCCCTCCCCCCTGCAGCTACCAGCATGCCTCCAAAAATAAGTTCTGGAGGGGTGGGAGACCCCTGGAGCAGATTTTGGTGGTGTGGTGGGGACTGGAAGAAAAAAAGAAACAGGACGTCTTATTGCTTAAGTAGGAGGACATGGTACGATGTCGTCCTTAGAAAATACTTCAGCTGACTTTACATTTGACCTGTTGATTTTATATAATCCAGAAAGCTGTGTTTGTCTTTTAAAACAAAGGAAAATAAATGTGTACTTCTAAATGTTATTCACAAGGTGCCATGAGTGATAACAAACAGAAAGGACCAAAACAGTCCTTCACGCTGCAACTCTTGTCTAGAAGGAACTTGCAACTTTCTATCTATATTAGATTAATTTCTACTAATGTACTTAATATTTTTGATTGTATCCGACTCTCTAGTACGATTAGTTTACAGCAAATATACTAAAAGACAGTGCTTCGGCTTCTAAAGCCAGGGAAGTATCTGCAGCATCCTCTGATGGGTCATACAAAAATCACCACTTTTACGATACTTTTAGAAGCAAGAAAAACAGGTGAGTCATCTTGTATATCCTGATCTTTCTCCTTTCTATGAAACTGGCTGCATACTTTGTGATTTTTTAAAAAATTGGGAACTAATACAGGAAGTTTAAGTTGTCACCATAAAAAGATAGAGAATTGAACCTAGGATTTTGCAGTTAAGGCACTTCAAACTTATCTTTATTCAAAGCAGTGTGTGTGTGTGTGTGTGTGTGTGTGTGTGTGTGTGTAAATCCAGCATGGAAGCTTCTGCAACATCATGAGTGAAAACTGCATATGCCAAGGTTTTTTGCTAATATACGTACATTTCTAGTTCATCATTAATTGAGAACCAGAAATTGTGCTAACGAGTTTGAAAATGATTTGATTCTTTGTTACCTTTGGGGTACTGTACAACTATTGATCTTTGCTATTGCCCCTTCAGATATCTTTTAATTTAGTTATCATTTGGATAAAAGCTAGTTCTTGGTCTGTTCTGTAAAAGTGATGTTTTCAAAAAGGTATTTGAAAGGTTTCGTTACAGTTAAGCCATTTGTTACAGTGTCCACATTCACTTTCCCCATTGCTATTGTCATCCATACTTTCTCACTGCTTATAAACGAAGAGTGAGTAACTCCTGGAATGAACTTTCCACATTGTTTTACTGGAAATTATTTAGAATGTTAGCAAATGTTACTGTTCTACATCTTGAGCATCTCACCTGGGGGATAGATCTGAAATTCCACTGTTGAACAAGGAATAAGTATTCAGAAACTCTTTAATACCTAATATTGCTGCACCAAACATTCCATATAGCTAGATATATAACTGAAGGTAAGGAGGGTTTTAGTCACCAGTGGCTATTGGAGTAAATTGAGCTACAGTATACCGATTTAACCAGTTACATTGCTTTTCTTCTGTAGTGTGTCTGCAGTGGCTTTTTAAACTCTTGGATTTATTTAAGCTTGTGGTAACTATATCTCTTGGGGAGAAAAGCATATGGGAGTGGGATAATTT
Source organism: Podarcis vaucheri (assembly GCF_965113315.1). NCBI lineage: Eukaryota > Metazoa > Chordata > Lepidosauria > Squamata > Lacertidae > Podarcis > Podarcis vaucheri. The sequence continues at coordinate 25,394,533 of NC_138762.1, read as the reverse complement.
TAGGTGGACAAACAGTGAAGGAAGGAGAGGGTTAAGTATCCTTTTCTCTACCCAACTAGTAGCTGCTTCCACCTGTAGGGGGAAAATCTGGGAAGCTTGTACAGTGGTGCCTCGCAAGACGAAAAGAATCCGTTCTGTGATTCTCTTTGTCTTGCGGTTTTTTCGTCTTGCGAAGCAAGCCCATTGACGGATTAGCGCTATTAGCGGCTTATCTGCTGATCGGATCAGCTGATAAGCGGCTTAGCGGCTTAGGAAAAGGGGGGAGGGGAAAAAACAGCAGGAACTCGCAAGACATTGTCGTCTTGCGAAGCAAGCCCATAGGAAATTCGTTTTGCGAAGCACCTCCAAAACGGAAAACTCTTTCGTCTAGCGAGTTTTCCGTCTTGTGAGGCATTCGTCTTGCGGGGCACCACTGTAATTCTGTATGACTCTGGAGAAGAGTTTTGTTTAAAACCTTGTGTTTAGTGTGAAAAGGACTTTATAATAAATTGTAATAAAAGCCACTTGAGTGACTGGCCAGCTTTAGCATGTGAAAAGATGTAAAAAGAACTGAGAACTAATCCAGATCAGTTCAGACGTTACATAGCGATAAGATCAGCATGGTTTGTGGCATGAAGAAACTGGTTCTTTTCTGCAGTGGTGCTGATTTCCTGGAACACCGTCTCCTTTATCTCCTCCTCTGAGAGGTGTCAACCGTGATGTGCTTTAGACACCTTTTGAAAACTTCAATATTTAGATTGCACTGCTCAGTATTTTGTTCTAATATTTTGATTCTGGATTTTTATTGACAGTATGTATTTTCATTTTATTTACATCATTGTCATGATGTTATAATTTTTACACTGCTTAGAAAAGTGTGTATGGGGGGGTCTATAAATTGATTAAATAATTTATTCTTGATGTTCTCATGTTTAAATCACTTTGAGGTACTTTATAGGAAGATATTTATAAATAAAAAAAGAAAATGAACAGGAAACACTTTACCGTGGAAAAGGTCTGATCGAGATGTTCTGTTGGCAAGATGGATTCAATGTCAGTTGTTTTTTTATCAAAGCAAGGTGATGCTTTTCTGTGGGAAGATGAAGGGCTTTTGAGATTTCAGTGTCTAACCATCACAATGAGGCAAAAACATGAAATAAGACAATAGTCGTGTTTAGATTCAACAGGAAACTTGGGCTTCCTATTACATGCAATAGTCTCTGGTTCACATTCTCCTCCCCCTTTTCATCTGAACTTGTCACAGAAAACTGTGTCTAGTATGAAATTGGAAGGTAAGCTTGCAGTCTTCTGCTGTGGTGTGTGAAAGAAAAATATGTATTTGTGTGTGCATGGAAGGCCTGTGCTTTTAATGGGAAACCATAATTTCCTGTTGTATGTGGATCTGGAAAACACATTTTAAAATGTAGGGTTTGAAATTATATTGACAATGCTTTCTGAAATAGACACTTCCCATAAAGAAAATTGCAAACGGATTTCATTAATATAGTACATGGACTGACTGTCTCAGATTAAATATATTTCCTATCCTATCTATAGTAAATTTGCAGAATAGTGGATGCTGTTGAACACTTGGTGAAATCAGATTTCCTTTCCCTTCAGATTTTAATCTTTACAACTAGAATTCATACTTTTATGGAAAATGTGGTACTATAATATTCTGTGCTTGGGGTTCTTTTAGTGCTTCGTTTAAGTCTTCATTAAGCCCTTATATAATTTACCTAAACTAGATTTCTTGAAACAGTGAATCTATGAGTACTGATCCCATTGAATAGATCTTAATTTAGGTGGGACTAAAGTTGTGTATATAGTCAACCTACAGGTACTCTTCCATTACTTAAAATGAACTGTTCATTTATAGCTACTCAAAAGTATTTTTGCAATACCTTGTAATGAATATAGGTTAAAGGTTTTTTTTATTTAAGAATGATTTTTTTACCTCATTAATATACATTGGAAGTGGTTTTGTTTGAATGACTAATTAGATAAACACATGGTAAGGCATAGTTTATTAAACCATGGTGTATTTGGTCATTTGAGCTGGGCCCAGTGACTTAAGCATAGTTTATTAACTATTAATAAACCATGTTCATAAGCCATGGGTAATTGGATAAACCTTGATAATGTTAACCATGGATTAGCATTATATGAACCTGGATCACAAATGGGTCCTGGAATTCAAGAACGTTATAACACAGGTTTTTAAATGTGCTATTCAGCAGTTTAATATTGGTTTAGCAGAAGACAGCATAAGGCAACAACAAACATTGGACTCTATTTCATTTTTACAACTTCTTGCTGATCATTTTGGAAAACCAATTGTTCAGACATACAGTAGCATGCTCTTGTGACCTTTGTTCTTCATGTATTATGTGAGGAGATGTTCAGTAAAAATGCTCATTTGGTGTCATATTATGTGCATAAACCTGTTGATTAAACCATAAATTTGTCCTTATTAGATGTTTTATAAAATATAGGAGCATATGAAAAGAACTAGGCCGTATATATGTGTTGTGGCAAACTTCCTCTCCTTTCCCTGTCATTCGTGCACATGCATGATGTGGCTTAAGAAGTTAGATCTTCAGAAAGACTTAAAACCTGCTGACACTGTTTTGGAAGTGGAACTAGGACACTGGCCTTATCCTGGTGCCTCCTGCAGTCAAAGGTAAGATTAGACACAGAAAGGGTGATGCCAAAGACATTGTGTGTAATTTTACATTGTGGAAGAATTCTGAAAATCATCCTGTAGGGATGTGATCTATTGTTGAAAATAATGGCAGCCCAAAGGGGTGTGCCTATTATCATGGGCATTTTGTACTCACCTGTAAGGTGTTTTTATTGGACAAAGGGCCATCTAGTGGTCAAGGGTGGGAAAGTAGGTGTGTTTCATTGCCAGTGACCTTAATCCATATTCTAACAAGTCCAGCTTCAGGCAAAGGGCAAAGAGCACATAACGGAAAGGGGGCAATCAAGCCGACTGCTTCCTCAGAGAATAAGCAAACAAACTGGCCAGTGTCAAACGGCGTAACATAACATGGTGCATGCAGGAAACACAAGCTTAGACAAAAACCTAAGTAACAACAAATCCCAGAGAACAGGATAAGTACAAAAATAACAGTCTCATAAGCAGGAGAAATGCAACCTCTGAGCCATCAAGCCAATGTAGTTAAATACACTTGGAAAACAGAAAAGAATGGAAGAGGGCACTCACAGGAGAAATGAAAAAGGCGCTAAGCCGGAGAGATTCTGAATGGAGTTGCTGGAAACAAAAAAGAGTACCTACTGGCGTATTTTCTGTCCTCAGCCACTAGATGGCAGAGGCCTCCCCCTACACAGCTCTTTGTTCAGGGAAAAATATACCAAGCCAATCAAATATTTAGGATTCTGCTGTGTGCTTTTGAAAAAAACCAGAACAGACACTTCTGTTCATAACTTTCTAACAATCCTCTTAACTAGATTTATTTGCATCTGAATTGGGGTGAACGTTATTAGGGGAGTATGGATATTCTCCCTCAAAGAGTGGGTTGCCTTCTTCATAGCTTCCTCATATCTCTGTACTTCTAGGATTATCAAAGAATGGGTCAAAGAATAAATCTATTAATTTGTAGGAAATTTGTGTGTTGAAAGGGTAATTTCATGCCCCCAAACCACCCACTTTTAAAAAATATTTACAAAATGCAGATACTATATGGGAATCCCTATTCCGTCTGTTGTATTATGATCATTTGACAGAATTATGATTTTTTGTTAACATGATTTTCCAAATTAATTGTTTCATAGGAATGTAACATTTTCTGTCCTACTATTCAGAAGAATCCAAACAGACTTGAGAATTTTGCAACACAATTATGCTGATTACTCTTGATGATTCCTAAACTTTCACAAAAGTTTGTGTCATGTTTATTGGGACCTTATAGAAGATTAAAACCAAAAAGACACATCATATGAACATAGAAACTTTGCTTGCTCATGTAGTAGATATGAAAATGACATATGCAACAAGCAGTGCTTTGTTCTTCCAGTTTATCAACTAAATCTACAGAGTTGAAACCAGAGAAGTGCAAGCAAAAGTTCACTTCTGCAACGAAAGTCCACTTCATCTCCTTTGAAAAGCTGCTTTTGAAGGGTAGAATTGTGGGAAATGGGCTCTGAGGGGCTTGAGTTGGGAAATCGTAGAAGTGATTTGGGGGGTGGGTGTGAACTGTCTCATGCAAGGCAATTTGTGGATCCAACCCAAAAGTCTCTTGGACCTTCAGGTATATTTCCATCAGCTCCAGCACACTTGTAATTAGTCCTTAAAGAATACCCCATGGTTTTTTCCTAATGGTTGCAAGTAATAAGAAAAAAGAAAGACTACAAGTAAATACCTTAGTTGCTATGGTCAGGTACTTTCATTTTTGCCAGTGCGTTTGCTGTCCATTTCAGATGCTGAATTGGATTTAATTTAGACCTCTGCTTTTGAGTTCACAAGTATTTTTTTAGCAAAATTGCTTGGTGTAAAGTATTGCTTTAAATTTTACTCAGTTTTGGGAAATTGGACTTGTGACAGATGCAGGGTGGAATTCAAAGTCGTACTCCTTGAACTGTTCTTGCAGCGTTTCAGATTGTCTGAGGAAACAATCTCCCCTGACCTCCCCCTGCACACGGTTCCTGTTGCACTGTCAGGACTCATTGTGCTGCTTCTTGCTAAATCACTCAGCTAAACCCAGCTCAAAGAAGATGGAAGATCCATTATACTACTGTTTGGAAAGACAGCATTCCCTCCCACCCTTGAGTTATATGTTTATTTAAAATGTTAATCTTCAGCCTTTTCGGACCTGGGATCCACTCTTAACCCAAACATGAATTTGAATATTGAATATGGCAGTCATGTTGGTATTAAAGCCCACCTTTTATTAAGCTGCAAGCCTGTAGTGGCTGCAATGCACCAGTTGAAGGCAATGAGTTAAAATATTTTGGGTTTTTGCCCCTAACACCTAAGGCTTTACATGGGACTTAAAAAAAAAAAAATTATTCAGACAAAACTTCAGAAAATCCAAACATCAATAATGAAAATTTATTTTAAAAAGGCACATTGTATTGCATTCACATTGCCTTATTTGGCCCAACAGTAACTAAATCCACAAAGAATAACGTATTCTGCAATCACAGAACTGCTAACGTCCAGCCAACACAAAATGGGGTAACATGTCTTTCAGATTACATGTAATTGAACATATTAGCACCAGTGTCTCTGTCCACCCAAACTCAGTTGGTTGCTACATATGGTTGAGGAAGACACTGGTGTTGCGCTTATGGGCACATGGACATCTATTTGGCAGCTCTGTGTGATACAGGATCCTGGACTAGATGAGCCTTTGGTCTGATCTAGCAGAGCCATCCTTGGGTTCTAAGAAGTCAGTTTATGAGTCGGTTTTCCCATAATGTTTAATTTTTTGCTTTGTGTCTGTTGCTGCCTTGGCCATTTTTAATTTTTTTAAAATGGCAATATTTTAAATACTCAGAACGAACCATGTTTCGTTATCCTTCAGATCCCTGAAGATGTTTGCTGAAATTGCATGTACATTCGCCATGTACAGTGGTACCTCGGGTTAAGTACTTAATTCGTTCCGGAGGTCCGTTCTTAACCTGAAACTGTTCTTAACCTGAAGCACCACTTTAGCTAATGGGGCCTCCTGCTGCCGCCGCGCCGCTGGAGCACAATTTCTGTTCTCATCCTGAAGCAAAGTTCTTAACCTGAGGTACTATTTCTGGGTTAGCGGAGTGTGTAACCTGAAGCGTATGTAACCTGAAGCGTATGTAACCCGAGGTACCACTGTATGTAGAATTTGATCCTGAAGGATAACTATTCAAAATGGAAGACAGTTCTGTATGCTTCGGTGGTGGTCAGCCTTCTTGTCAGCTGTAACCCACAGGAAGTCTAAAAGAATGAAATAGTACCAGTCTAGTGTACTCTTTTGTATATACACATGTGGGCCCTTCCCATTTACTGAGGGGTGTGTGTGTGTAGAAATTTCTGGGCTGACAAACAATGCATCAGCACAGTCAAGGAGAAATAAATGCCTGACACTGTTGCCATTGCCCAGTTGCTTGAAACCTATGCTCTCTCTGTCACTTGTGGTGGCGGTTACCCATGAGGTAAATTTGAAAAAGTATGTGGTTTTACCTACACGCCTACAGTGAATGCTGTTATCTGTTACTGTTTGTCAAGTTAAACCAGTGTACAGTCCGTGGATGCACATCTAGGATAACTTTTATCTTGGTTTGTTTGTTTTTACTTATGTGTCTCCCCCCCCAAAAAAAAAATAACTAAGACAGGCGACGTACATTTCTTCTCAGAAGTGGATTTTTTGTGGACGATAGTGGACATGCTCTGATTGTAAAGCAATTCCTACTCCTGGCCATTGAGTCCACAGCAGTGGAACGTCCTTTTCTGATCAGCTATTGTGTTAGGTAATTTTTTTGCAATTTTTATAATATCGAAGTGGGTGGGTTCTGAAATTAAAAACATTTAATTGAGTATTTTGAGACAAATATAAAGGAGTCATTTTTTTCTAAAATGTTAATAGTACTGAAACTAAAATGAGGGATGAGAGAAAATATGAAAATCAAGAAACCCTTTTTATATAGTATTGAAGGTAGAGTGACTTTTTTCCACTGAAATCTTGTGAATTAAAGATAGGGGCCTGATACTGAAAGAGCTTTGCATAAAGAAACTCCTCTTTTAAAGTCTGGTGTATCACCACTTCCGTGTATACTTCTGTCTCGCTGTAATTTATTAGGGAAAATAGACAGTAGAAGGGGGATTACAGCCTAAAAATTGAGGATTTTGTTGTATTAGGACATAGCTAAGTCCAAAGCATTAAATATGTAAATCACAAAAGGCTTGGATTTTAACTTCTTAAATGTCTTAGAAGGTAATCTGTTGATAAGTATATGAATATACATTCATACTGAAAGTTCAGACTCTGAGGCCGGCAGAAATGACCAGAAAGATAGAGGCTTAAACCTTCCCTTCCTTGATGGTATATCAAACATATTTACACACTAGACAAATCAGAATTGTAACTTAGTTAGCTTTTTACTGAGTACCGAAGCATTCAAAATTTGTTTCAGAAAACCTTTTAAAGAACAACAGAGATAGAATGTTTAGAAGATCAAAAATATACCAATATTGTGTTTAAAAATGAGAGCTTCCTCAAGTTTTTTGGACCAGCAGGCATAAAAAACAGATGGTAGGTAGCATGTGATACCCTTTTCACATAAGACAAACTGGTGATGCTCAAAGCACAACCTGAAACAAAGCAAACCGCCTACACACCTGAAAAAGCAGGCAACATCCCCTGGAAAAAACAGGCTACGCCCAACCTAATCAAAACTTTACTTATTTATTTTTTAAAATGGTGGGGACACGGTTCCTAAGGGCACCATGGTGTCCACAGACACTATAAGTATAATATACCTTTAACACAGAAATTTATATTCTCACTACTTGTCATTTTAGAAGGGGCTATAAATGCCAGTGGTTGCCAATACTGAACCCACAAGCACACATCCCTCCCCACCCCTTGGCCTGCCTTGGTGCCTACAAGGTGCTTTACTCTCCCTCCCCTCTGGTTTGAAAGAAGCGCTCCATTGTAACCAGTGTGTAAGGTTTTGCTGTGTATGGTGCCCATGACAATTTCCTCTAGTTTTCAAATGAGCCCTCAAGCCCTCCCAAAGTTGGAGACTCCTGATCAACGTACTTCTGCAATCTGTTCTGGCTTACCGATGCAGTGTGTATTCTGTAATTGCATGGAGCACAAGTCACACTGGGGCAGATATGTGTAACAAAACAATTGATACTGTCAGAGTTGCTCCCCGATCCTAGCTCACAGAGGATCACGCTAGCCAGCGATCATTAAGTAAAAGTCTTTATTGAGTTACAGTTCCCATTCTCAAGCTGCTGCGTGCAACTCTACGTCTTATGGTTAGATCGGCGAAGCTCCGTCTGAGTCTCCGCCCCTTGTGCACCAACTTAATATCCTAGCCCTGCTCCACCTTTTCCGCCTGACTGTTCTCCTCTGGGTCCCTCTGCCCCCCGGGGTCTCCTCCCTCCGGGACTCCTCCGACGCCGACCCCCCGGACCCTTCTGTCTCCTTGCGCCGGGCTTTAGGACCTGGCTCCCTCTCCGGGCTGCCTACTGCGTCACTTTCCTGTGCATTTGAACTTGGCGCGCGCGCCCAACCTTCCACTTTCCGTCTGACCGTTTCTTCGCTCCCTGATGGAGGTGTGGCCACTCCTGACTCGTGCCCTCCCTCCTGTTGTGAGCTGCCAGCGCTTGATCCCTGGCGCCGTTCCTCTTCCCTGCTCTCTGGCGGTGACGCTGGTCCCAATCTCCAACTGCTCCCCTCTGAGTCCCCTCTGGCTCTATCTTCCTGGGGTGTCCCCCTAGGCTCCCCCCTTGCCCTGGCCACTGGTGCTCCTTTCTGTGAATCTTCTGATTCACTGGAAAGACTCGGAGATCTCGGGTCGTCGTCATCACTCATCTTTTCTTCTGCCTCCTCCCCCTCGCTCTCTGTTTCCTCCCTTGCCCTTGCCTCTGCTCCTGAACCCCTGACAGATACATTTCCATGCAATTACTAAGTGCCTTTGGGTGGGGAGCGGGCAAAGAACTGGCAGGTTGGTAGGAAGGATATTGCATAATGAAGCCAATTGCACAGAAAAGGGAAGGTTGTCTGATAGTGCATCCCTTAAAACTGGCATTGCGTGTTTGGGGTAACTTAGTTTTTTGAAAGAGATTTAGGCCACCTTTCAGCAATAGGTGGCTTTCAAAGAATAAAACAACACCAAATGTAATGAAAAATAGGATTAAATTTTCTCAGATTTTTGGCAATTTGCAAAGGCTGTTTCACATTGTTGTGCATTTAATGTGTGGTAGGCTTACTTCAGCACGATTTTTCATTCCATCTGGGGACAACCTATCTCCCTGTTGCTCATTATCATTCCCCATATCCAAAGTGAGATGCAATAAAAATATTTTTTTAAAAAAAACAAAGTGAGATGACCTGTCCGCAAGGGCAGGCCATTGTGCCTTGCTCACTATTCAGAGCAAATGCTTGCTTATTGTGCAGGCTGCTCTGTTCCTACATATATATGATCAATGGCGAAAATACCAGCGGGAAAGTGGTGGATGGGATGGTGTACTTCTAGTTTTAGTTTTCTGAGTTGAGATCAAGCAAACTATATTCTGCACCATTCATTATACATACAAAGCTAAACAGCTAGCTAAGACTCTTCAGTGGGTGTTATAAAAATGTGACTGGAATGTGAGTTATACCTCTTTTGGATTTTAGTTCAAGCATTCATTTTAAAACTATTACCCAGTTGTGAAATTGAAGTAGCTATTAGGATTGGGGTTGAGGGGAGCTGGAAAAAATGAGAAGCAGCAATGCTTTTACCCATCCAATTCCCATTCTTGATTAAAAGCAGCAACCTTGGTTTAGTTTAAAAGGGAATACCGTCAACAGACCATATATCTCTCTTTCAGCAAAACGTTTGACTTACTCACACATGACATCTTCCTATATAAACTTGAGAAATACGGATTGGAAAGGACATAATGGGGCTACAAAGTTGCTTGAAATACTGCACATAAAAGGTAATCATTTTAATGGATTGATAAAGCGAATGTAAGTTGATATTGAAAAGCTTCAATTCCAGGAGTCGATCTTGATTTCAGCATCATTGCTATACCTAAGGAAGGAATAAACATCTTGCCAAACTTTTGGGGGATAAAGTGAACATGACAATTTAGTTCTGATTGGGGAAATTATACTGATCCACATTACTGAGCAGTACTGAGTTCACAACACTTCTAAAGTTTCTCAACAATTTTATCAAAACCTTGTTCGGTCAGTATTATCCACATATTGCAGATGGGCTGTTGAGGTTTTAAGAAGATTATCTGGTGTAAGGCAACCCAATATACTTGCCATCGTTTATGATGCTTTTACTTCTGCGATCGGGAGCAAAACATTCTTCTAGTGGCTCAAAAGATCAAACAATGTATATATCTAAAAATTACATCTTGCGATAATGAGATTAAAGAACATAACAAAATTTAAATAACCATACAAAGGAGGATATTGACAAGCTGGAACGTGTGCAGAGGAGGGCAACCAAGATGATCCAAGGGTCTAGAAACTAAGTTTTATGAGGAACAGTTGAGGGAGTTGGGTGTGTTTAGCCTGGAAAAGAGAAGAGATTCAATAGCCACCTTCAAATTGGCTCAGTTGGGGTCATGGGTTCGAGCCCCACATTGGGCAAAAGATTCCTGCACTGCAGGTGGTTGGATAAGCTCTCACATGGTCCTTTCCAACTCTGCAATTCTATGATTTTAAATATCTAAAGGTCACATGGAGAATGGAACAAGCTTGTTTTCTCCTGCATTGGAAGGTAGGACCTGAACCAATGACTTCAAAGTTAAGAGAAGAGATTCCAACAGTACTTTCTAACAGTAAGGTCTGTTTGACAGTGGAAATGGACTTCCCCAGGAGGTTGTGGACTGTCCTTCCTTGGAGGTTTTTAAGCAGAATCATAGATTCTTTAGTTGAGATTCCTGCATTGCAGAGGGTTGGAATAGATGACCCCTGAGATCCCTGCCACCTGTGGAAATCTGTGGTTCTATAAAGGCTAATCAAAACATCTCAAATATACTGTACTTTTCCATGTGTAAGACTAGGTTTTTTCCTTTAAAAATTATTTTAAAAAGTGGGGGTCGTCTTATACATGAAGAGTGCATAGTGCAAATTTTGTTAAATTTGAGTCCCCCCAAAGGGGGCATCTTATACACAGAAAAATACGGTAAACAATCCATTAATAAGTTAAGATAGGATTTAGCATTGTAAATATGAGACAAACTGTTCCCCTCAGCAACAACCTCCTAAACTAGACCTCACCCTGATTGTCTTAGTGCACATGGAGCAGCAGGAGCAGTCTTTGGGCTGGAGTCAGTCAGGACCCTGCCATCTCAAGTCAAGTGGAAATGTGCCAGCCAGCAGAAACTGGGTCTTGGAGGACTCACAGCTAGGTGGTACCTTCAGTGAATTTGTGACTGATGCAAGATGTGTACAGGGGCTTGCTCTAGCCTCTTACTCTGCACCAGAGATCATGGTAGGCAGTGATAATTTTTTTAATGGTAAGTTCCAAATATTGTAAGAAAAACAAACAAACACTAGTATGAAACATTGCAATTTTTTACTTTTACTTTTTAGTTTTCCCCAAATTACAAATGTGTCTAGAATGTAGCATCATGGCACCAGTATGAACAGCCAAATATCACTTAGATTTCAGTAAGACAAGCATCTTATCCAAGAGTTGAGAAATAAAGCTACTCCATAATGGCTGGCAAGGATTTAGGTACAACTGCTGCAGATTAAAGGCTGTAAACAGTAAAATTGCGAGCCAAAAAAAAGTTTAGATCATCTCAGATGTTTGAAAAGATGGGAAATGTTCTGATTACAAGACGGAGAAAGCCTGTTGATTGTAAAATCTCCTTTTGAAGTTTAGTAAGGGAAGAATGCATAGGTACCTGTTGCCAGCAAGTCAAAGTACAGAATTCTGCACTGGGCAGCTGCTTACCTTAAATGTCAGGAGTCACAATCCTATATGCAACTGAAGCACTTCCAGGACTTCTGCAAGTGGGGTAGAAACTTGCACCTTCCTTTGCTTTCAGCTTGCATGCGCCTAAAAGCTCCAAGTCACCTGAAGAGCATTATGCAGGTGCCAGAGAGGTAAGGTCACTCGAAAGGCTTTTTCCGAGTTTACGCTTGTGATAGCTGTTGGGAGGTCCGATACCCTCCTCCATGCCACAAACACACTGAAAAATAAGCTGCGCAATACTCTTGGTGATGGAGTTTGGTCACAGCACCAGATCAAGAAGGATAATTTGTCCTTTTGCTAGGCTGTCTGGGTGTATTTGGCTAAGCTGCAATGCTTTGGAATACGAGATTGAAACCCTGGATTAACTGGTGTTTGGAAGCCTGTTAATGTGGTCAGGAAGTGTGTGGTCAGGGTTGGCGTGTTGGTCAGTTTGACTAGTCAAGCCCTGCCAGTTGGCTGCCTATTTGATCAAATATTGTCAAATGTTACATGGAGTCAAGAATGCTATTTAGGTGGAAGCTTTTCTTTTATTATGCTGCCATTGATTAGTAGTGACAGGCATTGGGGGTGCTTACCATTGCTGCTTGGGACTTTGACGCTGATGGAGGTACAGAGCCAACTGAAAGTGATACTGAGTAAAGCATTGACATGTTTTTTACTTTCCACAACAGTTTAAAAACTGGCTTGTGTTCTGCTCTTAGTTCACTTTGTTTTGAATTGGTTTTTTTTTTAATCTTGTGATTATGGGCTGACACTAGTGTTCCCAGGATAAAAGCCAGAGTAGACCTGTCCAGTGAAATGACCACATTTGTAAGAATTCTTAAATAATGTTGTTAAATATTATAATAATTCATTCAGATTTATTTTTTTTGAAAATAGATGTATGTATAATCTCTAAAATTAATACTTAACATGTGTGATTGTTATTTGACAATATTTGACCAAAGTCTAACGCCATTCTGAGAAACTGAAATGAGAAAGCACTTTCTCAACAGTTAGACTTTATAGTTTTCTGGATATGACACCACCACATTTCATGATATGTAGCTGAGTAAATGAAGAAGTGTTGATTGTAGAAATATCACCTTGGAGACACGATGAAAGAAATGTGCTCTTTGATCTGGGGCTGGGTGTACTTGGCTACTTAAAAAGACCACCGCAAAATGTTATCTGTGTTTTGCAAAACTGGATTCAATGGCCTTATATATGTTTAAGTACACATAGAAATGTGTTTAAATTTGCATGCTGCATCTCATTGTGCTTCTGCTAGACCCTGGGTATGGGCAGTGTCCCACCTCCTGGTGCCTGAAACCCTATTCAGGATCTGAACCTTCTGTCACTACCCTGACCTTTTAGATTTCACCTTCCATTTCCAACACGGATTGGCCTTCTGCAGACATAGACCAGAAGTAGAGGATCAGTTAACTAAATTAGTGGATTCTGCAATGGATGAAATTGTTTGGCTTCTTCCATTTGAGCATATTTAGTTAAAATAATGGTTATGAATTGGCTTTAGCTATGCCCTTTGCGGCCACCACATTCCCAGAAACATTAATATTTTTGCCTTACTACTTGTCTTTACAAAGTCACACCCATTGTTGAATGTTCCTCAGCAGGAAATGTGAGGCACATCAGTCTTTTCATATGTGTTTCTAGAGAGAAGAGCATTGCCAGCCGCTTGCGGAAGGAAAGCCCTAGTTACTAGGGGTGCATTAGCCTGATACTGTCATGGAAGGATGTTCTGAAAACTGTAGAGGAAATTTCTCTGCCTCTCATTGCCCTCTCTGGCTGGGAGTGAACAATTACCTATACCCCCTATAGCATGTGCTAAGTTCCTGAGCAACCTTAGTGGAACAAACGTAGATATAAAACGGGACTCCAGTCTGATGCATTGATATAGCTAAAGGAGGGAGGTCTCATCGCAGCATCTTTATTAAATGGGGTACCGTGTAGCACCATGTGAACTGTCCCTTTTGATGAATGTCCCTGATGCAGGGAAACACTCTGACATGCCAAATTAAGAGTAGATGATCATTTAATAAGCTTTAATTGTTTTTCTTCTTCTAGGAAATGGTTATGATGCTGAAGTGCAGTTGAAGATGTACTTCATGAGTGCTTTGTCTAAGGAATATAGCAGAGGAAGTTGAATCCTTTCTTCAGTTTCAGGTATCTTTCTTCCACCATTCCCCAGTCTTCTTTGGGTTTCCAGATTCATGATGACTTATTTCTGATTGTTTTACATTTTTGTAAAGAAGGGGAGTGGAAAATTTCAAAGGGTTTTCAAGACACATGTCTGAAGATATCTTTCTGTCTTTGATCTCTAATGGGTAGATTATGCTGTGATGAGCTGTGGGCCTGTAGAAACTGAGAGGGGCAGATGCACATTGATCTCAATATGGACCTATGAACTTTGGGTGTTCTATGACTGCTTGAAGAAACATGAATGTTCTTGATGCTGCTATTTGCTCTCCCTTTATGCTTTAGCATTAATATTAGATTGGCAAACTTCAAGTTTATTACCGTGAGTTTATCATATGTAAAACAGATCTGCTGTCATGTTAATTTGCAGTTCTGGGTTGTATCCAGTGGTTTTGCCTTAGTTAGAACAGAAAGCAATTCTGCTTATGCAAATTGGGGTACCCAGTTTTGTTGTTTTGCCTGTAATTTTCCTTCCCAAAGGCTGATCCATAGCAGAATGGAATAATGGAACACAATCAAAATTCTGTATCTAGACTCTTGTGGTTGCTGCAAAGGAAAAACCACAATTGAAGTCAACCCACTGTTTCTAGGCTCTGTATTCCAATCAGTATGAAGAAGTGCTATTGATTTGCGTTTTTCCTTGTTTCCTAGTGAATGGACGCAAGGTATATTTTGGGACAGTTATACTATGTGGAGATGCAAGCAATCAACTACTGTACCAGAGGTAGTCGGGAATACAAAAGAAGGAATTATTTGAGGAGGGTAAGTAGCTTAAAGCTCCCAGAGATAAAACAAGAATGACATTTAAATTTAGAGTGTGGGTATTCTTTGTGATGTGCTTGGACAGTCAATGGGTGCTTGTGATATAGAACCTGCTCTTCTTTATAGAATAACAAGTGCTGTGTGGATTCCATGTAACTCATGATTTAATAGTGCAAGCATGAGTGCTATGTGATGAAAAAATTCTAAGACTGTTAACAGATTTAAAATGAAACCAACAAATAATAATAATAATGCATTCTGAGCGGTTTCCAACATAATAAAAGCACAGAAAATATCAAACATTAAAAACATCCCATTACAGGACTGCCTTCAGAAAGTTTTGTAGATGTTTATCTGTTTAACATCTGATGGGAGGGCATTCCCTTGGGTGGGCGCCACTGCCAAGAAGGTCCTCTGTAGCATCCCCTCTCTCAGTAAGGGAACCGCCAGAAGGCCTCCTGATCTGGATCTCAGTGTCTGGGCTGGATGATGGAGGAAATGCTCCTTCAGGTTTATAGGGCTGTTTAGGTCTTTAAAGGTCAGCACCAACACTTTGAATTGTTCTCAGAAATCCTGGGAGCCAGTGTAGGTCTCTTAGGACTTATGTGGACCTGGCAGCTGCTCCCAGTCACCAGTCTGGCAGCCGCATTATGTTTTCACTTGAGTTATGAACAAATACATGGTGTGTAGTGTTTAAAATCTGTTTTGTGTTTTAAAGCAGTGGTTCACAATTAGCTAAGTACTGTAGACTCCCTGTTTTTTAAAGCCATGGACCCCCTACTTTTGAAAATTTTGATACCTCTGGTAGTTTTTTGTTACGTGAATGGTGCCACAGATCCGGGGGGAGGCTGCAGACCACCAATTGGGAACCACTGTTTTAAAATAGAGTTGTAATTTTTATCTTGATTTTATTGTTCTATCGTCTTGTGGACTACTTGGGGAGGTTGTGGACTCTCCTTCCTTGGAGGTTTTTAAACAGAGTTTGGATGGCCATCTGTCATGGATGCTTTAGCTGAGATTCCAGCATTGCGGGGGATTGGACCAGATGACCCTTGGGACCCTGGAACTCTTACGATTCTAGAAGATTGAATCTGTTTAACATTTCTGTATTTAAAGACAATAAAGCTAATAAAGCCTTAAACTGTAAATTTTTATTTTTGCTGAATTTATAAACTTTAGATACTTCTGGATACTTAGTTGAGTAGTTTCATCTATTTACATGGGTAACATTGTTGCACTTCGAAATAAGCACTCAACCCCCTACTTTGATATGATTGGAAATGGTTGAAGTTTGTGCGTGTACATTTAAAAAGCAGATACTGGGGGTTGGGGTGGGGGCGAGAATGTGTAAAGTTCAGCAGAGGTATGAAAGAAGGCCAGCTAGAGATAAGGTGTATTCATTGCACCAAAAGTTTTGCTAATACCTATCTTGCTAGAGATGATTGTGCAAACGTTTGGGGTTATTTTTGTTCTTAACAGGCTGGATAAAGCTGAAAAATGTCATTCAACTTTCAGTGTGAAGAATACTTCATGGAAATTTGAACGGAAACTATTTGACTCCATGTACCATATTGATCTGCTCATTTACCTAAAAAAAATCCAGGATCCAGAACATTACGGGATGTTCTCATTAACTGCTTTCAAACAAAACTGGCCTGTTTTACCTCATTTCCCCATGCTCACTGCTGTTTTTCTCTATTCTGGTAAGTTATTTGGGGACAATATATCCTATCAGTCTATATGAATGGAACAAATGAATTTGTTGCTTCAAAAAAAGTACTACTACTAAGAAGTACTGCTGCTTTGTTTATAGTAATCAGCATCCATCTGGGATAAATATACCTACTGCATATACTTACTTTCCCACCTGTTTCATAAATGCCTCTGGGGCAGTTCAGTAGAGCTTGTTCGAGGGAATCAGAAGCGCTCAAAGTTCAGGTATGGTTGTTCTAGCAGTTTTGATTTGAGGCTGCACTTTCTGCTTTGTGCAGAAAGTTCATCCACACTGAACTGCATTCGTATCACATGGATTCGTATCACAATGCCAAATGCAACACAGATCATGCCCTGGTGGTAATCAAGATCGTTCTCCAGCCAAAAAGGACCCAAAGTAGAAAGTGCAGCACTTTACAATTATTACAACACGTAGACAAATCAACCAAGTGGCCCACCAGGAGCTTCAGCAATTTTCAAATAATAGGTGGTTAGGTAAACACTGAGACGCACACATAAGTACTAGCAAAGGTGTTAACAACTGAAATTTCCTTCGGATAAAGTATTTATAGATGGCAATGCTTTGAACAAATATGGGAAAACCCAATTTTTATGTTCCACAACATATGCCAGATTGAAGCTGCCTTTTGGGATTTACATATTTCACACAAATTTCATTTCTCATTTAAAAGTTGTACTACTTCCTATAATTTTTCTACATTTTCCCTGACACATTGCTTGATATACAGTAGGAAGAGTTTCAATATGAAGTTTTATCTTTTAACAATATTTCATCTTACAAAGAAGTTTTATAATTCATATAGCTTACATTTCATTTGTACAGAAATGCTGCTAGCCAATAAAATTGTGTCCATTTATTAGGACACCAGATGAATCCTTTAGGGAGTGAGGAGATAGAATAAGTCTATAAATATGGTGTGCCTTAAAAAAACCAATTTGAAAGTATCTGTTAAAAGTTTAGTTATGGAAAGAAGTACAATTACAGGGGTTTTTATTCAGGCTTAACCACAACCACCGCCATTGATAAGCCACAATCTTTTATTAAGGCAAAAGCCTATCTATATTCCTGTATTTAAACCGCAATAGCAAATATAGCTCTGCCTGCTTTAAAAAAGCGTTAGCTTAAATACAAACACTGAAGTAGGACAAAATTTAGCATCTACAATCAAGAACCAGACTTTTAAAAGAGTCTTCATCATTTTAAGGGTTTTGCACCACTTCACACTGTGCAAATGCTGAAATACGCCGTCTGAACTTTGAAATGTAGAATTACAATCATTGGCACAAATACCTATATACAAACAAAATAAAACCATCTTGTCCACTTTCTTAAGCAGCACATGGCTGCTAACCTGCATAAGAATTCACAAGTAAAATGGAGACCAGGTAAAAAAGAAACGGATTGAACCAATTGTCAGAGTCCTGACTGCACCAGGAGTTTCCAAACTGCTTGATCAGTCAAAAATGAAGAAGTAAACAAATACTTCCAAGAAAATAACTGCATCAACAGCATGAAGTTCATTAGGTTATGGCAGCTGCACTCTGTATGCACCTATCAGCAGCTTCACCTGTAAGGAAAAAAATGCCATTGACTATCCATCCAATTAAATGCTGAAAAGGCATGGATGACATACTCACAAGTACATGTATGTTCTCAAAGAGCTGCTAGCTTCACTCTCAACAGTGATTAAAGTATGGGTTCAGTTATTTTGCACAATGAACATATTTTACACAGGTATATTAAAACATTCTGATGGATGAAACAACTCCTAGTCTGAGGACCCTATGAAAACTACATCAAGCAGTAGCTCTTGCTTTTGTTACCACAATACACTTTGGGGACCCTGTCAGGGTCAAAAAGCAGGGTGGGAAATGATTTTAAAATATAGATTAGTTTGATAATTTAGTAAAGGAAGGTATTATGTATTATTGTTTTATTATGCCTTTGTTCTGCTTTTTTATTTTTGTGAACCATCCAGTGATCTATGGATGAAGGGCAGGGTACACATTTAATAAATAAACGTATCTGCACTGTTCCCAACCACTTCACGAACTGAGTAGATTTACTGAACTCGTTGGTGATGACTAACTTAAGCTGATTTATTTCCTTAGCTCTACTGAATGTCAGTTTGTGTACATGCACCCGGACTTGCATTTCTCACCTTGGCAGTAGGAGCTTCCACCAATCGTATGAAGAGTTTGTTAAGGCCTGGAACAGGACTGAAGGAATAAATGAAGTGACTGTCCTAAAAATAAAAAAGAAAGAAAAGAGCAAATTATTCTTTGCCCACATGTCACAATATTATGCTCCTGGTTAGCTAGACAAGCTGCAAGAGAACCATCAACTCTTCACCTGCAACCCCTTTTTGAACAACGTGTGTGTGTGACTAAGCTGAGCAAAGACCCAATGGTGGCCATAAGTTTAACGGGAAACAAAGAACTCTGCTGCTGCAACATCACATTCTTGGATGTTTCCCTCCCTGCTTGTTCACCTACGCAGCCTCGCACTGAATTGAATAACAAACTCCAATGCCAAGCCTAGGAGCTCTGGTACGATGGAGAGCACACAGAAGTTTTCAGAGACAGATATCTGGCAGGGGTGGCAGCGTGAGAGACATCTCAAGATGGGTTCGGGTCTCACCATGTTCTTACAGACTTAGGCTTTAACAAGCTACAATGATAGACCCATTGCTAGCTCTTAGTCATAACAGCAATATAAAAGCTCAGGGACAATATGTTACCCACTGTGGGTAGCTGGGAAGCAACAGGAAGAGGGCTACTGCATTCATGCCTTATTTATAAACTGCTCTCTGGTGCATCTTGCCACGGTGGGAATGGGATGCTAGATGAGGTGAAGCTTTGGTCTGGTTCAACAGAGCGGATGCATTCTTAACTGGTTTTGATCCCTGGAATTCTTAATGTGGGTGGAGATGAGCTTAAAAGCTTCCTTTCTGTGAAGAGGTGGAGCTCGTCTATAGCCCTGCCAATTCTGTTGGGCAGACACTGGCAGGGGACTTAGCGAAGGGTTGTCTTTGTAGCTGCTCAGATTAAAGGAGCCCAGAACAGGGAGGGCGTGAGGCTGGGCAGAACTGGCACCAACGCCAGAGTAATATTAATTAGCCTAGCCACTCACCTGGAACTTCCGCGAAGAGAAATGCTCATTCCACGAAGGATGAAAAGCTCTGTGGGGCTGGGAGGGAGGGTGAGAGGATGAGAAGGAGGCAACGGGTAACTTGGCTACTCTAGGTATTGAGCTATAGGGCAGAAGGGAGCAAGACCTCCACATCCTGCTCATTATTATTTTACTACTACTATTATTACAGTATTTATAGCCCACCTTTCCTCCAAGGAGCGTAAGATGGTACAAATGGTTCTCCACCTCAATTTTATCCACACATCAATGCTGTGAGGTAGCTTATGCCGAGATACTGTGCCTGACTCAAGGCAAGCTTCACAGCTGAGTGGGGCTCTGAATCACAGTCTCATTAGTGCAATAGGTAAAGGTAAAGGGACCCCTGACCATTGGGTCCAGTCGTGACCGACTCTGGGGTTGCGGCGCTCATCTCGCTTTATTGGCCGAGGGAGCCAATGTTTGTCCGCAGACAGCTTCTGGGTCATGCGGCCAACATGACTAAGCTGCTTCTGGCGAACCAGAGCAGCGCACGGAAACGCCGTCTACCTTCCCGCTGGAGCGGTACCTATTTATCTACTTGCACTTTGACGTGCTTTCGAACTGCTAGGTTGGCAGGAGCAGGGACCGAGCAACGGGAGCTCACCCCACTGCAGGGATTCGAACCGCCGACCTGATTGGCAAGTCCTAGGCTCTGTGGTTTAACCCATAGCGCCACCCGCGTCCCATTAGTGCAATACTAACCACTAAACCACACTGGCACACAACAGGGTCCTAGGAAGAGAGGTGATTTTTATCTTCCTGCAACATGTCACTTGCAAAGCAGTTGCAGATGTCTGCTGCCCACCTCACCATCTGATATTAGAAGTAAATACAGCTTTAAAAAACCTCACCATGGACTTAGCTTAGCTCCGCAGATTTTTCCCTACTTCAAAATACACTTATTGGGGTAAGCAACAGGGTCAACTAAGAGCTGTGCCCCAAGTGCCTAGGATGAAGTAGAAAGAAAATCTGAACCCCATTTAATTTGCGTGTGCCTTCAAAACCAGAAAAAAAATAAATGGGGAACTCTGTTGTTAACAGAACTCTTAAGAAGTACGGAAATGTTCCAGAGCTTGCTATTTCCCTCCCATTTGATAAGCTAGCATTAGGGAAATGTTTACTTGATGCTATATATGAAAGTTAAGCTCCCTTTTTACATAAAATCATAGGTAATCCTACTAGTCCCTTGGGGAAAAAATCCAGTGTATAGTAAGCCAACTCTTATTAGGGCCATCTAATATGTTACCAAGTAGAAGAAGAGGAGCTTGGATTTGATATCCCACTTTATCACTACCCGAAGGAGTCTCAAAGCAGCTAACATTCTACTTTCCCTTCCTCCCCCACAACAAAGACTCTGAGAGGTGAGTGGGGCTGAGAGACTTCAAAGAAGTGTGACTGGCCCAAGGTCACCCAGCAGCTGCATGTGGAGGAGCGGAGATGCAAACACGGTTCACCAGATTACGAGTCCGCTGCTCTTAACCACTACATCACACTGGTAGTAAGCAAGCTTTAAAGTTTTCCAGAACAATTCGTCTATATGCAAATCAAAATTTTGGGGAGGTGGACAAAAAGCTGGGAATTATGTTGAAACACAAAAATCTTACTATTTGAAGTTGTCTTAATACAGGAAATGTTAGGCAACTTCTATTAATAGCTGCTAGGTGCAAAAAGATTTCAGGATACACCAAGAACTGGTATAAAAACACCAAAGGCTATTTCCCTATTAAGCAAAGGCTGTCAGGAAGTAGGGAGAGAGTTCCTTGTGCAAAGGCGCTTGGGGTGCCCTTTATGCAGCAGGGCCAAAGCTGGCACACTTCCTCTCGTATTTTCCGCAGGGTTTGCACTGGGGTGGGAGTGGGAGGCTATACTGCCCAGCAAGGCCAGCCAAAAACTGCAGGCAACATTGGTAGGAATCCAGAACCAAGACGTTACAAGTAAGAGGGCCAGCATTATCTATACCCTCAACTGATAACTCTCAGGTTTGAAAACTTTCCAAGGCATTTTGCTGAGCTAAAAGTGCTTATTAAAACAGTAAGCAATACTAAAACAGCATTTAAGGTGCGCTGACACATTCTGTTTGACATCACAAAGTACGAAACTCTGGAGAACAGGTTTATATTCAAGGTCTAAAGATTTACCTGAACAGTAACATTGATAAGGAATGATGGGGCTTTCAGAATTTTCTGATACCCTCAAAAGCTATCATGCCAGCCATAAAACTCTTTAATTAATTTAATGGATTTAATTCATTTTACTCTTACTGTATTGAGTCACCTGTACACTTGTTAGAAATAACTGTGATTAAGCAGTATACAAATGGTTGATTTATATAGATATATATTTTTATAAGCAAATATGTCTGGTATAAATAACAGAATCACAGAGTTGGAAGTGATCCCGAGGGTTATCTAGTCCAACCTTCTGCAATGCAGGAATCTCAACTAAAGCATCCATGACACATGGCTACCCAACTTTATATTTCTGAATAATTGTTATATGGTCAGTGAAGAACATGAAACATTTACCAAAAAGACAGGGAACTGGAATTTATCATTCAGAACCACAGCTTGTACACCGCATGGTCCACAGAGCCGAGCAGCAACAGCTTTACCGCAGAAGTTTGCATGGAAAATAAATAAAAGAATGCCAGAACCTGTGGAAAAGAAACAATCATGCATTAAAAGAGTACAATCCAAATGATGAATTGCCACTTACATGAGGAAATGATTAAAATCTGTCTCGACAAGCAAATGTTTGAAAAGCCTGAGATTTTAACTGTGGGTAACATACTTAAATACCAACAGTCTGATCAAAACTGATCAGATGACTCAAAGAATCTGTAATACCTAATAAAAGTTTGGAGAAAGACAGACTCAAAAAATCCACATGGAAGAGGATAAACTGGCAACACAGCCTGGATTACATTGTTCTTATACTAAGCCCTCAATTTACGCAGAGGTCATGTTCTGTGGATCGCACCTAAAGCCAAAATCACCTAGTCAAAACATATAGTGCAACGGTGGGTGGGAATGCCAAAGTCTTTTTTCCTGGACACCTACCCCCTTTTAAGTCCCCTCCCAAGTGTGTAAATCTTAATGTGCACATATTTAATGTGCATAAATTGTGGGCTTAATCTATTGACTAGCTGGGCAAATTCCCTCCATCCGCCCTTGTAAAACAACTATCCCTGTTACAAATCAGAAATAGGCACTCTGGACAGCAAATCCCGAACTGTTTCAAATTACCGTATTTTTCGCTCTATAACACGCACACGACCATAACACGCACGTAGTTTTTAGAGGAGGAAAATCTGTAGGCATTCCACCCGTAGGCATTCCCTCCATAACACGCACAGACATTTCCCCTTACTTTTTAGGAGGAAAAAAGTGAGTGTTATGGTGCAAAAAATACGGTAATTTTGAGATGCTAAGTATCTGTTTCCATTGCCAAACCTGAAAAGCACATGACTGCCAGACAAAGAACAAACAAAATAAAACAGCCGCATTTCATTTTGGTGACTCTAGTTCTTATTCCCTACCATTTGGTTCCAATAATTTTACCATAATATTTGGATATGCTTTTTTCTCTCTCAGACCATAATCTCTCTACTGCCAGAAGAATCAGGTAAGCTCAGTGTTTCAGCTACCCAGAGATTAAAGCATAAATGTTGCTATTAAGCACAACTTAGTCTGTTTCTGATCTGCCCAGAGGGTGGGTGGACTCTCACTCACTCACACACAGTTCAATGTTCGAAGAAAGAATGCCTTCTCATACAACCTTCAGGCACAGTCTGTGGGGGTTTATAGGTGAACTCTGAAGAATAATCTGGTCCCTCACAAAGCCGATGACACGCAATATCAAGCACAGGTTCCATCAAAATAAGACGGGCTTCAAAGTATTCCTTGATTGTGTCTTCTGCCACTCGCGAGAGTCTAAACAAGGAAAGACAAAGTCAAGCTGTCGACATTATAATGTATGTAAATAAATTATAGTTACCCTTTTTTCAGTATCATATCTATTATAAACACAAAACCTTGACTACTACTTCAAACTAGCAGTTGACACAATTTTGTTCTCAACCATTTCTAGTTGAGTAGCGTAAATCCAACGCCATACAGAAGCTCTGGACAGATTTTTATTACCAAGTGTTTTGATTTTAAAATATTATGGCATTATGTGTATGCACTTCCATTGTGCTTTTAAAACTTCATACAGGAAGAGCAAAGCCCAAATAATCCATCAACAAAGGAAAATATAGTTAGTCAGGGCAGCATCTTCCAAACTACTAACGAACAGTGAAAGAGAGAAAAAAATCTCACTTTATAGCCAGTGTGCGGAGCCCTTTATTCCACCAGCTGTTGAGGACTACAACTCCTATCCTCCACAGCTATTGTCCATGCTTGCTGAGCTGATGGGAGATGCAGTTGAGCAACATCTGGAGGGACAAAGCTCCCCCACACCTGACTTATACTGATGACGTTCAGTACATCAGCCGTAGCCTAGATATTTTGCACCCTTACGTTAGCTAATGAATAAGGCAACTTGGCTTGCAAATGTACAACACTGCCTTATTTGGAGTCCACTTAGCTGAATAATGTCTAGGCTGGCAATTGATGCCTATGGTTTTAAGCAGGAGTCTTCCCCAGCCTATGCATTAAAATGTAAGGCCCTTTGTAGAACTGTGCTATAGCACCTCCTCAAACTGAAGTGTAAATTTCATTCTTCAGCAAATTCCATTAGCTGTATCTGCTGGGTTTATCCAGAACCTTTGGCTAGGCCCTGAAACCCGTTGCAAATTTTCTAGGCAAAACTCCTATTCCCTTGGGTCTAGTACACTTCCAAGTACCAGACTCCTTTGTAGCAGAGTATCATGCAGCTTCCAAGTTTGTAGTAGTTCAAAGTCTAAGATGGAATGTAGAAATAAATCACAGGAAACAATTCAGAACAGACAGAAGGTGGTTGTTTTTTTTACTGTCGTTCTCAAGTTGCAAACTATACAATCATCTATCAGATTCCTGATGGAGGTTCAGCTTAAATGCTCAAGGCCTAGCCCTAAAAGCTGCCAGACCTTCTCTCACGTCTTCACACTGAGAACACAGATCAGACTAAACACCTCTCTATCCAGCCCAGAAGCCACGCATGCGTAGAACATTCTTGGAGTGACCTTGCACCTGTTGTAAACAAACTTCGCTTTGCACAGTTTCTGGAACTTCACAGTGTTGTTTCTTGGAATGAATGACTCCCATCCCATCCGTACCTCTATACAACTGTTGTATTTCTGAATTTTAATATTTTAACCTGTCCTGAGAGAATTCTGTCCAGAAAGCAAGCCTGTAAATACTTTAAACAAACTAAAGGACTTGCCAGTTTCCCATCTTTAAAAACCAAGACATCAGCTTAAATATAGTCCTTGATTCACTGGGTAAATTGAATCAACTCTCAAGCAAGTACTTACGTAGCCAGGTGACTTGTGAGGAGTTCTTGTACTTGTAAGTTATTATACTGTTTGGCAAAATGAAGGGCACTGGTCTGATGCTTTGATGAAATGTTGCAGTCTGCTCCACTTTCAATCATGAGACGCACAAGATCGTAGTTCCCTCTCCTGCAAGCCTGCGAGTAGAAGTTGAGAAAGCAACAGCAAAGGCACCATTATTTACCAAGTATTCTGGAATAGGACTTCTCATGCAAAGAAATTATGAGGTTTTAAACACCTTTTAGATAGAGACCACACAGTACAAATAACAGCACCAGTCCTATGTCAACCTTTACTCAATCTTAGGAGAAGAGAGAATGTGACTGAGAAGCAACCTCACACTAGATGGTTGGGGTGGAGTGAGAACAGCTGGTAGTCTTGCCCTCCATGAATCTGTGTAATCCTCTTCTGAAGCCATCAAAGTTGGTGGCCACCACTACCTCCTGTGGGAGCAAGTTCCCAGTTTAACTATGTATTGTGTGCATTCTTTTATCTTAATTCAGTTTCAGGGGACGTCCACAAGTCCTAGTGTTACAAGAGAGCGAGAAAAACTTTTCTTTATCTCAGGGTTTCCCAAACTTGGGTCTCCAGCTGTTTTTGGACTACAATTCCCATCATCCCTTACCTTAGATTCTGCTAGCTAGAGATGATGGGAGTTGTAGTCCAAAAACAGCTAAGACACAAGTTTGGGAAACCCTGCTTTATCCACTTTCGTCCCTGTCATGCACAGTTTTACAAATTTCTAACTTATAGTCTCCTATTTGCCTTTTCTCTAAACTAAAGTCCCAAATGCTGCAATCTTTCCTCAAAGGATAATTGTTCCATTCCCTTGATCAATTTGGTTTCCTTTTTCTGGACCCTTTCCAGTTCTACAGTATTCTTTTTGAGGCCAGGCAACCAGAACTGGACACGAACAAGTTAAAAAGAACAAGTCCCAATACTGATGAAGTTGGTCCCATCAATGTCAATAGGTCAACCCTGAGTAAAACTTAGTTGAGTATATCCAGTTTTTCCAAAATTCTTCAAATTCACTCCTCATAAGTCAGGCAAATAGCACATACCTTCATTAAAGCTGTTTCACCATTATTTTGCTGCAAATTTACATATGCTCCAGCTTCCAGAAGGATGGCTGCAGTAGTTAGGTTGTTCTGTAAGAAACAAAATAATGGTTAAAGTATGAAAAGTCTGAACCTAGATAAACCGTTGAAAGCAGAGAATTTTAGTACAGCGAAGAGCCATAAAAACTAACTTAAGGCAGTTCTGCAATAGGCTATTATTGCTCCTTAGATATATTTAAATAAAAGTTTTCAGAAGCCAGTTCTATTCTTCAGGACTGTCTATAGCAAACTCTAGTGCCAATGATAGCCATCCAGTGATACCTATGTCTCCAGATAAAAATGTGATAATTTTAAAAACATCTCTAAAAACATCCTTCAGATGTTTTGGAATATAATTTCCATCAGTCCAAACCAGCAAGAAGCCTGATCAACAGACTTGTAACATAATCTCATAATTTTAGGGTGCATGTCCCCTGAAAATTCAAACAAGACACTGGAAATTCAGTTTCTTTAAAAACAGTAACCAGATACAGGGACTAACAAGTAGACCCTGGAGTCTGGAAGCCTCAGCAGTCCAATCATCCTGCTACAGACCAACTTTTAATTTCTTATTCCAAACAAGCAACATTAAACAAATGAGAGCCAGTGTGGTGTAGTGGTTAAGAGCGGTGGACTCGTAATCTGGTGAACCGGGTTCGCGTCTCCGCTCCTCCACGTGCAGCTGCTGGGTGACCTTGGGCTAGTCACACTTCTCTAAAGTCTCTCAAACTCACTTACCTCACAGAGTGTTTGTTGTGGGGGAGGAAGGGAAAGGAGAATGTTAGGGGAGTGATAAAGCGGGATATCAAATCCAAACTCCTCCTCTTCTTCTTCTTTTAAAGGAAATGTCCTCAATTTAAAGGGAAGGGGCAGACAGAAAAGAAACTCACCTTTTCAGCTGCTAAAATCAATGCAGTTGTTCCATTTTTTTGTTTACAATTAACTTTTGCTCCTTTCCTGATGAGAAGACGGATGATGTCATCATGACCTCCTGCAGCAGCGAGCATCACAAGAGTCATTCCACTAGCATCCTGAAACAGTGGTATATTATTGTTTGGGTTTTGGTGACATTTTTTAAGATACAACAGGACCAAATGTTCTATTAGCAAAAGGTAATTCACAAAGCTGCTTGATGTTCCCTCTTCAATGCTTAAGCTTTTTCTTCAGGCAGCCACAGATGGGCAGGGTATAGTAAAATTATTATCATTACAGCAAAGAAAACAGGGACAATTTTTTTCATACTTCATTAGACTACTGAGATGATGGAATTCATACCCCAGGTTATTATTTTTAATGTTTATACTTTATTTTAGAATTTTATTCTGTAGATTTATAATCTTCTCTTTGATTGGTATCTTCAGCATGGGTCACAACATTTATCAAAAACATGCATTAAAAACCATATACTTGGACTCTGGTTTCATTTTTACATTAGCGGAAGACTGCAGAAGGCAACGTAGTTCAATCTACATTAAATACAACACTACTGTGTCACCTGTATGTACAAGAAATTTGTTGAGTTAATTAAACTATTGAAATGAACACTCAAATAATTAAATTCCTGGTGTATTTTATACAGATTATTAAACTATCCATTTAACAAAAGCTTACCTCCTGATCAAGATTATATTCTTCATTTGAATTAAGCGCCATTTTCACCACAGCATACTGTCCATTTTTAACAGCATCACGCAGCTGAGCTAAAAGTAAATAGGTTCAACAGTTCAATTTCAAAACTAGATGTATGAAGATGCTCTCTGTCTCCACACAAATGTATCCCTCTACTAGCCTATCTAACTATCTATCTATTTACACTCCACCAACTACAAATAAAAAGTTGAGGAACATAAGACACATAAGATTTTTAACACAGAAAAAAATTCAGCAATATACATATATAAAATATCTAAGGGTAAGTTTGATTTTCTAAAATCTAGCAACTTATTATCAAAAAATTAGAACCTTCCAATAAAAGAACCAACAGAAAATCTGGAGGTTGTCTCAAAAGGGAGTATGAAATGGGATATACCATTGCTTCTTTAGCCTCCTGATAATAATTGCATTTAAAGAGAACATGAAACACTGACTCCACCTCTCTGTTATTTACAAGGGTTTTGTTATATCCGCCATCTAAAAGTTTTGCAGGCAAGGCATTTGTTACTGACCAGGTGATATAGCTTCAGCTGCCGAGTTATTCTCATCTTCTCCATCAAGATGCTTTTGAAAGTCCTCCAGCGTCAGCCGCTCTAACTGCATGTCCATGCCCAAATTCACAGTTTGCTGCTTTGCATCTACCAAGTTTGAATTTTTAGGGGGGAGAAGAGAGACAACTTTGTCATCACCAACTAAATCACAGCCTCTGCAGACATTTTATACCCTTTATCACCTATCCTTCTCCAAGTCAAACAGAACCATAATTCACAGTGCACAGTAGGCTGGAGGCCCAATAAAGTGAAGCTTCATCCAAGACTAACCCAACCTGATGGGTGGCTCATCCGCCTGGGTTCACCCAGATGGTGCTTACCCTCTGCTGGATGGATCTGCACTCCTGAAGATAAACGTTTGCAATCTGGGGCATAGATCCATCTTAGTCAGTGGATCATTTATTATCCAAGCAGAAATGGTATCACAACTGCATTCCAAGTTCACGTTCCTTGGCAGATGATCCCATAATCAGACCCAAAGCATCAACTCATAATTGCAGTCTTGCCCTTAGCCACTTTTGAGTTATGAGAGAACATCGGAGAAACCGCTGGATTCCCTGGAATACTGAACTGCTCAAGTTGTAGATTTTGAGATTCAAAGGGGCTTCAGACTAAGAAGTCTCGGCAGCAGGAAATAGAAAGACCAACATACACCTGCTTTTGGAGAATGGGCTCTGTCAAGAGTGTAAAATGGGGCATGACAGGGAAGTAAAGCAGAGTATGTAATTCTGAGCCATCCGAGGCCCAAGTGTGTGGGGATTTTTCAAGTGTTCAAAACAAGTTCTTTAAGCCAGAGGACATAACTAGAACCTGTACTTAGCAAAGAACTCAAACTCAAGTAATTATGTTGTTGTTGTTTTTATCTTTTATCATCTACTTCACACTTCCTACATACCAGAATTGTCCTCAATGACCTCATGGTCCCCCTCTGCTGCAATATAAGCCCAGGTATCTGTCTCATCCCTTGTGCTTCTGCTGTGTGGTTGTTTGTCTTTTGATTTGAATGCCTCTGAAGATCTGTAGTCCTGCCCCGATTCTTCTCTTTTCCGGTTCTCCAAGTATTCATTTTTTTCTTCTGAAGAAATGCTAAACCCACCAAGTGCACTCTTGACCTCTTTCAAACCTAGAACACAGTTAGCAAGATCATTGCCAATGGCACAGTTTCACTGGGTATAAAGCCTACCATAAACAAAATCTTTTTATATATTACAGCACAAGCTACTTCAACAAAAAGTGAAAGTCACTTTCTAATTACATTCCAGGGATATTAGATAGATTTTCAAGCTGTTCAAAGTCAAGACATTTTGAAACTCCTTAATTTATAGTTCATGTGAAAAGGATTTAGGGGTCTTAGAAGACCACAATCTTAACATGTGTAAACAGCAGCAAAAAAGGCTAATGTTATTCCAGGCTGCATCAACAGAAGTATAGTGTCCAGATAAAGGGAAGTAATAATACCGCTCTATTCTGCCTTAGTCAGACCTCACCTAGAGTACTGTGTCCAGTTCTGGGCACCACAATTTAAGAAGGATATTGACAAGCTGGAATGTATGCAGAGGAGGGCGACCAAGATGATCAAGGGTCTGGAAACCAAGCTTTATGAGGAACAGTTGATGAAGTTGGGTATGTTTAGCCTGCAAAAGTGGAGACTGAGAGGAGATATGACAGCCATATTTCAAGACCATATTTCAAGGGATGTCACATGGAATATGGAGCAAGCTTGTTTTCTCCTCCTCTGTAGGATTTGAAACAACTGATTCAAGTTAAAAGAAAGGAGATTCCAACTAAACACCAGGCAGAATTTTCTGACAGTAAGAGCTGTTCAACAGTGGAACGGATGCCCTCAAAAGGCGGCTGATTGTGCTTCATTGGAGTTTGGCCATCTGTCATGGATGCTTTAGTTAAGATTCCTGCATTGCAGGGGCTTAGATTAGATGACCCTTGAGGACCGTTCCAATTCTACAATTATATGATTCTATGGAAAAAAGATTGGGTGGCATTCAATTAAGATGTACTCAGAGTAGACCCATTGAAATCAATGGCCCTAACTTGGTCATGCTCATTAATTTTGATGAGACTGCTCCAAGTAAAACAACCATTACTTTTTTAGCTTTTGAAAGGCCTTCAAAATTTATTATGAGCGACTTGATGAAGCTTAAAAATATCACCCAAGGACTGATGCTTATTTATAATGATACATTACTTTTGTACACACCTACAAGTTTCAAAAATATATTCTCCATTGTTTTACTAAACTGACTAGAACATAATAGCACCAATGTGTTAGAGTCTTCAGATTAGATCTCCCGGCCTGCATACATTATTTGGAAATTTAAGGTTGGGAACAATCAATTTCCCCTGACTATTATCAAGGCATTTGTATAATATTACCTGGGCAAGACAGTAAGAAAATATTGCATAACAAAAATAATTAATTCGCTAGTTTCGCATATGGAATGTTGTCAAAATGAAACTTAATTTTACACGCTGGAAAGATATCAGCATGAAATAATTCAGGACAAAATATAACTAAACTGAACATAGTTGCAATATAAACCATAACTTTAACAGCGGCAAACTGCATACTGTACTGTACATAATTCTGGGTAGATTACACTGATGTTCTAGAATGACTTTAGAGATTACACACTTACTTTTCAATCCCTTCACATCTTTTTTGCCTTTTTCCTCCTTTTCAGAGACAAGCCTTTTCAGAAGCTTCTCTTTTGATTCACTTTTTTTGGCTTCTTTTTCCTGGAAAAGAACACTAAATATAGAAAGCAGGTTCTTAAATGCTTAATGGCAACAGAAGCTAAGAAACCTTGAAACTTTTGTACTTAACCTTCTGCTTTGTTAGTAACAAAAAGAGCAAGGCTTGGAGATTAACTTGTAGATAGTCTAAGAAGCAGTAAACATGTTCTCAATGGCCAGTCTGTTCCACCTAAAGTTGGCAGTCATTGAAAATAAAATTGAGATGTATTTTAAGATGCTTAAGGATTCATGCAACGACCACAATCCCAAAAGCTGCTCTTAGGTGCACTTGAGGGTTTAGACCTGTTTAGTGGGAATCTTTGATCTTTTTTGAACAGATTCATTAGCTTTAAAAATGGTTTGCCATATTGAAGAAGATAAAAAACAATAAAAACAGCACAGCACTATTAATGCCCTTTCCTTAAAAACCACTCCGTTCCCAAAGACCTGCATGTTAATTGCATTTAAGCCATTAGTTTGGCTCTAAAACCACTAAAGAGAATTGAACAGGAATTGAAGTGCCTAGAAAAGTTAATTAAGAAAAGCAGAAAGGGGCAAAAAGATGTCCAGAAAAGGGCACAAAGTAAACTATAAAACCTTTGATTATGCATTATCCACTTTAGATTACCTTAGATAAAGTGCTTCTTTCCTTTGGGATGTCATCAGTATTCGGCTCACTTTTAAAGATATTCTTCTTGCTGTCTGTATTCCCTCCTTTACTGTATTCAGAATCCAGGATGAATTTTTCAAACACATTCTCACCTATGGAATGCTGAAAAGACCTCTCTTTCACCTTCTCCTCATCTGCTCTCGTATTTACATTCTTCTCTTTGCTTTCAACAGCAGTTGACTTTAGAGAAACATCCTTGGCATAGGAAGGGCTTGACTTAGTCTCTTTGATTTTCAATTTTGAATTATTGCTTACTTCCCCTGCTGAATCAGTGGACTTGCGTCCTCGTTCATCAGCAGACAGTTTCACACCTTTCTGCAAGGGAGAAGGGGTAGCTGGCCTCTTATTGTCAGCCTCAGCTTTTACTTTTTCTGCCATCTTCTGCTTTTTGTGTGCATTTTTTCTCTCCAAATTCTTGTCCACTTTTCTACTGTCCTCAAGTTCTTCAGACTTTAGGTGTTTCTTCTTTTTTCTCCTAACCCTTACTTCAGAACTATCATCTGAGCTTGCTGAACTGTCTAGCTGCCAAGCTGAAACCCTGGCCACATTTTCTTCTTCCAAGGGGTCTTTTCCAGCAGATGTCTTCTGTTTCTCCCCACTGCTGTCTGAATCGAAATCTGGAGTTTTGAAATCTGCAACTTCAGAAAATAAATCATCCAGCATGCTAGATTCAGCATGCAACTGTTGCGTACTGAATTTTCCCTTTTGCAAAGATTTATTCTCTTTAGGCTCCTCTTTCATTTTTTTCTTTCCATCTTTGATTTCTCCCTTTTTTTTACTGGTGTCTTTTAGATCTTCTCTCCTCTGCTTTTTGGAATCTTTTGTATCTTCCTTTGAATCTGAAGTCCTTTTCTTTGGTTTTGAATCTGAAGCCAAACTATCAGAGGAATTCTCACATTCTAGTGCAGGTTTTTCTTTACCTTTTGATGATTTAGACTTTTTCTTTTGCATTTCATCTTGGCTTTTGTCCTCCTTGTCTTTGTATTTTTTCTTTTTCTTCTTTGGAGACATGTCTCCTTTTGTATCACTTTGCCAGTCACTGTCTGCTTCAGAATCTGCTTCAAAAAGATCATCATTTAAAGGCAGCTTCTAGAGAAGAGAAGGAAAGTTGATTTAGTGATCTAGTGCCTAATTAAATGGACAAATCTGGATTAATGGCACTCTAAAGTTGACTGTTGCTTCCAAGGATTTTGTTTTGAGTAAAAGAACTGAACTCATGGTCCTTTGATACAAAAGTCCAATCCTGGTTACTCCCCCAAACTTTCTTAATTTCAGCAGTATAGTTTAGGGCAGAGTGGGGAGTCACTCTGTTGTTATTGTTAAATAACTGGAAGTCAGAAATCCTTGCTGATCTACTGCCTGTCACTCAGAGATCCACTAGTAGAAGAAGAAGAAGAGTTTGGATTTGATATCCCGCCTTTCACTCCCTTTAAGGAGTCTCAAAGCGGCTAACATTCTCCTTTCCCTTCCTCCCCCACAACAAACACTCTGTGAGGTGAGTGGGGCTGAGAGACTTCAAAGAAGTGTGACTGGCCCAAGGTCACCCAGCAGCTGCATGTGGAGGAGCAGAGACGCGAACCCAGTTTCCCAGATTACGAGACTACTGCTCTTAACCACTACACCACACTGGCTCTCGATCTCAATCTACCTCTTGCTCATCCTTGCCCTACAAGAGGACAGAATCCAAAGGCCATTGAAGGCACAGCCAAGGGCTCAGATGTTCCTAGTAGCATTTTTTTACTATTTTCTCTTTGACGAGGCATACTACACATTAACTCTAAAAGGAACCTGTTTCAAGAAACCCCAGGCACCCTGTGCTGTGTAGAACTAAGATGCATGGTTCTTTAGTCTAAAACTGTAACTCCTAAAAAGCATTTAACAAATGTTCAAAAACTGTGTGATTCTCAGCTAACAAAAACGAACATGTTACTAAAAAGAACTAAGTCCTATTGACTTCAGCAATTTACTCTCTATTAAATGTGGTTTTATTATTGCAGTCTTAAATAAAAAGGTAATGATGAGCACTACCCTCTTCCTTATTAAAATGAATGATAATTGCTTAGGAACACAGTGAAAATGTGCAGATTTCACAAGGATCAAAATTACCAAACTAATTTCCTTTGTAACAAACAAGCAAAATTTCTGTTTGAAGATTCCTTCCCCCTCACAACAGATGCTGATAGAATTTTCAGTAAGTAGTATCTAACCAAAGGGGTCTGTACAAACATCAAGGGTATGAAATATGCACATAATAAACTAAGGCTATTTTAAAAACCGCTACAGTGGTACCTCAGGTTAAGAACAGGTACCACTGTACAGTAAAAGAACCATCATAGTTCATCGAATAATGAAATGCTTTCTCCCAACTAAAGTAATAGAACCATATTATATTAACGATAGGTGCATTTTCAATCATAATAAATCATCCTAAGCAGGTAGCTGATTAACCCTGAAGACAGTAATTACAGACAACAGTTATCTCACTACACAATTTGCCAAAACAGAAGGGAGAAAACCACACAGCCCCCCAAAAGACCAATTTCAGTTAAAAGGGTAGTGCCCTTTATGATGGGGGGGGGGGAGAGAGGGTATAAAATAAATTCCTTAGTGGTAGATAAAAAATGAAATCAAACATACCTGTATCTCTTTTTTAACAGGTTTAGGCTTAGAATCCACTATTTTCTTTCGGAACTCAAGCAGCACTTCTCTACAGTCTTCTAAATGTTCTTCAGGTTCCCATGTATCATCATCTGGGGAATATCCTTTCCACCGTACTTTGTATAGTATTTTACCCTAAGAAAGCAAAGAGAGTTAGTAAGCATATGACGTAGTAGTAGTAACAACAACTTATTATTTATACCCTGTCCATCTGACTGGGTTGTGCCAACTCAATATAAAAATACAACTAAACAACAAGCATGAAAAGCTACTTGATACAAGGTTGCCTTCAGATGTCTTTGGAAAGTCATGTAATTGGTCATCTCTGACATCTGACGGGAGGGCATGCCGCAGGATGGTCGCCACTACCAAGAAGGCCCTCTGCCTGGTTCCCTGTAACTTCACTTCTCGCAGTGAGGGAACAGTCAGAAGGCCCTCAGAACTGGACCTCAGTGTCCGGGATGAACGATGGGGGTGGACATGTCCCTCCAGGTATACAGGGCCAAGACCATTTAGGGCTCAGCACCAACACTTATGGTCCCAGCAGCTGCTCCCAGTCACCCGTCTGGCAGCCACATTCTGGATTATTTGTCATTTCTGAGTCACCCTTAAAGGTAGCCCCATGTAAAGTGTATTGCAGCACTCCAAGTGGGAGATAATCAGAGCGTGTACCACTCTGATGAGACAGTGTGCAAGCAAGTAGGGTCTCTGTGTTGGTTTCTGTGTGTTACCACTGTGCTCTTGGAGTCACAAGACTCTGTTTTGCATTCCAGAGATTCCAGGCTGTTGGAAGTCTCATGGAAGACAGGAGACGGATGTGATGTTACTGGTTTCCTGTTCTTTTGTTTCAGTTGCTCTCTGCTTTCAGAGAAAGCATGTATATTTCTTTTCTGTCTGCGTAGTTCGGAATAAAAATCTTTGCAATGCAGCTCAAACTTCTCGTCCTTCTCTGTTGCTGGATACTATGTGTAATGAGGGAACATGCCTGGAGTCTTATCAGGCTCAGGTCGTTAATCATCGTCGGAGGCGATTCCGAAGGACTCAGACCGGAGGTTGAGCTTTTCCAGCTCGGTTGAACACAAGTTCGACACTCAGCAGATATTAATAATATAATGGGGCATAGCCAGGATTTATTTTAGGGGGGCAGGCTTCATGCTGGGGGGGCCAAACAGAGTTATCTGTGATGCAATTGATCAGTTAAGTATTTTTTATTTACTTGATGGGGGGAGCTGCCTCCCACCCATGGCTGCACCCACGAATGCACTGGCTCACTGACTGGATCTCCTCTGGTTCAAATATGGCTAAAGTTCTCTCTGTCTCTCATGTGTTTTGTGGGGGGTGGGAACAATGAATGTATCCATTCATTGATGAAATGTTGGGTGCTGAGTGTGTGCACACACCATGGATTTGAGGGGCAATATACAATTCTTCACAGGGTCTCAAACTGCAAGTAAAATTGCCACAATCCTCACCCACATACTTGCTGCCAAATCCTGCAGTGCCAATGTGGATAGAAACTCAAAAGTGTAAGCACCGTGTTCAAAAGTGGGTTGTTGTTTTTTTTAAAGCAGGGCCTGACTACCTCTGGAAACACAACAAGACAATATTTGCATCCAATACAACATACTGCCACTAGCGGGGGGGGGGGCTCTC
This sequence comes from Podarcis vaucheri, assembly GCF_965113315.1. Taxonomy (NCBI): domain Eukaryota; kingdom Metazoa; phylum Chordata; class Lepidosauria; order Squamata; family Lacertidae; genus Podarcis; species Podarcis vaucheri. The sequence goes on along the minus strand of NC_138762.1, from coordinate 25,358,520 downwards.
AGACCAGCTGTTTTGCATTGGCTGCAGAAAGAGGAAAACAGGTACGAGGTATTTAACAAGGATGCGATGAAGAAGTGTTGTCCTCTTGAAAGGGGAAGATAAAGAGGTCCGCGCCGAAAAGAAGGAGGCGTTTTAATACGGATTGGGCTGTTTTAAGGGCGGAAACTGAGCGCATCCTAACCCTCACAAAGTTGGTGCGCCTACTTCTCCCTGACGCTGTTTATGCTTTAAATGATTTAAAAAAAACCCCACATATATCAAATGCCCGCCCTTTCCGTGCCAGCTACACATCCCGGGGCAGTTTGTGTCCCAACTGTGCGCTAAAAATCAACAGGAACCGCCCGGCAGCTGCAAGGCAGAGCATCCTGCTGCAAGGCAAAGGGAAAGCGCCCTGCCAAGACCTTCGCTGCCTTCTCAAGGCCCGACCCTCCCTCCGGACTCACGTCTTCGGTTTTCACGTCAAGGATCTTCTCCACCTCATAGACGTCCTCATCATCTTCGTCGCTGTCTCCCCCCGCTGTAGTCCCCGCTCCTTCTCCTCCTGCAGCCGCCTTCTCCTTCCTCGCCGCCGCCTCCTCCTCAGCCCCACTCACGACGGCCGCCGCCATGTTGGAGCCGAACGTTCCAGCGGCGTCTGTGAGGAGAAGCTGCTGCGTTCGCCTCTCCCCCCTCCTCACAACTAAAGGCAACTAAGCGGCCTAGCGGGGGGCGAGGGCAGCCCGCCAATCCGCAGTCGGCGCCATCCGCTGCAGCCAATCAGGGCAGCTTTCGGGAGAAGCGGCCAATGCGAGGCAGGTTCCGGAAAGCAGCCAGTCAGAGAAGGGGGCGGGATCCCTTCCTTCGGTGTTCCGGTTCCATCCTGTGAGGCGGATGTGAGGGGGTTTCCATGGAAACTGATGGCTCTCTGAGGTGTCGGCGTGTCTGTTTGTCCGACTGGGACAGTTTTTGAACTTTTTGTTTTTTTTAAAGAACCCGTCTGCACAGGAGTGCCAACCTGAATAAAATATTGTGTGTGTTATCACTGTGGAAAATCTAATAAAAAATTATTTTTTTAAAAAATGAGTAAAATATTGTGGGGGCCCAGCTAAGCCCGCCCCGCATAATCGATCGTATTATGCAGTGCAAGACACACTATTTGAATGGGAATGCCCATCAACTTTGTGGCGGCCTGATCCCCTCAAATATTTTATTGTTGGGGGTCCATGGCACCTAGGAGTTGGCTCCTATGAGTCTGCATGTAAAGTAGTTAAGTCGATAGAGCATGAGACTCTAAATCTTAGGGTCGTGGGTTCTAGACGCATGCCAGACAAAAAAGGTTCCGGCATTGCAGGGGTTGGACTAGATGACCCTCGGGGTCCCTCTACAATTCTATATATGAGGCTCTTGAATGAAACCGAACCCAGGTGGATGTCCCCCGAGGGAGCAGTGCTGTAGCAGAATGACATCTGGTGGGATGGAGAAATCAGTGTGGGAGAACTTAAGGTGGGAGTGAAGTTGAAAAAGGAACCTCCAGAGAAACAGGGCGAAGCCAGTGTTTGTTAAAACAATCTTATTGCCTTATATGGCATTTATATTTGTTTTTGCTCTGGTTTAGTATTAGGCTCCCCCCCCCCCAACCTTCATGGTACTAAATATGTGTTTGTGGAGAAGTAGTACTTATAATTGGGACCAGTAAGGGAGGCTTCTAATACAATCAAACATGGCACCCACTATGAATTAGAAGCAGCAAGGAAAGGAGTCTGGTTCAAATGAAGTTTATCACCGATACTTCTTCATATATTCATATTCATATTCATATATTTCCTAAAGAATGATGCAAACATGACCACCAAACCATGTTAATTTGCAGCTAAGTGTTAAATCTAATGATGCCCATCCACAAACATCCTCTTCCTCCTGCATATTTATTTAATCTTTTATTCTTACACAAGAAGGTCTTGCATCTCTTTGTTGGATGTACTGCATTTTCACAATTAACCTATAGAGAAAGTGTCTATATTTGTAGGGTCTTATTTATGGCTAACACACATGACCTTTTCTGAAGTGTGGGAATATAGGAACGTATGCACTGGACCATTTTCCTTTTCCCCATTCCAGCATTGCTTTTCCTAGCTGAATCTTCACAAAAACAAAGTAGCAAACAAATTCCCATGATTTGCAGGTAGAAAAGAAGGCTGGATAGTTACAGAGCAGGTTAGCGCAGTTTATTTTCATCAGGTGCAATTATATTTGAAAAATTATCAGAATGGTTGTTTACACAGAAAAATATTTGTGCTGAGTAGATGTATTGATTTAGTTCAGAAAATAACTGTTGGGCTAATGTGTCTATAATGATTACTTATTAATTTTTAAAGAGACAGTGTTTACAAATCCAAACTAAATGCAAACTATCCCAATACATTCTTTCATCCACTCTGATAGCACTTTCTTTATCAGCTTATGGCTGGAGGAACCTTTTTCTGCTTTATACTTAGCTACTATGTGGCATTCATTCTTTTGCCAGCATTAACTACCAGAGGCAATAAGATTCGGGAACATTTTCATTGAATCTGTTACACTGATGGAAACCTGTTAAAAAAAAAAAATACTACGCAGTCAATCTCCAAACAGTTTCCATTCCCACAAACTTGTTTAAGCTTCTGCCCCACCATTTTGCTTGTCAATCTTTATATTTCACTTCCCCATAACTACCAGGTTCATCAGCTAAACTTTTGACATGAATAGTACTGAACCTCCTGGTCAGAATATCTCCTAAAACAGAAAACAACCATTTTATAAAACAAAATGAACCCTAACCCAAAATGAACACTGAGAAAACAGGTCATAATATTTACTGTATACTATTTTTTTGGTGTTTTATATTCTTGGTTACAATCTGGAGTATCAAAGTTCCATGATCAAATACATAGATAGAAAACCAAAATCTAAATCAGATAAAATCAACATATTATGATTAGAGACAAGCAAATAGATGATGGTGCCATTTTTCTGCTAGTCTGACTAGATATGAGGTGGGGAAACAACACTGATGCCGATCCCAATCTCTTCAATATGCAGCAGCTTCTTCGTGGCAAAATCCCAGTCTTTCCCCAGATCAAGACGCTGGCAAATTGCTGGAAATTCTCGTTCAGTTCTCCTTGCCCACTCAACTGCTTTCTTTACAGGTTCAAATGCCCTGTGAACAGCGGAGAAAGGAATGAATGAAATGACTGTGTCAAAATGAAACAGCAACTTGACCATAGTGTCAAGAGGGAAAAGACTTGTTCTGCTGCCCATAGACGACAGGACTGTACCTAATGGGCCCTGTGAATCTACAATTGCGTAGATTCTGGCTGCACATTAGGAAAAACCTATTAACAGACCAGTCTGAAAATGGAACCAATTGCCTAGTTGGCAGATTTTCCTTGGCAGAGGTTTTCAATTAGAGGTTGGATGCTCTAGCTCTGGATTCTTCACATCAAGGAGGGGGTTGAACTAGATGGCCTAGAAGACTCCCACCAACTTTACCAATTATTCCTTCATTAAAACAAAGAGGGCATCTGAAATCAACATTGTACAGATTTGTACGCATGAAGGGCCATGGGCTCGGTGGTAGCAAAGCACATGCCTTGCATGCAAAAGATCCCCGGTTCGATGCCTCACATCTCCAAATACAGCTGGAAAATATTTCTGACAAACTCTGAAAAGCTCCTTATCAATCAGCTTAGAAAATACTGAGCTAGATGGACCAATGATCTGATCTGTGTAAGGCAGCTACTGACATTCCTAAGCCTCTTTTATTCCAGTGAAATAAATTCCTTCCAGTAGCACCTTAGAGACCAACTAAGTTTGTTATTCGTATGAGCTTTCGTGTGCATGCACACTTCTTCAGGTACGCACGAAAGCTCATACCAATAACAAACTTAGTTGGTCTCTAAGGTGCTACTGGAAGGAACTTTTTTATTTTGTTTCGACTACGGCTACCTACCTGTAACTTATTCCAGTGAGATTTATGTGGAGGTTTCCAATGGATTGCAAGTACCCTTACATATCTATACCACAAACTAATTACAACAAACTGTAATTCAGGAAAACCTAAGAAAAAAAACTTGCTACAGTCCCCCAATGATACAGGGAATGGGTATCTGTTGGGGGTTGGTGTCATTCGTTCTCAGAAAGCAAGAACATTCTGTGTTGCTGTTATCTGTGAGAAGCTAGTTTCCAGATGCTGCTAGCTTGGACAGCTATAAGAAGAAGAAGAAGAAGAGTTTGGATTTGATATCCCACCTTTCACTCCCCTTCAGGAGTCTCAAAGCGGCTAACATTCTCCTTTCCCTTCCTCCCCCACAACAAACACTCTGTGAGGTGAGTGGGGCTGAGAGACTTCAGAGAAGTGTGATCAGCCCAAGGTCACCCAGCAGCTGCATGTGGAGGAGCGGGGACGCGAACCCGGTTCCCCAGATTACATGACTACCGCTCTTAACCACTACACCACACTGGCTCTCAAAGAAGGAGGTAATCTGGGCATGTGCAGCTTCTGGGTAGTGACGGTGAGAACTCTTTTAAGGAGTCTGATCTGAGCCATCAAACTGGCTGGATGTAATGAGACCTCTGCCTGGAGAGGCAGAAGCAATGAACTCTTTGTAGTGTTTGTAACCTTCATGCTTTTTATGACTGGCAGTAAAACTACTTTTCTGTCTGAAGCCGGAAATCTGTGATTTATTTGCGTCTTCTCTCTCTGAGCTCAGCCTGGGCTCCTTCACCCTGGAAAGCTACGTTTCTCTGCTAATTGGGCCAGCTATGTGGGAAGCGCCGCTGGTCCCATTTTGAAGTTTTTACAATGGCATCAACCCAGGTGGAAGGTTTATCTCTCAAGTTAGCATTTGAAATGGATTTAGTTACAGACTGGGTGGTTAGAACCTCTTGATGAACTTAGGTAAAGGTAAAGGGGCCCCTGACCATTAGGTCCAGTCGTGGCTGACTCTGAGGTTGCGGCGCTCATCTCGTTTTATTGGCCGAGGGAGCCGGCGTACAGCTTCCGGGTCATGTGGCCAGCATGACTAAGCTGCTTCTGGTGAACCAAAGCAGTGCACGGAAACGCCGTTTACCTTCCCGCCGGAGCGGTACCTATTTATCTACTTGCACTTTGACGTGCTTTCTAACTGCTAGGTTGGCAGGAGCAGGGACCGAGCAATGGGAGCTCACCCCGTCGCGGGGATTCGAACCACCGACCTTCTGATCGGCAAGTCCTAGGCTCTGTGGTTTAACCCACAGTGCCACCCGCATCCCCTTGATGAACTTAGCCTTCTCCTAATGTTGGACATGGTCAGTCCTCTTTTCCAAAGCCTAAAGTTTCATATTAAACAAGTTATTATTATTTGAAATTCAAGTTACTGTTTAAGCTGCACTCAGATGTCACCCGCTTGGAGTCTCATATCCTGAAACATCCCCCTGAATATGTGTTTTACAACCAGAGGAGGGCAAATGGCAAATGGAGCACCAACCTGCCTGCCCTCAGCCAGTCGCCACCTTTCCTGCTTTACTTAAAGGCAGTCAGAGTGGCTCTACCTATCAACGGTGCAGGATACATTTCTGGTCTCCCTGACTTCCACCTACAAGTCTCAATGGTCCCCAGGCCCCCCCCCCCGTGTTTACAACCTCAGTTTGCTTTGACTCAAGGAAGTCCTAGTACTACGGATTAATGTTTACAACTGATTTAAACGCTTTAGCTTTTAGAGAAGAGTTGCCTGAAATGTTAAGTCTGCTTACAAAACATACCACGATGGGGGAGAGTCATTCAGTGTTGTTAAAGATCTGAAGACGAGGCCTTCCAGTTGCTTGAAACGTATAACCTGTAGCACCAGAAGTGTAGCAATCAACCGCAACAGCTTCTCTTTTCCTTTGGGGCCTGTATGAATAGAAACAAGCAGTAGCATTTAACTGTCTATGTTTCATATTGAAGAATTAATTCTTAAAAGTACTCCTAACTAAAGTGTTAGTGCTGTTGTCAAGCAGACTGGTGGTACCCTGAATATCTAAAACTTGAGTATCAAAAGATTTTCCCCCTAAGAGTGCATGGATTCCCTCTGCCAGTTTGCATTTCTTAGTACAGAAAGTATTGATCTGATGTGTAGAGATATTTCCTATTCTAATTAATTCAAGAGGGTTCTGGAAGCTTCTCTGGTTGAAAGAAACAAGCAGAAAATTCATGATATTTGGGTTATTCCTTCAGAGCAGCTGAGTACAGCTGGCTTAAACTGGTTCTGTTATCTCTTTCAGTCAAGGTCGTGCTGACTATAATAATAAGGCCAGAAGGAGCTTGGGTTTCTCTTTCTATCTCTCTTCCTTCTGGTGTGGCGTTCTGTACATAATATGCTTAGTGTGGAGGTTTAGTCTTATTATAAGTCATTGTAAGTTTAAGTTAAGTCTGCTGCAACTGGATTTCTTATGGACAGTGCCAATCCTAATCCTGAATGTATTGGATTTGTGACCATTATGCTCATTTGCCTTCAGTAGCAGTAAAGCTCTGCTGGATGAAATATAATTTCCTCTGGTCTATTTTTGGGGAATCCTGCAACATGTTTAAGTTTTTACTCTGCTAACTATACATTGGGAGTTCTGCTCTGGATCACATTGAGTAGAATTCCATGACACCCTCACTCCCAAATCCATTCCATTGAGCTTTTATTATAGCTGTAAATAGTATTTCTGAAAACCAGAATGTCTAATTATATATAAAAAAATTTGATTCCCACTGGATCATTTACTGTTGTTGAGTGGCAGGCCCACAGTTTCCTCATCTTGCCCTGCTGCAGAAGCAGAAAGAAGTCTGTATACAACCATAAAGCAAACAACAGCAATAACCTTTTTCTTTTTTGTTCATGATAATTTTTGTAGGACAGTTGTTGCCAGCGTGCCACAAAAACCACTCTGGGTAGCTGTATATGAACTTTATAAATACTATGCCTAGGTTCCACTGAAAACAATAGGCTTTAAGTTAGTCATTACCGACTTTTCACAATACTTTCACAGTGGGAATAAGCATTTCAGAAGTTTGAGTACACTGTATAAAGGAAGTAAAATGGGATTTACCAAGTGAATTAATTCCCTTTTTTGCAAGTGAAACATTGACAAAATAATCCACATCGAACTCCAGAAGAGTCCCAAGCTCAGGGATCAGCTGCCAAAAACCATCCTGGAATATAAAAGGAAAACACATAAAGACAATCATAAAGCTGCAACAACAAACTCTATTTGTCAAAATGTCCCTTCCCCACAGTATCAGAGGGATAGGCCCTCTGTTTCTGCAAAATAACGGTAGAGTCATGGGCGTAACCAGGATTTGGTGAGGGCAGGACTTTTGTTAGGGGGGCAGAACCGACGTGATTGGTCAGTTAGTTAAGTACTTCTATTGTTTTACTTTATCTGGGGGGGGCAACTGCCCCCTTTGCTCCTCCTGGCTACACCCAAGGGTAAGCTCCATTTGTCTGTTCCCCCCCTCTTTTCTTGCAACAGCTAGAGGAAAAAAGAAGGTGCATACCTGATTCTGGAGTTTAAAGAGTTGAGGCCAGGATACAACCCTTAGCGGCTTTTGTGCAGGAAATGATTGGCACCTTTTCATTTTGTGCATCTCCAGGAGAGTATCCTTTAAAGAGAGAAACAGACAACAGTGTAGAGTGAAAAATATCCCCCAGAGCTAGTCCTCAAGGGATGTGAAGAATCACAACCTAACCCAGCACATCTAAAAGCCCTGCTCTCTAAGGGTAGGTGCTCCATCAAAAATAGTAGTATAGGCTAGAGAAGCAATAAGAACAGATAAGCATATATACTGTGTGTACACACACACACACACACACACACACACACACAAAATCACCCAACCTTCACCAGAATGTCTCAGGGTGGATTACAATTAACATACAGTTTTAAAAATAGTTAAAGACATCTTACCCCCTGCAAGCTATAGTGCATCTTGTGAGAAGCCTCAGAGGTTACCTTTGAGCGCTGCATTTCTGGCACTCTGCGAAGAGGGCTGACCGACTCCTGTGCACTGCCTTGCGCAAATGCTTTTCCATGTCCTAGAGAAAGCTTAAGAGGAGCAAACACTCTTTTAGGTGGAAGCGCTGGAAGTGGAAACGGATCCTTCTGCTGAAGCATATCAAATTTCCTCAAGCTAAAGGCTTGGGGGATTGTCTGTGAATCAAACGGACCAGTTGCGGGTGATCCAAAAGTAGAACCAAACGGACCAGTTGCAGGTGATCCCGAAGCAAACGTGTTGAGGCTGCCTCTAGGCAGAGGAGGTGGCGGAGCAGCAGCAGCGGTCCTTATCGGAGCTTGGGGAATTGCCTGTGAACCCAAACTGGGACTGGAAGTAGAACCAAACAGACCAGCTGCAGATGACCCAAAAGCCAACGTGTTGGGGATGCCTCCAGGTAGAGGCGGCCGTGGTGAAGCAGTGCCTATCGGAGCTTGGGGGACTGCCTGTGAACCAAACTGAACAGCTGCAGGTAATCCAAAAGTAGGTGATCCAAAAGCAGAATCATACAGACTAGTTGCAGGTGATCCAAACTTGTGGATGTTCCCATATAGAGGAATTGGAGGCGGTGGAGGAAGGGCGCTTATCGGAGCACTATTTTGGATTCCAAAACCGAAGCCTAAAGAGCTACCTTCAAGCTTGCTGCCAGCAACAGGAGGAGAAGGCACCTATGGGGTAAAAGTTGTTATTTTAGACTCAAATTTGGTTCACACACATTCTGATTTTCCTACATTAACTTCCACAGCCTTGAAAACTCTGCTTCTGAAACCCTTCACACAAACTCTTGTAATGTTAAGGTATGCCTCCCACCAAGTTGTACAACTGATTAAAAAAAATCCCCGGAATGTCTGCCTTGGGAGAACTTCCTCAAAGGACCTTTTTGGATTGTTGAGAGATTGCTGTCTAATGGGATTGGCTACGAGATATCAGTAGACTCCCACCACCCAGCATGGTAAACAGTCAAAAATGATGGGACTTGTAGCACAGCAACATCTGGAGGGCCATGCAGAAGCCACCCTTGCCTTGGAGTATTCCCCGATCATAATTTGGGATTTAACAGAAGAATGTTTCCTAGTGGTTCAGCAGTTTCTTAATCCTTCTTGAACATTTGGGGTGGGAAAAGCAAGCAATGCTTGGAAAAGGGGGCTCACCCAACTGTGTGTGTGTGTGTGTGTGTGTGTTGTGTGTGTGTGTGTGTGTGTGTGTGTGTGTGTGTGTGTTTATGCATAACGGAAAGTTTTGCAAGGGGAAGAAGCAGAGTTAGCTGTGATCTGAAGGCAATTGGTGGTATCTCTCTCTGGGGACTGGATGCGAAGGGGTAGATCAGCTGCATGGCAGGACAGCATATACCAGTTGCCTCCACTTGTGTGCTCCACTTCTATATTTGTAAACAATCCAAATATTACAAAAATGCTGTAGGTATCCAAATAGCACGGCTGCCCCTGGAAATTCTCGCTGCTTGGGAAAGAGGTGTGCATTCCACATATGATCAGACTAGGAGGCTTTCAGAATTACCTGCAAATCCGAACTGGGATTGGGACGAGATATGTCAGCTAATGGCAATGCAGCTGCCGAACAGTGAGGGGAGAGAAATCGGGAGGCTCTGTTCGTTAAGTTTACTAGAGAAGAAATCTCATCTGCTAATTCAGACATGATGTCAGGTATGGAAGTATCACTCAACTATGAAGAAAAATCAATTCATTTAGACTTAAATATGGTTCACACACATTATAAGGGATGCGGGTGGCGCTCTGGTCTAAACCACTGAGCCTCTTGGGCTTGCCGATCAGAAGGTTGGCGGTTTGAATCTGCACAATGGGGTGAGCTCCTGTTGCTCTGTCCCAGCTCCTGCCTACCTAGCAGTTCGAAAGTGCGCGAGTGAGCATAGATAAATAGGTACCGCTGCAGCGGGAAGGTAAACAGCGTTTCCGTGCGCTCTGGCTTCCGTCACGGCACTCCATTCTGCCAGAAGCAGTTTAGTCATGCTGGCCACATGACCCAGAAAGCTGTCTGTGGACAAACACTGACTCTCTCAACCTGAAAGCGAGATTAGCGCCGCAACCCCATAGTCGCCTTTGACTAGATTTAACCGTCCAGCGGTCCTTTAGCTTTAACTAATAACACATGTTATGTTTTCGCTAAATTATCATTCAAAACCCTTGAAATTCTGTTTTTGAATCCCCTCAGTGTTTAGATGTGCCTCCCACTGAGTCATACAAGTGGTCAAAAAGATCCTCAGAATTTCTGTCTGAAGAGAATTTCCTTAGAGGAATTTTAGAAACGCACACCAAATAATGTTAATATTTCTTGGAAGTTCAGCACAGCCGGTGGATGTGTCTTTTCTGAGAGTGCATTGTGAGGAAACAGTTTCTTGATCACCTTGGAATGTTTGAGATGGAGAAGCTATGAATCCCCAGAAACAACTGTGTGTGTGTGTGCGCTCGCGCGTGCGCACATAAAGGAAAAAGGGAAGCAGTTTTTGGTCTCTTTCTCTGGGGACTGGATGTGAAGGAGTGGATCGGCTGTGTGGCAGGCATACACATGCTGGCTGCTTTAGCTCTACTATATGTGTAAACAAACCAAGTATTACAAAAGTATTCTAAGTGCCCAGTGCGCTCTTCCTCCAAAAAAAGACACCTGTGTGAAGTAGTACAGACCCAGGGTAAGCGGTATGCTCTTAGCATATGCCCCGGCTGGGCAGCTTTGGGGATTACCTTCAAGTCAGAACTGAGAAGACAACTGCTCATGTCACCTGCCGGCGTGCCACTTGTAAATTCCTCCGGCAGTGACATACTCAAATTCTCTGCCTCAGTAAGTGGAACTGCCTTCTTAGGTTGCTTCTTACGAAATGACTTCCGCAGTGGAGGAGCAGCTGACATATCTCTGCTCTCATCTTGAAATGCTTCAGGCACGTGGTCAGCTGTGGAAACCACAGACTTCTGCGGAGTAAAATTTATTCTTTTAGTCTCACAGCTGGGAAAACACACATTGTTTTTATATATCATTATTCACAATGTTTATATAATTTCCCCCATTCTACGTTATGATGTATTCATGCATATGTTCTTCAATGTAAATTACTTGCTGTTTGGTGACAAGCAACTAATAGGTTTAACAACAACAACAGTAATCTATGATCTGTCAGAAAGAAACCTCCTTAAGAGGATTTATTCTGGAAATACCGTATTTTTCGCTCTATAGGAGGCACTTTTCCCCCTCCAAAAATGAAGGGGAAATGTATGTGCATCATATGGAACGAATGCAGGCTTTCGCTGAAGCCTGGAGAGCAAGAGGGGTCGGTGCGCACCGACCCCTCTCGCTCTCCAGGCTTCAGGAAGCTATCCGCAAGTCTTCGGAGCACGGCGGGAGTGCCCGCCGTGCTCCAAAGGCTTGTGGATAGCAGCCTGCATCCCGAAGCCCGGGGAGCGCTGTGCAGCGCGCCCCGGGCTTTGGGCAGATCCCGCTCGCTGTCTTGGCTTCTTTGCTCGTTTGGGCTGGGGGGGGAATTTTTTTCCCCTTTATTCCCCTCCCCCCAAAAAAACCTAGGTGCGCCCTATGGTCTGGTGCGCCCTATAGAGCGAAAAATACGGTATAAACTATAGGCATCAAGCATTAAAAATCATTTTTACTTAAAGGGAAAAAACTATACTAGATCTGTAGTCAACCTAAACTGTAAATAATATAATCTGGGACTAGGCACTGAGTACTTTTATTGCTTTAATGCTAGTGCCACAGGAAGTTACTGATTCGTTAATTGATCCCATTCAGCAAAGTTACTTCTAAGTAAACACGAATGGATCATGACAATGGAGGAAGGCATTGTCGGATTATAAAGCTCTATACCAGAGCTTCCCAAAATTGGATCTCCAGCTGTTTTGGGACTACAACTCTCATCATCCCTAGCTAGCAAGACTCAGTGGTCAGGGATGATGGGAACTGTAGTCTAAAAACAGCTGCAGACCTGAGTTTGAGAAACTCTGCTCTATACTGTGCTGTGTAGTGCTACCATTTTAATTCAAGCTGACTTAGTGAAAACTTTAGTTCTGGGCTAGCATGGATAAAATCTGTGTGTCCCCCCCCCAGAAACCCCAGAAATAACTACATCCTTACATGTATTTGTCTCCGCTAATACAGATAGGCTTCTTAGGAAACAGAGACAGCTCCTATGTTCCAAACAGTTGTGTGTGCAACGTATGATTAACTGAAGCTTGCGAGTGTTTTCATGACACAGGTTTAACTGAAAAGTTTCATCTTGGAAAAAATGCTTTCTAGAAGTGAATCAATGAGGCCTTTGGGTTATGTTAGATTAGTTCTTGATCTTGTCTAATGAGCACCAAGATTGTATCAATTATTACACTTATTAAAAGGGATTTTAATACTAAGTTCAATGGGACTCAAAGGTCAGAATGTATAAGACTCCATCCTTAATCTTGTGCAATGAATTTTAAAAAATCACTAAGTGGGCAACAGCTATAATTAAAATGGCTGACCCATAAACTGCTTATGTTTTTTCTTGTATTTTTTGCACCAGTGTACCTCAAGTTCCCTTACCATTTTTCTGCATTTCTTTTTCGTTTTCTTCACAAATTCTATTTCTTCCTTATCAATAGTCAATTCTTCATAAACTCCAAAATCTTCTGCTAAATGAAAGTCAAGCATCGCCTATAAATGGGTGGTGAAAGGTGGGGGGGGGTAGAATAGAAGAAAGCATAATTAGTAATGATTATTCTACTAGTAATAATAAAACATGTCAGGAGTATAGTTGGGATCAAGACTGTGATACATGGAGAAGGTTTTTTTTTTTTTAAAAAAAAAACTTTTAAAAAAACTCCCCCCCATGCCATATCCTTGACAAAAAAAATGCCCTCAAATGTCAGTACTGTGGTACCTCGGGTTAAGTACTTAATTCGTTCTGGAGGTCCGTTCTTAACCTGAAACTGTTCTTAACCTGAAGCACCACTTTAGCTAATGGGGCCTCCTGCTGCTGCTGCGCCGCCGGAGCACGATTTCTGTTCTCATCCTGAAGCAAAGTTCTTAACCTGAAGCATTATTACTGGGTCAGCGGAGTCTGTAACCTGAAGCGTATGTAACCTGAGGTACCACTGTACAGTGGTGCCCCGCAAGACGAATGCCTCGCAAGACGAAAAACTCGCTAGAGGAAAGGGTTTTTCGGTTTTGCGTTGCTTCGCTAGAAGAATTTCCCTATGGGCTTGCTTCGCAAGACGAAAACGTCTTGCGCTTTTTTTTTAAAGCTGCTTGAAGAGGCGCAGTTGCGACGGACCGTGCTTCGCAAGACGAAAAACATCGGAAGACGAAAAGACTCGCGGAACGAATTATTTCCGTCTTGCGAGGCACCACTGTACCGCGGTACCTTGGTTCCCGAGCATAATCTGTTCCAGGAGTCCATTCGACTCCTGAAACAGTTCGAAAACCAAGGCATGACTTCTAATTGGCTGCAGGAGTTTCCTGCAGTCAAGCAGAAGCCACTTCGGACATTAGGCTCCTGAAAAATGTTTGCAATCCAGAACACTTACTTCCAGGTTTGCGGCGTTCGGGAACCAAGCCATTTGACAACCAAGGTACCACTGTAAAAGTTTTCCTCCCTGAGCAAACAGCAACTTCTTGGGAGTGGGGCACAATTTCTCCCACAGTGTGTCCCCTTCCCCACCTTTGAAAAGAGTTGTGGAGGATGAAGAGCTCTTAGAATTTGAAATGCAGAACGGTGTCTTCAACCCAGCCAATGTAGTGCAACCTATATATTTTGGATCACAACTTTCATCATCCCTGATCACTGGCCATGCTGACTGGGGCGGATGGGAGTTGAGAGTTCAAAACATCTGCAGGGCACCACATTGGCTACCACTGTTTTAATTTCATTAAATTACATTCCAATGTCTGAGTGTTCAAGACATTTGCAAATGAAGATCAACAAACGCAGAACAGGCAAATTAAACGGAATACTTCAGTTCGCTAAGTTAGTAAGAGGCAACTGACCCATCAGATGCGCCTTCCCCACTGAAGTATAGCTCTTGTTTTCGTCTAATGAAATGTCAAGGTTGTATCTAAGTATAATTACACTTATTAATACGGATTTTAATACTGAGTTCAATGCAATTCACAGGTCAGGATATGTAAGAGTCCAACCTTAACCTCATACAGTTAAGCAAAAACAACAACCTTAATTAAAATGGCTGGCCAACATACAGTGCGGTTTCAAGTATTTTATCTTTTTGTCAACATACTTCACGGTCTATTACCTCCTCCTCAAGGCCTATTCCCTCCTCCTCAACGATGGAGGCTCTTGATGACTGGAACAAACACACACACACACATATATATAGAGGTGGTGGGGAATGAGATAAAATAGGGAAGAAAGCAAAATTAGTAATAATGAAAAGTGCATTTTACCATGCCAAGGATCACAGACCACTTCATGAGATGCATAAAGGGGAATGCATGAAGGGAGAAGAGGACCAGAAAGTGTTGGATACATACAAAACTTAGGGACTCGCAAGGAGCCGTCTGTCCTTTTGACTGATATTCCATGTAGGGTAAGATGTCTACATCCATCTTGGCTACAAGTTCCAAAACATCCAGAGTATCAGCAGTCTGGTCTTCATTTGTATCCTGAATATGGGGGGCGGGGGGTAGAATAAAAAGCACCACAAAAATAAGTATTAAAAAGCAAGGTTATAAATTACGTAAAATAATGTGCATGCTTCAAGATACAAAAATGAACACTGGAATTAATCTGAACTGGGATGGGGAAGTCCTAAGAAAAACATAGAAGCTTTAAGCCAGAGGTGGGGAACCTGTATACCTGAAGGAGCGTCTCCACTCCCATCGTTCAGCCTGGACATTGAGGTCCAGCTCTGAGGGCCTTCTGGCAGTTCCCTCACTGTGAGAAGTGAAGTTACAGGGAACCAGGCAGAGGGCCTTATTGGTAGCAGTGCCTGCCCTGTGGAACGCCCTCCCACCAGATGTCAAGGAAATAAACAACTATCTGACTTTTAGAAGACATCTGAAGGCAGCCCTGTTTAGGAAAGTTTTAAATGTTTGATTCTATTTTAAATATTCTGTTGGTAGCTGTCCAGAGTGGCTGGGGAAACCCAGCCAGATGGGCAGGGTATAAATACGTTGTTGTTGTTGAACTACCATACCTAACCATTGGCTATGCTGGATGAGCCTGATGGAAGTTGGAGTCCAACAACATCTAGAGGGCCGCAGGTTAGCCACACCTGCTTTAAGCAGATTCAGCATGTTCTCCACCATGTGCCGCTCTGCTTGGCTGTAGGAAGCCCCCTCAGACAATGTTTTCCTCAGTTTGCATCGGTCCATGCGTAACCCAGAGTGGAGCTCCTTTCAGGTGAAGGATGCCTCCTCACCCCACAGATGATGCGACGTGCAAGTTTGGTGTTTCACACTCAGGCATAAATGATGTGAGCAGTCCCTCTGTGCAATGGGATGGAGCAGCCAGTTTATTATGCTACATCATCATCATCATCATTTATTTAGTATTCCCAACAGAATACTACAAACATGATAAAGCATCAAATATTAAAAACTTCCCTAAACAGGGCTGCCTTCAGGGCTGCCCACCACACCTTTGACGCACCATATGTTGCTGAACTATGGTCCCCATCAGCCACAGCAAGCATGGCCAATGGGAAGGGATGATGGGAGTTGTAGTTTAACAATATCTGTAGGGCCAAAGGTTTCCCACACCTGTGTTACATCACCTGGCCTGCCCCAATTTTGCAATGTGTCCAAGCCATGAGATTAACAGCTATGCTACTTTGAACAATTGTTCAATGGCGAAATAATCATCTCAGTCAACAAGTAAAACTGGGTAACCAAGTACATATTCCCTGCTTGTTCTCCAGAATGGAGACCAGTTGAAAATGCAATGCATTTTACAGCTGTTCTGAGGAAAACAATGCCAAGGGAGAGAGGGAGAGAGAGAAGGGTAAGCAGAGAAGCAGAAGGAAGAATAGAACAAAGATAAAGCTGTTTTGAAAAAAAGGGAAGAAAATAAGTGAAGATGAAAAACAAGTGAAATAGCATCTTTAGATTCCAGGGAGAAATATAGTATTTAGACTAGACACGAAGGTTTTCAAGAGATGAGATGAAAGAAAAGTACTGATTCTGGGGAATGAATGAAGGGGATCTGGGTGGAGTCCCCTGAGCAGGAGTATAAAAGGATTCATGGATTACATGACCCAAGTGGTAAAAGGATACAACCCATCTTTGGGTGCATCTTCTTCCCAGCACCTTCTATACTTCTGGTGCTCGGTAATAATAAATTCAGTTATTAATATTAGGTCAATAAGAGAACTTGCCGATCAGAAGGTCGGCGATTCAAATCCCCGCGACGGGGTGAGCTCCTGTTGCTCAGTCCCAGTTCCTGCCAACCTACCAGTTCGAAAGCATGCCAGTGCAAGTAGATAAATAGGGACCGCTCTGGCGGGAAGGTAAACGGCATTTCCGTGCGCTGCTCTGGTTCGCCAGAAGCGGCTTAGTCATGCTGGCCACATGACCTGGAAGCTGTACGCTGGCTCCCTCAGCCAATGAAGCGAGATGAGCGCCGCAACCCCAGAGTCGTCCGCGACTGGACCTAATGGTCAGGGATC